>NC_087342.1:137311020-137949770 GCF_030014295.1 Loxodonta africana | reverse complement strand
ATCAATTGAAAGTATTTTCTATTTTTTTTTCTCTTTTTTGATCTGTGGGTTATCTGGAAGTGTATCTCTTCATTTTGAAGCATATGTTGATATTCTAGTTATCTTTTCATCATTGATTTCTAACATAATTGCATTGCAGTAAGACATTATAATCTATATGCTTTCAATCCTTTCAAGTGTTTTGAAAATTGTTTTATAGTTCAGCATAGGGCTTGATTTTTTTAAGTGCCCCACATTGTATATTCTGCAGTTTGGGGGATCACTGATGTAAATATACTCCTTAGGTCAAGGTTGCTAGCCATGTTGTTCCATTCTTCCCTACCTAATCACTGTACCCCTACCTGTCAGACTGACAAAGGCTTCAGTCTCAGCCATGCCTCCAGAGCTGGTAAATGCCCTGGGGAAGAGAGGGAGGTAGGCAAAGTAGCCCTAAATACCAGACTCACTACCCAGACTCCTGTCTTTCTCCATCCTTGTCCCATAATCCTTACCTATCTTGTTAGTAACTTAATACCTTCCAACAGATTTCACATGTGTATATACAGGTTTTCTAGCTGAACTCAGTATTTATTAGAAATACTAGTCTGCCCTAAGCAAGAACATTGCCTGTTTGTTCTCTCTTCTCCCATGGAGTATGAGATCTACAAGAGCAAAGGCTATGTCACTATCTCCAGTGTTCAGATGAATGCATTGAGTAAACCAACAATAAATATTTGTGCCCCTACTCAATGGATAACTAAATATATACTTCCACTCCAACATTATAAAGGATTCTTCTTGGCTCAGCAGCTTTCCAGACACACATTTCCAGGAAAGAAAGCTTTTTGGACGTCCAACTTTTTGGCTGCCTACTGCAGACCTTTCAGATCTCCGTCTAGAATAATTGGGTAGTCACCCTTTCTAATCATGTCTGTAAAAGCCCCGGGAGCGCTTAATTCATTGACCATTATCAAACGCTTTATCATCTTCAAATTTGAGGTTAGAATGTGCCAAGTTAGATGCTGAATTAAAACAGCTTTAATTCCATGGAGGCTTAAGATTAATGTTGCTGCACAAAAAGTAGAACCATTACAGATTATCCATGTGAAAACAACATTAACTACTGTGTCTGGAGTTGACAAGTCTTTCATCTGATAAATTTTTGAAATGTCTGCTAATTCCCAGTTATTTCCTCAGGGAATTCAAAATTACTTTGACAAGCAAGATAACTCTTACTTCCATTCAAAACACAGTTCAGGTAATCCCAATTTATGTGTGAGGAGACAGGCAGAAATGGCATGAGCTTAACCAAGGTCACAGAAGTCAGTTAATAATTTTCAAATCCATGGCCCCATCTCTTGACAGGGCTCTGGAGTCTAAAATTTTAGGGGAGCCTTGTAAAATTTAAGTTAAGATTCTACTTTCTGAGAAACAAATGAAGGAAAGATTGGTAAGTAAGTAGACATCTATCTCTTGGAAAATCATTCAGAAATTAATCATCTCGAGGATTTTTCATCAATTGTTCAAGCCTTGTTCTTCTATCACCTTCTCCATTCTAGGCAATAGACCAACAGGCTGGAGGATGCAAGGCATCCACTCTGCCCACCATGACCAGCCCCACCTGCAAGCCACAGGAGCCCTTCCTCTCTGCTAGTAACGAATGGCTGCAAGAATGCCTAAAATTAGATGTCTGTAGTTAGGTATTCAAAGGTGACAAGGCACTTCAAATAGCCAATGAATTACACTTCTCCAGTCTTAATTACATAGAACAGTGTAACTGTCCGGAAATCCTAGATGAAGACATAGAACAGGTGAAGCAGTCAGTCAAAAAGTGTAACATTCAAGAAGCCTAGATTCCTAGAGCTAGGTGTCATGCACGCTGCCCAGCTCAGAATGCTGACTTAGAATACAGGGTGATATATAACCAAAGAAGACCAATGTGCTTTGTTATTAATATTATCATTATAAACTCAAGAATTGATACTTTGATATTATATTTGATATTTTTCATTCCATTTCAGTTATCAATCCTTTTACAATTTAAAATTCTATCATATATTCTGTTATTGTATTTGTCCTATATTTTATTGTTTAAATAAACATTTTACTGAAATTTAACATCATACACAAAAGTATAGTTTCATTACTTTACTCAAAATAAACATCTATGTTACCACAAGAAATACAACATTACCAGCAATCTCAGGAGTCCCCCTCTAGTCATTACTCCGCATTCTGTCTTGAATCCTATCACATGTTAGTTTTTCCGGGTTTTACCTGTGTATGAAAAGGTTCATGAAATATGTTCTCTTTTGTATCTAACTTCCTTCATTCAACATTATGTTTGTGAAACTCATGTTGTTAAATGTAACAGTTGTCTGTTCATTTTCAGTGTCATACAATGTCCAATTGTCTAAATATACCACAATGTATTTATCATCCTAATCAATGGATATTTTGGTTGTTTCCAGATTTTAGCTTTTATGGTTTTATGTGTTATTGTTGTAGATGATGTTGTTGTTGCTATTAGTTGCTGTCAAGTTGATTCCAGCTCATGGGGACCCAATGTGTTACAGTGCACCACTACTCTATAAGGTTTTCTTGGCTGTAATTTAACAGAAGCAGATCAGCAGATATTTTCCCCCATGGTACCCTTGGGGGGGGTTGAACAGCCAACTTTTAGGTTAGCAGTCCATCACAAAGCATTTGTACCACCTAGGGGCCTATACTTTTATTTAGCTTCTACAGTTTTTGAGATATATTTTGATATACACATAAACATCTTTCTGATATTTTCTGCTTTCAGCCAAGATTTCATCTGACATCAGCAATGATATCCCTTGTTCCATGTCCTCTTCTGAATCTGGCTTGAATTTCTGGCAGTTCCCTGCCAATGTATGCTGCAACCATTTTTAAATTATCTTCCACATAATTTTACTTGCATATGATATTAATGATTATTTGACAATTTCTGCATTTCATTAGATCACCTTTCTTTGAAACAGGCATGGATATGGATCTCTTCCAGTAGGTAGGCCAGGTAGCTATGTTCCAAATTTCTTGGCATAGATGAGTGAACGCTTCCAACTTGTTGCATTCGTTTGTTGAAACATCTCAATTGGTATTCTGTCAATTCCTGGAGCAGTGTTTTTTGCCAGTCTTCAGTGCAGATTAGACTTCTTCCTTCAGTATCATAGGTTCTTGGTCATATGCTACTTCCTGAAATGGTTGAACACATCCACATGGGATATGATATTCTCATACTCTCGGCCCATTCTTAGAGGTTCATGCAAAACTCTTCCCAAAACCTCCTTATTCCTCTCCTTCAATTGTGTTCCTTGCAAGTTCCTGGCCACCCAGATAGACTAACAGTCACATTCTATGAATTTGGGTAGATTCATGCCTCTAAGGGTCTCTCCTTCTAGAAAAACTAGACAAAATTTGAATTTCTACCTAAAAAAAAAGGAGAATTTTCTTCCTTCGCTACCCAACCTATCACCTGTCAGCTTGCTATACTGTGGTGGCTTGTGTGTTGCTATGACACTGGAAACTACGCCACTGGTATTTCAAAAACCAGCAGAGTTACCCATGGTAGACAGGTATCAGTGGTGTTTCTAAACTAAGACAGACTAGGAAGAAAAGCCTGGAAACCTACTTCCGATAATTAGATAATCCCCTATGGATCACAACATATTACTGTCCCATCTATTTCCAGGAAGATGAACCCCCTAGGTTGGAAAGCACTCAAAATACGTAGTGCCTGCAACAACGGACTCAAGCATACCAATGATTTTGAAGTTGGTGCAGGACTGGGCAATGTTTCGCTCTGCATATATGGGGTCACCGTGAGTCAATGCTGACTCAGCGTCAACTACCAACTGCCCTGCAGCCCACACCTGAGGAAACTGCAATGCTTTACCAGTAAATTCCAGGCAGATCCACCTCAGTCAACCTGACTATGACACCATAGCTCTGGGTTGAGGCAGGAGCCAGTATAATTAGTTAACGGGAATCAGCTGCTCAGACTTAAGCTCATAGTTCCACTGCTACCTGACTAGGGAGTTCAACTGGGCACACTTCATCTTACAACTTGGTATATCAATTAATGGGTGTGACCACCCAATGTTCTATGATAAGGCTTTTGGTGTCTCCAAGACCCTAGTACAAGGCAGAGGATCTTTCTAAAAAAAAAAAAAAAAAAAAGAGTTGCTTGCTGAAGAGGCCATAATTTTGCTTTAAAGTTTTAGGGACTAATGCTGTTATTCCCTGATTGCAGCTTACACAGCTCTATAGAGAGTTCTGATTTTCCCAGACCCCTCAAACACCATTGGGTCATAAGGGCCAACAAATGAGCCGAAGATTCACAGAAATAACCCAGGGAAGGCACTGCTCCCATTGTCTGGATAATAAACTCAACATTTTGTACCTCTAACACAGGGCACTACCTTGAAAACTGCAGCCACTATTGTCTCCTGGTAATAGATTTGATTAGTATTGCTCCCTTTTCACTCACAACCAGAATGGATTCTGCACAGACCTTGCTTCTTCACATAACTAGCTTCCAATTTAAAGTTTGGGGCAGGCGTGTCGATTAGCAGAGCCTAAATCCTATGCGCATGCCCTAGCCTTAAGAGAGATTGGTAAAGAAAATGTTTTCTTGTTTTGTTTGCTTTGTTTTTGGTGTTTTTATTTCAGACGTTCTCTAACATAGGAAATGTATATAAATTCTGGGCAGTCAAAGCAAATGCAAAAAGTCTATCTTGCGTCATTAGGCATTCAATAGATATTGATACTAATTAAATGGACCCCACTCTTCTTTCTTTCACATCATGATAAAATGTAAGGAAATGTGAGTCAAGAGTTTAACAGTTGGTCCCTCAGCACAGGGCACCTGGGAATATAACCTTGAATTTACCCTCTTGCAACACTCCTCCTGAGAACGTAGGGAGTGAAGATAAATGTATAGCTTTGTGCCACGTGCTAACAGATTGCACCTCATTAAAAAAATTAAATAAATTGCAAATATTTCAACTTAAGATGTCTTTGAACACACGGCTGAACTCCCTATTACAAAGAGTTTGGATTCTGTAACCCTTAGGACTCTTTTGTTGTGTTGTTGTCGTTACCTGCCGTTGAGTCGGTTCAGACTCATAGCAACCCTGTGTACTATAGAATGAAACACTGTCCCGTCCTTCACCATGCTCACAATCATTATGCTTAAACCCGTTGTTGCAGCCACTGTGTCATCCATCTCATTGAGGGTCTTCCTCTTTTTTGCTGACCCTGTACTCTACCGAGCATGATGTCCTTCACCAGGAATCGATCCCTCCTCATAACATGTCCAAAACATGTAAGATGCAGTCTCACCATCCTTGCTTCTAAGGAGCATTCTAGTTGTACTTCTTCCAAGACAGATTTGTTCATTCTTCTATAGTAGGAGATGAAAAACAAAAACCAAATGAGCTTAATAAATGTAATCTGTAACCAGTAGTTCTGAGTTAGCAGAGACTGATTATACAGTTTAAAAACTGTTACCCAGAGCCTAGTTTCTCTCAGTTTCTCTGCACTGACTTCTACAGTCTCAGCATTATCTTCAGGCTGTATACAGTGTCCACAGATCCTTCCCTCCAATACACACATAGACCAGACTCTAATTGTTATGGTAGCCAACAACTGGATGGTAAAGTTATAAACCTGAGAGACTCACACTGCATCATCCAGTAACTATAGGAGAAGAAAGCAGAAGGCTTTTCTTTTCCAGAAGCCTTAGTAAATTTCTCTTATTGCCTTTAATTGATTTACATGTCAATCTCTGAACGTTACTATGACTGGAAAGATGGGATGGGCAGCTTGATTTAAGGTTTTCAGCACTCAACCCTGAAGCTAAGAATGGGGTAAATTCTACCCACCCCACCAAAAAAAAAAAAAAAACCTCTTAAGGAGAATGAAAGAGGCTGGCTCCACCAAAGAAAATATCTTGGAAAAGCAGGCTATTGTTGATAGAAAAAGAAGCATGTAGATATGAGAAGGCACACAACAAAAGCTCATTTATGGATTGGTTTAGATTTTCTTTTTAAATGCAGCTCTCCCCCTACCCCTTTTTTTCAATGATTAAGAACATTGCAGTCCATTCAAGACTATTTACTACAATGTCATTTAAAAAGGATTAAATCAGTTTTCACTGACAGAATCCATTCATATCTCATAATTTATTGTCCTCTACAATTCACATCTTGCTATTATACATCAATCCAAGACCTCAGATCCTGTTGTTTCTATTTGACTCTGCACTGATGATATTAAAAATTGCTGTTAGGGATACCAAGGAGCGTCTTATAAAAAAATCACAAATTTTACCTGCTCCCCCAGGCACCTGGCTGATCTTCAAACTCCTCAAGTAATTTCTCTAGTGGCCTCTGAAATTATTGTGAAAACCATATTTCCAGCTGAAACCATGTTTCCAGTTCAAATCCTAAGCTGAGAACACTGAAAATCATAATAATTTGGGTAGCTTCTAGTTCCAAAAATGTTTTGAACTTGTGGAATCCCAGGTCCCAATAAGTAATACCAAGCTTGTGCAGTGTATCCATTTCTTTCTGTAGGACAGTCAGTGAATCACCAAAATTAATCCCTGACCTGTCAGCAGTTTAAGAAGTACTCACTTCTCTAACAAACTTCACAATTACAATTCATAAAAAGTGAATAGAATGCTAAAAAAAAAAAAAAAAAATTTACAGTTCTGGTATTGAATCATTGTAGCTAAACTCACTGTCTCTGGCACCCAACTGAGTAACTGGAACAATGCTTTTTTATCTACCTTAGACAGCCTTTGATTAGTAAGCCGGCTGAAGGGGTGGGGGAAGAGACAGGTATGTCACTTGGTTTAGGAACGGACAGCTGGACATTTGGCTTCCAGTGTACCTGGGCTCTGAAAGAAACCCAGGGAAGTAGCCAGCTTTCATTTCAATACCCCAGAGGCAAGACACATGCTGTGCTGAGCTGTACAACCACTTCCAGGCAGGAGAAAGACTGTTGCCTTTGTGGACGTCCTTTCCAAATATGCCACAGCTCAAAACTGCTGGCTTTCTGCACTGCCCATCTTACTCAGCAAACTGGAGATGAGATAGTGCCAGGAATGCATTTTCTATTCACTTTTCACATCCTGTCATTTGCCATGACCTCAGGGATAGAGTACACAGCATTTGTCAAAGCAGCTGAGACAAGCTGTCCGGGGAACTTTTATTTAGGTGGCTTCCTAATTTGAAGTGGCAGCAATCCGTAGGAATAGCTCTGGCAGTGTGGAGGAGAAGAAACAGAGGCTGATCTGCCTTTGTAGCCACATTATTTCAGAAGATGCTGAAAAATATTAAGAGAACTAACACTAATACTATACTTTGCAGTCAAACTCTACCTGTCTAATTGTACTGCCCTCTGAGAAGTAAACTTCTTTTATACAGTAGCAAAATAGCCGCACGTTTCATTTAGACCTCTCCCTTTTACATTCTCAAGTGTTTTACCAAATCACAGTGGTTCTTTATTTTTACATTATTATTCACTGTTAGAATATTGAGGAAAATATTTGTACCACTCCCCCTTCACCAGAACCACAAGAACTTTTTTTATTCTGTGTATTCTTTATATTTTTACCGCATGCATACAGAATATGTTATAATCATTCATAGTGTGGATAGCATTTTATGTTTTCCCTTATTTCACAGACCATTATTTAATAAGCATTATCCAAGCGTGCTGCCTGAACTTAATAGCAATCATTTTATAGTTTTACATTACTCCATTGAGTTGATGAACAATATTTCACTAAACAATTCTCCTACTGTTGGGGGCTTAAGTTATTCCAAATTATATTATAAATAATGTTGCAGTTAACATTTTTAGCAGGGGAATATTTTGGAGAAAAAAACCTAAAACCTTTTCTAGTTATAAAAATGCTTTTATGCTTACTGCATAAAAGTTGTAAAACAAAGTAAATCACTAATGATAACACCCACACATAAAAAAAAAAAATCACCTATAATCCCACCACCCACAAGCAACTCTTTGGACTATTGGAAATAAATATTCAATAATTAGGGATGAAATTATATGAAGCTATTAAATGATAATAACAGTAATAACTGCTTTTATTGGATATTTGCTATGTACCTTTCTAAGCTCTTAAATACATTTTGTAATACAGATTGAGCTTTTTTCCTACACATTTAATGATTTTTTAATGTGATAGTATTATATATCATACTTTTTTTCCTTAGCAATAGATTATGTGCGTTTCTCTATGTAATTAAATATTCATAAAGGTTTACAGGCTTGAGCCTTAGAGATATTCACAACTGGGTTTGAATCAAATTTTAATCATTTACTAGATAAGCAGCTTTCAGATGTTGCATAACATCTCCAAGGCGTTAGGCTGTTGTGAGGATTAAATTTAAAAATGTATTTAAGTGCTTAGAATGGTACATAGTAAATATTCAATAAATGCAGTTATTACTGTTATTATCATACATGATTTTAATGGCTTCATATAATTTCACCCCCAATTATTGAATATTTCAGTTATTTCCAATTTTTCAGTATTGTAAAGAAAAAGATCATAAAGATCCTCATAAAAATGTCAATGTATCTATCCCTCTATTCACTTAGCAAAAATTCATAGGAGTGTAATTGCTTTGTTAAAGAATATAAACTTTCTAGGGGGGAGGGGAATTTTAATGCATGTAGCAAAGACAGCACATAAAGTTTGCACCAACTTATTCTTCCACTTCCCTTCCAATTTGTTTGCCAACACAACTGATTGGTAAAAAGAAAGGTAAAAATTTACCAGCCAACTTTTCACATAACTGGGGGTAGAAGTGATACAATGTGATCAAGTACAGCCAATAATTTACTTCTTTCCATTGAATCTTTGTGTACTATTACTGCATCTAAACCGAGTTTGAAAATAAGCTGTGTTAGAAGAAGGCCTTCAAATCACAGCATCTAAAATATCAAACTCAGATTTTTTTAAATAGTGAAACACATTCTAATCACCTCATTTTAAACAATTATTTATAATATTTTTAAAGATCCTATGCTTGAGCCCATTATAAACCAGGACTCAAGAAGGTAAGGAGCAGATGTTTCTGACAGTGTTGTTGATGCTGATATTAATGACAACACAGCTCACGTTTTAACAGTATTGTATTATAATTTAATAATTTAAGATATATTGTTTCCAAAATAGGCACATATAAGATAGCTATTTGACACTTTCTCCTTAAATGCATAAAACCAACAGCCTGAAATTCACAAAAATCCAAAAGCTGTATACTATCCCATAAAATAAAATAACTGCATTAAATTCCTTATAATTCTAATCATCAGCTATTGAGTCTCTGCCATATCAAAAGCTTACACAGTAAAGGGAATGTTGTAGTATCTTTTATCAAGAGATTCTTTCATAAGAACTTATAAAAATAAATTTTGAGATCAGGCAGTCTACTGAAATGTTTCACGCTGGCCAAAGGTAAGATTATTTATTGATTGGTTTTATAAACATTAGGCCGGACCTTATCAGAAACTTCTTTAATGAGTCAAAGTCCCTCTGACTTCCAGATATTTGTCAGAGTTTACAAATTGTCAGACAAGTTATCTTCTGAGCATCTTTCAAATGAAAAAATAAAAAAATCATATTTAGCTAACTCAGAACTGAAATCACTCCCCAAGTCCACTTCTCAAACAAAGATTAGACAGGCCTATAAAACAAACAATAACACATGTGAGGAACATACTTCTTAGTATAATCAAATGAGCAACTTAGTACAACCAAATGAACAGCTCCTGCCCCAAAAACGAGAAGGCAGGAAGGCACAGGAACTGGTCAAATGGACACAGGGAACCCAGGGTGGAAAGGGGGAGAGTACTGTAATATTGTGGGGATTGCAACTGATGTCACAAAACAATATATGTATAAATATTTGAATGAGAAACTAACTAGAGCTGTAAAAGTTTCACCTGAAGCACAATAAAAGTTAAAAAATATATATATACATATATATATTTAGAGTTAACTCAAGATAATTACAAGAAAATTCTTCTAATTGCAAATGGCTAATGAAGTAAAAAAGATAATATTGGTCTCAACAAAGTATGCAATAATTTCAAACAAATTAGGAAAATTGCATAAAGACTTTAAACATACCTAACTACAAGGATGATATTTCTACAGGTCCGATTTACAAGGAATTGCATCACCTGCGACCCTGGATTCTCAGCCTAGGCAGCCACCTTGCAGGTGTGCATCCACCTGTGATAAGGTGAATCAGAAGAGAAAATGTGGCTGAATCAGCAAAAACCAATAACAACTTCTGAAAAATAACTCTATATATGCCTATGCTATTAATGTTGGGCTAGTAGCACCATCTTTCCGTAAAACAAATCAAGTATTGCTACATCTTAACATGGGAAGATAATTTGCCAATGGTGAGACTGCATACTAAATACTATGTGCTGTAATACTGCATGGTATTCTTCATTTGTCAATAACTGAAGTACAGTTTATCATTGTTGTTTCCTTTTATTATACATCCAGATTCATAGATTGTGTCCATATCTTTGAAGCTACTTTGGATACAAAAGAATATTAAAATTAAACAGCCCTGATCACTCTCATCTGTGTTATCTTGAATACATTTCTCAATCTCTCTGGGCCTTAGTGTCTTCATCTGTAAAACAGGACTAAGACTACCTCCCTCATGTTTCTTTAGGGCTTTTTAAAAATTTTAGATCAAATCCACAGCCCAGTTGTTGGGTGCCACTGAGTGGATTCTGACTCATAGAGACCCTATTTACAACAGAATGAAACACTGCCTGGTCTCACGCCATTCTCACAAACGTTGCTATGTTTGAGCACATTGTTGCAGCCACTGAACTGAATCAATCCACCTTATTGAGGGTCTTCTTTTTCGCTGACCCTCTACTTTACCAAGCATGATGTCTTTCTCCAGTATCTGGCACATAATACATTGCTCAGTAAATCATAACTATCGCTATTCTTTTCAGTGCTTTATGATATAGAGCATTAGGTCATTAATCCATCCTTGACATTCTTTTCTAACAGAGATCAGGTATACCAAGCAACTGGTAAGTGAATAAAATGTTGGATTAAAAAAAAAAAATAGAACCTTTGTTAAATAACATTTTATGCAGTTCAGATGAAAAAATCTATTTAAAGCTAACTCAGCTCGAGGCATGCATGCACAGCAAGTAGTAAAAAAAAATCTAAGGAACATGCTGTTTCTGAGTTACCTAAATGGCAACTCCACAGTAGTCAATTTCACATCAACAGAAGATAATACTTCAACACAGAACAGGGTTCAAGACCATTCGTGCTCAGAAGACCTCCACCTTTCACTGTAGGTCATGGCGTTTGAAAGCTGACCTTGATGGCAACAGCAGAGTTTCACCAGAGCTTGAAGTCTACTCTGCTCTTTGTATGACACAGCCACTAAACTCAAGCCTGTGCACTCAAGAAAATGAAATGCAAGGTTCAAAAATTCAGAACCAAATAATGCATGCAAAATTTGGTGGCAAATTTTGACCAGCTGCTTATCAGATGTGGGCCAGAAAAACAGCAGAACATTTAAATAACAACTGTTTAATGATCTAAAATATTACTTTAGTCCCTTGGGTAAAATTTCTACCATACTAACTGCTCACAAAATCTACTAACCTGTTCAAGGCAGCAGAATTGTCTAATGGAAGTTTTACTCCTTTTTTCCTATCATTCCTCTCCTCTGGTCTATCCTACACGCCATATCCACAATAAAATTATTAAAATATTATTTAACATATCATTTAAAATTCATTAATGATTTTCCATATTTCACATGGGACAAAGTCACCAGTTCCCCATCTGGCCCCTACCTATCTCTACAATTTCACATCCTACTCACCTTTGCCTGGAATTACCCTACATTTAAACTCAAATGCTTTTGCATATTAAATATCTGCTGTATTCCCCTTCTCTTTTGCTTTGCTTAAAATATTTTTTATGCCCTTCCATTTTTGTCTAAAACTTTCTACCTCTCCTTCAAGACTCAGTTCAAGCTACTGTTTTTACATCAAGGGTTACAAAATAAAACAGAACCTGGTTGTTAACATAAATGAGTAGATTCAGAAATAAATTTGTGTTTCAGGAAGAGGAATAACGGTATTTTCAGTGAATTTTTCAAGATAATTCAGAAATCTTGATTTTCACATGAAAACTCCTCAGTTAAATGATTCAAAATATTTTGCTGTAATGGGATAATATTCTGGCAAATTAACTGATGTACTTTTCATTCTTGGTCATTTCTGGTGGTGTAGTGTCATCTTTCTCGTTCTTCCATCACCAACCATGTCCACACCCCCATTCAGGTGACGACACTTAGGATCAGGGGCTCCTCTCATATCTTCCTCATTTTCTCACTGTATAAGCACAAATTTATAAAGGGAGGGAGGAAAATCCAAACTGATTGAGATTAAACATTTGACAGTCAAAAGAATAAGAGCTCTAAATAGAAATTACATTTGATTACAGAAACTTTAAATTTTATTGCACAGCTGTGTTTGTGGCCTGAGGATGTACGTGTTCTGCAGGTCTGCGGATCAAACCACCATGATGTGATCGTCCCCAACAACTCCAAGACTTCTTTTTCCTCCAAAATTCTGAGAATTTTGATTGTGAGGGATTACCTACTGTCTTTTAGGCTGGGTTCTCTAGAGAAGAAAAACCATTGAAGCACACACACCCACACGTACACATATGTGGATATATATATATATATGTATACACACACACACAACACCCTGGTGTTGCAGTGATTAAGAGCTTGGCTGCTAACCAAAAGGTCAGCAGTTCAAATCCACCAGCTGCCCCTTGGAAACCCTATGGGGCAGTTCTACTCTGTCCTACCAGGTTGCTATGTCCTACAGGAACTGACTCAATGGCTATGGGTTTAGAGGGGTGGGGGGGGAGAGAGAGAGATTTATTTCAAGGAAATGGCTCACACAGTTGTGGAGGCTGGCAAGTCCCAAACCCATGGGTCAGACATCAGGCTGGAGGCTTTCGCTGATTCACGTGGTTGCAGGGGCTGATGAACCCAAAATTAGCAGGTCAGACAGTAGGCTGCTGGCTCACATTTCAAGAACCAGAGGTCAGAAAATGACGAGTCACATGCAGAATCCAGAGATAGAGAGAGAGCTTTGCCAGAACATCCATATATATCGAATGCAGGCCATTCCTCCAAGGAAACTCCCCTTTCAACTGATTGTTCACAACAGATCACAAAATGGAGAATGGTTATATAATATTTGCCAAACCACTGAGAATCATGACTTAGCCAAGTTGACACAGAACTGTAACCATCACACCTACAGTGGTTTTAATTTTTTATCTCTTTGGAAGATGTATCCTCAATATGACTGTAAATTTCTTGAGGGTAGGGGCCATATCTTATACTCCTTTCTACCATTTATCACCAATATCAGAACTCTCCCATAGTAGTCATTTATGTTTTTGCAAATGATTATGATTAGAGATTGGTGGTTCAGTGGTAGAATTCTCACCTCCCATGCAGGACAGCCAGACTCAATTTCCAGCCAATGCACCTCATGCACAGCTGCTATCCATCTGCCAGGGGTTGCTTGCATGTTGCTCTGATGTTTAACAGGTTTAAGCAGAGCTTCCAGACTAAGACAGACTACCAAGGAAGGCCTAGTGACCTACTTCAGAAAGTCATCCGATGAAATCCCAAAGAAGCACAACGGTCCTATCTGCAACAAATTACAGAGATGGTACAGGACAAGGTAGTATTTTGTTTCATTGTACATGGAGTCACCACGAGTTGGGGACTGACTGGAAAGCAACTAACAACAACATGATTGGAAAAAAGAGCTAAAGGTAGGAGAGAGAAACAGGAAGTATACCCAGATAAACTGCTGCAAAATCAGCCAACATGGCAATACAGACAAAGAATCATGCCATCTCTCTGCAACAAAGACCTGAAAAACTAAATAAAACAGGCACAAATGTCAATCCTGGCACCCTAAGTGTCAAATGAAGGGATAAAGAACTTGATCAAGCACTGAATGGAATAAGAAACTGACAGAGAATAGAGAATGAGGAGAGCTACAGAGTGGAGGTCCCCTACCAGATAAGGTAGCACGGATCCACCATCTTGGACCTCAGCCATCAAGGGACATAGACAGGGAGTACAGGAAGGCAAATACACAGAAATCCCAATAGGAGACAGAGTACCCGCTCACCACACATCACATCCTCTCCCTTCCCTCCTAACTATCTGTACCTTGCACCAAGTGTCACACCCCTGAGCAGGACCAGCGTGGATTCCCGGGTCCCCAGTTCCTGCCATGCACTGCCCCCGGCCCTACACTGTTGGCCCCAGTTCATGCCAAAATAAGACCCATCCCTGCCCCTTCCCCCACCTCCCACTGCTGGACCTGCCCTGCTGCACCACAGCTGAGTGACTGGCCCTGCCAACTTGGACAAGGTGGTGAGAAGTATGGTGCCCACAGATGAGCAAGAAACAAAACACGCCCAGCCCACCTACTGAGACATAACCAAATAAAACAAAAAATCAAGACATAACAAACAAAGCTGCAATCAATAAACAAAGAAAATAATTCTTGAGTGCCCTGGAGAGAGCAGACAATATCAAAACATATTTTAAAAAAACAGGACAGGATGGCTCCAGAAAGCAACCAAAACAAAACACCAGATGATCTCCCAGTAGAAGTAAAGGCATTAGAACTACCTGATAGGGAATTCAAAAGTCTAATATTCAGGGCTTTCCAAGGAATTAGGAAAGAGATGAAGCAAAATGCAAACAAAAATAGGAAAAAATAGACAAAATCAGGGAAAATCAGGGAAAACACAGACAATTCAACAGAAGAATTCAGGAAAATAATACAAGAAAAAAATGTCAAAATAAATAAACAACTAAATATCATACAAAAACAACAATTAGAAATCCAAAAGATAAACAACAAGATTTCAGAAATAGATTGTACAATAGAAAGTTTGAAGAGTTTGAAACAATGGAAGACCAAAAAAAAAAAAAACCAAACTCACTGCCGTTGAGTCCATTCCAACTCATAGTGACCCCATAGGACAGAGTAGAACTGCCCGATAGAGTTTCCAAGGAGCACCTGGTGGATTCGAACTGCCAGCCTCTTGGTTAGCAGCCATAGCACTTAACCACTACACTACGAGGGTTTCCAAAACAAGTGTTGCCATCTAGTCAATTTTGACTCAGAGAGGCACAATAGGACAGAGAACTGCCACATAGGGTTTCCAAGGAGCGGATGGTGGATTCAAACTGCCAACCCTTTGGTTAGCAGCCAAGCTCTTAACCACTGTGCTACCAGGGCTCTTCAATGGAAGACCAGATCAGCGAAATTGAAGACAAATCCTTGCATATCTCTTTGTCTGATGAAAAATCAGAGAAAAGAATGAAGAAACCCTGAGAACTATTTGGGATACAATGAAAAGCAAATATTTGCATGTGGTCATAGTTCTATAACAGGAGAAGAATACAAAACACAGAGAGAGTCACTGAAGATTTGTTGACAGAAAGCTTCCCTAATATCATGAAAGATGAAAAGATGACCATCCAAGATGCTCAACCAAGCCCATATAGGATTGACCCCAAAAGGAAGTCACCAAAACATATCATAATCACATTTGCCAAAACCAAAGACAAAGAAAGAATCCTAAAAACAGCTCAAGAAAAATGAAAAGTCGCATACAAAGGGGGTAATAATAATGTAAAGCACTGATTACTCAACAGAAACCATACAGACAAAAAGACAATGGGATGACATATATAAAACCTTGAAAGAAAAAAAGTGACAACAAAGAATAATATATCCTGCAAAACCCTCACTCAAATATGATAGTGAAATTAGGGCATTTTCAGATAAACATAAATTAAAGGAATACGTAAAAACCAAACCAAGCTTACAAGAATTATTAAAAGGAGTCCTTTGTTTAGAGACCCAACAACATCACACAGCAACCTGAATCTATGACATAGGACAGTATCAGCCAGATACCAGCCTAGATAATGAACTCTGGAGAATAAAACAAAAGTAAAAAATTTACAACAGGGAACCAGAGCTGTGAATCTATAAATGAAAACTATGTCAGAACAATAAAAGGGGGAATAAACAGTGTAGGTATAGAACTTTCAAATGGAGAGTAGTCAAGGCAATATCAAGTAATAAAAGACTGGTTTAAACTTAGGAAATATGGGGTAAATTTCAAGGTAATCACAAAGAAATCAAAAAACCTACTCATCAAAACAAGAACAAAAACAAAGTCTCAGTAAATATAAGATCTACATAAACAAAGAAATGAAAAAAAATATCCACAAACAAAAGGAATTCAGCACAGGAGAGTAAGAGGAACAAAGAAAAATTCAGTGCCACAAAAAAAGCACTACAAAATGACGGCAATAAACTCGCACCTGTCAATAATGACACTGAAAGTAAATGTCTTAGATGCACCCATAAAGAGACAGAAAGTGACAAAATGGATTAAAAAACGGGACCCATCAATATGCTTTCTACAAGAGATACACCTTAGAAACAAAGACACCAATATATTAAAAATTGTCAAAAGAAAAATAGGAGAGGACACAAATAATGCAAATAAGAAATGAAACGGGGTACATTACAACAGACCCAAACAAAATAAAAAGGATCATAACAGAGTATTATGAAAAACTATACTCCAACAATTTCAAAAACCTAGAAGAAATGGACAAGTTTCTAGAAACACACTACCTACCCAAACTAACACAAAATAATGTTGAAAATCTGAATAGGCCCATAACAAGAGAAGAGATTGGAAAGGTAATAAAAAAAAACTCCCTGCAAAAAAAAAAAAAAAAAAAAAAAACCCTGGCCCAGGTGGCTTCACTGGAGAATTCTACCAAATATTCAGAGAAGACCTTATACCACTACTACTCAAATTATTTCAGAACATAGACAAGGAAGTGACACTTCCAAACTCATTCTACGAAGCCAGAATAACCCTGATACCAAAACCAGGCAAAGACACCACAAAAAAAGAAAATTACAGAGCAATATTTCTCATGAATACAGATGCAAAAATTCTCATCAAAGTTCTACCCAATAGGATTTAGCACTACATTAAAAAATAATAATAAACCCTAACAAAGTGGGATTCATATCAGGTATGCAAGGATGGTTCAATTTTTTTTTTTTTATGCAAGGATGTTTCAACATTAGAAAAATCAGTCAGCATAATCCACCACATAAATAAAATAAAAGAAAGCGCAGGCGGAGCCAAGATGGCAGACTACGCAGATGCTACCTCGGATCCCTCTTAAAACAAAGACACGGAAAAACAAGTGAATCAATCACATACATAACAATCTATGAACCCTGAACAACAAACACAGATTTAGAGACGGAGAACGAACTAATACGGGGAAGCAGAGATTGTTTTCAGAGCCTGAAGCCAGCGTACCAGTCAGGTAAGGTACAAGCACAGAAAGCTGCTCCACCCCCCTGAACTAACCCCGGGAGGGGGACCAGCCGGTTCCGCAGGCGGCGTGGGACGCAGCCGGTAGGAGAAGTCCCCGGGAGGCAGTGACTGGTCTTGGAGGCAGTGACTGGTCTTGGAACGGGGAGAGCAGCGTCCCAGCAGGGGAACCGTCCCGCTGGGATTTGGACTGGACGCAGGCGGCTTCATTAACATCCGAATAGCCTGAGCCACAGGGAGAACTCTGATAGGGATCTGACTGCATTTTTTTTTTAGCAGATTTTCTGGAAAAACTAGTTTCCCAGTGATGGCTCGGAGACAACAATCCATATCAAACCACTTAAAGAAGCAGACCATGACAGCTTCTCCAACCCCCCAAACAAAAGAATCAAAATCTTTCCCAAATGAAGATACAATCCTGGAATTATCAGATACAGAATATAAAAAACTAATTTACAGAATGCTTCAAGACATCAGAAACGAAATAAGGCAAACTGCAGAAAAAGCCAAGGAACACACTGATAAAACTGTTGAAGAACTCAAAAAGATTATTCAAGAACATAGTGGAAAAATTAATAAGTTGCAAGAATCCATAGAGAGACAGCATGTAGAAATCCAAAAGATTAACAATAAAATTACAGAATTAGACAACGCAATAGGAAGTCAGAGGAGCAGACACGAGCAATTAGAATGCAGACTGGGACATCTGGAGGACCAGGGAATCAACACCAACATAGCTGAAAAAAAATCAGATAAAAGAATTTAAAAAAATGAAGAAACCCTAAGAATCATGTGGGACTCTATCAAGAAGGATAACCTGCGGGTGATTGGAGTCCCAGAACAGGGAGGGGGGACAGAAAACACAGAGAAAATAGTTGAAGAACTCCTGACACAAAACTTCCCTGGCATCATGAAAGACGAAAGGATAGCTATCCAAGATGCTCATCGAACCCCATTTAAGATTGATCCAAAAAGAAAAACACCAAGACATATTATCATCAA
Source organism: Loxodonta africana (assembly GCF_030014295.1). Classification (NCBI taxonomy): domain Eukaryota; kingdom Metazoa; phylum Chordata; class Mammalia; order Proboscidea; family Elephantidae; genus Loxodonta; species Loxodonta africana. Next base: position 137,931,223 of record NC_087342.1, on the reverse strand, counting down.
ACTCACCAAAACCAAAGATAAACAGAAAATTTTAAAAGCAGCCAGGGAGAAAAGAAAGGTTTCCTTCAAGGGAGAATCAATAAGAATAAGTTCAGACTACTCAGCAGAAACCATGCAGGCAAGAAGGGAATGGGACGACATATACAGAACACTGAAGGAGAAAAACTGCCAGCCAAGGATCATATATCCAGCAAAACTCTCTCTGAAATATGAAGGCGAAATTAAGATATTTTCAGATAAACACAAGTTTAGAGAATTTGCAAAAACCAAACCAAAGCTACAAGAAATACTAAAGGAAATTGTTTGGTCAGAAAACCAATAATATCAGATACCAGCACAACACAAGGTCACAAAACAGAACGTCCTGATATCAACTCAAATAGGGAAATCACAAAAACAAACAAATTAAGATTAATTAAAAAAAAATACACATAACAGGGAATCATGGAAGTCAATAGGTAAAAGATTACAATAATCAAAAAGAGGGACTAAATACAGGAGGCATTGAACTGCCATATGGAGAGTGATACAAGGCAATATAGAACAATACAAGTTAGGTTTTTACTTAGAAAAATAGGGGTAAATAATAAGGTAACCACAAAAAGGTATAACAACTCTATAACTCAAAATAAAAGCCAAGAGAAACGTTAACGACTCAACTAACATAAAGTCAAACACTATGAAAATGAGGATCTCACAATTTACTAAGAAAAACGCCTCAGCACAAAAAAGTATGTGGAAAAATGAAATTGTCAACAACACACATAAAAAGGCATCAAAATGACAGCACTAAAAACTTATTTATCTATAAATACGCTGAATGTAAATGGACTAAATGCACCAATAAAGAGACAGAGAGTCACAGACTGGATAAAGAAACACGATCCATCTATATGCTGCCTACAAGAGACACACCTTAGACTTAGAGACACAAACAAACTAAAACTCAAAGGATGGAAAAAAGTATATCAAGCAAACAATAAGCAAAAAAGAAGAGGAGTAGCAATATTAATCTCTGACAAAATAGATTTTAGACTTAAATCCACCACAACGGATAAAGAAGGACACTATATAATGATAAAAGGGACAATTGATCAGGAAGACATAACCATATAAAATATTTATGCACACAATGACAGGGCTGCAAGACACATAAATCAAATTTTAACAGAATTGAAAAGTGAGATAGACACCTCCACAATTATAGTAGGAGACTTCAACACACCACTTTCGGAGAAGGACAGGACATCCAGTAAGAAGCTCAATAGAGACACGGAAGATCTAATTACAACAATCAACCAACTTGACCTCATTGACTTATACAGAACTCTCCACCCAACTGCTGCAAAATATACTTTTTTTTCTAGCGCACAAGGAACATTCTCTAGAATAGACCACATATTAGGTCATAAAACGAACCTTTGCAGAGTCCAAAACATCGAAATATTACAAAGCATCTTCTCAGACCACAAGGCAATAAAACTAGAGATCAATAACAGAAAAACTAGGGAAAAGAAATCAAATACTTAGAAAATGAACAATACCCTCCTGAAAAAAGACTGGGTTATAGAAGACATCAAGGAGGGAATAAGGAAATTCATAGAAAGCAACGAGAATGAAAATACTTCCTATCAAAACCTATGGGACACAGCAAAAGCAGTGCTCAGAGGCCAATTTCTATCGATAAATGCACACATACAAAAAGAAGAAAGAGCCAAAAGCAGAGAACTGTCCTTACAACTTGAACAAATACAAACTGAGCAACAAAAGAATCCATCAGGCACCAGAAGAAAACAAATAATAAAAATTAGAGCTGAACTAAATGAATTAGAGAACAGAAAAACAATTGAAAGAATTAACAAAGCCAAAAGCTGGTTCTTTGAAAAAATTAACAAAATTGATAAACCATTGGCTAGACTGACTAAAGAAATACAGGAAAAGAAACAAATAACCCGAATAAGAAACGAGAAGGACCACATCACAACAGAACCAAATGAAATTAAAAGAATCATTTCAGATTATTATGAAAAATTGTACTCCAACAAATTTGAAAACCTAGAAGAAATGGATGAATTCCTGGAAAAACACTACCTACCTAAACTAACACATTCAGAAGTAGAACAACTAAATAGACCCATAACAAAAAAAGAGATTGAAACGGTAATCAAAAAACTCCCAACAAAAAAAAGCCCTGGCCCGGACGGCTTCACTGCAGAGTTCTACCAAACTTTCAGAGAAGAGTTAACACCACTACTACTGAAGGTATTCCAAAGCATAGAAAATGACGGAATACTACCCAACTCATTCTATGAAGCCACCATCTCCCTGATACCAAAACCAGGTAAAGACATTACAAAAAAAGAAAATTATAGACCTATATCCCTCATGAACATAGATGTAAAAATCCTCAACAAAATTCTAGACAATAGAATCAAACAACACATCAAAAAAAAATAATTCACCATGATCAAGTGGGATTTATAGCAGGTATGCAAGGCTAGTTTAATATCAGAAAAACCATTAATGTAAGCCATCACATAAATAAAACAAAAGACAAAAACCACATGATCTTATCAATTGATGCAGAAAAGGCATTTGACAAAGTCCAACACCCATTTATGATAAAAACTCTCACCAAAATAGGAATTGAAGGAAAATTCCTCAACATAATAAAGGGCATCTATGCAAAGCCAACAGCCAATATCACCCTAAATGGAGAGAACCTGAAAGCATTTCCCTTGAGAACGGGAACCAGACAAGGATGCCCTTTATCACCACTCTTATTCAACATCGTGCTGGAAGTCCTAGCCAGGGCAATTAGGCTACACAAAGAAATAAAAGGTATCCGGATTGGCAAGGAGGAACTAAAGTTATCACTATTTGCAGATGACATGATTATATACACAGAAAACCCTAAGGAATCCTCCAGAAAACTACTGAAACTAATAGAAGAGTTTGGCAGAGTCTCAGGTTATAAAATAAACATACAAAAATCACTTGGATTCCTCTACATCAACAAAAAGAACACCGAAGAGGAAATAACCAAATCAATACCATTCACAGTAGCCCCCAAGAAGAAAGATACTTAGGAATAAATCTTACCAAGGATGTAAAAGACCTATACAAAGAAAACTACAAAGCTCTACTACAAGAAATTCAAAAGGACATACTTAAGTGGAAAAACATACCTTGCTCATGGATAGGAAGACTTAACATAGTAAAAATGTCTATTCTACCAAAAGCCATCTATACATTTAACGCACTTCCGATCCAAATACCAATGTCATATTTTAAGGGGATAGAGAAACAAATCACCAATTTCATATGGAAGGGAAAGAAGCCCCGGATAAGCAAAGCACTACTGAAAAAGAAGAAGAAAGTGGGAGGCCTCACTTTACCTGACTTCAGAACCTATTATACAGCCACAGTAGTCAAAACAGCCTGGTACTGGTACAACAACAGGCACATAGACCAATGGAACAGAATTGAGAACCCAGACATAGATCCATCCACGTATGAGCAGCTGATATTTGACAAAGGACCAGTGTCAATTAACTGGGGAAAAGATAGCCTTTTTAACAAATGGTGCTGGCATAATTGGATATCCATTTGCAAAAAAATGAAACAGGACCCATACCTTACACCATGCACAAAAACTAACTCCAAGTGGATCAAAGACCTAAACATAAAGACTAAAAACGATAAAGATCATGGAAGAAAAAATTGGGACAACCCTAGGAGCCCTAATACAAGGCATAAACAGAATACAAAACATTACCAAAAATGATGAAGAGAAACCCGATAACTGGGAGCTCCTAAAAATCAAACACCTATGCTCATCTAAAGACTTCACCAAAAGAGTAAAAAGACCACCTACAGACTGGGAAAGAATTTTCAGCTATGACATCTCTAACCAGCGCCTGATCTCTAAAATCTACATGATTCTGTCAAAACTCAACCACAAAAAGACAAACAACCCAATCAAAAGGTGGGCAAAGGATTTGAACACACATTTCACTAAAGAAGATATTCAGGCAGCCAACAGATACATGAGAAAATGCTCTCGATCATTAGCCATTAGAGAAATGCAAATTAAAACTACGATGAGATTCCATCTCACACCAGCAAAAAAAAAAAAAAAAAAAGCAAGGCTGGCATTAATCCAAAAAACACAAAATAATAAATGTTGGAGAGGCTGTGGAGAGATTGGAACTCTTATACACTGCTGGTGGGAATGTCAAATGGTACAACCACTTTGGAAATCTATCTGGCGTTATCTTAAACAGTTAGAAATAGAACTACCATACAACCCAGAAATCCCACTCCTCGGAATATACCCTAGAGATACAAGAGCCTTCACACAAACAGATATATGCACACCCATGTTTATTGCAGCTCTGTTTACAATAGCAAAAAGTTGGAAGCAACCAAGGTGTCCATCAACGGATGAATGGGTAAATAAATTGTGGTATATTCACACAATGGAATACTACGCATCGATAAAGAACAGTGACGAATCTGTGAAACATTTCATAACATGGAGGAACCTGGAAGGCATTATGCTGAGCGAAATGAGTCAGAGGCAAAAGGACAAATATTGTATAAGACCACTATTATAAGATCTTGAGAAATAGTAAACCTGAGAAGAACACATACTTTTGTGGTTACGAGGGGGGGAGGGAGGGAGGGAGGGTGGGAGAGGGTTTTTTTTATTGATTAATCAGTAGATAAGAACTGCTTTAGGTGAACGGAAAGACAACACTCAATACTTGGAAGGTCAGCTCAATTGGACTGGACCAAAAGCAAAGAAGTTTCCGGGATAAAATGAATGCTTCAAAGGTCAGCGGAGCAAGGGCGGGGTCCGGGGAACATGGTTTGCGGGGACTTCTAAGTCAATTGGCAAAATAATTCTATTATGAAATCATTCTGCATCCCACTTTGAAATGTGGCGTCTGGGGTCTTAAATGCTAACAAGTGGCCATCTAAGATGCATCAATTGGTCTCAACCCACCTGGAGCAAAGGAAAATGAAGAACACCAAGGCCACATGACAACTAAGAGCCCAAGAGACAGAAAGGGCCACATGAACCAGAGACCTATATCATCCTGAGACCAGAAGAACTAGTTGGTGCCCGGCCACAATCGATGACTGCCCTGACAGGGAGCACAGCAGAGGACCCCTGAGGGAGCAGGAGATCAGTGGGATACAGACCCCAAATTCTCATAAAAAGACCAAACTTAATGGTCTGACTGAGACTAGAGGAATCCCGGTGGCCATGGTCCCCAGACCTTCTGTTGGCACAGGACAGGAACCATCCCTGAAGACAACTCATCAGACATGAAAGGGACTGGTCAGCGGGTGGGAGAGAGACGCTGATGAAGAGTGAGCTAATTATATCAGGTGGATACTTGAGATTGTGTTGGCAACTCTTGTCTGGAGGGGGGGATGGGAGGATAGAGAGAGAGGGAAGCCGGCAAAATTGTCACGAAAGGAGAGACTGAAAGGGCTGACTCAAGAAGGGGAGAGCAAGTGGGAGTAGGGAGTGAGATGTATGTAAACTTATATGTGACAGACTGATTGGATTTGTAAACGTTCACTTGAAGCTTAATAAAAGTTAATTAAAAAAAAAAGAAAAGAAAGCATGATCATCTCAATCAACACAGGAAAGGCATTCAATAAAGTCCTACTCCCACTCCTGATAAAAACTCTCAATAAAATAGGTGTAGAAGGAAAATTCCTCAACACAATAAAGGGCATCTATACAAAATCAACAGCCATCATCATTCTCAATGGAGACAGGCTGAAAACATTTCACCTGAGAACAGGAAGATGACAAGGATGCCCTTTATCACCACTCCTATTTGACATTGTGCTGGAAGTCCTAGCTAGAGTAATAAGGCAAAAAAAAAAAGAAATAAAAGGTGCCAAATTGGTAAGGAAGAAGTAAAACTATCCCCATTTGTGGATGATATGAGACTACACATACAAAACCCAAAGAACTCCACAAGAAAATTACTGGAACTAATAGAAAGATTTGGTAAAGTAGCAAGATACAAGAAAAACATACAAAAATCAGTTGGATGATTATAGGCCAATAAAGAGAATTACAAAAAGGAAATCAGGAAAGCAAAGTCACTTATGATAGCCCACAAAAAAAATAAAATACTTAGAAATAAATCTAACCAGGGACATAAAAGATCTATAAAAAGAAAACTACAAAACACTGCTCCAAGAAACCAAAAACCAAAACCCAAATCAGTGCCGTTGGGCTGGTTCCAAGTCATAGCAACCCTATAGGACAGAGTAGATCTGCCCCGTAGAGTTTCCAAGAGTACCTGGCGGATTCAAACCGCTGAACCTTTGGTTAGCTGCTGTAGCTCTTAACCACTACACCACCAGGGTTTCCAGAAACCAAAAAGACCTACATAAATGGAGAAACATACCACATTCATGGAAACATAGACTCAACATTTGGAAATGCCAATTCTACCCAAAGCAATCTACAAATACAATGCAATTACCACCCAAATACCAACAGCATTCTTTAACGAGATAGAAAAACAAATCATTAACTTTATATGGAAAGGAAAGAGGTCCCAGATAAGTAAAGTACTATTGAAGAAGAATAAAATCGGAAGCCTTGCACTACCTGACCTCTGAACCGGCTATACAGCTACAGTAGTCAAAACAGCCTGTACTAGGTATGCAAGGATGGCTCAACACTAGAAAAACAATCAATGTCATCCATCATATAAATAAAACAAAAGACAAGAAACACATGATCTTATCAATTGATGCAGAAAAGGCATTTGACAAAGTTCAACACTCTGTCATGATAAAAACTCTCAGCAAAAAAGGAACAGAAGGAAAATTCCTCAGCATAATAAAGGCCCTTTATACAAAGTCAACAGCCAACATCATCCTAAATGGAGTCTGAAAACATTCCACTTGAGAATGGGAACAAGACAAGGATGTCCTTTATCACCACTTTTAATCAATATTATGCTGGAGGTCCTGGCAAGAGCAATTAGGCTAGATAAAGAAATAAAGACATCCAAACTGGCAAAGAAAAAGGAAAAGTATCTCCATTTGCAGATGACACGATCTTATACACAGAAAACCCCAAAGAATCCTCAAGAAAACTACTGAAACTAATAGGAGAGTTCAGCAGAATAACAGGATACAAGATAAACATACAAAAATCAGTTGGACTCCTCTCCACCAAAAAAAGAGAATATTGAAAAGGGAATCAACAAAATACTTAGGAATAAGTCTAACCAGAGATGTAAAAGACATATACAAACAAAACTACAAGACACTACTGCAAGAAACCAAGAGACATATATAAGTGGAAAAATATACCTTGCTCATGGATAGGAAGACACAACATTGTAAAAATGTCTATTCTGCCCAAAGCGATCTATGGAAACAATGCACTCCTGATCCAAATACTAATGACATTTTCTAATGAGATGGAGAAACAAATCACCAACTTCATATGGAAGAGAAAAAGGCCCCAGATAAGTAAAGCATTACTGAAAAAGAAAAATAAAGTAGGAGGCTTCATGCCACCTGATTTTAGAACATATTATACCACCGCAGTAGCCAAAACAGCCTGGTACTGGTACAACAACAGATACATAGACCAATGGAACAGAATTGAGAATCCAGACACAAATTCATCCACATATAAGCAGATGATAACTGACAAAGGCCCAAAGTCTGTTCAAAGGGGAAAAGACAGTCTCTTTAACAAATGGTGTTGGTATTACTGGATATCCATTTGCAAAAAAATGCAACAAAACCCATACATCACACCAAGCACAAAAACTAACTCAAAATGGATCAAAGGCCTAAACATAAAAACTAAAAAGATAAAGACCACGGGAGAAAAAATAGGGACAATGCTAGGAGCCCTAATACATGGCATAAACAGTATGCAAAACATTACAAACAATTCATAAACACCAGAAGAGAAACTAGATAACTGGGAGCTCTTAAAAATCAAACACTTATGCTCATCCAAAGACTTTACTGAAAGAATAAAAAGATTACTTACAGCCTTGGAAATAGTTTTTGGCTACGACAAATCCAATCAGCATCTGATCTCTAAAACTTACACGATACTGCAAAAACTCAACTACAAAAAGACAAATAATCCAATTTAAAAAATGGGCAATGGATATGTATGGACAGGCACTTCACCAAAGAACACATTCAGGTGACTAACAGATACATGAGGAAATGGTCATGATAATTAGCTGCTAGGGAAATGCAAATCAAAACTACAATGAGATTCCTTCTCACCCCAACAAGGCTAGCATTAATCCAAAAAACACAAAATAATAAATGTTGGAGAGGTTGTAGAAAGACTGGGACCCTTATCCGCTGCTGGTGGGAATGTAAAATTGTGCAACCACTTTGGAAATTGATTTGGCCCTTCCTTAAAAAGCTAGAAATAGAACTACATATGACTCAGCAATCCCCCTCCTTGAAATATATCCTAGAGAAATAAGAGCCTTCACATGAATAGATATATGCACACTCATGTTCATTGCATCACTGTTGACAATAGCAAAAAGATAGACTCAATAAACCAGCCAAGGTGTCTATCAACAGATGAAGGGATAAATTATGATTTATTCACATAATGGAACCATTAAGAACAAAAATGAATCTGTGAAATATTTCATAACATGGAGGAATCTGGGAGGCATTATGCTGAGTGAAAGCCGTCAGTTGCAAAAGGACAAATATTGTATGAGACCACTATTATAAGAACTCAAGAAAAAGTTTAGACACTGAAGAAAATATTGTTTGATAGTTACAAGGGTAGGAAGGGAAGGAAAGGGCTATTCACCAATTAGATAGTAGACAAGAATTATTTTAGGTGAAGGGAAAGACAACGTACAATACAGGAGAGGTAATCACAACCAAAGTAAACCAAAAGCAGTTTCCTGAATACAACCGAATGCTTCGAAGGCCAGAGTAGCAGGTACGGGGGTTTGGGGACCATGGTTTCAGAGGACATCTAGGTCAACTGGCATAAGAAAATGTATTAAGAAACGTTGTGCATCCCACTTTGGTGAGTGGCGTCTGGGGTCTTAAACGCTAGCAAGCGGCCATCCAAGATGCATCAATTGGTCTCAACCCACCTAGAGCAAACGAAAATGAAGAACACCAAAGACATTAGGTAAAGATGAGCCCAAGAAACAGAAACAGCCACATAACCCAGAGACTCCATCAGCCTGAGACCAGAAGAACTAGATGGTGCCTGGCTATCACCAATCATTGCCCTGACAGGGAACACAACAGAGAATCCCTGATGGAGGAGAACAGTGGGATGGTCTGACTGAGACTAGAGGGACCTCTAAGGTCATGGTCCCCAGACCCTTTGTTAGCCCAAGACTGGAACTATTCCCGAAGCCAACTCTTCAGACAGAGATTGGACTGGACTATTAGACAGAAAATGTTACTGGTGAGGAGTGAGCTTCTTTGCACAAGTAGACACATAAGGGCAACTCCTGTCTGGAGGCAAGATGAGAAGGCAGAGGGGGACACGGGCTAGTTAAATGGATGAGGGGAATACAGGGTGGAGAGGAGAAATGTGCTATCTCATTAGGGGGAGGGCATCTAGAAGTACCTAGCAAGGTGTGTAAGTTTTTGTATGAGAGACTGACTTGATTTGTAAACTTTCACATAAAGCACAATTAAAAAAAAAAGCCTGGTACTGGTACAACAAATGACAGACACATTGACCAACGGAACAGAATCGAGGGCTCAGATGTAAATCTGTCCAACTAGGGTCACCTGATCTTTGGCAAAGGTCCAAAGTCCATTAAATAGGGAAAAGACAGTCTTTTTAACAAATGGGGCTAGCAAAACTGGATGTCCTTCTGTAAAAACAAATGAGACAGGATACCATACACCGTACACAAAAACTAATTCAAAATGGATCAAAGACCTAAATATAAAACCAAAACGTATAAAGATCATAGAAGAAAAAATAGAGTCAATACTAGAGGCCCAAATACACAGCATAAATAGTTTACAAACCAAACTAACGATACACAAACGCCAGAAATTAGCTAGGTAACTGGGATCTTCTAAATATTAAACACTTTTTCTCATCAAAAGACCACTAAAAGAATAAAAAGAGAACCTACAGACTGGGAAAAATATCTTCAGCTATGACATATCCACAAAGGTTTAATCTCTAAACTCTATAGGAAAATCCAACGCCTCCACAACAAAAAGACAAATAAAATCCAATTAAAAAATGGGCAGAAGATATGAACAGACACTTCACCAAAGAAGACATTCATCCATGTGGCTAACAGACACATGAGAAAATGCTCACAATCACTAGCCATTAGAGAGAGATACAAATTACAACTACAATAAGATACCATCTCTCTCCAATGTTACTGGCAAGAATAAAAAAAAAACAGAAAATAACAGACATTGGAACAGCTGTAGGAAGACTGGTTGAAATTTTAATGCACTGCTGCTAGGAATGTAGAATGGTACATCCGTTTTTGGAAAACAATATGGCGCTTCCCTAAAAAGCTAGAAATAGAAACACCATAAGATTCATCAATCCCACTCCTAAGAACATATCCTAGAAAAATAAAAGCCTTCACATAAATAGACATATACACACCCATGTCTGTTGCAGCATTATTCACAAAAGCATAAAACTGGAGCAAACTAAGTGCCCATTAACAGATGAATGGATAAAGAAACTACGATACATACACGCAATACTACTCAGCAATAAAAAACAATGACGCATCTGTGAAACATCTCACAACATGGATGAATCTGGAGGACATTATTCTGAGTGAAATAACTCAATCACAAAAGGACAAATACCATATGAGACCACTATTACAAAAACTCATGAAAAGGTTTATACACAGAAAGAAACAATCTTTGATGGTTACAAGGAAGGGGAGCAGTGGGGAGGGAAAAACACTAACCAAACAATAGATAAGTGGTAACTTTGGTAAGGGATAAGACAATACACAATACTGGGAAAGTCAGCACAACTTGACCAAGGCAAGGTCATGGAAGCTCCACAGACACATCCAAACTCCCTGAGAGACCAAATTACTGGTCTAAGGGCTGGGAAGCATGGTCTTGGGGGACATCTAGCTCAATTAGCATGACATAGTTTTTAAAGACAACATTCTACACCCTCCTTTGGTGAGCAGTGTCTGGGGTCTTAAAAAGCTTTTGAGCATCCATCTAAGCTATTCCAAGGGTCCCACCTTGTCTGGAGTTAGGAAGAATGAAAAAAACGAGCAAAGAATTATCTAGTCCAAAACATAAATAGTGGCAATAGATAAGCAGTAACTTGGTAAAGGGTAAGACAGTACACAACAGTGGGGAAGCCAGCACAACTTGTACAAGGCAAGGAATGGTAGCTCCATAGATACACCCAAACTTCCCTGAGGGACCAAATTGCTGGGCTGGGGGTTGTGGGGACCATGATCTCAGGTAATATCTAGTTCGGTTGGCATAACATAGTTTATAAAGAAAATGTTCTACACTCTACTTTGGTGAGTACCGTCTAGGGTCTTAAAAGCCTGTGGGTGGCCATCTAGGATACTCCACTGGTCTCACCCCTTCGGGAGCAAAGAATAAGGAAGAAAACTAAAGATACAAGGGAAGACTAGTCCAAAGGACAAATGGACCACATCTATCAAGGTCCTACCAGACTGAGTCCAGTACAACTAGATGGTGCCCAGCTACCACTACTGACAGCTCTGGGAGGGATCACACTATAGAAGGTCCCAGACAAAGCTGCAGAAAAACTTAGAACAAAATTCTAATTCACAAAAAACAACCAGGGAGGCGGGGCCAAAACGGCTGAGTAGGTAGAAGCTACCTCGGATCCCTCTTGCAACAAAGACCCGGAAAAACAAGTGAATCGATCACATACATGACAATCTATGAACCCTGACCATCAAACACAGATCTAAAGAGTCGACCTGAGTGACAGAGACTGAGAACGAACAACCACGGGGAAGCAGCGATAGTTTCAGAGCCTGGAGCCAGCGTCCCAGTCAGAAACCCATTGCGCTAGGCTTTGGACTGGACGCAGAAGAGCTGAGCACGGCATCCTGTGACAGCGCAAACACGGGACGCAGCCCTAGCCCCCAAAATTGACCTCGGGGGAAGCCCAGGCAATGCACGCAGGCAGCGCAGCAAAGCGGCTGACAGGAAGAGAAGTCACCAGGAGGCAGCACCTGGTTTTGGAGCCAGGAGTGCAGTGTCCCAGCTGGGGAAACTTGGCGCTGGGCTTTGGACTGGGAGCGGAGGAACTGACCATGGCTTCTGAGACAGCGCAAGCACGGGACGTGGGCCTGACCCTTAGGGGCAATCTCTACCCAGCCAGCACACACAGTCGACGCGCCCCTCGGGATTCTCAGATAAAACAGTCATCCCAAGCAAGATAAGTAACTTTGTCTATATTCCGGGGTGCTACTCTCTCCTATTTATCTGAACCCTCCCCTCCCCTTCCCAGGTGGCTTCATTAACATTGGAATTTCCTGAGCCAGAGAGTGAACTGCACTGCGGTTTTTCTTTCTTTTGGTCTTTTCCTAACCCATTCTCCTGGCCTGAGAGAAGCAGCTACAAAAACCCAGGGATCAAAAATCCTTCCCTAACTGGAATAAAAACACAGAACAAGCTCCAGCCAAGCATATGTGATCCACAGTCTTGGGCTTTCATCCCTACAGGGAACAAGGTGGCTATTATAATGCAAAGCCATTTCTGATAGGGATGTGACTGTAATTGTTTTAGCAGATTACTAGAAAGACAAGTTTCCCAGGTCTGATATCTCTGCATATTCAACAGAGCCCTCACTGACCCACAACAGGGAACTGAGGGCTGAAGCTCCCCCCAGACCACCTAGCCTCTTGCCTTAGGGGTCTAAGGAGGTTGACATCTACCAATCTGTAGAGGTACTTGCATTGGGAGCCTAAGATACAGCTGCAGAGCCCACCCAACAAGGTACTTTAGGAATAGAGACACACCTACCTCACTGGCACCTGGGGGAAGCCTGTCAGCATCCTGCCCCCCATGGAGTGTGAATCCCTGCTGCTACTAGAATCTGGTGCACACAACTATCACCACTACTTCTCTAGGTGGATAGGTGACAGTCTGCACCACACACTTGGTGACACAAAATCAGATTCTACTCAAGAATAGTGAATGGACTCTTAGGCTTATATATCTGGTAACAGCCCAAACCAGCTGATAATAGGACATAAGTGATTCAAGGGCTACAACAATCAAGACAGCACAATCTAGTAGCCCATGTACGTATATTGAAAGAAAATAAAACAAGATAAGACTCAGTGAGCAAATATAGAATAAATCACTACAATACCTTAGTGATGGCTCGGAGACAGCAGTCGATATCAAACCACATAAAGAAGCAGACCATGATTGCTTCTACAACTCCCCAAATTAAAGAATCAAAATCTTTCCCAAATGAAGATACAATCCTGGAATTGCCAGATACAGAATATAAAAAACTAATTTACAGAATGCTTCAAGACATCAGGGATGACCTCAGAAATGAAATATGGAAATCTACAGAAAAGGCCAAGGAACACACTGATAAAGCAGTTGAAGAACTCGAAAAGATTATTCAAGAACATAGTGGAAAAATTAATAAGTTGCAAGAATCCATACAGAGAAAGCATTCAGAAATCCAAAAGATTAACAATAAAATTACAGAATTCGACAATGCAATAGGAAGTCAGAGGAGCAGACTCAAGCAATTGGAATGCAAAGAGGGAGATCTGGAGGACCAGGGAATTGACACCAATATAGCTGAAAAAAAAAATCAGATAAAAAAATGAAGAAACCCTAAGAATCATGTGGGACTCTATCAAGAAGAATAACTTGCGTGTGATTGGAGTCCCAGAACAGGGAGGGATAACAGAAAACACAGAGAGAATAGCTGAAGATCTGTTGGCAGAAAACTTCCCTGACATCATGAAAGACAAAAGGATATCTATCCAAGATACTCATCAAACCTCATTTAAGACTGATCCAAAAAGAAAATCACCAAGATATAGTATCATCAAACTTGCCAAAATCAAAGATAATGAGAAAATTTTAAAAGCAGCCAGGGATAAAAGAAAGGTCTCCTACAAGGGAGAATCAATAAGAATAAGTTCAGACTACTCAGCAGAAACCACGCAGTCAAGAAAGCAATGGGATGACATACACAGAGCACTGAAGGAGAAAAACTGCCAGCCAAGGATCATATATCCAACAAAACTCTCTCTAAAATATGAAGGCAAAATTAAGACATTTACAGATAAACACAAGCTTAGAGAATTTGCAAAAACCAAACCAAAGCTACAAGAAATACTAAAAGAAATTGTTTGGCCAGAAAACCAATAATATCAGATACCAGCACAAAAAAAGGTCACAGAACAGAACATCCTGATATCAACTCAAATAGGAAAATCACAAAAACAAATTCAGATTAATTAAAAAAAAAAACAAAAAAACAGGGAATCATTGAAGTCAATATGTAAAAGATCACAATAATCAAATAGAGGGACTAAATACAGGTGGCATAGAACTGCCATATGGAGAGGGATACAAGGCGAGAGAGGACAATACAAGTTAGGTTTTTACTTAGAAAAATAGGGGGAAATATTAAGGTAACCATAAAGAGGTATAACAACTCCATAACTCAAAACAAACCACGGAAAACATAACGACTCAGCAAACATAAAGTCAAATACTATGAAAATGAGGAACACACAATTTACAAAGAAAAACATCTCAGCACAAAAAAGTAAGTGGAAAAATGAAATTGTCCATAACACACATAAAAAGGCATCAAAATGACAGCACTAAACACATACTTATCTATAATTACGCTGAATGTAAATGGACTAAACGCACCAATAAAGAGACAGAGAGTCTCAGACGGGATAAAGAAACACGATCCGTCTATATGCTACCTACAAGAGACACACCTTAGATTTAGAGACACAAACAAACTAAAACTCAAAGGATGGAAAAAAATATATCAAGCAAACAATAAGCAAAAAAAGAGCAGGAGTAGCAATATTAATTTCTGACAAAATAGACTTTAAAGTTAAATCCACCACAAAGGATAAAGAAGGACACTATATAATGATTAAAGGGACAATTGACCAGGAAGATATAACCATATTTATGCACCCAATGACAGGCCTGCAAGATACATGAAACAAACTTTAACAGAACTGAAAAGTGAGATAGACACCTCCACAATTATAGTAGGAGACTTCAACACACCACTTTCGGAGAAGGACAGGACATCCAGTAAGAAGCTCAACAGAGACACGGAAGGCCTAATTGCTACAATCAACCAACTTGACCTCATTGACTTATACAGAACACTCCACCCAACTGCTGCAAAGTATCCTTTTTTTTCTAGCGCATATGGAACATTCTCTAGAATAGACCACATATTAGGTCATAAAACAAACCTTTGCAGAATCCAAAACATCGAAATATTACAAAGCATCTTCTCAGACCATAAGGCCATAAAAGTGGAAATTAATAACAGAAAAATTAGGGAAAAGAAATCAAATACTTGGAAACTGAACAATACCCTGCTCAAAAAAGACTGGGTTATAGAAGACATTAAGGAGGGAATAAAGAAATTCATAGACTGCAACAAGAATGAAAACACTTCCTATCAAAACCTATGGGACACAGCAAAAGCAGTGCTCAGAGGTCAATTTCTATCGATAAATGCACACATACAAAAAGAAGAAAGAGCCAAAATCAGAGAACCGTCCTGACAACTTGAACAAATAGAAACTGAGCAACAAAAGAATCCATCAGGCACCAGAAGAAAACAAATAATAAAAATTAGAGCTGAACTAAACGAATTAGAGAACAGAAAAACAATTGAAAGAATTAACAAAGCCAAAAGCTGGTTCTCTGAAAAAATTAACAAAATTGATAATCCATTGGCCAGACTGACTAAAGAAATACAGGAAAGGAAACAAAAAACCCGAATAAGAAACGAGATGGGCCACATCACAACAGATCCAACTGAAATTAAAAGAATCATATCAGATTATTATGAAAAATTGTACTCTAACAAATTTGAAAACCTAGAAGAAATGGATGAATCCTAGAAAAACACTACCTACTAAACTAACACAATCAGAAGTAGAACAACTAAACAGACCCATAACAAAAAAAGAGATTGAAACGGTAATTAAAAAACTCCCAACAAAAAAAAGCCCTGGCCTGGACAGCTATACTGCAGAGTTCTACCAAACTTTCAGAGAAGAGTTAACACCACTACTATTAAAGGTATTTCAAAGCATAGAAAATGACAGAATACTACCTACTCATCCTATGAAGCCACCATATCCCTGATACCAAAACCAGGTAAAGACATCACAAAAAAAGAAAATTACAGACCTATATCCCTCATGAACATAGATGCAAAAATCCTCAACAAAATTCTAGCCAATAGAATTCAACAACATATCAAAAAAATTATCCACCACGGCCAAGTAGGATTTATACCAGGTATGCAAGGCATTTTTTATGCAAGGCTGGTTTAATATTAG
This sequence comes from Loxodonta africana, assembly GCF_030014295.1. NCBI lineage: Eukaryota > Metazoa > Chordata > Mammalia > Proboscidea > Elephantidae > Loxodonta > Loxodonta africana. Next base: position 137,914,607 of record NC_087342.1, on the reverse strand, counting down.
AAAAACCATTAATGTAATCCACCATATAAATAAAACAAAAGACAAAAACCACATGATCTTATCAATTGATGCAGAAAAGGCATTTGACAAAGTCCAACACCCATTTATGATAAAAACTCCCACCAAAATAGGAATTGAAGGAAAATTCCTCAACATAATAAAGGGCATCTATACAAAGCCAACAGCCAACATCACTCTAAATGGAGAGAGCCTGAAAGCATTTCCCTTGAGAATGGGAACCAGACAAGGATGCCCTTTATTACCACTCATTCAACATTGTGCTAGAGGTCCTAGCTAGAACAATTAGTCTAGACAAAGAAATAAAGGGCATCCGGATTGGCAAGGAGGAAGCAAAATTATCTCTATTTGCAGATGACATGATCTTATACACAGAAAACCCTAAGGAATCCTCCAGAAAACTACTGAAACTAATAGAAGAGTTTGGCAGAGTCTCAGGTTATAAGATAAACATACAAAAATCACTTAGATTCCTCTACATCAACAAAAAGAACATCGAAGAGGAAATTACCAAATCAATACCATTCACAGTAGCCCCCAAGAAGATAAAATACTTAGGAATAAATCTTACCAAAGATGTAAAAGACCTATACAAAGAAAATTACAAAGTACTACTACAAAAAACTAAAAAGGACCTACTTAAGTGGAAAAACATACCTTGCTCGTGGATAGGAAGACTTAACATAGTAAAAATGTCTATTCTACCAAAAGCAATCTATACATACAATGCACTTCCGATCCAAATTCCAATGACATTTTTTAATGTGATGGAGAAACAAATCACCAACTTCATATGGAAGGGAAAGAAGCCTCGGATAAGTAAAGCATTACTGAAAAAGAAGAAGAAAGTGGGAGGCCTTACTCTACCTGATTTTAGAACCTATTATATAGCCACAGTAGCCAAAACAGCCTGGTACTGGTACAACAACAGGCACATAGACCAATGGAACAGAATTGAGAACCCAGATATAAATCCATCCACATACGAGCAGCTGATATTTGACAAAGGACCAGTGTCAGTTAAATGGGGAAAAGATAGTCTTTTTAACAAATGGTGCTGGCATAACTGGATATCCATTTGCAAAAAAATGAAAAAGGACCCATACCTTACACCATGCACAAAAACTAACTCCAAGTGGATCAAAGACCTAAACACAAAGATTAAAACGATAAAGATCATAGAAGAAAAAATTGGGACAAACATTAGGAGCCCTAATACAAGGCATAAACAGAATACAAAACATTACCAAAAATGACGAAGAGAAACCAGATGAACTGGGAGCTCCTAAAAATCAAACACCTGTGTGCATCTAAAGACCACCTACAGATTGGAAAAGAATTTTCAGCTATGACATCTCCGACCAGCACCTGATCTCTAAAATTATATGATTCTGTTAAAACTCAACCACAAAAAGACAAACAACCCAATCAAGAAGTGGACAAAGGATATGAACACACACTTCACTAAAGAAGATATTCAGGCAGCTAACAGATACATGAGAAAATGCTCTCGATCATTAGCCATTAGAGAAATGCAAATTAAAACTACGATGAGATTCCATCTCACTCCAACAAGGCTGGCATTAATCCAAAAAACACAAAATAATAAATGTTGGAGAGGCTGTGGAGAGATTGGAACTCTTATACACTGCTGGTGGGAATGTCAAATGGTACAACCACTTTAGAAATCTATCTGGCGTTATCTTAAACAGTTAGAAATAGAACTACCATACAACCCAGAAATCCCACTCCTCGGAATATACCCTAGAGAAATAAGAGCCTTCACGCAAACAGGTATATGCACAGCCAAGTTTATTGCAGCTCTGTTTACAATAGCAAAAAGCTGGAAGCAACCAAGATGTCCATCAACGGATGAATGGTTAAATAAATTGTGCTATATTCACACAATGGAATACTACGCATCGATAAAGAACAGTGACGAATCTGTGAAACATTTCATAACATGGAGGAACCTGGAAGGCATTATGCTGAGTGAAATTAGCCAGAGGCAAAAGGACAAATATTGTATAAGACCACTATTATAAGATCTTGAGAAACAGTATAAACTGAGAAGAACACATACTTTTGTGGGAGAGGGTTATTTACTGATTAGTTAGTAGATAAGAACTACTGTAGGTGAAGGGAAGGACAATACTCAATACACGGAAGGTCAGCTCAACTGGACTGGACCAAAAGCAAAGAAGTTTCCGGGATAAACTGAATGCTTCAAAGGTCAGCGGAGCAAGGGCAGGGGTTTCGGGACTATGGCTTAAGGGGACTTCTAAGTCAATTGGCAAAATAATTCTATTATGAAAACATTCTGCATCCCACTTTGAAATGTGGCGTCTGGTGTCTTAAATGCTAACAAGCGGCCATCTAAGACGCATCAGTTGGTCTCAACCCACCTGGATCAAAGGAGAATGAAGAACACCAAGGTCACACGATAACTATGAGCCCAAGAGACAGAAAGGGCCACATGAACCAGAGACTTACATCATCCTGAGACCAGAAGAACTAGATGGTGCCTGGCCACAACCGATGACTGCCCTGACAGGGAGCACAACAGAGAAACCCTGAGCCAGCAGGAGATCAGTGGGATGCAGACCCCAAATTCTCATAAAAAGACCAGACTTAATGGTCTGACTGAGACTAGAGGAATCCCGGTGGTCATGGTCCCCAGACCTTCTGTTGGCCCAGGACAGGAACCATTCCCGAAGACAACTCATCAGACATGGAAGGGACTGGACAATGGGTAGGAGAGAGATGATGATGAAGAGTGAGCTACTTGTATCAGGTGGACACTTGAGACTGTGTTGGTATCTCCTGTCTGGAGGGGAGATAGGAGGGTGGAGAGGGTTGGAAGCTGGCAAAATTGTCACTTAAGGAGAGACTGGAAGGGCTGACTCATTAGGGGGAGAGTGGGTGAGAGTGTGGAGTAAGGTGTATATAAGCTTATATGTGACAGACTGACTGATTTGTAAACATTCACTTAAAGCTCAAAAAAATTTATTAAACAAAAAACAACCAGATTTATTGGTCCAACAGACTGGAGAAACCCTGAGAGTATGGCCCCTGGACACCCTTTTAACGCAGTACTGAAGTCCCCCCCTTAAGCCAAAGATTAGAAAGGCCCATAAAACAAGGTTAAATGGGCACACCACCCCAGGGGCAAGGACAAGAAAGCAGGAGGGTACAGGAAAGCTGGGAATAGGGAACCCAAGGTTGAGAAGGGGAGAGTGTTGACATGTCGTGGTGTTGGCAATGAATGTCACAGAATGATATGCGTATTAATTGTTTAATTAGAAGCTAATTCTCGCTGTAAACCTTTGTCTAACCAAAAAAAATTGTCTAAACCACTATAAAAAAAAAAGGAAAAAAAATAAGGACTGAATGATAAGATGAGTAACCCAATTAAAAACGGGCAAAATACTTGAACTACAATTTCTCCATAAAAGAGATACAAATGGCGAAAAGCACAGAAAAAGTTGTTCAACATCATTAGCCATCATTGTAGTGTGCCCAGTCAATTCTGACTCATGGCAACCCTACAGGACAGAGTAGAAATGCCCCATAGGATTTCCTAGGCTGTAATATTTACAGGAGCAGATCGTCAGGTCTTTTCTCCTGCGGAGCAGCTGGTGGATTCAAACACCCACCTTTCATTTAGCTCTTAATCACTGCGTCACCAGGGTTCCTTTTATTAACCATTAAAACCCAAACCCGTGCCATCGAGTTGATTTGGACTCATAGCGACCATATAACCATTAGACATTAAAAAACCCTGGGGCATTAAAAACCTGGCTCGATAGGGTTTCTAAGCCTGTCAATCTTTACTGCCTCTTCGTTCTCCAGTCTTGTTCAGCATGTGGAGAAATTGAAACCCTCATGCATTGCTGATGGGAATATAAATAATTCATTTGTTGTAAAAAATAATTTGGCATTTCCTCAAAAAGTTAAATGGAGAGTTACCAGATGATCCAGCATGCCACTCCTAGTTCTACACCCAAGAGAACTGAAAACATCTTCATATAAAAACCATTACACAAATGTTCACAGCAGTGTTATTTATTATCATCAAAAAGTAGAAACCACCCCAATGTCCATAAGCTGATAAATGGATAAACAAAATGTGGTACATCCATACAATGGAATATTATTCAGCCACAAACAGGAATGAAGCACTGACACATGATACAACTTCGATGAACCTTGAAAGCATTCTGCTAAGTGAAAGAAGCCAGACATAAAGGGGCAAATACTGAAGGATTCCTTTTATATAAAATGTCCAGAACAGGCAAATCCATACGCAGAAAGCAGATTAGTGGTACCAGGGCCTAGGGAAAAAGGGAATGGGGAGTGACTACTAATAGGTACCTGCTATCTTTTTGGGAAAATGTTCTGGAATTGGATAGTGGTGACAGTTGCACAGCTCTGTGAGTCCCAGAAACCACTGAATTGTACAGTGAAACCTATGAAAGCTGGAACTCCACGGGATTGCCTCTTTTTCTGGGTTTTGCAAGCTTTCCACCTTTGACAGGGTACATTCACCACTTTTCTATTGCTTCTATTTAGCAGAAAATACTTGTTTTCCTTCTCTGACAAGTTTCCACCTTACACGGGTTTTGGCTTTTGCAGATTTTACTGTATATTGTAAAAGCGATGAGTTTTATGGTCTGTGAATTATATCTCAGTTTAAAAAAATAAGGAAAAGCCATCAACTGAGGAGTCAGTACTGGAGGCTTCCTCTAACTTTCTAACTTCCTATTTCTAATCTCCCGCTCGTATTAAAATGAGAATCTATTATTAGTCACTTCAGCTTCAACAGAATACAGCATTTTTGAATTTCTTAAACTTTCTGAATATTAATTAAGCCTTTTACTTCTAACTTGGGAATGAACATAAGAGATGTGGTTGAGGTATTCTGAGACAAGCTGCCTTCTAGTTTTTTAAATCGTATTCACCTGGACCTGGGCCTGAAGCTTTTCCTTTGCCATTTTTCAGATGATAGGAGTTCAGAAGTGACAACTGTCATTCTGGCCCATAGCACATCACCCAGGCACCTGCATGCACCCTGGAGAAGATGAGCCCTGGTTATAGCTGCAGGGTTATTGGTCCCCCATCTGCAGCTGCTGGGTTAGAAGCACGTCCTGGCATGGTTAGCTTCTTTCAGACTCAGCCCTGAAAGCCTTCGGAGTTGAGGCAGCTGACAGCGAGTCCCTCACCATTTCTCTTTCCAGATTTGAGTTGCCAGAATTTTAAAACCCATTTTCTTCTCCTTACAGATGCCCTACTCCCGACACTACCAGGGAGGGTGATCTGGTGGTTTTCCCTGTTCAGGTAATCTACAGCTATAGGGCCCAGAGTTTTGCAGGCCTAATCTTCCCACATTCAGGCCCCCAGGAGCAGGGAGAAATGTGTCCTGGTAGAGTTGGGGGTTTTTTGTTTTGTTTTTAATGAGGTAGAGATCATAATGTATCTTGATTTTTTCCCCACTGAACATTTTATTATGAGAATTTTCCCATGTCACTATTTTTCAAAAATAAACCACAATAAAAAAAAGATATTAAAATCAAGCAAAAAAAAAATTGCTGCAAAGTTGAACTAAACACTCATGTTGAGCAAGGGACCATAACTTTTACACCATTCTCAAAGGAGTATGAACTATTCAAAGCTGGTGCAGTTAGTTATATTGCAAGTCCCTATAGCCAAGGTCCAAGGTTCACATGTTTGCTTCTCCCTCACTATCTGCCAGAGTAGACTAAAAATAGTTCCTGGGAAATTAAACCCCAGCTTCTTCAGTTTGATGTAGCTTCCTTTTCTCACAGATGTCAAAAGGTAAGCCAAGGAACTCTGTAGCCTAGGAGTTCGTTGGCATATTCCATGGGAATAATGTTTGATGTTCGATAACGTTCCTAAAAAATTAGGAAAGGTTTCATATTTGCAACTGATAACAACAAAAAAAAAAATCTAGGAATATGAAAGTAAGAAGGAATGTTTGACCTTACATAGGTTGCTAACTTCTGCCCTATTGTACGTTAGCACTTAATTGTAAAAGCATGAATAATTGTGGGACTGGCAGCAGTAATTGCCCCCCTAAAAATGGTGCTACAGTCCCAGAAAACCTCTTAGAGCTTATCAATTCCATTTTAAACGAACAGCTATCTTCTATGGAGTGATAAAATGTGTTCTGTATGCTAGTGCAATGTCTTGCATTCCCCCTTCCTTGAGTTCTGTGTTTATGACCTCAAAAGTAAGAAAGAATGAAATACCAGGGTCATGCTGAGAAGTTCAACTGCGAAAGGGGGCTTTTCTCATGCTAGCATTCACAGCATTGTTTCATCCTATTGTCACAGGGTAGTTCTGGCGTTCATTGGTCTAGGAGGCTTTGAAAAGTGGCTTTACAAAAATCTGCCACTTCTTTTTAAAAAAATAAGTGAGCTTTTGTAATCTTCAGAAAGAGGAACTATCCCCTGTGATGTGTCATTCCGACAGACTGAGGCATCTAGAGTTTCTAACAGCTGGAACCCAAAGATCCCTTTAAGCGAAAGCCCCAGTACTGCCACTGACATGTCATACTTCAAGCCAGAAGTTCCCTATGGTTGACAGAAAAGTAACTCAGCTGAAACCAACTATCATTGGAAATGATGTCCCACAAGAGTCAGTTATTGTCACAAACCAGCTACAGCTCTGTTGCCACTTTTTTCTGCATCCTCCTGGTATTTTCTATCCTGTTTTTAGCCTTTCCTATCTAAACACAATTTTTTTTATAAACACTTAGATTTTGTAGAATAAATCTGTACTTTTTAACTCTGGGGCAATTATAATTGCTGCTTTAAAGACGCAGTGTTAGACTTTTTAAGAAAGACTGATGTAATGGTTTAATAAAATTTTTTCTGTATTTCAGTGTGCTTTCCCATAAATATTAATCATCAAAATTTGAAAATAGAAGAAAAAAATCTCTAGACCATTCTGTATCATTACTTCTTAAGTCTGACTTTGACTATTTTAAACTTTCAATAATGAGTGTTTGCAGAGGAAATTACATGTAATACGTTTATGAAGTGATGACAATGCATATGCACTTGGCACTCTGCTGCTTCACATGCTTTCTTGAATTTATCATTCACAACAATTTTATGAGTCAAGCACTATTATTATTTCAATTTTAAAGGATAAGAGTACTGAAGCTTGGAGAGATTAATTACCGTGGCCAACGTTACACTGCTAAAACAATGAAATGGAAATTTGAGCCCAGCTAGTTGAAGCCCTGATGGCCAAGTGGTTAAGAGCTATGGCTGCTAACCAAAAGGTCAGCAGTTTGAATCCACCAGCAACTCCCTGGAAACCCTATGGGGCAGTTCTATTTTGTCCTATAGGGTTGCTATGAGTCGGAATCGACTGGACAGCAATGGGTATGGTTTTTTGTTTTGTTTTGTTTTGTTTTCTACTGGTGCTCCTAGGAACCCTGGTGGCACAGTGGCTAAGCACTGAACTGCTAATGCAGTTCAAACCCACCAGCTGCTCCACTGTAGAAAAATGTGGCAGAAAGATTACAGCCTTGGAAACCCTATGGGGCAGTTCTACTCTGTCCTATAGGATTGCTATGAGTCAGAACCAACTTGGTGGCAAAGATTTTTTTTTTGTTTTAGTGGTACTCCGGAGTCCCTAACTACACCACTGCAATGAGTCACCACACAATATGCCTACACCAAACAAGGACACTGGTCCTCCTGTGCAATGATTAAAACAGTAAGCCTTGGTTCTGGACTCAGAAGCCCAAAACTGCTAATTAGGTAAGGGAATTTGTCTCTCTGATTAAGTTACATTATCGGAATTGAGGTCCCACTCCCATGAGTGTTCATTCCAAAGTTTCTAAATTCAAAGAAGAGATGGAACTGTGTGTAAGCCACTGTCCCTCTCAGTTACTTCCAAACATCTCGTTTACTCTTCAAAATGACATTACTGGTGAATTTTATCTACATTTTTATAAAAGATAAAAATGAGAAGTTAATGTAAGGTGATATATAACTCAAGAGAAATTGGCATAATTTACTCTAGGAAACAAAGATAATAGAGAATAAAGGTGAAATTTGAATCCCCATATCTCAAGCTTCTAGGACCATTATACTGGATGGATCCAGGTGGGGCTTGGGCCAACTATAGGCAGCAGAAGCCATGCTAACTAGACCAGTTCCTGTTCTAGGATTCACTACCAGCTCCCAGCTACAACAACCCAAAAGGCATAGAATGTGATGGATTTCAAGTTCTGATGATCAACCAAGAACAGGTCATATTTAGTTATGGCTACTGAAAACAATTTGAGCCCAGCAACTGGAATAAGGCAAAAAACACTGATCACTTTTTGTATTCCTGCAAGAAACTGCACATTTTAAGTAGATCTTGTCTGACTTTGACAAATGGACAGTAGCAGTGTCAATCTGAGACTATGACTATTATTGACTGAGATTTTTAAGCAAATGATGTGAAAGTTCTTTAACATTCCAAGTGTTAATGAAAAGCTTCAATAACCATCTTTGCCAATTTGCATGTTTCACCATTTTGCACTAGTAAAAAATCTAGTAGATATTCTTGGTATTTCCTTACCCTTTGTCCCCTATTTAAGTCCTAGCGCACATGAAACCCTGCATTCAGAAACTTCACACTGAAACTAGAGAGAAGTACTGCTTAAAAGGGATTATATAATAGTTCCAAAGACTGATTATATATCGGCACAAAAATCCCTCAGAAAACTCCAAAAATTATAACCAATAAAACCTCTATTCTTTGATCACAATGCAACTACTCCAGAAATTTAAAACAATAACAGGAAAAAAGAACTATCAGGAAAGGCTAAACATCTACCTTCATTACTCTTCAGTTTAAGAAAAAAAAATTACAACAAGAACTAGAAAATAGCAACGAAAATACTACATATTTGAGCCTATAAAGCTGATTTGCAATGGTCAGCATCAAATAAGAGTGAAAATAAATGAGTTAAGCATTTCCTCTCAAAAAGGTAGAAAAGAATAAGAAAATACCTTAAGGAAAGCAGAAGAAAGGTATTGATGAAGAAAGGCAGAAATGTATAAATTATAAATCAGAAAAAAAGTAGAACTAATAAATAAATCCAATAGTTGTTTCCTCAAAAATTAAAAAATAAACTAAATAAATTACTATCATAATTAAAGAGATAGAGGACACAGAAATCACAAACGAAAATAGAAAAGATACTGGAAAAGCATAGAGACAGAGGAAATGAAATATAAAAAAAAAAACTATAGCATAACATACACTGTTCTAGAACTTAGTAAAAAAAAAATAATACACTAATGTGTTCGCTATGAGTTGGAATCAACTCAACGGCACTGGGTTTGGTTTTTGGTTTAATGTGTTCTATTCATTCATGGATATATAATTATTACCATTAACAAACTCATTTTTCTTAGGTGCAATTCCTAATGAATCTAATAATTGAAATCATGAGAGATCGGCAGCTGCTTATGAATAATTTCACATTTCAGAAAGACTAAACTGATTCTCTCAAAAATCTGTATCTGAGAAAAATTCAGAAGCTTGTACAATCATCATAAAGTATCTTACACACTGTATTAAGTTCAAAATAGATGTCAAATATTGTAAAGGATCTCATATTTTCCCCATTTGTAAGCTAACAAGTTAGCCTGCCACAATTTTATGGATGGCGGCAGAAGACACGAGATACCTGGATCAAAGACAAAAGACCTTATTACTTCATAGCACATCATGTAGCATGAGCTTCATGTTTACAGTGCTTTCCTCAGCCTCCAAGCCCCAAGAGATTGATGTGGAGGGATCCAATTGTAAGCTCCTCACATAGTGGGTTTATGTCACAATTGAGGAACTCTGAGCTTAAAACCAATTGCTGTCTAGTCTGCTCTGACTCATGGCAACCCCATGCATGTCAGAGTAGAACTGTGCTCCACCGGGTTTTCAATGGCTGTTTTTTCAAGAGAAGATTATCAGGCATTTCTTGAAGGCACTTCTGGAAAACATTGTCTTTATTGTCACGGAAAACAAACCTTCCTTCTCCTTCACAGGGAAACCCTATCTGTATCTTCCAAGGCTATTCACGATACATTTTCAAAAAGAGAGTCCAAAACAAAAGCTGTTTCCGCTCACAAGTCATGTAGAAATTCAAGATACCCATGAGAATTGTCTCCCAACAGGCAGCACATAGAATATATATTAATTTCAACAAGGTTAATACTGATAACTGCATATAACCAGACACTATTCAACACCTAGAAATGTCAACATTCATAAATAATTAGGCATGGTTTTCATGTGTGTTTCAGTTAACTTTTTCTGAGTAATAAACAACCTCAAAACTTAATGGAGAAAAACAGTGGTTTATCATTTCTCATAAATCTATGGGCCAGCTGAGTAGTGCTTCTGCAGGTTTCACATAGGTTCTCTCACACAGCTGCATTCAGCTATAGGCCTGACTCTGCTGGAAGGTCCAAGATGGCCTCACACATATGTCTAGCGTTGGTGCTGGCTGTCTGGTAGGGCACCTCAGTTCTCCTCCCCATGATCACTCATCCTCCAAGAGGCAAGGTGAGCTTTCTTCCTCAACGGACTCACGGAAGTGTTTGCAGAGGGAGTAGGGCCTCTTGAGGCCTAAGCTCCAGAACTTGCCCAATGTTACTTTCACCGCATTTCATTAGTGAAAACAAGTCACAAAGTCAGCCCAGATCCAAATGATGGGAAAATAGATTTGACCTCCTGATGGAGGAACTGCAAGGGATTTGTGGTCCTATTTAATCTACCACAAAATGATTTCTAGATGCTTGGGGTTCACTGACTGAAGGAATCATGTGAAAACAATGTCCAGCTGAACACTGAGGGAATGCAATTAAAACCAGGCTCTGATAAATTAGGGGAGTTCAAAGAAAAACCATAGCAAAAACAAAACATAAAAAAATTAAAAAGTGCTACAGAATATTAATCATGAAGAAATGCTTCCATAGTAATAAGTTTGGGTCATTCTGGTTAAACAAAATTAAACCATTTCCTCTACTATAGGAGTTCTAGACCTTAATTGAATGGAGAGCCCTTATTTTTGGTGAAATGCCTCACAGCCTAGTGTTACATATAACATATCTTGGAAAAAAAATGGGTATAATAAAAATGTAGGCTGTAGAGACCAACAGACCTGGTTTTGAGTCCAAGAATCTCCACCTACAGGCTTTTGACTTGGAACAAGTTGCTTAACATCTCTGAACTTTAGGTTTCTGATCCAAAATTTCAAAGTTGTTCAGAGGACTGAACATGACAATGTATGTAAAATAATTTGTACAACCTTCAACAGATAGTCAATAATCAAAAAATACTATTTCCTTGGGAAGAACTTGGTGCTAGATGACCCTGTCATTCCAATTAATCAAGCATGTCTGGATTTTAGATTTTACCCTGAGATTTCTTGTCATGTAAGAAAATAAATCCCCTATTGTTTAATCCCCTTTAAAAAAAGAGAAAAAAATACTACATCTTTTTTTTAACTTAAAATTGGCTTGTTTATTCATTTGTGTCCCTGTCTCTATCAACTCTAGAGACAGAGAAATTTACCACTTAGTGGTCAAAACCAAACTTGTTGCGGTCGGGTGGATTCTGACTTATAGCAACCCTGCAGGACAGGGCAGAACTGCCCCATAGGGTTTCTAAGGAGCAGCTGGTGGATTCGAACTGCTGAGCTTTTGGTTAGCAGCTGGGCTCTTAACCACTGTGCCTCCAGGGCTCCACTACTTAGTGGTAAGAGATATATATTTGGTTACCCAATCTAAGGTCAGTAATTTATTATTTGCTTCTGTGTATTTCATAGATAGATGAGAAATTGATAGGTGATAGATGATAGAGACAGATGATAGGTAGACAGATGATTGATAGAGAGATGATAGAGAGATAGATAAATTCCAATCTCTTCTAAACAACGGGTCTGTCATTCTCCTTCAGTCATGTATGGAATATATGATAGAGAAAAAGATAAAACTATTTTTAAAAGGAGAGTCAGAGCTCATGATGCAAGCTATAATCTTTTTTTAACTTATTATTATTTAATGGAGTCCAGTATTTGGGTTCAAAGAATTTGGAGAGCTTTGGGGAAGAGAAAGACTTCAGGAGACTGAGGGTAACTTTCTGAGGATAAAAGAAAGGTGGAGATACCTGGGAAGGAACAGAAAATAAGAAAAATAGAGTAATTATAGAGAAAGCAATTCTTTTACCCAGCATTGGGGTTCTTGACAGGTAGTCCTGAGTTGAGAAAGCCAGGAAGCAGCCAGGAAGGACCCTTGAGGAGCCCTGTAAGTGGTGATTACAGTGGATCACAGTGAAAGCTCACAAAAGGCTGGTGAAAAGAGCGGCAAGAAATGGTAGCTCCCTCTGGACAGGTGAAAGGGGTTTTCTGTCAGGCATCAGGACTGAAGGACTGCTGTTGAAAAGACTAGCCCCCCCTGCGTGATAAAGCTGTCTCCAGCATGCCCCCTGGAGAAACCTGAAGTCAGCACATTGGTGAATTTCACACAACTGGAAAACACCAAAGCTTGAAACCAAGGTAGCATACCAAAATCCCCTGTGGGTGAGAAGAACGGGCTTTCAAAAGTCAAAGTTACCCAAGCATTCTCAATGCCTATTTCTTTTTATTGGAAGTTTGATACGTAGATTATGTAATATTTTTAATTAAATCTCTCAAAATATGCCCATGGTAAGAATTCCTATCTATTCCATGTTTTAAATATTCCCATGTGTTCTAGAAAATGCTGTATTTGAAATAACACACACACACACACAAAAAAATTACCTGAGAAAATTCACTTTTTAAAATGCACTGATTTAGGAGGTAAGTGAAATATTTAGATATAAAATAAGAACAGCTCAGAGAATGTTACAGTTGAACTTAGGTGAATTTTTACTCTTTGAATCTTTTCTTCAATTCCTTTATATCCACTGAATAAATAGTTATATCACTCTTGCTCAGACAGATTCTGGAAATAAGCATAAGTGTTTCTCCATTCTTCATGGTCTTCACTTCAGGAATCTTTCCAGTAATTCATTAGAGAGCAAATAAAATGAGAAAGTTAATTGAGCAGCAGGTTGTGTATTTGTAAGAACACAGCACATAATTTTCACTAAGTACCTAAAATGGTGAGTGTTCACTTTTGTTAGCACAACAATATGAGAATGTAATTTGAGAGTGGAATGGAGGTATTTTTGTTATAATTTGTAGTTTAAATGTATATCTGTGATTATCCTCAAGTAGTGATCAGATAATTCAAAATAACTAATGCAGAAATGAAAAAATCTCAGGAAGAATGATTGAAAGGTTGATCAAGTCAGTATTTTAAAGATTAAACCAATTGAAGGGACAATTCATCATGAAAGAGGATGTTTTTGAGACATAACCACCAGTAGAATCTGAACATTGGACTTGCTTATAGCCAAAGAGAGGTAAGAAGGTGCTAAGTGTACGGATGCAGCCTATGGAAACATTCACCACCCCACATGATGACGAAATCTCAGACTTCATTAGCACAGGAGTGTAACCACCTGATGTACCAGGAAGAGCTCAGAGCTAAGATTCAAGCTACTTATTATTTGAGATAATTATATAATGTTATGTCGGAACTAAACAAGATGATGACATAGCCTATGGTTTTGATTACAAGCATTAGGAATACAGAAAATAAAGCAATTATTGACACAATAAGCCAAGTAGTATGAAATAAATATGTTAAAATTTATACCATATATTTATGGCTCATCCAGAGAGGGAGAAAATAGAAATATTCTAAATATTTGTTAACTGATCAACCTGAGGAGAAATAGATTCTTCATCCTGAAGAGAAATGTTTAGTACCATTTTGAGGTGGTCATGAAGCTTTGCCCTGAAACTATCAAGAGTTAACACTACTAGAGATTTTCAAGGTCCGTTTAGTTGTTTGTTACTCAATACCACATAATTGGCATTTAGGAAAAGCCCCCTCTCATTCTTAGTTTGGAGCCCTAGTGGCACAGCGGTTAAGAGCTATGGCTGCTAACCAAAAGGTCAGCAGTTCGAATCCACCAACGGCTCCTTGGAAGCCCTATGGAGCAGTTCTACTCTGTCCTATAGGGCCGCTGGAAGTCAGAATTGACTCAATAGCAACAAGTTTGGTTTTTTTTTTATTCTTAGTTTGGAAGTTATCTCTAGTTATACCATCCCTTCTCCTATCTTTACATTTCCAGACAATGTAACTTTAGAACTTTTTCTAACCATTTCTACCCTCATTTCTGTCTGGCAAGCTTTTTATCTATTAAAATAAAATAAAAATTAGTCTGTAAAAAATAAATCAAAGAATGTGGATAAAAAAGAACACTATATATCATAAATGGAAAAAAAAGAAAGGAGTCCTTAAATATCACATGAAACTGTGTGACAGATTTCAAAGTGTTAAAAAAAAAAAGTTTTCAGACCCCCAAACACTTGCAACAATGCTTTCTCTAATTTTGTTCTATCATGTTTACTGTATACTGGCCAGGTGCAAGCCTGAGAGTTGCAAGGTGTGGCAGATATAAAGATGAAGTCTCTATGAAACTTATTGTGTAGTTGATAGGACACATACATTATTAACTATAATTCAAAAAAGGAAGTAAGTGCCAAAATCCTTTATATACACAGGACACTTTGCTAAGCACTTGGGAGAGGGATGTGCAGGGGTGCAAAAGAAGCACTGATACAGTCCCAAGCCCTCCAAAACCTAATAAATTAAAAAATGTGAAATGTTTTAAATAATTAAAAATGGTGAAATAACAAAAGCTATACAGTTCTGCAATTCCCTCTCCCCAATACATCTCGAGCCACTCCTCAGCCTCCAAATCCCTTCTGAACCTCCTTTTCATGGTTTAACAACCTTACCTTTCTCCTTACATTCAGCATTCCCTGCTTCAGACTTTCCCTAAACCTGAGAAGGCTTATTATTTTCCGAGGCCTTTCAAGGTCCAGAGTGAGGTAGGCATTGTCCTTGATTTGAATGCCATTTACAAACTATACAACACAGAGTTCTTTGTCTTCCCCACTCAACATTCATTTGAACTAAAACATACAAAGACTCTCCAGAATTAGGAAAGTAACTTGAGCTTAGAAGTTCTAACTCAAATATAGGCGTGGCACTGGAGCCTCTATGCAGGCCAATGATGAGATGAGAAAAACTGGAGAGAAAGGAGAGACAGAACAAAGAAGAAATAATAGGGATCTTCAATGTGATCTTTGAGAAAGAGACACAAAGAAGCTCAACTATTGAGAACCCTTTTATATCCCCAAATGATTCTACTTTGTTTCTAGTATCTTGATATTAAATATTCTTATATTAAGCTGGGGGGTCCCTGGGTGGTGCAAATGGTTAAGTACTTGACTACTAGCTGAAAATTTGGCAGTTCAAACCCAACAGGAGGCGCCTCAAAAGACAGCCTTGACGATCTGCTTCCAGAAGGTCACAGCCTGGAAAACCCTATGGACCTGTTCTACTCTGCACAGGTGGAGTCCCCATGAGTCAGAATCGACTCCATGGCAACTAACAACAGCTACATATAAAGTTAATTGACACTGTTGTTTTATTTATTTGTTTTGGTTTTTGAGAAGAAATATATACAGAACGTTATCTCATTACTCAGCCACATTCCTAAAATTCCTGGCTACTTTGAATTTAACTAATCCTATACAACCAGTCGGAACCCTGGTGGCATAGTGGTTAAGCGCTATGGCTGCTAACCAAAGGGTCGGCAGTTTGAATCCACCAGGTGCTCCTTGGAAACTCTATGGGGCAGTTCTACTCTGTCCTATAGGGCGCTATGAGTTGGAATCGACTCGATGGCACTGGGTTTGGTTTTTTTGGTTTGGTATACAATAGTCAGAAACTCTGGTGGCACTGTGGTTAAGAGCTTGGCTGCTAACCAAAAGGTTGGCTGTTTGAATCCACCAACCACTCCTTGAAAACCCTATGGGGTAGTTCTACTCTGTCCTGTAGGGTCACTATGAGTCAGAATCCACTTGAGGACAACCAGTTTTTTTTTTTTTTTTTTGGTTTATAGAACAATATAATTGCTTAATTATTTGCTGTCTTCATCTACATGACCATCCTCATACCTCAGCCACACACCTCATGGCCACACCCTATGCTTGTCACCACTGGAAATTCATTCAATTCCATGCTCACACCTCTGAGCTGTCTTTACCAGTTACTTAATGATAAATTCAGTAGGTACCATGAACTTGTAGCAAGTACTTGAACTTGCTACATCATTGGCCACCTCTGCTTCCTTCAAACGTTCTTGTCCCCAGACTTTTCTGACACTGTGACCTCTTGGACTTCCTCCTCCTTTTCTAGCTTTTTTTCTCAATCACCTTTACGATTTCCTCTTCTTGTTCACCCTATATTTTCATGTTTCTCAGGATTCTGTAGAGAAAAGAGGAAGCAGGCTATCTCATCTAACTCAATTATTATTTTTATAAGTCCCAAATGTGTAGCCCAAAGACATATGTTCACTAGATATTTCTGCTCTATGTCCTCAGATAGCTCAAAACTGAACTTATCTTACCCTGAAATCTACATTTTCTCCTTGTCCCCCCAGAGATACCTCAGAAAAAAGGCCTGGCAATCTACTTCCAAAAAATCAGCTATTGAAAACTACAGAGCACAGTTCTACTTTGACACAAATGGGGCTGTCATGAGTCAAAATCAACTCAACAGCTACTGCTTTGGGTTTTTTTCAGTTTTTTCAATCATTCAAGTAAAAAAAAACATAGTATCCTTCTTAAACCTATTCTCTTACTTCCAATCCATCACTAACTCCTAGTCTTTCTATCTCCTAAAGATCTCTAAACTTAAACTATTCATGCTTCCTATTCTCTCTACCAACACCACAGTTCAGATGAAGCCAAACATTATACTGAGTAAAAGGAAGTAAACAACAAGGAAGTAAACAAACCCTTGAAGCCAATCTAATGTTCTTTATTTTTCTTTAACCTAATATATACAGTGATATAAAAAATAGTAAAATTATACATTTATATTTGAAACATTTGCTTCCAAGGATCTTTAAAACACAACTCATAATCTGGATTTAAAGTTAATTGCATTCTCTGAAGAAACACCAAGAGTGTGGCCATAGACACCCTTTTAGCTCAGTAACGAAGTCACTCCTAAGGTTTACCTTTCAGCCAAAGATTAGGCAGGCCCATAAAACAAAAAGAAACTAAAGGGACACACCAGCCCAGGGGCAAAGACTAGAGGGCAGGAGGGAACAGGAAAGGTGGTAATAGAGAACCCAAGGTGGAGAAGGGAGAGTGTTGACATGTCATAAGGTTGTTAACCAATGCCATAAAGCAACATGTGTACTGTTTAACGAGAACCCAGTTTGCTCGGTAAACCTTCATCTAAAGATCAATAATTTAAAAACAATCAAAAACAAATAAATAAATAAAGTTAATTGCATTCTATTTGTGTAAACCCCCTTCTGATACAAGATAGTCAAGGTCATTCTTAAATAGAGGCATAAGCTGTACTTCACCATCACACATGTGCTGTAGAATGGAAAATTTATATATCTCTCAGATGACAG
Organism: Loxodonta africana; assembly: GCF_030014295.1. Classification (NCBI taxonomy): domain Eukaryota; kingdom Metazoa; phylum Chordata; class Mammalia; order Proboscidea; family Elephantidae; genus Loxodonta; species Loxodonta africana. The sequence goes on along the minus strand of NC_087342.1, from coordinate 137,896,958 downwards.
GCTGTTCCTGAAAAAAAAGAGTGAAGGTATATTGAAAAAAAAAAAAAAAAAACCTAAGTTTTCTAGGACAACGCACTGTCACTATTCTTAAAGTAATAATGCCAGAGGGACAGGAGCCCCGAGCCCCTCAGACTGCACAGCCCCAAAATGAAGAGTTTACCGTGAAAATATATGAATACAAAAAAGCTCACATGGTCAGGATCAGCAGGAAATTACTTCTGTAGTTACTATTTTAATTTCTAGACATGCTATAAAGGGTTCTAAGTAATTCTAAAATATCAGTCACATTAAAAACCTGAAAGAATGGGGACAGGAAAGAATACATGATTTTTTTAAAAAAACCTTTGAATGTCGGAATTATTTTTTAGAACAATTGGGATAACAAGATTTTTTCTTCATGGACTAGCCATGTCACTGAAGATTCAGTGTTGAATGTACAACACCACTATTACATTTGATTCTTATCACTCTAAGAAGGAAGCTGGTTTGCTGTAACTATTCCTCCGCTATGAGTCGGAATGGACTCACAGCACTCAGTTACTGGGTATTCCTCCGCTAAATGCAAAAGCTGAGTCCCATCGAGCATTCTGCCTTTAGGATTACTGGGTAGGTTGATATGCCTGTGTCCCCATAGCTGCATAACTACTGAGCATATCCTCCAACATCAATTTTGTCCAATGTGCTCTGCACTGGGTCACCTGCTGTGGTTTTATGCATTATAACTAATTATACCTGTATACAACCCCAAACTTTCACTTGTTCTGTAAAGCCCTGTTTCTCCTGGAAAGCTTTGGAGAGACATATGCCACAGCTACAAAGCATTTCTGCAAACTGCTTAACTATTGATCAGTCGCTGCAAAGCGCACAGTTGCAGAGAACATATTGGTTTTACACGAAGGCACCTGGGATTTAACAATAACTGCCAGGTATAATTTGGTACTAGAAAAGATGAATTGTGTGGCTGCCCCACGATAGGATCTGACACCTCAGCTCTGTCTGTCAACGTGTAGGATGACTCCTAATGACCCCCAAGTGCGAGCTTACATTACCTGGCAGAAAGCCAAGTAATAAACCTTTGAAAAACTTCCTAAATGAAAAGCAATAGCTTTAGCAATAAATTCAAGGCATTGCTTCTTTTCTTATACATAGTGCTTTTCCCCTGTGTATGACTAAATAGTTGTCTTGCCTAGACTTCCAGCATCTTAACATGATTAACACATATATAAACACACTGAGTCTGGCTCAGCCAAATTAATCACTAGTACTATAAGGACACTCACTGCAAAGTCTGGTATTTGTGTCTAGATGCCTGAAACTCTCACTTTTCCTCTGAAATAGATATTTTTGGATACGAATATTGATCCAAACCAATATCGAGTTGATTGCAGCATGCCCGTGGCTTACCTGCCATCATGTTGCTTTATGTTCTGTGCCTTCCTTGAGGTACCATTTTGTCAAATGTAATTCACAAATGCCTGACATATGACACTACCAAATTCTAGGTGTTATGTGACATTCTATGTCTGAGCAATACAGCATAATTCACAATATGTTTCTTGCTCATTTTTAGTCATGTTCTGTTGAATGAAGAAGAAAGGGGTGTTATATGTTTAAGATAATTTTTTTCCTTTAAAACTATCATGGAAGCTTCTCTCAAAGCAAACAAGGGCAAGTGTTACTGGGCACCAGTGTCTAGCAAATATGCACATAAGAGCTGATAGGCCTCGATGGTCTGGTCAGTAATAGGTAACCAGTCACAAAAATGTTCATTTCACATATGTCCACCTCCAAAGCCACTGAGTTTGCTTTAAACGTCTTGCTTCTCCCCTTTATTTCATTTGGCTCAAAAACACAATTGGCACAGTCACATGCACCACTGGAGATTAACATCTAATAGACTCTGCAGAGTTCATATACGCATATGAATCATTTGCCATTGTTTTTAAAAACAGAGAAGTGAAGATTAAAACAGAAATTGGTACACATCTTCCAAATACTTAGAAGGAGCCTGAAAATTATATTCTTGAAAGCCTTTTTCAATTTAAGTAAAAATAATGAAACAAGCATTTACAAAGAAAATAGAGAGCACAAAGAACCATTACCAAAGGCAGCAAGAGCTTTGAGGGAATAAAGCAGACCAAGCTGATAGCTTTTCCGTGATGTCATAACACTGATGAATAAAGAGACAAAGAATGTATCTTATATGTTGTGGATATCTGCAAGAAAATGATGATTCTCTATTATTGAGTGTCCTAACGACATAAACAGGGCCCTGGTGGTGCAGTGGTTAAGAGCTCAGGCTGTTAATCAAAAGATCAGCAGTTGGAATCCATCGGCTGCTCCTTGGAAGCCATAAAGGGCAGTTCTAGTTTGTCCTATACGGTTGCTAGGAATCGACTGAAAGGCAACATTTTTTTTTTTTTTAACCACACAAAGAATGGTAAAATAATAAGCAATTCAGTCTTTTGGTTGAGAAGGTTGCTACAGGGGTCAGTATGACCCTCCTGAGAGTTTAACAAGAAAGCAGTGGTGAGAGAAAGATCCTAATTTGGTTAAACATTTTTGTCTCTAGTCTAGAAATGACATAATGCCACATACTGAGATTTTCCTCAGTCCCCAATTTAGAAAACCTATGAGCTGAAATCTTCTCAATGGCAACGAGATTTACCTAATAGTCAGAGCCCTGGAGGCCCAGTGTCTAACTGCTTGGCTGCTAACCAAGAGGTCGGTGGTTCAAACCCACCAGTTGCTCTGTGTGAAAAAGATGTGACAGTCTGCTTCCATAAAGATTACAGCCTTGGAAACCCTATGGGGCAGCTCTACTCTGCCCTATAGGGTCATTATACGGTCACTATGAGTTGGGATCAACTCCACGGCAACAGGTTTGGTTTTTGGTTGCCTGATAGTCTTAACCCCCACGAGTGTGTCAGTTTGGCGTTCTGTGGGGGCTCGTGTGTTGCTGTGATGCTAAAAGCTATGCCACCACTATTCAGATACCAACAGGGTCAGCCATGGCAGACAGGTTTCAGCTGAGCTTCCAGACTAAGACAGACTAGGAAGAAGGACCCCGCAGTCTGCTTCTGAAAAGAATTAGCCAGTGAAAACCTTATGAGTAGCAGCAGAACGCTGTCTGCTATAGTGCTGGAAGATGAGCCCCCCCAGGTTGGAAGGCACTCAAAAGACGACTGGAGAAGAGCTGCCTTCTCAAAGGAGAGTTGACCTAATGATGTGGATGGAGTCAAGCTTTTAGGACCTTGATTTGCTGATGTGGCATGACTCAAAATGAGAAGAAATACCTGCAAACATCCATTAATAATTGGATCACAGAATGTATGAAGTATGAATCTAGGAAAATTGAAAAATTGTCAAAAATGAAATGGAGTGCATAAATATCGATATCGTAGGCATTAGTGAGCTGAAATGGACTGGTAGTGGCCATTTTGAATCAGACAATCATATGGTCTACTATTCTGGGAATGACAGCTTGAAGAGGGGTGGTATTGCACCCATCCTCAAAAAGAACATTTCAAGATCTATCCTGGGACTTCCGGCCAACATGGCGCATAGACAGAAGCACCACCCATCCCTCCACAGCAAAGACCCAAAAAACTCAGTAAAACAGAGTCAAATGTCATTCCTGGAAACTGAAGTATCAAATGAAGAGATATAGAACTCAGCCAAGCACCAAATGGAATAAGAAACTGACAGAGGATGGAGAGCGAGGAAAGATACGTGCAGAGGACCCCACTGTTAACGCAGCACAGATCTTCCATCTTGGACTCCTGTCAGGGATCTGCACACAGGGAGCACGGGAAAGCAGCTTCATGGAACTCCCAGCAGGAGACAGAGCACCCGGTAACCAGCGATACATGCTTTCCTAGCCCCCATTCTCTTCCCGTTGCTCTACATCCAAGCTTCCTGATTGGCTGCGGTGGCTCAGCCAGCCAGAAAGAGCAGCATCCGTGCCACTTGGGTTCACCCCACCCATGTTGGAAATCAGCGGACAGGGGGTACGGGAAGGCAGCTTCACGAAGTTTCCAGCAGGAGACAGAGCATCCAGTGATAAGCAATATACACTTTCCTAACCCCCCTCCTTCTTCCCACCCCTTTGGCCTCCTCTGCTTCTCACCAGCCTCAGTCCCTTGGCCAGGAGGCAACTGCTTTGGCCTTAGGCTGCTTGGATTCATCCTTCCAACACTGGCCAGGCCCCTGAGCTGGTGTTGGTTCTTTGTGTCTCCTTTGGTTCCTTCTGTGCCTCCTACCACCACCCCCTCCTTTCTCTGGAATACCTGGCTCCATGTGCCATCTTTGCTGCTTCTTGAAAGGCTGCGAAGCCATGCTTAACTGGGGAACCACTAGCCCGGCCTGCAACACCATGCTGGTGGGATCCCTGGGGCTTTTTTTCCCCTTGTTTTCCATTGCTCCCTTTTGGTTTTGTTTGTTTGTTTGTTTCCTTTTTCTTTTTGCAGCTTGGGAATCCCTTCCAGCCAGGCTGCACTGCACAGTTTAGGAGCCACTCCCCCAAACTCCCCAGCCACATAGGTGGGATTCCTGGGGGCATTTTTTTTTCTTTTCTTCTGTGTTCCTTTTTTTCTCTCTCTCTCTTTTCTCTCCCTTTTTCCCTTTCTTCATTTCTCAGTTCTCATCTCTCTACATTTATTTTTCTTTCCTGTTTCGTGAATACCTGGTACTGTGTGACATCTATACCCCCTGTAGCTAGGCTATACAGCACAGCCTAGGAGTCACTTCCCCAGTCTCAGCAGCCCCACCAGCAGGACTCTGGGACTCCTGGAAGCTTTTTTTTTTTTTTTTTCTTTTCTTCTCCAAATTTTTATCTAGTTATTTTTTTCTTTCTTTTTCTCTTTTTTGCTTTTCTCTATTTCTCGGTTTCTACTCTCTCCATTCCAGTGGAAAGCGCCCTTAGCACTCTTTTTTTTCTTTCTTTCTTTCATTGGTTGTTTATTTTTGGCTCCTGTTTCTCTCTCCTCTCTCTCCTCTTTCCCATAACCCTATTAACTCCACACATCAAAACCTCCCCCCTCTTTCCTGCCTATCTGCACCATGCACTGAACATCACGCCCCCGAGCAACACAGCCACAGCCTACTGGGACCTGCAGAGCACTGATTCCTGGCCTGCCCTGTAGGCCTTAGTATATTCCTCAAACAACCCCTCCCAGCCCCTGCCCTTCAGGTGGACCTGCCCTGCTACACCATAGCTGAATGACTGGCCCTGCCATTGGACAAGGAGATGAAAAGTATCATGACTATAGACAAGCAAACAACAAATAATGCACAGCCTGCCTGCTCAGACATAACCAAATAAACAAAAAATCAGGATAAAACAAAGAAATCTACAATCAAGGAATGAAGAAAATAACTACTGAATGTCCGAAGACAGCAGACAATATCAAAATATATTTAAAAAAAAAAAAAGGACAGGATGGTTCCAATAGGCATCAAAAATAAAACAACAGATGACTTTCCAGTAGAAGAAAAAGTACTAGAACTATGTTACAGAGAATTCAAATCTCTAATATTCAGAGCTACACAAGAGTTGAAGCAAAAAGCAGACAAAAATGAGGAAAAAAATAGACAAATTTATGGAAAAGGCAGACAACTTCAAGGAAAAAAAATGGAGGAATTCAGGAAAGTAATACAGGAACCAAATGCCAAAATAAATTCACAACTAGAAACCATACAAAAACTACAGTTAGAAATCCAAAAGATAGACAACAAGATTTCAGAAGTGGACAGTGTCATAGAAGGGCTGAGGAGCAGGTTTGAAATGATGGAAGACAGAATCAGTGAAATTGAAGACAAACACTTTGCTACAACTCTGTTTGAGGGAAAATTAGAAAAAAGAACATAGCAAAATGAAGAAACCCTAAGAATTACGTGGGATACAGTCAAAAGCAAAAATTTGTGAGCGATCGGAGTTCCAGAACAGGGAAAGAAAACAGAAAACACAGAGAGGATCATTGAAGAATTGCTGAGAAAACTTCCCTAATATCATGAATGATGAAGAGCTGACCATCCAAGTAGCTCAATGAACCGCATATAGGATAGACCCAAAAAAGAAAAACACCAAGGCATATCATAATATGATGGTGAAATTAGGACATTTCCAGATAAACAGAAATTAAGGGAATATGTAAAATTCAAACAAAACTTACACAAATTATTAAAGGGAGTTCCTCGGTCTAAGAACAAACAACATCAGACCACAGCCTGAATCTAGGAGGCAAGATTGTATCAGCCAGATACTAACCTAGGAAATGAACTCTCAAGGACTATCCAAAACCAAAAGAACTGCAACAGGGAACCAGGGAGGTTAATCTGTAAATGACAATAACGTCAGAACAATACAAGAGGGAATAAACGGTATAGGTATACAACTTTCTAATGGAGTGGAAGGCAAGGAGGTACCAAGAAATAATAGACTGGTTCAAACCTAGGAAGATAAGGGTAAATTTCAAGGTAACCACAAAGAAAGTTAACAAACCTACTCATCAAAATAAAGAAGAAAAACATAAAGTCTCAATTAAAAACAAAATCTACAAAAACGAAAGGAATGAAAAATCCACAAACAAAAGGAATTCAGCACAGGACAGTAAGACAAACAAAGAAAAGGTTAGCACCACAAAAAAAAGCACTACAAAATGACAGCAATAAACTCACACCTATCAATAATTACACTGAATATAAATGGCCTAAAAACACTCATAAAGAGACACAGAGTGACAGGATAGATTAAAAAACAGGATCCACGAATATGCTGTCTACAAGAGACACACCTTAGAAACAAAGATGTAAATTTCTTAAAAATCAAAGGATGGAAAAAATACATCAAGCAAATAACCACCAAAAAAGAACAGGAGTGGCAATACTAATCTCAGATAAGATAGACTTTAAAACAAAATCCACCATAAAAGACAAAGAAGGGCACTATATAATGATTAAAGGGACAGTCCATCATGAAGACTTAACCATAATAAACACTTATGCACCCAATGGCAGGGCTACAAAATACATAAAACAAATGCTAACAGCACTGAGAACAGAAATTGACAGTTCCACAATAATAGTAGGAGGCTTCAACACACCACTCTCAGTGAAGGACAGAACATCTAGAAAGAAACTCAACAAAGATACAGAAGAGCTAAAGAGTGCAATCAGACAAATTGATCTCATAGACATATACACAACACTACCCAACAGCTTCAAAGTACATGTTCTTTTCTAACGTACATGGAATGCTCTCTAGAACAGACCACATCTTAGGCCACAAAGCAACCCTCAACAAATCCAAAACATTGAGATAATACAAAGTATCTTCTCTGCCCACAATGCCATCAAAGTAGAAATTAACAACAGGAAGAGCAAGGAAAAAAAAATCAATTACATGGAAACTGAATAACACCCTCCTTAAAAACCACTTGGGTAATAGAAGAAACCAAAGATGGAATCAAAAAGTTCCTAGAATCAAACAAGAATGAAAACACATCATACCAAAACCTTTGGGACACAGCAAAGGCAGTTCTCAGAGGTCAATTATAGCACAAGATGGACACATCAAAAAAGAAGAAAGGGACAAAAAAATCAAAAGATTAGTTACACAAATAGAAAGAAAACAGCACAAGAAGCCCAGAGCCACCAGAAGAAAGGAAATAATAAAGATCAGAGCAGAAATAAGTGAAACAGAGATTAGAAAAACAGAAAGAATCAACAAAACCAAAAGTTGGTTCTTTGAAAGGATCAACAAAATAGACAAACCATTGACCAAATTGGCAAAAGAAAAACAAGAGACAACACAAATAACCCAAATAAGAAATAAAATGGGGTACAACAGACCCAACTGAAATAAAAAGGATCATAACAGAGTATTATTAAAACTATACTCCAACAAATTTAAAAACCTAGAGGCAATGGACAAATTTCTAGAGACACACTACATACCCAAACTAACACAAAATGATGTTGAAAATCTGAACAGACCCATAACAAGAGAAGAGATTGAAAAGATAAAAAAAAAAAAAAAAACTCCCAACCAACAAAAGCCCTGGCCCAGATTGCTTCACTGGAGAATTCTACCAAACATTCAAAGAGCTTACACCAGTACTATTCAAAATATTTCAGAACATAGAAAAGGAAGCGATACTTCCAAATTCATTCTGTGAAGCCAGCATAGCCCTGATACCAAAACCAGGCAAAGACACCACAAAAAAAGAAAATTACAGACCAATACCTCTTATGAATAAACAAATAAATAAAAAAATTTTTTAAGAAGATCTATCCTGAAGTACAACACTGTCAGTGATAGGATAATACTCATACTCTTACAAGGAAGACCAGTTAATACAACTATTATTCAAATTTGCACACCAACCACTAAGTCCACAAAGGAAGAAATTGAAGATTTTTACTAGCTTCTGCTGTCTGAACTTGATCGAATATCCAATCAGTATGCATTGATAATTACTGGTGATTGGACTGCGATATTTGGAAACAAAGAAGAAGGATCAATAGGTAAAATATGGCCTTGGTGATAGAAATGACGCTGGAGGTCGCATGGTAGAATTTTGCAGAACCAATGACCTCTTCATCGAAAATACCTTTTGTCACCAACATGAACGGCGACTATACACATGAACGTTACTAGATAGAATACACAGGAATCAAATCCACTACATTTGTGGAAAGAGACAATGGAAAAACTCAATGTCATCAGTCAGAACAAGGCAAGGGGCCAACTGCAGAACAGGCCATCAATTGCTCATATGTAAGTTTAAGTTGAAACTGAAGAAAATTAGAACAAGTTGACAAGAGCCAAAGTACAACCTTGAGTATATCCCACCTGAATTTAGAGACCATCTCAAGAATAGATTTGACATGTTGAACACTAATGACCGAAGACCAGACAAGTTGTGGAATGACATCAAAGACACCATATGTGAAGAAAGCAACAGGTCATTAAAAAGATAAGAAAGAAAGACCAAAATGGATGTCAGAAGAGACTCTGAAACTTGCTCTTGAATGTCAAGTAGCTAAAGCAAAAGGAAGAAATGATGAAGTAAGAGAACTGAACAGAAGATTTCAAAGGGCGGCTCGAGAAGATAAAGTATAACAACATGTGCAAAGGGCTGGGGATAGGAAACCAAAAGGGAAGAACATGCTCAGCATTTCTCAAGGTGAAAGAACTGAAGAAAAAATTTAACTGTAGAGTTGCCATAGTGAATGATTCCACGCGGAAAACATTAAACAATGCAGAAGCATCAAAAGAAGGTAGGAGGAATACACAGAGTTAGTATATCAAAAAGGATTAGCCGATGTTACAACCATTTCAAGAGATAGCATATGATCAGGAACTGATGGTACTGAAGGAAAAAATCCAAGCTGCGCTGAAGGCATTGGCAAAAAACAAGGCACCAGGAATTGACAGAATAGCAATTAAGATGTTTCAACAAATGGATGCAGCACTGGAAGCACTTGCTAGTCTAGGCCAAGAAATTTGGAAGACAGCTACCTAACCTACTCACTAGAAAAAGATCCATAGTTATGTATATTCCTAAGAAAGGTGATACAACTAAATAAGGAAATTACTGAATATCAGTAATATCACAAGCAAGTCAAATTTTGCTGAAGATCATTCAAAAGTGGCTGCAGCAGTATATCAACAGGGAACTGCCAGAAATTCAGGCTGGTTTCAGAAGAGGACATGGAATCAGGGATATCACTGCTGATGTCAGATGGATCCTGGCTGAACGCAGAGAATACCAGAAAGATGTTCACCTGTGTTTTATTGATGATGCTAAGGCATTTGATTGTGTGGATCATAACAAATTATAGATAAATTGCACAGAATGGGAATTCCAGAACACTTAATTGTGCTCATGAGGAACCTGTACATAGATAAAGAGGCAGTAGTTTGAACAGAACAAGGGGATATTGCATGGTTTAAAGTCAGGAATGCTGTGCATAGGGGTTGTATCCTTTCACCATTGCTTTTCCGTCTGTATGCTGAGCAAATAATCCAAGAAGCAGGACTATATGAAAAAGAATAGGGCATCAGGATTGGAGGAAGACTCATCACATGACACAACCTTGCTTGCTGAAAGTGAAGAGGACTTGAAGCACTTACTAATGAAGATCAAAGACCACAGCCTTCAGTATGGATTACACCTCAACATAAAGGAACAAAAGTCCTCACAACTGGACGAATAAGCTACATCATGATAAACATTTAAGTTGTCAAGAAATTCATTTTACGTGGATCCACAGTCAGCACCAATGGAAGCAGCAATCAAGAAATCAAATGACACATTGCATTGGGGAAATCTGCTGCAAAAGACCTCCTTAAAGTGTTGAAAAGCAAAGGTGTCACCTTGAAGACTAAGGTGTGCCTGGCCCAAACCATGGTATTTTCAGTAGCATAATATACATGGGAAAGCTAGACAACAAACAAGGAAGATTGAAGAAGAAGTGACGCCTTTGAATTGTAGTGCTGGCAAAGAATATTGAATATATCATGGACTGCCAAAAGAAGGAACAGATCTGTCTTGGAAAAAGTACAACCAGAATGCTCCTTAGAAGCAAACACGGCGAGACTATGTATTACATACTGTGGACATGTTATCAGGAGGGATCAGTCCTTGGAGAAGGATATAATGCGTAGTAAACTACAGGGTCAGCAAAGAAGAGGGAGACCTCAATGAGATGGACTGACACAGTGGCTGCAACAATGGACTCAAGCATAACGACAATTGCGAGCATGGCGCAGGACCAGGCAGTATTTTGTTCTGTAGTACATAGAGTCACTATGAGTCAGAACCGACTGGATGGCACCTGACAATTACAACAACAATCATCTTAAAGGCAGAATGTAACAGTATATCCACTTAGTTTTAAGGTACTTATCACAATTTAACAACAACAACAAAATTAACCTAAAGAAATATAAATTACCATTGGAAGAGAAGTTTGGAGTATAAAAAAAACTATGTCCTACATTAATGAGAATGAGAAAATACTAGAAAGTATTAGCACTAAAGTCCTGGGGAATAGGAATCAACAATTTATTTACAGCAAATAAAATAGCTAAAAATAAGTCACATCTAAAAATTTACTAGTGATGTATTTTTACCTTGATATAAGTTCTTTCCTACAGTAATTGAATAGGTGGCAGCTGTGGTATTCCAACTTATAATTACTTCTTGAGGTACACTAGCATGGGCATTCATTTCTGTTCAGTGTGCCTTTTCTCTTTCTTCTTAGCCCTTGTCTTCATACATGCTTCTTCTCCAAACACACATGCATATTCCTGGCCTCCTTACCTACACTGCCAAGTACTTAGGAGCTCTCAGGAGGGTCACCAGGTTGATGTTCCAGGGGTCACCTCCCCTCTGGTCCCCAGCTCACACTGAATTCATAGCAGAGATGACTCTCCCAGTCAGCACAATCCCAAGTTCAGAGTACAGCTCAACTCTGCATTATCTGAACTAAAAAGTTACCCTAGCATTTTGTCTCTGGCTTTGGATATCAGAAGTTCAGATTACAAAAAAAAAAAAATCTTTTTTTAAAAAATGGCAAAAAAAAAAAAAAGTGGGCAAACTGCAATTCCTTCCTAAATGTCTTATAATAAATCAATAAAAATGTTTGTTTGCATGTGTATCATGTTTTACAACATACAAAGTCCACATTCATTGTCTCTTTTGGTCTTCACAGTAATTCTGTATGCAACGAAAGTTACTGGTATCCCCATTTATTGTTGTTGTTAGGTGCCGCCGAGTCAGTTCCCACTCATAGCGACCCTATGTACAACAGAACGAAACACTTCCTGGTCCTAAGCCATCCTTACAATCGTTGTTATGCTTAAGCCCATCATTGTGGCCACTGTGTCAATCCACCTCGTTGAGGGTCTTCCTCTTTTCCACTGACCCTACACTTTGCCAAGCATGATGTCCTTCTCCAGGACTGATCCCTCCTGACAACATGTCCAAGTACGTAAAACGCAGTCTCGTCATCCTTGATTCTAAGGAGCATTCTGGTTGTACTTCTTCCAAGACAGATTTGTTCATTCTTTTGGCAGTCCATGGTATATTCAATATTCAATATTCTTCACCAACACCACAATTCAAAGGCGTCAATTCTTCAGTCTTCCTTATTCGTTGTCCAGCTTTCACAAGCACGTGATGCTATTGAAAATACCACAGCTTGGGTCGGGCACACCTTAGCCTTCAAGGTGACATCTTTGCTTTTCAACACTTTAAACAGGTCCTTTGCAGCAGATTTTCCCAGTGCAATGTGTCTTTTGATTTCTTGGCTGCTGCTTCCATGGCTGTTGATTGTGGATCCAAGTAAAATGAAATCCTTGACAACTTCAAACTTTTCTCCATTTATCATGATGTTGCTTATTGGTCCAGTTGTGAGGACTTTTGTTTTCTTTATGTTGAGGCGCAATCCACACTGAAGGCTGTGGTCTTTGATCTTCATTAGTAAATGCTTCAGGTCCTCTTCACTTTCAGTAAGCAAGTTTGTTATCATCTGCGTAACACAGATTGTTAATGAGTCTTCCTCCAATCCCGATGCCCCATTCTTCTTCATATAGTCCAGCTTCTCAGATTATTTGCTCAGCGTACAGAACAAGGGGATACTAAGTGGTTTAAAGTCAGGAAAGTTGTGCATCAGGGTTGTATCCTTTCACTATACCTATCTCTGCATGCTAAGCAAAATCCCCATTTATAGGCAAAGAATTTGAGGCTCAGTGAAGTTGTGTCCTGGCAAAGATCACAGAGTTAATTGTGACAGAACCATCATTATTGTTTAGATTCTTTCCAAATCAAGCTCATGTGCCTAGACAGGACATGGTTATGTCATCACCACACTAGCAGCTGTTTCACCAACAAAACTAAATTTTCAACTTATGACTTAGTCATAAAGTCAAGGAGATAAGAAGTGTAAGACGGGAGATGAGAAGAGTACAATGGGACAGATGAGGAGTACAGTTAGTCATCTTTGTGGAAAGTCACACATGAAGAAGTCTACAGGGAGATAGTAAAATCTTTACATAAAACAAGGCAAGGGCAATTTTTTTTTAAAAAAGGAAAAATAAAACCTACATTGACTATTACCAAGGAATAAAGATGCAAAAACAGTCCAAAATAAAACATAGGAAATCAAATTTATAGCAAATTTTAAATGATGTAATCATGAGCAACCAGTATTCACCCTCAAAACATGGATTTTATCAACCGCATTCACAGATTAAAGGAGCAAAACCATATGATGGTATCAACAGATTTAGAGGGAAACGGTTCAGTACTTAATTTGATTTAAAAAAAAGACAAAAACTCAGGAAACTAGGAATGAAAGGGAACATACTTGACTTTTACGTACAATAATTCCCAGGTTACAAACATCTTACAACCTCACTTTGCCCTTTAACATTATGTAAATTTTCCCTCACTTGGAAACCATTGAACCAACTCCTCCAAAACCAAACCCACTGTCATCAAGTTGGTTCCAACTCATAGCAACACTATATAGAGTAGAACTGCAACCACAGGGTTTACCAAGGAGTGGCTGGTGGATTCAAACTCCTGACTTTTGATTAGTAGCCATAGCTCTGTAACCACTACGCCACCAAGGCTCCGAACCAACTCCTACTTGCAACAAATTCTTCATCACAATCACCTTCACTCGCTACATTTGCAGCTTTTAAATCATTGAAATGGCTTCGAGCTTTTCCTCACACTAAAGTAAGGTTAAATAAGAACCATAAGCACCTGTTCTAATTTACCTATAAATTTGACTTAAAAGCAAACTCAGGAAAGGATCTCATTCGTAACCCAGAAAAAAAGGCTGAGTGTATTTAACCCATTTTATTAGTTATCCGTTATTGAATAATAAACCTCAAAACTCTGTGGCTTGAAAAAATAAACATTTACTATGTCATAGGTCCTGTGGATTAAGAATCTAGGAATGGCTTAGCTAGGTAATTCTGTTTTTAGAGTCTCTCATGAGATTGTATCAAGATGTCAGTCAGGACTATAGTCATCTGAAGACTTGACTGGGACTGGAGGCTCTGCTTCCAGGAGGCTCACTCACATTCTTGTCAGGGGGAGGCCTCAATTTTAGGCCTCACCTCACAGGTGCCTCCATAGGGACCCTTACAATACAGCAGCTAATATCCCCCAGAGCAAATAATGCAAGTGAGTGCAGCAGAAACCAGAATTCCTTTTATGGACTACCCTTGGAAATGACATAAAAAAAAACTTCTACTATATACCACTGGTCACACAGACAAACTCTGATACAATGTGAGAGGGAAATTCACAAGGATAAGAAAACAAGGGGAGAAAGGGATTATTGGGGGTCATGTTGGAGACTGAATTGTCACACCTATCTACCCAAAACTTACAGTGAAAATGAGCCCCCTTCAGTCAGTATTGCACTGAAAGGCCTACCCAGCACAAGACAAGAAAACATGAATAAATATAAGGATTGAAAAAGATATTATAAAAATGGCATTTTATGCAAATAGATTGATTATATAATATAGAATGTTGCATAATCTTTATGAGAGTAGACTATGAAACAAGTGCAAATGAGTTCAAAGTCTGACTGTTACTTACTGTGATCTTGGGCAAGTTACTTTATCTTCCTCTGCCTGATTCTTCTTCTGCAAAATCAGATGATAATAGTATCTATTCATGGTGTTATTGTGAGAATTTGAGCAGTTAATGCAAAGGATGAGCCTAGTACCTTGTACAGAGTGGCCAAGACTGTTAGTTGCTCTTATTTTCAGTTACAAATAAATCCAAGAAAGTTGCTAAAACAAGACTATAAACAGAATTAATAGTATTCCTATAAAGAAGCAAAGAACAATTCAAAATATAATTTTAAATAAAGATCCCATTTACAATATCAATAAAATAGCTATCAATAAAGATAGCTCAGGGTAAATTTGACAAAATACATTAATACTTTTATAAGTAAAACTTTTAAAAAATGAGTGGATAACTATAAATTAGGAGTACAGAACACAGTTGCTCAGGAGTTCTGTGAACATTAAAGGAGTTTAGCTGAGCTGGAAAGATAATTGCAACTAAGATAAATGGTGAGAAGGCTACTACAGTGTGGAAGGCCTGAAGCTGGGGCTGGGAAGAGCAGGGGCATTAGCCTGGCTGTGGAAAGATGGGAACAGAGGAACATGGGGGTTGGAAAGTCAGATTTGTGGCCTGATTATGGAAGACCTCAGAAAAGCCAACCAGTCCTACCTTACCCTTCAGGAAGTGGAGAATCATTGACAATGTTCAGCTAATCACTGACACACAATATGAGCGGCTGTTGTGGTCAGGTGTCATCAAGTTGGTTCCGACTCATAGCGACCCTATGCACAACAGAATGAAACACTGCCTGGTCCTGCGCCATCCTTACAATTGTTGTTATGCTTGAGCTTATTATTGCAACCACTGTGTCAATCCACCTGGTTGAGGGTCTTCCTCTTTTCCACTGACTGTCTACTTTACCAAGCATCATGTCCTTCTCCACAGACTGGTACCTCCTGACAACACATCCAAAGTATGTAAGACGTAATCTCACCATCCTTGCTTCTAGGGAACATTCTAGTTGTACTTCTTCCAAGACAGATTTGTTCATTCTTTTGGCAGTCCATGGTATATTCAATATTCCTCACCAACACCACAATTCAAAGGCATCAATTCTTCTTCAGTCTTCCTTATTCATTGTCCAGCTTTCACGTGCACATGATGCTTTTGAAAATACCATGGCTTTGGTCAGGCACACCTTAGTCTTCAAGGTGACATCTTTTCTTTTCAAACTTTAAAAAGGTCCTTTGCAGCAGATTTACCCAATGCAATGCGTCATTTCATTTCTTGATTGCTGCTTCCATGGGTGTCGATTGTGGATCCAAGTAAAATGAAACCCTTGACAACTTCAATCTTTTCTCTGTTTATTATGAGGCTGCTCATTGGTCCAGTTGTGAAGATTTTTGTTTTCTTTATGTTGAGGTGTAATCCATACTCAAGGCTGTGGTCTTTGATCTTCATTAGTAAGTGCTTCAAGTCCTCTTCACTTTCAGCAAGCAAGGTTGTATCATCTGCATAACGCAGGTTGTTAATGAGTCTTCCTCCAATCCTGATGCCACATTCTTCTTCATATAGGCCAGCTTCTCAGATTATTTGCTCAGCATACAGATTGAATAGGTATGGTGAAAGGATACAACCATGATGTACACTATATGATTGTACAATTCAAAACGGCCAATACCAATCCATTTCAGCTCACTAATGCCTAGGATATCAATATCTATGCATTTTTTCATTTTTGATGATTTCCAGTTTTCCTAGATTCATACTTTGTACATTCCAAGTTCCGATTATTAATGGATGTTTGCAGCTGTTTCTTCTCATATTGCGTCATGCCACGTCAGCAAATGAAGGTCCTGAAAGCTTGACTCCATCCACGTCATTAGATCAACTCTACTTTGAGGAGGCAGCTCTTCCCCAGTCATATTTTGAGTGCCTTCCAACCTGGGAGGTTCATCTTCCAGCACTGTATCAGACAATGTTCTGCTGCTATTCATAAGGTTTTCACTGGCTAATCCTTTTCAGTTATAGACTGCTGGGTCCTTCTTCCTAGTCTTTCTTAGTCTGGAAGCTCAGCTGAAACCTCTCCCCCATGGGTGACCCTGCTGGTATCTGAATGCCAGTGGCATAGCTTCCAGCATCACAACAACACACAAGCCCCCACATTACGACAAATTGACCAAACTGAAATGTGGACCAATATGAGATATTTCAGGAAAATTGATCTGGCAACTATGAGCAGAATGGATTAAAGATAAAACATTTTAGAGCCAAGTGCCATTAGGAAGATACTGAGGCAGCCCAAGCATGAAGCTATAAGGATGCAAATATTCATAACCAGAGTGAAAAGGAAGAGATAGTCACTTATAACGAAGAATGGCGAGGTAAAACTTGGTGACAATGGAAGATGCTAGGAGAAGAGGGTAGGGTCAAAGATAAAACTCATATTTTTCATTCTGGATTCATAATAATGAAAATAATAATGACTGATGAACAGAAAACAAAGAAGGGACCTAGTTTGAGGAGAAACCAATCTAAATCCACACAATTTATGTCAATTTTAGCTGTCCCTGTAATATGCATATCCAATGGAGCTACAGGTCTAGTGTATAATAAAAGCAAACACAACCGAGTGCACAATGAGAAATGCATGAGTATGTTTCTGCAGAATGATCATACAGTGATTTTACATTTGACACAGTAGGATTAGCAAAGCTGTAGGAATGTAAGAAATCATTTCGCACTCTCTGCTAGTGGTTTATGTTTGAGTATGTGTTTCTATTTATTTTTCTCAAACAATGTTGATAATGAGCTTGTCAAACAATTTTACCACCAGGGTTTGAAGTATTATGTTCAAATTGCTTAGAATTCTATTAATTTTTCATTATGTTGTGCCAGTGGCATATAATAAGGAGAAAATCACTTAATGCTCATTCAAACCCAGAATTTTCCATTGCCAAACTTAAAAGGCTTAGAAAACAACAACCATAGGAGGTTTTAGGTGAGCAAATAATATGCCAAAATTATTCACTGCCAAAAAAAATCTAAATAATCAACAGGTGTTGTTCTGATATCACACCAAATCTTCAAAATTATTTTATTTTCCCACTGGGTTTGTGATGTTTAGCATAATTGTCAAATAATTGGTGGGAGATTACCAAACAATGGTCCTTGAGAAAGTTAGCTGGATAGCATCAACATGACCACATCTGTGGATGAGATTTAGTAATTCAGAATTAAGTGTTTGATATAAATAATTTAACTTGCTGGCTTTTGTTGGTGTCTCATCAAAACCAACACTGTTTTCTTCATTCAATCTGATGAGGATATTTGTAGGAATAAATTGAAACAGATTTTGGTAGAATTTTTGTTCCTCCAAAAGAGGTTAAAAACAAAAAAAAAAGGAAACAAACTAATGTCATCGAAATCAACAATAGGCTGACTGTCTCTTTAAAAAGTTAAAAGAAAAAGTTTAGAAACAAACAACAACAACAACAAAAAAGCCAAACTCTTGCCATTTCCCTGCCCAGATAATATAGCATGATTCAGTAGAAATCCTGGGTTGCCATCATCCAAAGCAGCGCTAGGTAATTGAAACTTCTAGTCATTCAAAAGCTCTGTTTTTATTTGGGTACCTCCAGAAGCTGGCTTGGAGGCAAGCGTATTTTTTTTTTTTTTTTTTAGAAGGGGATCCCAGGAGCCACTGGTGAAGTGAGTCAGGGGAGGGAAGGAAGCCACTAATGGATGTGTTATCAAGTGAATTACATGTGGGCAGCTGGAGCTTAATCCCATTTAAGAACTCTGGGAACCCGGGAAGAGCACACATCTCAGAGTTACCCCACATCAAGAGCTGGGGTTCAGACACATCAATTCCTGTCAGTCATGTATTGAGGGCTACATACAGAGGTGGTAACTCCCTGCATTCTTGCCTGTACTGAACTTGGACAGAGTTGGCTTAGGTGGCCAGAGGGAGCCATCCTGGCAATTGGAACTCAGTCCAGCATGGCTATGTTACATGCTAGAGGTATGTGGGTACTAACAGCATCTCCTACAACACACTGGACATACCTATGGTCTTTACAATGTGCATTTACACTCATAACAAAATGCTACACTCAAAATAAGCATTTTGTCCAAATAGAGAAAGCTTTATTATTTATGACATATTCATCAGGAATGGGCATACATTCTCACCAGTTCAGCATTTTCTCCTTGGTATGACTGGAACAGACATGTCCTTAGAGAAGTCTACTCAAATAAAAAAACTGAAGAGATAATAGAACAGAAAATAGGAAACAATTTCTTGTGCCTTGAAACATGACCATCCACAGGGAAACCACAATAAACGGTAAATGCTTACCTGTTCAAAGGCAATGGTCAAAGAGGTATCTCCTCAGAAATATCTCAAAAGTTCCGACTTAAGTTAATACAGTAGGAGTTTTAAGTTCTAGGATCTGGGAAACAGCACAAGATAACCTAAGACCCATAAACTTGTAATATCTTTTTTTGAAAATATTTTTAATTAAGCAAACATGGTAGGACAAGACACATATCAAACTAGCATCTAGAATGCTTTTTACACCCTATGTGAAGCAAAATCTCCTCTGCTTAAATCTAAATGCAGAGTCTAATAAATGGCAAAATAAATTTGCCCAGCCAGATTTTTTCAGGTGTTTGTTTATAATCTCTTCCATTTTATTTGCAAAAATACTACAGAAATACATGTGGCAGTATGCGAACTGTTTGATATTTAAAAGACTTTGTTCAAAAAGAAAAATATTGCAATGCCTGCAGTATTTCCCACCCCTACAGGTATTGTCACATTTCAAATCTATTTCAAACCCAGGCCAAATACAGCTCACTACATATTTTAAAATAAAATGTTATTGGGACATAGCCATGTCCATTAGTTTAGGTATGTCTATGACTACTTTCACACTGTGACAGCAGAGTTGAGTCACTGTGGCAGAGACCGTATGGCTTGCAAAGCCTAAAATACTTAATATTTGGAGCTTTACAGAAAAAGATTGCCAAACCTACATCTAAATAAATCTATGGGGCCAAGATGGGAGTGGGACACCAGTTTGGAAACTATTTAAAAAAACACAGGAAAGCCAATGAGGCTTTAAATTAAACTTGAAGCTATGAAGGGCAAGGCAATGCAGATTTAAGAGATATTCAGAAGTGAAATCACCAGTTTGGAAGTGATTAGCTATAGGACGTGAAGGAAAGAGTCTATACTACATCCAGTCTTCTAACTAGAGCCACTAGATGAATGCTGGTATCCTTCACAAAAAAAAAACTGAGAGGCAGTCTGGGTGAAAGAATGACATTGGCGTCAGTTTTAGACCTACTAAGTTTGAGGTACATGTGGGGTATCCAAGCAGGCTATCCAGATAAGAGTTAGAAATCCATGTCTGAATTTCATGAGAGCACATATGGGAGTCATCAAGATATATTTAGTAAAGACATCAATGAAATTACCTAAGAACAGCAATGATCATAAAAGAGAAGGTTGAAAAAACTTAGGTAACACCAAATTCTAAGGAGAAGCTGGAGGCAGGGCCAAGATGGTGGAGTAGTCAGATGCTTCTGGTGGTCCCTCTTACAACAAATCCCCCAAAAAACAAGTGATTCAATTATATACATGATAAGCTAGGAACCCTGAACATCAAGGGCAAAGTTGAGAAATCGGATTGAGTGACAAGGGGAGGAAGAGACGATGCAGAAGCAGTGAAGAGTTGCCAGACCTGACTCCGTGGTAGCACCCGTGGCAGAGCTGGCAGCAGGGTCTGGGACATGGCTGCTTCAGCAAAAGAAGACAAGCATAGCTGTGCACCCCTAATCCCCGGTGCAACCACAACGGGCCTAGTGGTGGCATTCAAGACATGACTGCTTCGGCAAAAAAGGCAAGTGAGATAGCGAGCCCCGATTCCCTGGCGCGACCATGGCAGGGCCAAGCCAGCACACAGAATCTGAGCACACCTCTAGAATCTGAGATAAGACAGCACTTCGGCACAAGAGAAGTGATTTTGTCTAATTTACAGTGCAGATCTAATAGCTCCTTCTTTTGAAAGAACTCTCTCCCATCTGATCTGTCTTCCCTCTGCCCCAGCTGGCTTCAATGACAGTTATTTCCCTGGGCCTGAGATAGGTCCTGCTGCATTCCCCCTGAGCCATCCTCCTGGCCTTGGAGAAGGTACAAATTAACAAATGGGGGAAAAATAATCTGCTGGCTCCGTTAATGTGGAAACTTAGAGCAGAAGAACCCCCTGTCCAGGTACAAGTGGTCCACAGACTTTGAATGTCTTTCACCCCTGCACGGATCCAGGTGGCCCCAGTACAGCAGATAGGCTCTGGCTGTTATATTGCAAGGGTAAATGTCCTTGAGGCCTGACTGTTATTGTTTCAGCTGTGTGGTGGACAGGCAGGTTTTTGTTGTTTGATACTGCTCTGCCTATTAAACAGGGTCCTCACCTACCCACAGCAGGGGCCTGAGATCTGGTGGCTCCACCCACACCACCTAGACACCCACAACAGGGGTCCAAAGATAAGTGGTGCCTATCAGTTCTTACACTTAAAAGCATTAGTTGTCTATGATATGGCTGCAGAGCTCACCTACCAGTGTGCTGTAGAGAACAGGGATGTGCCTTCCTCACAGACACTCAGGGGAAGGTTGTCAGCCCCCTGCCTTCCTCAGAATGTGACCCTCTGCTGCAACCAGAAACCTGTGCATACACCCATCACCACATTCCTGTAAGATCATAGGTGAGGGCCTGTACCACACACTAGGTGACCAACTACCTAGACACCTGAACTGAATCTATACAAGAATAGTGAATGGACTCCTAGGCTCATATGCCTGGCAACAGCTCTAGCCATCTGGTGACAGGACATTAGTGCTTCAAAGGCTCCAGTTATCAAGTTAGCTCCCTCTAGTAACCTATTCGGGTATATCAAAAAAAAAAAAAAAAAAAACCTAGGACACAGTGAACAGACATAAATTAATACAATAACTTACACATGGCTTGGAGACAACAGTCGATAACAAATCACATAAAGAAGCAGACCGTGATCACTTCAACAAACTCCCAAAACAAAGAATCTTCCCAATAAAGATATCTTCCTGAAATTACCAGATGTAGAATACAAAAAATTAATGTACAGAACTCTTCAAGACATCAGGAAGATCAGACAAAACATAGAACAAGCCAAGGAGCACAGATAAAGCACCGAAAGAAATTAAGAAGGTTATTCAAGAACATAATAAAAAATTTAATAGGCTGCAAGTATCCATAGAGAGACAGCAATCAGAAATTCAGAAGATTAACAATAAAATTTCAGAATTAGTCAACTCAGTAGAAAGTCAGCAGAGCAGAATGAAAGTCAGAATTACTGAGATTGAAGATAAAACACTTGGCAACAATATATTCAAAGAAAAATCAGATAAAAGAATTCTAAAAAATGAAGAAACGCTAAGAATCATGTGGGACCCTATCAAGAGAAATAACCTATGAGTGATTTGAGTACCAGAACAGGGAAGGAAAACAGAAAATACGGAGAGAATTGTTGAAGATTTGTTGGCAGAAAACTTCCCTGATATCGTGAAAGATGAGAAGATATCTATCCAAGATGCTCATCAAACCCCATACAAGTTAGATCCCAAAAGAATGTCACCAAGACATATTATAATCAAACTTGCCAAAACCAAAGAAAAAGATAAAACTTTAAGAGCAGCCAGGGATAAATGAAAAGTCACTTCCAAAGAGAGTCAACAAGAATAAGCTCAGACTACTCAGCAGAAACCATACCAGCAAGAAGACAATGGGATGACTTATATAAAGCACTGAAGGACAAAAATTGCCAACCAAGGATCATATAGCCACGAAAACTGTCTCTCAAATATGAAGGCAAAATTAGGGTATTTCCAGATAAACAGAAGGTTAGGGAATTTGCAAAAACCAAACCAAAACTATAAAAAATACTAAAGGGAATTCTATGGTTAGAAAATCAGTAATATCAGATATCAACCCAACACTAGAACACAGGACAGAGAAAAGGGATATCAACACAGATAGGGAAATCACAAAAATAAATCAAGATACAAACAAACAAAAAATGCTCAATACAGGGAAACAGTGATGCTATTATGTAAAAGATAGCAACATTAAATCAATAAAGCAGGACTAATGTAGTCACAGATCTTTCATATGGAGAGGAAATCAAGGCAATATAGGGAGATAAAAGCTATGTTCAAACTTAGAAAAATAGGGTTAAATAATAAGATCACCACAAAGGAGACTAACAAGCCTACATATCAAAATAAAATACAAGAAAAACATAAAAACTCAGCAAAACCAAAATTAACAACAGCAAAAAAGAGGAACATACAATTTACAAAGAAACACTACTCGACCCAAAAAAATTAAAGGGAAAAAGAAACTGTCAACAACACACACAAAAAGTTCAAAATCACAGCACTAAACTCAACTATCCATAAGCACGTTGAATGTAAATGGACAAAATGTACCAATAAAGAGACAGAGTGGCAGAATGGATAAAATAATACAATCCATCTATCTGCTCCCTACAAGAGACATACCTTAGATTTAAAGACACAAACAAACTAAAACTCAAAGGATAGAAAAAAATATATCAAGCAAACAACCAAAAAAGAGCAGGAATGGCAATGTTAATTTTTGACAAAATACATTTTAAAGTAAAATCCACCACAAAGGATAAGGAAGGACACTATACAATGATTAAAGGGCCAATAAACTAGGAGGACATAACCATAAAAAACATTTATGCACCCAGTGACAGGGCTCCAAAATACATAAAACAAACTCTAACAGCACTGCAAAGAGAGATAGACAGCTCCACAATAATAGTAGGAGACTTCAACACACCACTTTCTGTGAAGGACAGAACATCAAGAAAGCTCAGTAAAGACACGGAAGATCTAAATGCCAAAATCAAGCAACTTGACCTCATAGACATATACAGAACGCTCTACCCAACAGCAGCCAAGTATACTTTCTTTTCCAACACACATGGAAACAGTCTCCAGAATGAACCAAACATTAGGCCATAAAGCAAGCCTTAACAGAATTCAAAACACCAAAATATTACAAAGCATTTTTCCTGACAATAAAGCTGTAAAAGTAGAAATCAATAACAGAAAAAGCAAGGAATAAATAAATAAAACACATGCAAACTGAACAATACCCTGCTCAAAAAACAACTGGGGTATAGAAGAAATTAAGGGTGGAATAAAGAAATTCATAGAATCAAATGAGAATGAAAATACATCCTACCAGAACCTTTGGGACACAGCGAAAGAAGTTCTCACAGATCAATTTATAGCAATAAATCCACATATCCAAAAAGAAGAAAGGGCCAAAATCAAAGAATTAACCTTACAACTCGAATAAATAGAAAGAGCAACAAAAGAAGCCGTCAGGCACCAGAAGAAAGCAAATAATAAAAATTAGAGCAAAATTAAATGAAATAGAGAATAGAAAAACAAATGAAAGAGTGAACAAGACCAAAAGCTGGTTCTGTGAAAAGATCAACAAAATTAATAAACCATTGGCCAAACTGACAAAAGAAAAACAAGGAAGGAAGCAAAAAACCAAAAGAAGAAATGAGGTGGATGATATCACCATTACTCCTAACAGTATTTCAGAACATAGAAAAGGATAGAATACTCCCAAACTCATTCCATGAAGCCAGCATATCCCTGATATTAAAACTGGGTAAAGACACCATAAAAAAAGAAAATTACAGACCTATATGCCTCATGAACTTAAATGCAAAAATCTTGAAGAAAATTCTAGTCCATAGAATTCAACAACATACCAAAAAATAATTCACTGCGACCAAGTGGGGTTCATACCAGGTATGCAGAGATGGTTCAACATTAGAAAAACAATGTAATCCACCACATAAATAAATCAAAAGAGCCACATGACCTTATCAATTGATGCAGAAAAGCATTTGACAAAGTCCAAAACCCATTCATTATAAAAACTCTCAGCGAAATAGGATAGAAGGGAAATTTCTCAACACAATAAAGGGCATTTATACAAAGCCAACAACCAACATCATCCTAAATGGAAAGAGTGTGAAAGCATGCCCCTTGAGAAAAGGAATCAGACAAAGATGCCGTTTATCACCACTCTTATTTGATATTGTGCTGGAGGTCCTAGCCAGAGCTATTCAGCTAGATAAAGAAATAAAGGGCATCCAGACCGGTAAGGAAGAAGTAAAAGTGTCTCTATTGCAGATGATACAATTTTATACACAGAAAACCCTAAAGAATCCACAAGAAAACTACTGGAACTAATAGAAGAGTTCAACAAAGTATCAGGATACAAGATAAACAAAAATCAGTTTGATTTCTCTACACCAACAAAGAGAACGTTGAAGAGGAAATCACCAAATCAATACCATTTATAATAGCCCCCAAGAAGATAAAATACTTAGGAATAAATCTAATCAGAGATGTAAAAGATCTATACAAAGAAAACTACAAAACACTACTGCAAGAAACCAAAAGACCTACGTAAGTGGAAAAACATACCTTGCTCATGGATAGGAAGACTCAACATTGTGAAAATGTCTATTCTACCCAAAGTGATCTACAGATACAATGGAATCCCAATCCAAATTTCAATGGCATTTTTTAATGAGATGGAGAAACAAATCGCCAACTTCATATGGAAAGGGAAGAGGCCCAGGGGTAAGTAAACCACTACTGAAAAAGAACAAAGCGGGAGGCCTCAGACTACCTGATTTTAGAACCTATTATACTGCCACAGTAGTCAAAACATCCTGGTACTTGTACAACAACAGATACATAGACCAATGGAACAAAATTGAGAATCCACACATAAATTCATCCATCTATAAGCAGCTGATATTTGACAAAGGCCCAATGTCCATTAAATGGGGAAAAGACAGTCTGTTCAACAAATGGTGCTGGAATAATGGATATCCACCCGCAAAAAATGAAACAAGACCCATATCTCACACCATGCACAAAAACTACCTCAAAATGGATCAAAGACATAAATGTAAAATCTAAAATGATAAAGATCATAGAAGAAAAAATAGGGACAATGCTGGGAGTCCTAATACATGGCATAAACAGTATATAAAACACTACTAACAATGCACAAGCACCACAAGAGAAACTAGATAACTAGGAGCTCCTAAAAATCACTTATGCTCATCCAAAGACTTCACCAAAAGAATAAAAAGACAACCCATAGACTGGCAAAAAATTTTTGGCTCTGACAAACCCTACCAGCATCTAATCTCTAAAATCTACAAGATACGGCAAAACCTCAACAACAAAGGCAAATAACCCAATTAAAAAGTGGGCAAAGGATATGAACAGGCACTTCACCAAAGAAGACATTCGAGCAGCTAACAGATACATGAGGAAATGCTCACGATCATTAGCCATTAGAGAAATGCAAATCAAAACTACAATGAGATACCATCTCACACCAACAAGGCTAGCATTAATCCAAAAAACACAAAATAATAAATGTTGGAGAGGCTGTAGAGAGACTGGAAAAGTTATACACTGCTGGTGGGAACATAAAATGGTGCAACCACTTTGGAAATTGATCTGGTGCTTCCTTAAAAAGCTAGAAATAGAACTATCATACAATCCAGCAATCCCACTCCTCAGAATATATCCTAGAGAAATAAAGCCCTCACACAAATAGATATACGCACACCCATGTTCACTGCAACACTGTTTACAATGGCCAGATGCCCATCAATGGATGAAAGGATAAACAAATTATGGTATATTCACACAATGGAATACTTCACAATGATAAAGAACAACAATGAATCTGTGAAACATCTCATAACATGGATGGATCTGGAAGACATTATGTTGAGTGAAATTAGTCAGTTGCAAAAAGACAAATTTTATATGAGATCACTATTATAAAAACTCAAGAAAATGTTTCAACACAGAAGAAAACATTCTTTGATGGTTACGAGGGTGAGGAGGGAGAGAAAGGGGTATTCACTAACCAGACAGTAAACAAGAATTATTTTAGGTGAGGGGAAGGACAGCACACAATACAGGGGGAGTCAGCACAACTGGAAGAAACCAAAAGCTAAGATGTTTCCTGAATACATCCAAAAACTTTGAGGAACAGAGTAGCAGGAGACCACGGTTTCAGGGGGCATCTAGGTCAATCGGCGTAGCAAAGTGTATTAAGAAAACATTCTGCATCCCACTTTGGTGAGTGATGTCTGGGGTCTTAAAAACTACCAAGTGGCCATCTAAGATGCATCAATTGGACCCAACCCACCTGGTGCAAAGGAGAGTAAGAACACCAAAGACACAAGGAAAATATGAGCCCAAGAGACAGAAAGGGCCACATAAACCAGGCTCCATCAGCCTGAGACCAGAAGAACTAGATGGTGCCCAGCTACCATCAAAGTCTGCCCCAACAGGGAACACAACAGAGAGTCCCTGATGGAGCAGGAGAAAATTGAGGTGCAGAACTCAAATGCTAGTAAAAAGACCAGAATTAATGGTTTGACTGAGACTGGAAGGACCCCAGAGGACATGGCCCCTGGACTCTGTTAGCCTAAAACTAAAACCATTCCCGAAGCCAATTCTTCAGACGACGATTAGAATGGACTATAAGACATAAAATGTTACTGGTGAGGTGTTTGCTTCTTAGTTCAAGTAGACACACACAACTAAGTTGGCAGCTCCTGTCAGGAGGCGAGATGAGAGGGCAGAGGGGAACAGGAACTGGTTGAATGGACACAGGAAATACAGGGTGGAGAGGAGGAATGCACTGTCACATTATAGGGAGAGCAACTAGGATCACATAACAACGTGTGTGAAATTTTTGTATGACGGAAACGGACGTTAATTGTAAACTTTCACTTAAAGCACAATAAAAAAAAGAGAAAAGGTACCTTATTAATACTTTTTTAATATTGATTGCATGTTGAAATGATAACATTTTAATATATTAGGTTAAAAAGATATTTCTTCCTTCTTTTAACTACAAAATTTAGAATTACATATGTGGTTTGCATTACAGTCTGTTGGACAATGCTGTTCTAGAACTACTGCTAAAAAGTTCGTACTTAGCTCTGTAAGCAGCTGGGAGCTTTAGGACAAAGGGTGAATTATTGGGTGACATAATTAGAAATTTACTTGAAGGTAATTCATCTTGACTGGAAATGGAGGGACTAGAAGCAGAAAGAGAAAGAAAAGCATGGAAGATATAATGAAGCAAGTGGCAGTAGAAATGCAGAGAAGACAGATGTAAGTGATATTGGAAAAATAGAATTGGCAGTACTTGACAGTGGATCAGAAGTTATGTTCATCAGATGCAGGAAAGGGAGAAGTCAAGTGCGATGCCAAGAATACTGGAAGAAGTAATTGGAATAAGTGTGATGGCATTAACAGAAATCACAAATGGAACAGATTTAAAGAAGAAAGAACGGGTTCAGCTTAGTACATAGTGAGTTTTATGTATCCGTGGAACATATAGCTAGAGTGGCTGAGCAGACAGAAATGTGTGAGAAAAGATGTCCTACAACTTTGGAGGTTTTCAAAGACTATACAGAGGCCACAACCCATTCACAAATTTAAAAAATAATATTAATAATAACAGTTTTTCCTCATGGGGTGGAGCCCTCTTATCCCTCCTAGACTGGGTATGCAGGCCAGAGCTCCATTTGCTATCAAAAGCACTGCAACAAATCATCAGATGTCATTAGACAATCATGTTTATAAAAGCAAGAGCAAACTGTGGAAAAGCCCAAAATAAGAAAAAACTCCTTCATTCAGCAATTATTTATTGAGCTCCACTAAGGGTCAGGCCCTGCATAGTATGCTAGAGAGAAATGAATAAGGCATGGACCTGTCTGAGGACCACTGACAATCACATAGCTTTTTCTCTGGTAAAGTGAAAATGTTAAGGGGTGATGCAGGTGGTAAGAAATTTTGTCAAACTTTTAAGCTGTAAAGATTAAAGCTTCTTGGTTCGATTAGAACCAAAATCTGAGGGACAGATTCTGCTTGAGCTTCAAGGGCAGAGCTGTTTTCTTTTCGTTTGGTGATTGGTTTTAGTATGATACAATACTAGCCTTAATGATTTTTAATATTCTGTATCTTTAAACTTTTATTGTTTTAATGCTGATTGTACTTACATTGTTCAGTGAGGTAGTTGATGATATCCTGGAATCATTTCTTTCCATTAGAGATAAAATGTGGTCTGGGCCCCATGTGGAATTCATGTCTCCTTTTATCATTCCTGAGACTATGCTTTGCAGATTAGAAAAGATCATATCCATTTGTTAGTGAAGCAAATGAAACAAAGTATTAACTGGGATTGTATCATGGTTCAGATGCAATTGCCTGGGGGTCCTGGGGGTTGACTGATGTTCTGGAAACAGAACATTTTTTATAGGTTTGGAGGAAAAATAACAAGGACAGTGTCTTGAAGAATCATTGACTTCTTGTGAAAGTCTAACCTCTGCATTAAAGGACTTGGGGATACAAAAGTATTTCAAACAGAGGTGTCTTAGTCATCTACTGCTGCTATAACAGAAATACCACAAGTGGATGGCTTTAACAAAGAGAAATTTATACTCTCACGGTCTAGTAGGTTACAAGTCCTAATTCAGGGTGTCAGCTCCAGGGGAAGATTTTCTCTCTTTGTCGGCTCTGGAGGAAGGTCCTTGTCCTCAATCTTCCCCTGGCCAAAGGGCTTCTCAGGCACAGGGACCCTGGGTCCAAAGGACACACTTTGTTCCTGGTGCTGCTTTCTTGGTGGTATGAGGTCCCCAACTCTCTGCTTGCTTCCCTTTTCTTTTGTCTCTTGGGAGATAAAAGGTAGTGCGGGACACACCCCAAGGAAAATCCCTTTACCTTGGATCAGAGATGTAGTCTGAGCAAGGGTGGTACATCCCACCCTAATCCTCTTTAACCACAGTCAGAGATTATGATTTATAACACACAGGAAAATCACAAAATGGAGGACAACCACACATGGCCTAACCAAGCTGACACATACTTTGGGGGGACACAATTCAATCCATTACAGAGGATAGCAGAGAATAGCCAGTTTAAGAATTCAAATGGCCATAAACAGAAACTGTAATCATGTCTGACATAGCATGTAAATACTGCACAATGTTAAGGTTGAGCTCCGTCATTTCCATTAACTATGGGTAGAATCCACAGTCTTTTGAGATCTGTACTGGTGGTTCCTACCTCGTCTGTCATATCGTGGTGGTTTGCATGTTGCTGTGATGCTGGAAGTTATGCTATTGGTGTTTCAAATACCATCACAGTCACCCATGATGGACAGATTTCAGTGAAGCTTCCAAACTACCATGGACTAGGAAGAAAGGTCTAGCAATCTATTTCTGAAAATCAGCTAAGAAAAACCATAGGGATCACAACAGAATATTGTCCGACGTAGTTCTGAAAGATGAGCCCCCTAGGTTGGAAGGCACTACACAACACCGGCAAAATGAACCCAAACATACCAATGATCAGGAAAATGACACAGGACTAGGTAACATTTTTTTCTGTTATACATGGGGTCACCATGAGTAGCAACCAGCTTGATGGCAACTAATAACAATTGGTTCAAAAAAAACATGGCATAAATTTCCTCACAGAAAGAAGACACATGTCTAAAGAAGTCTAAGTATGGCAATTTTTTATACGGACAAATTAGGCAGTCATTTTAACTTCCTTTCCAAAAGGAAGAAAGAAAAGATAGATGTGGGTTCAAAATCCTGCTTTGTCAGAATTGTGATGTTGTATTCTAAGACATAACCATGGCATGCAGAGTTGACTGCAAGTCTTTAAGCTTGTAATTAACCCTAAAAGATGAAAACATGATTTCATGATCATTCTAATAACAGAAGACTAAATGATGACATGGTGACAGATCAGACAAAGGAGTTGTTTCTCAGAGAAAAAAATATTACTGCAATTACCATTTGAATTTGAATTGAACTATTATTTTGTAAAACTCTGTAGATTCTTTAAGAATATTAATTCAAATCTTCTAAGCTGTCAGTGAAATACACTATAATTTTTTCTTTTTTTTTTTTTCTCTCCTCTTCATTGCTTCAGTAGTCCTGCGGATAGAATGAAGATACAGCCTCCATTATAGAACAACGGCATTTTATGTGACCCTTATAATGACTATAGAAAATCAAGGCATTGACCTTATTTTCATTCCACATTTTAATGACGGTCTGGTCAGCACCGTTTTCCCATTGTGGCATTTGTTAAGTTTAATTACTGTACAATCAGAAAGCCAAATCATGTTTCATCAAATGCAAGACATTAATTTAAAAAGAAATAAAATGTCGATACTCCGTGCTCCCTAAATACCAGCTTGGGGAAAGCTGCCCTAGAAATAAGGAAAATTTTATAAGTTTGAAATTAAAAATATCCCTTTTTTGGAGGGAGATAGGTGTCCTTTATTGAACTCTTACTAAGTGCCAAGCACTGTATGAAGTGCTTTACATAGATGATGCTGAGATTTGAAAACAAGAATACCAGCAACCGGTATTACTATAAACATGGAGACTCAAGCAAAAGTAATAGAAACTCGGCCCCTCACTACCCGTCACCTACCTTCTCACCCAACTTCACCCCACCATTCTCCAGGTTGCTATTCTTCACCCTTACAAGGTTTGTTTGACTAGCTGCTAGATCATAGACTACTAATGCCCTGACACCCAGGCAAACTAAAAAGGAGCATCTTGAGGATTTTTCTCTGCCTGGTAAAGAGAGTTTTCCTTATTCATAAATAAGCATAGAAGGGTACGAACGTATCAGAAACTATTTATAAAGGAGCAGGGTGATTTACGTGCTGCAATTAGTTGCAAAGTTAGCAGAAACATGAAGGAATATAGAGTTCCCTATTGGAAGCTGAAGTAGTAGTAGTGGTTACAGGTTACAGAATCCAGGCTGAGTTGCTTAAGCAGAAATGGGAGTGGGAAGATGATTGCGATTCTTAGGAAATACATAAGCAAATTGGATAGGCTGAACTTGAAAAGGTCAGAATAAGAAAAACTCAGATTCCAGGGCCTGCCTTAAAAAGATCTGCTGGTAACTTAACCCAGCTCTCGGCTGAGGACTTGTTCTAGCTGTTGCTGTCAAGTTCATTCCAACGCATGGCAAGGAATTGTGTTTCAAAGTAGAACTGTTTTCAATGGCTGGTTTTTTGGAAGTAGGTATCACCAAGCCTTTCTTCCAAGGCGCTTCTCCATGAACTCAAACAACCAAACTTTCGCTTAGCAGTTGAGTTTGCACTACCCAAGGACTCCTATGAATCTTAATAGTGGGGAGCCAATTTTTGACCCAGCTGGAACCAGGTTTCCACCTCCTCCCTACATTTACCCTATCATCCACATGGGAGCTAGCTAGGAGATAGTGCAGGGGAAGGACAGTTCTCAAAGAAGGGGTGGCTCCTCTGGAGTGTCCGCTATAAAAGACAACTTTTGGCAGAAAGGCAGACAACTGGTATTTTTCACATTTCTGCATCGTTTTGTTTAAATCTGACTAGATTGACTGAACATATGTACATCAATTCACATTTCAGTGGCACTGAATTGCTAAAATTATTTGAACTATCCTCATAAATCTCTCATGTCCCTGGATATTTGGGGTGAAACCCTGAAAAGAGTATTGAGTCACATTCATAAATATGCACATTTAACTTAAAGGAAGGATATTGATGTCACAAATGCTAGTATATATCTTTTTAACCTATTCATTTTTACATATCCAAGACATTAAGCTTAAGGAATATATCACCTTAGTGTTTTAAGGTAATTAGCAAAACAAAATATTTTCACAAGAATGGAAATGTGTTTGTTCTATTCCCTTCCCTCAGCCACAGATGGTGGTTAGCTGTGTAAACGGCCATCAGAATGGCAATGGTAACCAGATGAGAGAATAAACCTATATATTAAAGGACAGAAACGAGTGAATGAAAGGTGAAACATCTGCTTTTGGAATAACAAATTGAGGTCTAACAATTGACATTTTGCGTTGACAAATAGTAAGTAAATAAGTATACACACATTGTGTTCCAGAGTATGCCATCCTGACCTTCTAATTGTCTCAAAGGGAAAACATTTTATTGGATGAGGCAAGTCAATTAGGGGCCATTCAGCCATATCTTTAATGTGGTTTCCATTGTTGAGTTCCTTGGAGATAATTGTCAGTTTGGCTAGAGCAAGTGAAACTACAAGGAGAAAAATACATGTAAAACATTATTCTCTAAAATTGAAAAGTAAAAACACAAAATGAGACAAAGTAGAGGGGAAAAAAAAGAAATGAACATTCATGTATTTACATTTTGGCAATCTCTATACAAATAATTGCTAATAGATAATACTTAGTTGTTCTGGATTTAATAATTTCTTCTTGAAACTCATTGTGCCTTTACTGAACTTACATCTTTCTGGGAAAGTAAAATCAAGAGAAATAATGCATGTTCCTTTAAAGAAAATTTCTGCAAAATAACATGCCTTTAAAAAAGAAGTAAAACATTTAGCTGTACTAAAACTGAAGATGTATCTCTGCTAAAAACAGGAGTATATTAAATTAAATTTTAAAAATGAATAAAATTAAATATACAAACAGATTAAATTCCAACAAAAAAATAGGAAAACATATAAGTTTACCATGCTTGATATTAAGAGCCCAATAGGTACTTAAGAACAAAATGAATGCCATATTCCTTAACTCTCAACCTGTTGGCCCTGCCAAAAGTGACACAGCACAGGAGTTAAGCACTCAAATCTTGGAGGCACACTGAGTTTGAAGCCCATTTTCAACACTTAGCTATCACTTAATCTCCCAGTGCCTCAAAAGCATCATCAGAAAAATAAACAATAATAGCAATAATATGTTGTTGTTGTTACATGCCATTGAATCAGTTCTGACTCATGGAGACCCTAGGTACAACAGAAGGAAACACTGCCTAGTCCTGTGCCATCCTCACAGATCATTGCTGTGCTTGAGCCCATTGTTGCAGCCACTGTGTCAATCCATCTTATCCAGGGTCTTCCCCTTTTTCACTGACCCTCTACTTTGCCAAGCATGATGTCCTTCTCCAGGGACTGGTCCCTGATGATAACATGTCCAATGTATTTGAGACAAAGTCTTGCCATCCTCACTTCCAAGGGGCAATCTGACTTTACTTCTTCCAACACAGACTTGTTCATTCTTCTGGAAGTCCATGGTATATTCAATATTTTTTGCTAACACCATAATTCAAATGCAACAATTCTTCTTTGGTCTTTGTTATTCCTTGTCCAGTTTTTGTATGCATATGAGGTGATTGAAAATACCATGGCTTAGATCAGGTGCACCTTAGTCCTCAAAGTGATATCTTTGCTT
This sequence comes from Loxodonta africana, assembly GCF_030014295.1. Classification (NCBI taxonomy): domain Eukaryota; kingdom Metazoa; phylum Chordata; class Mammalia; order Proboscidea; family Elephantidae; genus Loxodonta; species Loxodonta africana. Next base: position 137,862,911 of record NC_087342.1, on the reverse strand, counting down.
TTCAACATTTTAAAGAAGTCTTTTGCAGATTTACTCAATGCAATACGTCCTTTGATTTCTTGATTGCTGCTTCCATGAACGTTGATTGTAGATCCAAGTAAAATGAAATCCTTGACAACTTTAGTCTTTTCTCCATTTATCATGATGTTGCTTATTTGTCCAGTTGTGAGGATTTTTGTTTTCTTTATGTTGAGGTGTAATCCGTACTGAAGGCTGTGGTCTTTGATCCTCATTAGTGAGTGCTTCAAGTCCTCTTCACTTTCAGCAAGCAAGGTTGTGTCACCTGCATAACACAGGTTGTTAATGAGTCTTCCTCCAATCCTGATGCCCCGTTCTTCTTCATGCAGTCCAGCTTCTTGGATTCTTTGCTCAGCAGACAGATTGAATAAGTATAGTGAAAGGATACAACACTGACACATACCTTTCCTGATTTTAAACAACACAGCATCCCCTTGTTCTGTTCGATTGATTGTCACTTCTTGGTCTATATACAGGTTTCTCATGAGCACAATTAAGTATTCAATAATAATACACCTGTCTCAAATGTTTGTTGTGAAGATTAAATATGGTGATTATGTAAAGTGCCTATATCAATGCCAGGCACATGTTGTTGTTGTTGGGTGCTGTCAAGTCAATTCTAACTCATGGTGACTCCATATGACAGAGTAGAACTGCCCCACAGGGTTTTCTTTGCTGTAACCTTTGCAGAAGCAGATCATCAGGTCCTTTTCTAAAGAACTGCCGGGGGTTCGAACTGCCAAACTTTCAGTTAATAGCCGAGCACTTAATTATTGGGCCACCAGGGCTCTTACCTGACACATAGGAAGTGATAGAAAATTGTTCCCTTTGTATCTTCTAGCCACTACCAGGTTCTAATATCTGCAAATAATGTTAACAGGTAGAACAAATGGTACCCACTTTTTTCATGTGTCATGATGCTTTATTTGGAAACATACATGCCATTTTTTTCTCCAACAGAGTAAGTAGTATCACAGCTACCCAACATCCTCTCTCTCTCCCTATCCCGCCAGGATGCTTCACTTCTTATGTATGGGCTCTCTCTGTTTCTTCTGACAGCATTCAGCAGCTTCTTTAAATATTGTACAGCTACACATGAATGAATATATAAATATGTTAAAGTGATATGATAACACAAATAAGCCCAGTGAAATTAAATAATTGCATATAGCAAATAAAGTCACTGCTGCCAAAATGAACTACTTATGCCAAAAACAGAGAAAAATTATAGTAGGAAATCATATAGAAATTACATTATTCAGCATTAAAACTCCTTTTAGAATGTACGCTATATTTAAAATATTATATTCTGCTAAGGCTTTACCTATTAGGCACTGACCACTTTAGATCTGGGTTTTTTATTATTTCAGTTAATGTTTTCATCTGTCCTCAGTAAATGTCAATGTCCTTATAATTTTTGAACATGAAATCATCACAACATAAAATGCAAGTAATTGAATGATACATTGGAGGAGAATAATCTCATTCTTTTCAGAAACAAGCATAAAAAGTAAGGAAGTCACGAGAAGGCAGGAAGGGACAGGGAAGCTGTACAAATGGAAACAGGGGACCAAAGGTGGAGAAGGGGTGAGTGTTGACACATCGCAGGGTTGGCAACCAATATCACAAAACAATCTGTGGAGTAATCGTTGAATGAGAAACTAATTTGCTCTGTAAACTTTCATCTAAATACTCCACCAATCTGAGACCAGAAGAACTAGATGACTACCCTGACAGGGAACACAATAGAGAGTCCCAGACAGAGCAGGAGAAAAATGTAGAACACAACTCAAATCACATAAAAAGACCAGACTTAATGGTCTGACAGAGACTGGAGGAACCCATGAAATCATGGCCCCCAGATGTACTGTTAACCCAGAACTGAAACCATTCCCAAAGCCCATTCTTCTGACAAAGATTAGATAAGACTATAAAACAACAACAAAAAAATACATATGAGGAATGTGCTTCTTAGTTCAATCAGATATACTAGACCAAATGAGCAGCTCCTGTCCAAAAGCAAGAGGAGGAGGCAGGAATGGACAGGAACTGGTTGAATAGACACAGAGAATCTGGGGTGGAAAGGGGGTGTTTGCTGTGACATTGTGGGGATTGCAAATAATGTCACAAAACAGTATGTGTATAAATTTTTGAATGAGAAATTAACTTGAGCTGTAAACTTTCACCTAAAGTACAATAAAGAGAAAAAAAGTAAGGAAGTCAGTGGATAGAAAGAACCACACAATGAACCTCCAATTTAAGATGAGAGACTCAAAGAAATTCCATATTTGGGGCAAGCATCTGGAACATGTTCCCAAAGCCCCATATGCTCCCTCCCACATATCTGTCACCTCCCACCCCACGCCATTAATGGCACTTTGGTGGGAACACTACCCCAAGCCTTAAGAAGTAAACAATTCATCAGGGAAGAATATTAGAGTAATAGGGAACACTGTCGAGGTAGTACCAGGATAGGAGAGAAGGGAAACTAGACATCTAGAGGAAACTAAAGATATCCAGTAGAGTCCACCAAAGACAAGCTAAGTACAAAGTACACAAATGACAACATAAAAGCCCTATTTATTTTACTCACTAAGTATTTATCAAACACTTCTATGCATCAGGCATTTGGTAGGCATTAGGGATAAGATGAACAAAGGAAACTCAGCCTGGCCTTCATGAAGCTCATAGTCTAGCAGGAGAGGTAGACTACTAAACAAATAAACATAGTAATTGAAACTCACAGAGTGCTTAGAGAGAGTTGAGCAAAGGAATCTATTTTAGATTGAAATGTGAAGGAGGGCTTCTCCAAGGAAGTGATATTTCCCAGAGTTTTGAAAGATGAATAAAAATTAGGTGGTCTTTGCAAAAATGCTTTCAAGGAGAGAACTCAACCTCTACCTAAACCCAAAGCAGGAAAGGGTCTCACACATTCCTGGAGCTGTGACAAGGGCTGTGTGGCTCCTATCTTGGTGAGCTGGGGGATGGATATAAGATAAGGTTGGAGGGACAGGTTGGAGATAAACCCCTCTAGCCTCCTGAAGATTTTGTTCCATTCTTACTGAAACTGGAAGACATTGGAGGGCTTTATTCAGGCATGAGCAGATTTTTGTCTTAATAAGAACATCCAGCTATAATGAGGAGAAGAATTGGAAAGAGCAGGGGCAAAAAAAGGGGGGAATATCAGAGAAGCCAGGTAACAAATGATAGTGGCTTGTTCAGGACTGGCAGCAATAGAAATAGGAAATATGAATGCATATGAACAGGGGTGGATTATCCAATAGGCAGGATAAGCACCGTGTTTACCTTCCTCACCAGATCATCTGCAGTGAACAATTTCACATTTTTTTCACCACATCAAAGATTCTGCTTCTAAGTATGGCTGGCATCTCTCTCTCTCCCAACCCCACAACAGCCTCCTACAGGATGAAAGCCTCTTTTCAAATTTATAATCCCTGACAGTGTGTATGACCCAGCAAGCAAGGTAAGCATGGGCTTATTGTGCTTACTTGCTAATCTGTAGTGAACATGTAGTGAAAAACATGTAAAATTTTTCACTACAGATTAGTAAGTAAGTACAAGTAAGCCCATGTTTACCTTGCTTGCTGAGTCACCTACCTTTGGATATGAAATATAGAATCAAAAGAACCGGTGATAGACTGAACATAGAGTGACAGTCAAGGATGACTCACTGGCATGAGCAACTGCTGTATTCTAGAGTAGGAAGACTTGAGGAAGAGCTCAGGAGACGATGACCAAAGATTCAGCTTGGACTTGTTCACCATATGGTGTCTGAGAGCCATCCTAATGGAGATGTTTGATATTCAAATCTCAAATTCAGAAGTCAGCTCTGAATCAGGGTGTGAATTTGGGAGCAACAGATTGAGAGTATATAAGTCATTGTCATGGATTGAATTGTGTCCTCCAAAAATGTGTGTCAACTTGGTTAGGCCATGATTCCCAGTATTAAGTAGTTGTCCTCCGTTTTGTGATTGCAATTTTATGTTGAAGAGGATTAGGGTGGGATTGTAACACCCTTACTAAGGTCGCATCCCTGATCCAATGTAAAGGAAGCTTCCCTGGAGTATGGCCTGCACCACTTTTAATCTTACAGGAGATAAAAGGAAAAGGAAGGAAGCTGAGAGTAGGGGACCTCGCACCACCCAGAAAGCGGTGCCAGGAGAAGTGTGCGTCCTTTGGGCCCATGGTCCCTGCATGGAGAAGCTCCTAGTCCAGGGGAACACTGGTGAGAAGGCCAACAGAGAAAGAAAGCCTTCCCCTGGAGCTGACATCCTGAATTTGGACTTTTAGGCTACTTTACTGTGAGGAAATAAATTTCTCTTTGTTAAAGCCATCCACTTGTGGTATTTCCATTACAGCCGCACTAGATGACTAAGACAGCCATGGAACTGAACGAGATCACCTAGAAGAACGTGTTTTTCTCAGTCTGTGGAGAAGGATGGCTAAATTCTCTGAAGTCAAGTAAATATGATCTCATAAGAGAATAATTTCATTTCTAAGATTTTTTCCATAACAGTTCAACTTTCCTGGTCTTTATTCTAATAGACTTAAGTGCAAAATAAATAAATAACCCTAATGTTGTGGCCTTTTGCACCCGCCATTTGGATGAAAGTTTCCATCTAATGATGTAGCAATAATTGTTCATATGTTTTCCATATTATTCATGAATTCAGTAAAATGGTCCTTAACAAACATTTATCAGAAGTTTGGTGTGCGTTCATAAGACAATGATGGTATGTTAATGCTTGATGCTTTAACCTGAAATTATTGGTATAGCACAGAATGGCAAGGCTCCCTCAGAATTAAAAAGTGTTCATTGCAAAATCATTCTAACATGCTCACTTAAAGAGCACCAACAACAAAAATAAATAATTAATTGAAAAGCAGTCCTAATATAAAAAGTATAATTCCCCAAAGCAAAAGATACTTTCTCACTGTATCTATCTTAACTTGTTCTGATAATCTCGTATAACCAAATTCAGAGTTATAGAGTTTTCTGAGACAAATAAGAAATCAACAGGAAAAGAACTCTTCCTTGGGTTCAGCACTGAACTGGGTGGGCTAGCCCTCCATGAGTCCCTCAACTTGCTAGCTCCTCAGTTTCCTTATCTGTTTAATGGCACTAATAATAATTTTTGCTGTAAAGTATCATTGTGTGATTCAGTGAGAAAACATGCAGTTGACATTTAGTAGATACTTGTAGAATGTGACCTATCATTCTTGATCACCTCTGTAATGTAGGGTTAAGGACATGGATTCTGGAGTCAGATCACTTGCTATGTGAGCTTGAGAAAGTTACTTACCTTCCCAGTGCTTACCTTTGTTACATTTGTGGGGCCAAGTGCAAAATAAAGATGCAAAGCTTTGTGTTCAAAAATGATTAAGAATTTCAAGATGATGACCACAGAGTATTAAACCAAGTATGGGGCCCTGCTGAGCATGGGGCTTTTCTGAGCTTGGGGCCCTATTCAGCTGCACGGGTCATAAGCCCATGAAGCCAGTCCTGACCTCAATTTCCTGACCTGGAGATAACAACAGTATCTACCTCATACTGGTATGGGTTGGTATGGAGATGAAATGAGGTAAAAGAACTAAAATAGTGCCTGGCACATAGTAAGCATTATGTTAGTGGGAACTGTATAGGTATATTTAGCACATGACTTCCAAATATTGATATTATAACATAAGTATAATATAAAAGAATGTAAGTATGGCAACTCTTGGCACAATTTTTCTGTAAACCTAAAACTGCTCTGAAAAATACAGTCTATTTAAATGAAATTCAAGGAAAGTACTCTTCTTTTGCATCCTTTATTCTTGACCACTCTTTCAATGAACTCTCTCAGTGCCAATCAACACTCTTCCCCCTCCACATCTTTCCCTTTTGGGGTAACTCAAGGGGAAGCAAAGGTGTAAAGGGGGATCTACATTTCAGCTGCCTTAGAAACTTGTGAAGAAGTTTAAGTGTCTAAAATCCACTGGTCAAACCTCATTCTTGGAAAGAGTTAATTACTGAAAACCAGCAAGAAAAGCTCTTGGAGCAAAGTATAATGGAAATCAACCCTGGTCTGATAAAAGAAATCTTTTTATCTCTGTCAAACTTGAAGGAGGAGAATCAAAGGATGAAAAATCTGGAACTTGGAAGCATAGTTGGTAAGGCTACTTTGGGCCTAGACTGCTCTCTTTTACTTATGGAGGAACAAGTACTCGAACCCAGGAAGAGAATATTAGAATTCATCAAGCCTAATTTGATTTTAGGAGCCCTTGTGGTGCAGTGGTTAAGCATTTGGCTACTAACCAAAAGATCCACTGTTCTAACCCACCAGCCCACTCAGCAGCAGAAAGATGGGCAATCTGCTTCCTTAAAGATTTATAGCCTTGGAAACCCTATGGGCCAGTCCTACTCTGTCCTATAGGGTCAATGAGTCGGAATCAACTCAATGGCATGGGTTTGGGTTTTTTTTTTTAAGTTGATTTTAAACATATGTATTCTGTCTGGATTTTCACTTAACTACACCAGAAAATATAGGACTGAAACGGAAACACTAGTTTGCTAAAGACAGGTGTCTGAATTCTTATCACTAAAGTCCCCTAATTTCTTGAGAGGCAAAAATGAATTCAAATATTCTACCAATGGATCTTTAAAAAGTAATAGCATCTCTTGCTGATTTTATGTGAGAAATAGCATAGACATTTCCACTTTTCCAGACATTTTCTTTATATCCAAAGGAGGAAAAATGACGAAAAAATAGTAGCAATCACCCTCATCATAGTAATAGTGATTTTCTTCCAAGGAGCTTAAAGTACTTGTTAAACATCATCTTACAATGAAAAGAAGGCAAATGGCCTGTTGGATAACTGGCATTATTATCATTATTTGGATAATGTAATAGCATCTGTAGTGAATTTTAGAATAGTTGGGGAAATTAAACATCTAAGAAATATAAAAAGGCACAGGCATTTCTCTTATTTTGACCTCTGAAATTCAGTTTTTCTGTAAAATACCTAGTGATTAAGTTTTGTTAGCTCATAACATAAATGATACCAGCGTGACTTCAAGACAATATAACAATTTAGAAAATGAGTGGCCAAACAATAAATGTCATCTTATCACTCCAGTTACTCAATGTTTGTAACTCATAAAAGGAGCAGCTATTTCAATATTGGTCTAATTGATTAGTCCCATACCGGTTCTCCATACAAATTAGATTCTTTGGGAATAAACACTAAGATAGCAGAGCAATTTTTGCTAGGTAGGTATTATTATTATTAGTTATTAGCCCTTCACTATGAATGATGGGGCCATTTAGTGTACGTGTAGCAATGATGTCGTCTGTCTGAGGCTCTATTAGTACATTATCATGAATCTTTGTCAACTGATAATTGTTTGACTTCTCAAATGTACAACTTTAGTAAAATCATTTGAAAATGAGACAGATATCATTTTGCTATCAGTATAGATGAGAATGTTAAAGACATGTCTCACTTTATAGAGGCAAAATAGTGAATATGAATGTAGTTCTACCAGACGGGTTTTAGAATCTTAGAATGTTGGAACTATATACAATTTCTGTCTTCACCATTTATTAGCTGTGTGAACTTGTGCAAGCTACTTTAATTTTTCAAGCCCTCAGTTTTCTTGACTATAAAATTGTCATAATAATAGTACTTACTTCATAGGATTGCTGTAAGGAGTCAAGGCAAAATCTGTGTAAAGCACATAGCGAGTGCTCAATAAATAATGAGCTGCCTTCACTCTTATTATTTATACATTAAAATGCTTTTAGCAGTATATTAGAAAGAATATAGTGCTAATGTAACATGACATAGGAGTAGGTCTAACATAGCTTCAAAAATCAACATTTTAGAGTTTTCAGCCACTATTACCAGAGCACTGGTTTTTGAACTGGGCTCTGAAGTAAGGCTCTGGAGAGTTACCTGGGTGATGGAGGGAGCCAGATGGTGAGTTGTGGGAGGTGATAGACTGAGGACATAAGAACTGGGAGGACCAAAGTAGACTGAGACTATCCTTTCCTCAGGTTTACCTGAACATCTCAACTTTATCTGAAGATGTCTTTGATTCCCAGCTTTCTCTTACACGCACATCTAATCCATCAGCTAATTTTCAGTGCTACCTTCAAAATATACCAAAAAGGCACAAGATATACAAGTCATCTCTAATGCTACCACTCTAGTCTACATTGCTGTCATTTTTCCTATTCTCCTTTTCACTCTGACGCTCCCTCAAAACTACTCTCAACACTGCGCCATAGTGATCCTATTGGAATTTAAATCTGATCTTGTCACCCCTGTACTCAAATCTCCAATTGCTTCCCAACTAATGCATAGTAAAATCCAAAATATTGTCTAAGGTCCTTGTCTTAGTCATTTAGTGCTGCCATTACAGAAATACCACAAGTGGATGGCTTTAACAAAGAGAAATTATTCCCTCATGGTCTAGTAAGTTACAAGACCAAATTCATGGCATCAGCTCCGGGGGAAGGCTTTCTCTCTCTGTCAGCTCTGGAGGAAGGTCCTTGTCCTCGATCTTCCCCTGGTTGAGGAGCTTCTCAGGCACAGGGACCTCATGTCCAATGGTTGCGCTCTACTCCTGATGCTGCTTTCTTGGTGGTATGAGGTCCCCAACTTTCTGCTTGCTTCTCTTTCATCTTTTCAGAGATAAAAGTTGATGCAGGCCACAACCCAGGGAAACTCCCTTTACCTTGGATCAGGGAGGTGACCTGAGTGAGGGTCCTGTTACAGTCCCACCCTAATCCTCTCAACATAAAATTACAATCACAAAATGGAGGACAACCATACAATACTGGGAATTATGGCCTAACCAAGTTGATACACACATTTTTGGGGGGATATAATTCAATCAATGACAGTTCTCCACTCTCTCTCAAGTCTCATTCCCTACCACTCTTCTCCTCACCCTCTGTGCTCCAGCCACAATGACCTCCTTGCTGCTCCTCAAACACATCAAGCAGACTTCTGTCTTAGGGTCTTTGCACATGTGATGCCCCACTATTTGGACCACTCTTCTCTGTTACATCTGCGTAGACACTCCCTTCAAATTTCTCTTCCATGACAATTTACCAGAGTTGCCTTTCCTTCTACTAAAAATAACCTCCCTGACCCTCACTTCCTATCCCTTCATTCTGCTTTATTTTTCTTCATGGCATCCATCACCATCACCAGGCAAATCTATTTAATTATTCACTTGTTATTGTCTGATTCCCCCCCAAAACATAAATTTCACAAGAGGAGAATCTTTTCTTTTTAATTTTGTTCAGTGTCATATCTCAGTACCTAAATTAGTCCCCAGTACTTTTTTTTTTTACACATAGGTTCTCAATAGTACTATACAATTGTTTGGTAGAGTGAAAGAAAAAGAAGTATTCTAGACAACTCTTCAGTTCTTGGCTTGTGGAAGTAGATGATGGTACAATTCATTTAGATAGAATATCCTAGAAGAGGACTAGGTTACGAGGGTATTAGTTCTCTATTGCTGCATAACAAATCACCCCAAGAGTTATCAGGTTAAAACAAGCATTTGTTATCTCACAGAGTTCTGGGAATCATAAATATGAGAGGAGCTTAGCAGGGTGGTTCTGTCTCTGGCTACTACATCTCCTGGCAACAACCTAATTATAGATATTTCCCAAAGATTAGTCCACTGATTTCTTCTCTTCTTCAATGTATTCTTCTTTATCAATTTCATTAAGGCTCATGACTTCAACATAACCTGGATGTCGACAATTTATATATATATATATATATATGTTGTAGTTGTTGTTAGGTGCCATTGAGTCAGTTTTGACTCATAGTGACACTATGCACAGCAGAAGGAAACACTGTTCGGTCCTGCACCATCCTTACAAATCATTGTTACACTTGAGCTCATTGTTGCAGCTACTGTGTCAATCTACCTCATCAAGGGTCTTCCTCTTTTCTCCTGACCTTGAACTTCGCCAAGCATGATGTCCTTCTCCAGGGACTGGTCCCTCCTGACATGTCCAAAGTATATAAGATTCAGTCTCGCAATCCTTGCTTCTAAGGAGCATTCTGGTTGTACTTCTAAGACAGATTTGTTCATTCTTTTGGCAGTCCACGGCATATTCAATTTTCTTCGCCAATACCAGGATTCAAAGGCGTCAATTCTTTTTCAGTCTTCCTTAATCGTTGTCCAGCTTTCACATGCATATGATGCGATAGAAAATACCATGGCTTGGGTCAGGTGCGCCTTAGTCTTCAAGGTGACATCTTTGCTCTTGAACACTTTAAAGAGGTCCTTTGAAGCAGATTTACCCAATGCAATGCGTCATTTGTTTTCCTGACTGCTGCTTCCACGGGCATTGATTATGGATCCAAGTAAAATGAAATCCTTGACAACTTCAATCTTTTCTCCATTTATCATGATGCTGCTCATTAGTCCAGTCGTGAGGATTTTTGTTTTCTTTATGGTGAGGTGCAATCCATACTGAATGCCATGGTCTTTGATCTTCATTAGTAAGTGCCTCAAGTCCTTTTCACTTTCAGCAAGCAAGATTGTGTCATCTGCATAACGCAGGTTCTTAATGAGTCTTGCTCCAATCCTGACGCCCTGTTCTTCTTCATATAGTCTAGTTTCTCAGATTATTTGCTCAGCATAAAGATTGAATAGGTAAGGTGAAAGAATACAACCCTGACGCGCACCTTTCCTGACTTTAAACCAATCAGTATCTCCTTGTTCTGTTGGAACAACTGCCTCTTGATCTATGTAAACGTTCCTCATGAGCACAATTAAGTGCTTTGAAATTCCCATTCTTCGCAACATTACCCATAGTTTGTTACTATCCACAGAGTCAAATGCCTTTTCATAGTCAATAAAACACAGGTAAACATCCCTCTAGTATTCTCTGCTTTCAGCCAGGATCCATCTGACACCAGCAATGATATCTCTGGTTACACGTCCTCTTCTGAAACCAGCCTGAAATTGTGGCAGTTCCCTGTCAATATACTGCTACAGCCGCTTCTGAATGATCTTCAGCAAAATTTTGCTTGCATGTGATATTCATGATATTGTTCTATAACTTCTGCATTTGGTTGGATCACCTTTCTTGGGAATAGGCATGAATATGGATCTCTTCTAGTCAGTTGGCCAGGAAGCTGTCTTCCATATTTCTTGGCATAGATGAGCGAGTACTTCCAGTGCTTCATCTGTTTGTTGAAACATCTCAATAGTCCATCAATTCCTGGAGACTTATTTTTCACTAATGCATTCAGAGCAGCTTGGACTTTTTCCTTCTGTACCATTGGTTCCTGATCATATGCTACCTCTTGAAATGGTTGAACGTCAACTAATTCTTTTTGGTGTAATGACTCTGTGTATTCCTTCCATCTTCTTTTGATGCTTCCTGAGTCATTTAATATTTTCCCCTAGAATCCTTCACTATTGCAACTCAAAGCTTGAATTTTTTCTTTAGTTCTTTCAGCTTGGGAAATGCCGAGCATATTCTTTCTTTTTGGTTTTCTATCTCCAGCTCTCTGCACATGTCATTATAGTACTTTACTTTGTCTTCTCAAGCCACCCTTTGAAATCTTCTGTTCAGTTCTTTTACTTCATTATTTCTTCCTTTTACTTTGAGTGCTCGACGTTCATGAGCAAATTTCAGAGTCTCCTCTGACATCCATCTTGGTCTTTTCTTTCTTTCCTGTCTTTTCAATGACCTCTTGCTTTCTTCACGTGTGATGTCCTTGATGTCATTCCACAACTCGTCTGGTCTTCAGTCACCAAAATTCAATGCGTCAAATCTATTCTTCAGATGGTCTCTAAATTCAGGTGGGATATACTCAAGGTCATATTTTGGCTCTCGTGGACTTGCTCTGATTTTCTTCAGTTTCAGCTTGAACTTGCATAGGAGCAATTGATGGTCTGTTCCACAGTCGGCCCCTGGCCTTGTTCTGACTGATGATATTGGGCTTTTCCATCGTCTCCTTCCACAGATGTACTCAATTTGATTTCTGTGTGTTCCATCTGGCAACGTCCATGTGTATAGTCGCCGTTTATGTTGGTGAAAGAAAGTATTTGCAATGAAGAAGTCATTAGTCTTGCAAAATTCTATCATTCGTTCTCTGGCATTGTTTCTATCACCAAGGCCATACTTTCCAATTACCGATCCTTCTTCTTTGTTTCCAACTTTTGCCTTCCAATCACCAGTAATTATCAATGCATCTTGACTGCATGTTGGACCAATTTCAGTTTGCAGCAGCTGATAAAAATCTTCTATTTCTTCATCTTTGGCCTTAGTGGTTGGTGTGTAAATTTGAATAATAGTCACGTTAACTGGTCTTCCCTGTAGGCGTATGGATATTATCCTATTACAGTGTTGTATTTCAGGATGGATCTTGAAATGTTCTTTTTGATGATGAATGCAACACCATTCCTCTTCAAGTTTTCAATCCCAGCATAGTAGACTATACGATTGTCCAATTCAAAATGGCCAATACCAATCCATTTCAGCTCATTAATGCCTAGGATATTGATGTTTATGCTTTTCATTTCATTCTTGACAATTTCCAATTTTCCTAGATTCATACATTCCAGATTCCGATTATTAATGGATGTTTACAGCTGTTTCTCCTCATTTTGATCCATGCCACATCAGCAAATGAAGGTCCCAGAAGCTCTACTCCAACCACATCATTAAGGTTGACTCTACTTTGAGGAGGCAGCTCTTCTCCAGTCATGTTTTGAGTGCCTTCCAACCTGGGGGGCTCATCTTCCAGCACTATATCAGACAGTGTTCCGCTGCTATTTATAAGGTTTTCACTGGCTAAAATGCTTTTCGGAAGTAGACTGCTGGGTCCTTCTTCCTAGTCTGTCTTACTCTGGAAGCTCAGCTGAAACCTGTCCTCCATGGGTGACCCTGCTGGTATCTGAATACTGGTGGCATAGCTTCCAGCATCACAGCAACACACAAGCCTCCACAGTATGACAAACTGACATGGGGGACATATATATATATATATATATATATATATATATATATATATATATACATATATATATATATATAATATGTGCATATATATGATCTGTGTATATATTTCATGTGTATGTATACAAACATGTATACACACACACACATATATGTATATTTGTTGTTGTTAGGTGCCATTGAGTCAGTTTCAACTCATAGCAACCATATAGGACAGATTACAACTACCTCATAGGGTTTCCAAGGAGCAGCTGCATTTGAACCACCTAGTTTTTGGCTAGCAGCTGAACTCTTAACCACTATGCCACCAGGGAGATATATATATATATACATATATATACATATATATATAAAACTCCAAAACCAAACCTACTGCCATCGAGTTGATTCTGACTCAAGTGACTCCATATACATATTGTATGGTTAAATGCTCAAACTAGTGGAAAGATTGATGGTTTTAATCCACCCAGAGGAGCCTTAGAAGACAGTCCCGGTGATCTGCTTCTGAAAGGTCACAGCCTTGAAAACTCTATGGAGCAATTTTTCTCTCCCCACATGGAGTCACCATGAGTCAAATTAACTTGACAGCGGCTAGTGACATGTCTTATTTATCTCTCAAGGTCAGCCCTACATTTTTAACTACCATAGAATATTTTTACTGAATTCAGTATATTTCCACCATCATGGGAATGCCATCTTTCTGAGTTCCTAGCCTGGAAACATTTTTACATCTTAACACTTCACTTTCCCTTAATTAGCAACATGTAGTCAATATCCATTTGGCCTTTATAAAAACTATCACATCCATTTTCTCCTCTACTCCTGCCACCATTATCTTACTTCAGCCCTCAGATTTCTCATCTGGAACATTGCTATGGCCTTCAAATTGTCTCCCTTTGTTTTCCTCCCTCCACATTCTGTCTTATACATTGGTACCAGAATCTTCTAAAGCATTCCTTAAAAGCCTTCAAAGACACCTATTACAAGATGAAGTCCAAACTCCTTATCCCAACATTTTCTGTCCTTCATTAATCAATCAGTACTTAGGTACCACATTGTTTACCAACCTCACAAAAAAGCTCCAGCATTCTTGATTCGGTTTCTACTTTTGAGTGAACTCAGTGAACTTAAGGTTTATTACAAATGTAGTAGCTGTTTGGCCTCTGATTAATGATGAAATATTTCATTTATTTAAGCTGAGTTCAAATACAAGCAACCCAAAAAGTGGTCCCCAATTCTCATTTTTTGAAGAAAAGGGATGGCTTTCAATGAAAGATCTTCCATCGTCATATTTGATATTATTCTTTATCTGTGAGAGGACTGGTTTCTCATCATTTGGCCAAATACAAAGCCTTATTCTCTGGCTTCATCTAGTTGGAAGGGTAATAATTCAACCACCTAGTCAATTTGAAGTGCTTTCTTAGTTTTCTAATGAAAACAAAATCTATAGGAGTATGTTGGGATATTCCATGAGATATACTTTTGTGCTCACAAAAGACAATGCCCATTTATTAATAAAATATTGTTTATCAATAATATTATTTTATGAGTGAATCTATGAATTTAGACAAAAGACCATTAATCAATAATTAAAAGTCTCCCAAAATTTTCATGAACTAGAAACCCACCAAAGATATATAAAATAATTCTACATGTTGTTTTCTAATTCCATCAACGTCAGTATCAGATGCCATACCAAAATGTAAACATATTTTAAACAGTGTGAGACTAAACAAAAAATTGACAAGAAAAAAAAAAATCACTCAAACCAAAATGTTGTCCTTTACTGCATGATGTTAGACTAAAACAGATAACAGTGAGTGAACTGATAGATGATCCTCACAGACTATTTTCTCACACTCCACATGCTAATCTTTCCAGATTCTCCCATGTACTTTCAGCTCCACCAGCCAAGTCTTAATCCTCACATTCTTGGCCCCAAGCTGTGGTGGGTTCAGGGCTGCTTACTTAGAAGAGACAGCTAATTACTAATATGATCCAGCTGGGCCTGAAAAATACTTTACCAACATGGTTAAAAAAAAATGTCTTTTTTTTTACCTCAATTCTTAATCAGCACAGCAAATTTTTGCCGACTTCTCATATGTGTAAAGGTTCCATATTGCATGTAGCATGTTGGCCTGAAAAGAATCATTTTATCATCACTCTCCTTGACAAGCATTGGTGGGTCAGCCAGAAAAGGTTTGCAGGGAAAAACCTGGACATGGACTCAGAAGATCCAATGTGAACCCCAGATTCTCAGCATGCCACGTATTCTCTTTGACCCTTAGCTTATTCAGCTGTAAACAATTCTCTCAGGTGATGAAAACTGTAAAACAAGATAAATATAAGACATCTTTTTTATACGGCCATAGAAAATCTCTACTTACCAAAACCAGATTTCTCAGGTTATATTTCTGTCCCTGCTTCTCATTTGGTGTAAAGTTCACACCACAGGAAAACTCATATTTCTCAAGTTGAATGAAATCTACCTTCATGTGTCTCTGTATGAAACTGAAAAGCAAGTGTACTTTGACTGATTGACTAATGGCTATATAACTTTGAAGCAAACTGAGCCAAAATGGGAATTAGGTAATATGAAGGTAAAACTAAGCAATGTTAGCGGCAATAAGTATTGCTAGATTTTAGCTAAAGGAGCCAAAAATATTAAATAAAAGAATACATATCTTACAAAATCTGTACAGGAGTTGCATTTATTGGGGTCATCAGACATACTCTAAAACCGATGCATCATTTGAGAACCAACTGTAATCTTCACGGAGAAGAAGGAGAAAACTTCTTTGTTTCCCAATTATCTCTTCTCTGGTATGGTAACATCTTTCCTCCATCACTATGGCCTTCTAGGAATAGAAAGCCAATGATCCATTCCCTGTTCTCCAATAATCAACATATCTCTCTCTACATTCTTCTTATATCAAACCACATCCACTTACAGTGTCGACTAAGTTCTTAAAAAAAAAAAAAAAAGTTCTTAGGCTAGATAAATCTGGTTTACATTTACTTACCCATCACAAATACGAAAGATGATGATGTTGTTGTTGTTGTTGGTTAGATCCCATTGAGTCAATTCCTACTCATAGCAACCCTATGAACAACAAAAAGAAACACCGCCCGGTACTGTGCCATCCTCACAATTGTTGCTATGTTTGAGCTCATTGTTGCAGCCACTGTGTCAATTCATCTCCTGGAGGGTCTTCTTTTTTGCTGACCCTCTACCTTACCAAGCATGATGTACTTCTCCAGGGACTGGTCCCTCCTGATATGTCCAAAGTACATGAGATAAAGTCTTGCCATCCTCACTTCCAAGGAATACTCTGGCTGTACTTCTTCCAAGACAGACTTGTTCTTTCTTCTGGCAGTCACTGGTATATTCAATATTCTTCGCCAACACCATAATTCAAAAGCATCAATTCTTCTTTGGTCTTCCTTAATTATTGTCCAGCTTTCACATGTATATAAGGCGGTTGAAAATAGCATGGCTTGGGTCAGCCCCACCTTAGTCCTCAAAGTGACATCTTAGCTTTTAAACACTAAAGAGGTCTTTTGTAGCACCGATGCAATACATCGTTTAATCTCTTGACTGCTGCTTCCATGGGCATTGATTGTGGGTCCAAGTAAAATCAAATCCTTGACAACTTCAATATTTTCTCCATTTATCATCATGTTGCTTATTGGTTGAGTTATGAGAATTTTTATTATCTTTATGTTAAGGTGTAACCTGTACTGAAGGCTGTGGTCTTTGACCTGAAGATCAGTAAGCGTTTTCAACAAGCAAGGCTGTATCATCTGCATATCACAGGTTGTTAATGAGTCTTCCATATACCCTGATGCCAGGTTCTTCTTCAAATAGCTCAGCTTCTCAGAGTCTTTGCTCAGCATACAGATTGAATAGGCATGGTGAAAGGATACAATCCTGACACACACCTTTCCTGATTTTAAACCATGCAATATTCAATTGTTCTGTCCGCATAACTGCCTCTTGGCCTGTGTACAGCCTCCTCATGTGCACAATTAAGTGTTATGGTACTGCCATTTGCAATGTTATCCACAATTTGTTATGATCCACACAGTCAAATGCCTTTGGATAGTCAATAAAACACAGGTAAACATCTTTCTGGTATTCTCTGCTTTCAGCCAAGATCCATCTGACATCAGCAATGATATCCCTCATTCCATGTCCTCTTCTGAATCTGACTTGAATTTCTGGCAGCTCCCTATCAATGTACTACTGCAACCATTTTTGAATTATCTTCAGCCAAATTTTACTTGAGTTTGATAGTAAAGATATTGTTTGATAATTTCTGCATTCTGTTGGATCACCTTTCTTTGGAATGGGTACAAATATGGATCTCTTCCAGTCAGTTGGCCAGGTAACTGTCTCCCAGATTTCTCAGCATAGACGAGTGAGCACCTCCAGCACTGCGTCCTTTTGTTGAAACATCTCAATTGATATTTTATCAGCTCCTGGAGCCTTGTTTTTTTGCCAATGCTTTCAGTGCAGCTTGGACTTCTTCCTTCGATACTGTCATAGATTGAATTTTGTCCCCTAAAAATGTGTCAACTTGGCTAGGCCATGATTCCCAGTATTGTGTGATTGTCCACCATTTCGTTATCTTATATGATTTTCCTATATGTTGTAAATCCTACCTCTATGATGTTAATGAGGTGGGACTGGTGGCAATTATATTAATGAAGCTGGACTCAATCTACAAGATTAGGTTGTGTCTCAATCAATGGCTTTTGAGATATTAAAAAGGAAAGTGAGCAGAGAGACTTGGGGACCTCATACCACCAAGAAACAAGAGTCAGGAGAACAGTGAGTCTTTTGGACCCCGGGTCTGTGCATTGAGAAACTCCTCGACTGGGAAAAATTCATGGCAAGGACCTTTCCCCAGAGCCAACAGAGAAGGAAAGCCTTCCCTTGGAGCTGGCACCCTGAATTCAGACTTCTCGCCTCCTAGGTTGTGAGAGGATAAATTTCTCTTTGTTAAAACCATCCACTTGGGTATTTCTATTACAGCAGCACTAGATAACTAAGAAGAATACCATTGGCTCTTGATCATATGCTACCTGCTTAAACACTTGAACATTGACCAATTCTTTTTGGTACAGTGACTCTGTATTTCTTCCGTCTTCTTTTGATGCTTCCTGCATCATTCAATATTTTCCCTAGAGAATCCTTCAATATTGCAACTTAAGGCTTGAATTTTTATTTCAGTTCTTTCAGCTTGAGAAATGCTGAGAGGTTTGGTTTTCTAACTCCAGGTCTTTGCACATTCACTATAATACTTTGTCTTCTTGAGCTGCCCTTCGAAATATTCTGCTCAGTTTTTTACTTCATCATTCTTCCATTTGCTTTAGCTACTCTACGTTCAAGAGCAAGTTTCAGTCTCTTGTGACATCCATTTTGTCTTCCTTTCTTGTCTTTTTAATGATCTTTTGTTTTCTTCATATATGATGCCCTTGATGTCATCCCACAACTGGTCTGGTCTTTGGTCTTTACTGTGCAATGCATCAAATCTGTTTTTGAGATGGTCTCCATACTGAGGTGGGATAAACTCAAGGCTGCATTTTGGTTCTCACGGACTTGTTTTAATTTTATTCAGTTTCAACTTGAACTTGCATATGAACAATTAATGCTCTGTTCTGCAGTCATCTCCTGGCCTTGTTCAGACTGAAGATACTGACAATCTCCATTGTCTCCAAAGATATAGTTGATGTAATTCCTGTGTTTTCCATCTGATGGGGTCCATGTGTATAGTTGCCGTTTATGTTATTGAAAAAAGGTGTTTGCAACGAATAAGTTGATGGTCTTGCAAAATTCTATCACGTGATCTCCAATGTCATTTCTATCACCAAGGCCATGTTTTCCAAATACTGATCCTTCTTTGTTTCCAACTTTCACATTCTAACCACCAGTAATTATCAATGTATCTCAATTGTATGTTTGATCAATTTCAGACTGCAGAAGTTGGTAAAAATCTTCAATTTCCTCAACTTTGGCATTGGTGGTTGGTGTGTAAATTTGAATAATATTTGTATTAACTGGTCTTATTTGTAGGCATATGGATATTATTCTATCACTGACAGCATTTTGTTTCAGGGTAGATCTTGATTTCATTTTTGACAACTTGCAATTTTTCTAGATTCCTACTTCATACACTCCACATTCTGATTATTAACCAAGGTTTATGGTTGTTTCTTCTCACTTTGAGTCGTGCCACATCAACAAATGAACGTGCCAAAAGCTTTACTCCATCCACATCATTAAGGTCAACTCTACTTTGAGGAGGCAGCTCTTCCCCAGTCATCTTTTGAGTGCCTTCCAAACTGAGGGAATCATCTTCTGGCACTATATCAGACAATGTTCTGCTGCTACTCGTAGGGTTTTCACTAGCTAATTCTTCTCGGGAGACTGCCAGGTCTTTCTCCTTAGTCTACCTTAATCTGGAAACTTCACTGAAACCTGTCCACTATGGGTAACCTTGCTGGTATTTGAAATATTGAAATTTGACATAGCTTCCTGCATCACACCAATATGCCAGCCACTACAGTATGACAAACTTACAGATGCGTGGTGAACAAAGGATGATACATACATATGCTTGATGAATTGAAGCTAATCAAATATCTGGTCGTGGAATAGAGACTGTCTAGAAAGCACCAGTTATCAAGAATGGCTAAAATTTTGACATTATAAAGAAAGTGCTCATTGTTAGACTATAATTACAGAAGACATTAGAAGGAAGTCTAGCATCAAGGAAAAGATGAAGTTAAACTTTCTGTTTGTCCTTCCAATTCTTGAACGTTTCCCTGTTTTTCTTCCCCTGCAATGCTTTCATACTCTTCTCTAATTGCAGATAGTTTCTATCTCTGTCTCTCTTTCACACATACAGACACACATCTACCATGACGCTCCCTATAATGCCATAAAAATCTCTGCCCACGCCTTTTAAACACACCTCTTTCAGCACCACTGAACTGCCATCTGATTACATCGATTCACACAAATATAAAAGAACAATAACTCCATTAATATTTTGAATATTTACATTCATATATAAATAATTAAATAACTTTTAAACCTAGAATGATAACTCTCTAGTAGTGTCTTTTACAGATTGTGATTTTCTAAGTGGAATAGATGGATATAGATGGATGATTTATAGATAAACAAATGATTAAAAAATATATATATATTGTGGTTGAGTTAATTCTGACCCATAGCAACCCTACAGGACAGATCAGAACTGCCCCATAGGGTTTCCAAGGCTGTAAATCTTTACAGGAGCAGACTGCCACATCTTTCTCCTTCAGAGTGGCTGGTGAGTTCAAACTGTCAACCTTTCCGGTTAGCAGCTGAGCACTTAACCACCACACCACCAGAACTCCTTTTAGATGGATGATAGATACATAGGTAGGTAAGTAGATAGACTGATTGTTTTACAGACAGATGATAGAGAGATACATAGAGAGAGAGAGAGAGAGAGATGATAGATAGATGATAGATTAGATAGATAGTAGATAGATAGATTGATAGATAGACAGACAGACAGACAGACAGATAGATAGATAGATGACAGGCAAGCATACAGAAGGTAAGTGAATTTATGTATGTGTATGCTTACATGTATATATTTTCCTATTTTTTTGGGAGGGGGAGACAGAGGTAGCCTTTAAATCCCTCTATTTTAGACAATCTCCTAGGCTGTTATATGTGAGGTCAGCTGTAAGATGAAACAATCATTTTCTCTCTAAACCAGGTAGAATATCAAACAATAAACAAGACCTCCGTAAATTGCTTTTTGCCCTACAAACTTATGTCTTTTTTTTAATATGAAGCAAAAATGATCTCCAAAATTGGTTTTGGAACCTCAAATTTTTCATGATCATAGCACTCCTGATTCTGAAGCCCCTTTGTCTCTGTGACAGGCTCCTAGGAAAATCTGTTCTTTGCTACTTTCTGAAAAAATCTACTTGCTTCAAGAAACTCTCCTTTCAGAGAATTTACGTTTTTTGCCAACCACGCAACCCCCTCCTGTGTACTTTTCCTAAGTACACTATGCATGTTATATGTGTGTGGGAGTTATTTACGTAGGCACATTATTTGCAAAAAAATACGGTATTTATGTTTTATGCAACCCTTGAAATCAAGAAAATAAATGTGATCTGTTTTATGACAAAGAAAGGAAGTCATATGTACAACTTAAACTGACAGAGCTAAATATAACATATAACTAATAGACCACTTTTAGAAGAGGCTGGCACACACAAAACTAGTTATCACAAGTCTTTGTTCCACTCCTTTCTACAGCTACTTAACAAAACAATAACTCTTCTATAGTTACTTAACAAAACAATAACTCTGGATTCAATTTCCTCCCAAACCAGAAAACAAAACCATTGCTGTTGAGTCAATTCCAGCTCTTGACAACTCCATGTGTACAGAGTAGAACTGCTCCAGAGGGTGTTCTTGGCTGTAATCTTTATGGAAGCAGATCACTAGGCCTTTCTTCCATGGTGGCACTGGGTAAATCTGAATGCCAACATTTAGGTTCATAGTCAAGTACAAACCATTTGCAACACCCAGGGCCCTGCCTACCTCAGAGGGCCATGCTGAATATCAAATTTGATAGTATATTTTAAAACACTATATAGATTTGATGCATTGAAGACCAGACGAGTTGTAGAATGACATCAAGGACATCATCCATGAAGAAAGCAAGAGGTCACTGAAAAGACAGGGAAGAAAGAAAAGACCAAGGTGGATGTCAGAGGAGACTCTGAAACTTGCTCTTGAGTGTAGAGCAGCTAATGCAAAAGAAAGAATTCATGAAGTAAAAGAACTGAACAGAAGATTTCAAAGGGCCTCTCAAGAAGACAAAGTAAAGTATTATAATGACATGTGCAAACAGCTGGAGATGGAAAACCAAAAGGGAAGAACACACTCGGCATTTCTCAAGCTGAAAGAACTGAAGACAAAATTCGAGCTTCGAGTTGCAATAGTGAAGGATTCCATGGGGAAAATATTAAATGACTCAGGAAGCATCAAAAGAAGATGGAAGGAATACACAGAGTCATTATACCAAAAAGAACAGTCGATGTTCAACCATTTAAAGAGGTGGCATATGATCAGGAACCGATGGTACTGAAGGAAGAAGTCCAAGCTGCTCTGAAGGCATTGGCAAAAAACAAGGCTCCAGGAATTGACGGAATATCAATTGAGATGTTTCAATAAACAGATGCAGCGCTGGAGGTGCTCACTCATCTATGCCAAGAAATATGGAAGACAGCTTCCTGGCCAAGTGTCTGGAAGAGATCCATATTTATGCCTATTCCCAAGAAAGGTGATCCAACCGAATGTGGAAATTATAGAGCAATATCATTAATATTACACACAAGCAAAATTCTGCTGAAGATCATTCAAAAACAGCTGCCAGAAATTCAGGCTGGTTTCAGAAGAGAACGTGGAACCAGAGATATCATTGCTGATGTCAGATGGATCCTGGCTGAAAGCAGAGAATACCAGAAGGATGTTTACCTGTGTTTTATTGATTATGCAAAGGCATTCGACTGTGTGGATCATAACAAACTATGGATAACACTGCAAAGAATGGGAATTCCAGAACACTTAATTGTGCTCATGAGGAACCTTTACATAGATCAAGAGGCAGTTGTTCCAACAGAACAAGGGGATACTGATTTGTTTAAAGTCAGGAAAGGTGTGCATCAGGGTTGTATTCTTTCAACATACCTATTTAATCTGTATGCTGAACAAATAATACGAGAAGCTGGATTATATGAAGAAGAACAGGGCATCAGGATTGGAGGAAGACTCATTAACAACCTGCGTTATGTAGATGACACAACCTTCCTTGCTGAAAGTGAAGAGGGCTTGAAACACTTACTAATGAAGATCAAAGGCCACAGCCTTCAGTATGGATTACACCTCAACATAAAACAAAAACCCTCACAACTGGACCAATGAGCAACATCATGGTAAACGGGGAAAAACTTGAAGTTGTCAAGGATTTCATTTTACTTGGATCCACAATCAACACCCATGGAAGCAGCAGTCAAGAAATCAAATGATGCATTGCATTGGGCAAATCTGCTGCAAAGGACCTCTTCAAAGTGTTGAAGAGCAAAGATGTCACCCTGAAGACTAAGGTATGCCTGACGCAAGCCATGGTATTTTCAGTCACATCATATGCATGTGAAAGCTGGACAATGAATTAAGGAAGACCGAAGAAGAGTTGACGCCTTTGAATTGTGGTGTTGGCGAAGAATATTGAATATACCATGGACTGCCAAAAGAACGAACAAATCTGTCTTAGCAGAAGTACAACCAGAATGCTCCTTAGAAGCAAGGATGCTGAGACTGCATCTTACATACTTTGGACATGTTGTCAGGAGGGATCAGTCCCTGGAGAAGGACATCAAGCTTGGCAGAGTACAGGGTCTGTGGAAAAGAGGGAGACCCTCAACAAGGTGGACTGACACAGTGGCTGCAACAATGAGATCAAGCATAACAATGATTGCAAGGATGGCACAAGACTGGGAAGTGTTTCATTCTGTTGTGCTTGGGGTCGCTATGAGTCGGAACCGACTTGAGAGCACCTAACAACAACAACAACATATAGCTTTTTAAGAAAACAGACACTTCCAGACTTTATTGTTAACTTCCAGAACAAAATATTTTTGGAACATAATTTTTTTTTTTTTTTTTGGTAGAAATGCCAAACTACACATATGGGGCATAAAGGCCTTCAGAACTGTAGGGTTTGTTAAGTAATGGCACAAGAATGCACAATCTTATGAGACTTATGACACTGCTGAGGACAGCTGGAGGACTGTGGCAAGTTGAGGACACAACTGAGCCAAGCCTAGTAGAGTAGAAGGAGTATTAAGCTAGAATGAATACACCTGACTTACAGCCCTAGCACAGCCAACTTACTCTCTCTGTGACTTTAAACTATAGTCACAACTCTCTGACCTTGAATTCCCTAAACAATTGACCTCAAATTCGCCTTTCTGGTCTTGAAAGAAAATCTGTCTGAATAAAGATTAATTCTCCTTGCAGTCTATTCCCCATTCCTCAGCATTATGTTTTGTAAGCAACCAGAATAGAAAAGTTAATTATTATAAGCTCAGAATTTATCTTCCTAAAACATTGCTTTTGCCAGGTTATTCTGCTGTTCAAAACTGCCAGTGTTTTCTCATTCACTGACTGTAAAATGAAGTCCAAGTGGCTTAGGCAGGCTTATAAGGGTCATCATAATATGGCCTAGGTTTTCCACTTTCATATCATCTCCTAATGCCCCTAAAAGCATTCATGATGGTAAATATTCATGTCCATTCCCTGCTTAGCCCCACGTGTAATTCCTTATCCCTACCTTTTCAAATGCTTCCTTAAAGGCTACTATAAAGATCTCTACCTTCCTTGAAGGCTTCTCTAGCTATTCCAAACCAATGTCATTTGCCAGCACTTAAAGTACTTGTGTGCATTCCTGAATTTTGCATTTTCTACTAATTAATTTATGAGTATGTGTCTAGACATGCAAATGTGTCTAGTTTCTACATCTAAATTATGAGCTCCTTGTAAAGAGTAAACTTGAAAACAGGCACAAGCTTCAGAATCATTGTAGGAAACTGCAATTAATAACATAATCAACAAAAAACCCAAAACTCACTGCCATTGAGTCGATTCTGACTCATAGCGGCCCCATTGGACAGAGTAGAACTGCCCCATAGAGTTTCTAAGGAGCACCTGGTGGATTCGAACTGCTGACCTCTTGGTTAGCAGCTGTAGCATTTAACCACTACTCTACCAGGGTTTCCTAATCAACAAAAGATGGAGGTAAACAAAAGAATTAATTTGTCATCTTCATAGACTCTCAAAATGTTCATATACTGGTTTATTAGGGTGGATGACAGTTTAGTTCCATTTGCAAAGGGACACATCTTAAAGTGACATCTTTCAATGTTGTTTATATAATTTGGTCTATGCTTTTTTGAAACTTCAGGATCAGAACAGAAAGCCCAGTTGTTCCCATTAAGACTGTCACCAAGGTATAGATATACATATACCTCATTAAAGAAAAAAAAACAGGTTTAAGATTACTCTAGTTTGATTTATACCAAGTATAGGCATTTTTTTTTTTTATAGGCATTAATGAAAACCCCGGTGGTGTAGTGGTTAACAGCTACAGCTGCTAACCAAAAGGTCAGCAGTTCATATTCACCAGCCGTTCCTTGGAAACTCCATGAGGCAGTTCTACTCTGACCTGTAGGGCCTCTATGAGTAGGAATTGACGCAATGGCAACAAGTTTGGGGTTTTTTTAGTACAGGCACTAATAATATTTCTAAACATCTTTAGCTATTTTTCATTCATTTCTTCTACTTGAACAATCTTCATCTATTGAAAGGCAAGGAGGAGCAAGGCAAAGTATTAGAAAGTTTCACCAAAACTTAACCCTCCCAACCACTTCACCATCCTAGTGCTGGTCAGATTTTAAATGGTTGTGACTATACCACTACCAAATTCAGACTGTTCAGCAATGAGAAAAATCAGTATTTGCAGAGCTCAATCATGTTTCTTAACTATGTTTCTGAAATCTTTTTGAAGAAAAATATAACTAAATGCAATGAAACAGAATTGACAAAATTAAAACTCAAGATACACTTTGCTTCTATGTTGATGACTTACTTAAAACATTTTATATCATGTAGATTTTACTTTTTTTATAATTTAGTATATTTTCATTCCTATTTGTTGGAGAAGCTTAGGGGTTAACTAAATGAGCTCTGGTGACAAGAGAAAGTATCAAGGAGGCTAAATTTTAGAGTATTCAGAAGTAATGATAGGAACTTACAGTAAAAGAGCTGGGGTACAACCCATGTTGAAGCCAGCTGACACATTAGACAAGAATATTGAGATAATACAAGAAATCCCAAGTACAAATTCATAAATTAGAGAATTTAGCTAAAATACACAGAACCCAAAAAACCAAACCCACTGCTGTTGAGTTGATTCCAACTCATAGCAACCTAAACACACAGATACAGCACCAAATAAATATCTGCGGAAACTTCCCGGGTAGAAGATGTCTATGCAAAAGTTGTGTATTTGGTCATAAGTTGAGTATTTTAGAAATTGTGAAATTAGGAATGACTTTATTTTATTTGAATTGATTATTACCACCCCTCTAAGAAGGCCCTCTGAGCACCATAAACTGAGATTGTACCACCCACGATGCTCCAACTTCATCTGAAACTAATGTGTATGCATACAAGTTTCCTTCATCTGCCTCCCTTTCTACCTAAGCCTAGATTGCCTCTTGGTTTAGGTTCTTATGCTCACACTCAGATTTGGAGATTCAGAAAATGGCTTATCTTTCTGCTTGTTATTATTGTTGGGTGCCATCAAGTCAATCCTGACTCATAGTGACCACTTGTGACAGTTTAGAACTGCCCCACAGGGTTTTCTTGGCAGTGATCTTTACAGAAACAAGTTTCTAGGTCTTTCTACTACAGAGCAGCTAGGCGAGTTCGAACTGCTAACCTTTTAGTTAACAGCTGAGCACTTAACAGTTGCACCACTAGGGCCTCTTGGACTTCTCCAAGTTTGCTTTGATGACCTACCTACACTCTGGATCTGACCTATGTTTAGCCATGCTCATTTTGGCATGAATATCTCAAAGAAGACACACTCTACTACCCATCTCACATTGTGGCAACTGCCTAACTTCACCCTCATGAAAATCATTATTGTAAAAAAATGATGCAACTAGTGTACCTTGTAAAATAAAGGAATTCTTGCATTGTATAACATCAGACCACAAGTTTTTAGGGGTTTTGAATTCTTACCAATGACAAAATGTCCACAGTTTTTAAAAAAGCAAGATAGTTCCACTAAGAGCAAACATTTCTGATTCAATCCAGCCTAAGACCTCTCTCCTACCCATGTTTCCCTCCAAGAATTGCCCTTGTTTGACTTGGTCTTATGAGTGAGACCCATATAGCTTCCTTTAGCAATTCAGCCTTATCTTGTAATGCATTTTAAAAATGGCCATTTCCCTTCTGTTTCTGTTTTCATAGTTATTTTGGTATTGCATGGAATCAACTGAGTTGAGCCTACCTTTTTTTTTTTTTACCTTTTCTATACCTCTATTTTTTTATCACCCAGCTATTTGCAACACAGTCCCATAATCAAGTTTTGAGAAATAACAGTCTATATTACCATCTACTATAAAATATAATCTGAATACATTTTACCCGTGAGCCTTCAAATTGTGAAAATTAAATTGGTCTCCACTATATCAAATCAACACTTTAGATAATTTACACATAAGCAGATTCACAGCTCCTTATTTTTCCTCATCTTCCCTTAACCAGGACTTTCCTCCACTTTATGTTCATATTAAGTCGTTTTTATTCTTCAAACTTCAGGAAAAGCATTACCTCTCAAAAGAAGCCTTCCTGTCTTGGTCATCTAGTGCCGTCACTACAGAAACACCACGAGTGGATGGCTTTAACAAAGAGAAATTTATTTCCTCACAGTCTAGTATGTTACAAGTCCAAATTCAGGGCGTCGACTCCAGGGGAAGACTTTCTCTGTCAGCTCTGGAGGAAGGCTTCCCCTGGTCAAGGAGCTTCTCAGGCGCAGGGAGCCCATGTTCAAAGGATGCACTCTGCTCCTGGTGCTTCTTTCTTTGTGGTATGAGGTCCCCAACTCTCTGCTTGCTTCCCTTTCCTTTTATCTCTGGAAAGATAAAAGGTGGTGCAGACCACACCCCAGGGAAACTCCCTTTACCTTGGATCAGGGAGGTAACCTGAGTAAGGGTGGTATTACAATCCTGCCCTAATCCTCTCAACATGAAATTACAATCACAAAATGGAGGATGACCACACAATACTGGGAATCATGGCCTAACCAAGTTGACACACGCATTTTTGGGGGGACATAATTCAATCCATGACACTAACCACCAAACATTTCTAGCTTCCCATCATCTCTGAGGGTCTTCATTCCTTCATGTTGTTTCCTGTGTATCATAATGAAGAACACCCTTACTATCCAAACTCTCACCCCCATAAAAATATGCTCTACCACACATTCCCTCAGAACTCTGCCAGATAGCTGAAGGCCATACAATGCAATCAAATATCTTATGTAGAACAGAGCCAATTCAATCACTAATAGGTACTACCTATGTGATGTTAGACTGAATTAGCTCAACAGCAGCCTTTATTGCTTTAATGATAGAAGTTTTAGGCACAAAGACACAAAGAGAGGTATTTCAGCACAGAAGGAAACTTTATAACTCCTTAAATGGGCCTCCCATGGATGGTATCTAATGCCAACATTATCTTTCCTGCATATTGTAGCCAACAAAAGCCAAATTCTAACATCCAAATTCAAACAGGAATTAATATGAACGTGGGGTTTAGGAAGAGAATATTGGCCATATTATACCTCACCTTCTTAAGTGTACCTGAGGCTTAATCTTCTAAGATATTTAAAATTTTTATATAAGCTCCATCAGTATTAAGATAGCTTTCTTCATTTCCATCATATTGTTATTATGTGCCATCAAGTCGCTATCAACTCAAAGTGACCCTATATGACAGATTAGAACTGCCCCTTAGAGTTTCATAGGCTGTAATCTTTATGGGAGCAGATGGCCAGGTCTTTTCTCGATTAGTAGAAAAAGTTGATAACTGAGTGCTTTAACCACTACACCACAAAAAAAAAAAAAAACCACCAGGGTTCCTTAATTCCTTTGTACCTATACATAACATGGACCCATATCCTTGCACACAGTGCCTGAAATATGCTTGATCCCTGTCCATTTCAGTTAGCTTCCCACAGCAAAAAAGTGTGTGTGTTACGTACATGTGTGTGTGTGAATCCTCCACTCATAGGCATTCCTCTTGCAAAGACAGAAGAGAACCAGGTGACAGTATAGATAAAATAAAACTCCTCCACAAAACTAGAAAATGGTCAGCCCAGCTATCTTTGTACACATATGACAGAATAAAGAATAATATTTAGCAGTATAGTTCTTCTTGCAAGCTGTCCAAATCCTTCCTAAAGGATAAATCCTAAATAACAGTGTAATGTGATTTTCTCTCCTTAAATAAAAGATAATATTTGGCTTTTTTGTAATGATGCCATTGTCAAGGTCTCCTGAATAAAAATTAGATACGCATAAATAGTGAATACTAGGGAAGCATAAATAAATTGACATGGTCTAAAGTTAAATGTGAAAGAGTATGTTTAAACCTTTCTAAAACTATTCCTAACTAGCAACAAAGTTTTGCATGAGTGACATCTAGGGGCTTACAAGGATTAGCACTAAAGCAGAATCATTACCTAAACTCCTTGAATTTTCCCTTCACCTGCATCTGAGTAACTGGTATATTAAAAAATAAAAATTAAAAAAAAAAAAAAAAGTTGCTGTCAAGCCAATTCCAACTCATAGCAACCCTACAAGGCAGGGTTGAACTTACCCACAGGGTTTCCAAGGCTGTAATCATTACAGAAGCAGACTGCCACATCTCTCTCTCACAGAACAGCTGATGGGTTCCAACTGCTGACCTTTTGTTTAGCAGCTACTTTGACCACTGCACGACCAGAGCTCCTTCATTGATATAGACATAGTTCAATACCTATACCATCTGAAAATTAATCTCAGTAATCTAAGATGCCATTACCTAAGACCACCTTTAAAATCTATTGTAATACTGAGTGGGTTCCACAGATTGAAGACTCAAGAGCCAAGAAGAGGACATTGGAGACGAAGTTTCTCCTTTCTTGAAATTAGCAAATTAAAAAGAAAAAAAGAATACAAGCCTCTTCTGTTCTTTAGATTTTGTCTCCTCTCCTTGTCCTGAATAGATTTCATTCTATTATCCCTTGATAACAATGACAGAATCCTCTCTTTACCTACCTTATTTCTCCAGTAAAGCTTTCATAGTGACTCTGTTATCTAAGCACAGTGCTTGAAACACCAGAGGAAAGGAAGTTTCCACCTGAGGAGTGGGAAGGAGAAAGAAGCTCAAAAATAAATTACTTCTCTATACCTACACTGCATTCATATGAGTTATTTATTATAAACATAAGTAATTTTATGCTTATCAGTAGCTTAAAGTAGTTTTAGATTTTAAAAATCCATGAGCATATTAAATATGTGTAATTCAAGCATGTTTACATAATTTTCTATACTCAAATGTTAAAATCTACTTTTAGTGTCTTTGCAGATTTTGATGACTTAAATAAAGCAATTACTTTAGACTTCCTGTTGCTCATATTTTTCATTTTTGGTTACTAACTAAATGGTGAATAAAGTCACTTTAGAATGTTATAATACCACTAGTATAATGTAAAATAAGACTTTCATATTTTCCTTGCCCTTCCTTGCTATGATTTAAGTAAAATTTTCAAGGTATCTCAAAAATAACCCTAGCTTCAGAAAGTTCAGAAGAAAAATTTTTTAATTAAATGCCAGTCATTATTTTACATCACAATATGAAAACTCTTTTAATTTATTTAATTAATGGTGTTCGCCTGTCCTCAGCTGTCAGTACCATATTCACCATGCCGTAAGTTTAGATGCACGTTCATCTAGTTCTCTCAAAGTTGTGAAGAGGCACTTCCCCAATGAGAGAGTCTATCTGTCTGGAAGGGAAATTTCTAGATCAAGAAGTAATGTTGATATTAGCAAACTTTAACCACTTATTCTTACATGATTGCTAGCAATTAGCCCCATCAGTGTTAAGCTAGCTCTTTCTTCGTTTCCTTTATTCCTGGACATAATTTGGACCCATCTCCTTCCACACAGTTTACAACTGCATTCCAGTTTTATTTCAGTTAAGTTGGCAGTTAACTGAGCATTGGGGGATGGATGAGGAAAAAAAAGACCAATTCTTGTGAGCAGATTGAAGTTCAAACCAACACGTACATAAGCAAAAAAAACATTTGCTATAGGATAAAGAGTACATCATTTTAAAAGTTCAGGTTAAAACAAGTTACATACGAAAAAAAGGTAAAAATATGGGAAATTCAGGCCTGGCATAGAGTAGAGTTTTAACTAAAACTTACTGAATGAACAAATAATACTAAAATAAAATAGTTATGGAAGAGGGTTCATAGATAACACAAAACAAGAAAGAAAGAAGGGGAGATTTCAGAGAGAGCATGTTCTCACTCTCTTAACCAAATCTCCCTCCACTCGTGTCTTTTTTCTCAACGCTCGCTTACAGCCAAATTTATCCAGTCGTGTATACGCACTATCATTGCTTCACCATACCCTATTCGTTTTATAAATTATTTTTTATTGTGAAGCAGTCTCCCCCTGAGCCCCATTTATATGAGGAGACCCCATTAGAGCAGAAATGGTGGTAGGGAATGGGTAGGCAGGGAGAGGACCTGGGATACTACAAACATACCTGGAGTGTCTCTTGACTTCCATGCAATAGTTCAAAGGATAACCTAGGATAGTCACTACGGGGAGAATGGCCGGCAGCAGAGGATGAAAGCTTCCCCAGTTGGGGATGAAACAGAATTCACGAGCAGATCTGCAGGAAAAGCCAGTGGGAAGGATCACACTGTGCTGACTGTGCTGCAAGAACAAACCCCAGGTGGCATCAGCCACCAAAACAGAAAACCAAATCCGATGCCATGGAGCTGATTCTGACTCGTGGCGACCCATTTGTACAGAGTAGAACTGCACTCTGTTGGGTTTTCAAGGCTGTGACCTTTTGGAAGAAGATCACTGGAGGGTAGGTTCCGACCACCAAACTTTCAGCTAGTAGTTGAAGTAGTTGAGCACTTAACTATTTGGGCCACCCAGGGATTCCTATACCAGCCACAGACACTGTGAAAGCAGATACAGCAAGGGCAGAGATGGACAGGCACATAGCAAACAAAGATGAGACCCCTTAGCAGAGGCCAGCAAGGGTCAAAGAACAGCAAATAGACCAGAACGCCATGAAGTTAAATAAAAATGTGATGTTATTGAATAAGGGCATCTCCTGCACCCAGATTGAGGAGGAAGGCGAGAAGGAAAAGGAGAGGGAAAGAAACCCTGAAAGCTGGAGTGTTTACTCAAAAGATTTGGACTATAATCTGGACAGAACTGAGAAAACCAGAAGTACCGTTACCTTTAAGAGCAAGATTAAGTTGCCTTCATTCATCTACACTACACAGAACAGGGCTCAGGTACAAGTGTCAGTTCACTAGCAGAGAAAAAAGTTGTATGTCTGCGTATCTAACTGTTGCTATGAGTTTTAAACCCACTGCACTTAACACCACCACCAACAACAACACTTGAAAATGGAGAGACTAGAACCTAGAGGAATTCTATCTTTAGCACCTTCCACTGCCAGATGGAGCCCACAGAGGCTGAGCAGTCAAAGTTCACTTGCCAAAAACAATTTTCCTTCTACAAATTACAAACAGATGCCACACAATTCCCTAATTTTAAAGAAGGGAAATTGAGACACAGAAAAATTTAACAATTATCTTAATTAAAATTCTATGATTCTTAATATCCAACCCATCAGCCAAAGAAATAAAAATCTAGATATCTTTTCTAACTAGCACCAGCCTATCGGGGGACAGAAAGCAGAATATGAGAGCCTGAAAATTTGCCCCACGAAAGGTTAAAGAAAAAACACAGCTAAACTTTCATTTGGAGCATAACAAAAATTGCTGTTTTGAATCTGAGCTTTACATTTCTTTTACTAAATAATGAGCTCTTTCCCAGATAATTGAATTTTAATCATTCAAGAGGCATTTATTGAGAACTTAATGCTGATCAGTTCAGTTTATCCCAATTAAACGTGTGCAGGGGATTAGCCGTGTGGCAGCCATTGTGCTAAATGCTGGGAATACAGGAGAGAACTAGACCAACACGGTCACTGCCCCCACGGAGCCGAAAAAAGTTACGACAGTAGTGATAATTGTCAGAAAACATAAAGTATAAGATGCTATAATGGGGGGCACAAAATAAGAAGATCTAATGGGGACTGATGAGGCATTGGTGGTTCAGTGGTAGAATTCTCCCCTTCCATGCCAGAGGCTCAGGTTTGATTCCCCACCAATGCACTTCACGAGCAGCCACCACTTGTGCTGGCTAAACTTGCTATGATACTTAGCAGGTTTCAGTAGAAAACACTAAGACAGACTAGGAAAAAAGGCCTGGTGATCTACTTCTGGAAATCAGCTAAAAAAAACCCTACTGGTTACAACAGTTTGATCTGCAACCTATCATGGGGATAGCACCTGACCGGGCATCATTTGGTTCAGTTGTGCACAGGGTTGCCATGAGTTGTGCTGATTCAAAAAAAAAAACCTAAATCAGGGTACTTTATAGATTTTCTATTTAAAAAAGTAGATACAAGTTCATTTTCATTTTTTTAACCCTGCAGAACAGCCATAGAGAATTCAATTCAATTTAAATTGGTTAGATTTCACTCAGCTGTTGCTAGAAGCTGGGGAACTAAATATTTATTTCTGTATAGCTCTAGAATGAACATGTTTACAATTACTAATGTTTTTAATTACTAAGAGTTTGGCTGCTAACCAAAAGGTCTGCAGTTCGAATCTACCAGCCGCTCCTTGGAAACACTATGGGGCAGTTCTACTCTGTCCTGTAGGGTTGCTATGAGTCAGAATCAACTCAATGGCAGTGTATTTGGTTATGGGTGGATAAATGAATAACATTTTAAAACATGAAAATATAATATAGTCAAGCCTATTAATTGGAATCTTTAATATAACTGTAAATGATAAGTTGAAATCTTATTTTTTGTTTTGGATTTGCATTTGTTGAACTGAAGGCTAAGCTTCTGTAACAAACAGAGACAAAAATGGAACGGCTCAACCAAGATGGAAGTTTATTTCTCCTCATGTAATAGCTGAGCGCAGATAGATGAAGAGTGCTATACTGCTAGTTATTCCAGGACTCAGGCTAGTGGAGTGGCCCTTACAGCCTTATGGACGCTAATAGCACTTTACCTCACATTTCACTGGCAATAACTTAGTCCCATAATCATGCACAGCTGCAAAGGAGTCTGAGAAATGTAATCTCTGGCCAGGCAGCCATGTACCCAGAGCAAGTAGCAGCCTCTACTACAATATTGTTTTGGGCCAATTTGCTTATTATTGTGGAACTGTAAGACCTTCCTCTACAGGATGTAACCTTAGTGATACCAGCATCACTATTTACGCCATGCAAAAGCTTAGGGACACTGCACCTGGTCTGCAATGGAGCTTATAAAGAAAGAATAAAGGATTGCTATTCTAAATTTACCATGTGTCTCTTTCTATATTATTATTGTTGTTGGAAAAATATTCCGGAATTTTTTCAGAAATTACTTTTAAAAATATTGGTTAATAACTGGAAAAGCAGCTAGATACATATTATTCAGCAAGAGAGGATAAATATCAGGTAAATGAAAGCTATGACCATGTAATAGATTTTAGATTTGACTTTAAGATTTGTGATCTAATTTGTAGATACCTAAGTGACATTACGAAGGTTACGTGGACTTAAATTGTCCAATTAAACAAAACGAAGGTCTGGCGTA
This sequence comes from Loxodonta africana, assembly GCF_030014295.1. Taxonomy (NCBI): domain Eukaryota; kingdom Metazoa; phylum Chordata; class Mammalia; order Proboscidea; family Elephantidae; genus Loxodonta; species Loxodonta africana. The sequence goes on along the minus strand of NC_087342.1, from coordinate 137,828,270 downwards.
TTTTTCCTAACTACTTTTAATGGCATATTTGATATGATTAGATTAATTGGGGAAATTAGAGGTTTCTGATATTCTTGACTGGCTATTTTTATCATTTGAGGATTTGGAGGACTAATAAAGAGGTAAAAATTAGACCGCATGGGTCATTGATGAAAATGAAATTGAGTTTTAAATTATTTATGGGCCTCCAAAATGCAGTAGTTGTATCAGGGCCTGTTTTATCTCATCAGCTATGGCCTGATCTATTCCTAAATCAGTCTAAATAAACAGTCTACATCAGAGGTTTTTAAATATTTTATCTTAAGACCCTTTCAAACTCTTAAAAATTATTGATGACCCCAAAGAGCTTTTGCTTATGTGGGTTATATCTTCTTATATTTACTGTATTGTATTACAAAGTAAAATTAAGAAAAATTTCAAATATGTGTTTAGCTCAACCATAACTAGCCTTTTGGTTTTTAAGATATCTTAAACCTTATGCTTTCTTCAGTGTTTTTTAAATTAACCATTATTCATTTTCTGCTTTAGGGTACTAATAATGAAAATGCTATAAAGATAATGGATGTTTGAGTGCTAATTTTGAAGGCAAGGGAAAAGCTGGAGAACTGGGGTTTAGCTCCACAGTGGGTCTTGAGACAGAGAACCCAGGCGGATCATAGTGATGACTTAAAAAGAGAGATGAATCAGTCAAATCCCTGGAGATTTATGAAAAGGAGAGAGACAGAAGTGATGAAAGGTGAATTTAAGCCATCATTTGACCTTAAGATTTTAATGGGCAAATAACCTTATAGTCTTAAGTTGGATGACCTCAGCTGTCAAGAAGCACCTGTAGATAATTATGGCAGTGGACAAACAGAGGATATGAATTCAAACACTTAGCTCTGCCCCTTGGAGCTTACAATGAGTTACATAATCACATCGAGCTTTAGTTCCCTCATTCAAAAAATAAGAAAAGCAGTATCTACCTCCCAGAAACATCATGAGATGCTAATGAAATAATGTGTGTAAAGAGCCTTGTCAACCCTGTTAACTTACACCTGTATCGTGCTTCCCTCCCAGAGAGACAACATGCTCCAGTGGGCAGCACTGGCATCTGAAGAAAGACCTATATGAATCTGCCATTATTAGCTGTGCAATCTGTCATATACTGCTTCACTTCTCCAAACATTTCATCTCTCCTGTTTGTAGCTGGAATTTTGCAACCTTCTTCACAGAGTTGCTATACGGAAATATTAGCGCTCAATACCACAATATCTAATGCCTAGTAAGTACTCAGTAAGTATTAATTCCCTTTGCTAGAATGACTCAGTAACCTTGAAAACAACTCAAAGATCTGAACAAATCTGCATCGGGCCCCCTCTGCCTTGCACAGAGGCCTGGACATATTGTGAATTTTTTTGGTTTGTTTGTTTTGTGAATTACCACATCTGAGTTTAAATCTGTGACATATTTATTACACCAATTCATATCATTTTAAAATTCATCTACAGTTTGAAGTTCAGAGCCCCAGATATTGCATTATCATCCACGCATAGCTATGCTCCTGAATTTAATGGCAAAAGAGAATGGAAATCCATATACCAAAGAATGAAGTTGTGGGAAAAAATAATGTTTGAAAAAGGTTTAATAATAGGCTTTCAGTTTCTCTCTGTTTTTCTTTCCAGTCTCTTAACTAGAGTAATATCTGCAAGAGTTACAGATATCCAGACTCACAAAAATCAAATTAAAAATATCCTGGAACCTTTGCTTTCTTCTTCTTATTCCTGAATTTTCAGAGATGCTGCCTTTCTTTCCTGTGGCAGAGCTTCTTGCTTCAAAGGAAATTCATTTGCCCTAGCTATTAACAGCCCCTCAAAATCAATGATTCTCTCTTTGCTGCTTTTGCAATGTTTAATTTTCTCAACTCACACTAAGACCTACACCAAGCTATGGAAACTGCTCTTTCCCAGGGAGCTTTAACTTGAATTCATCTTGAAGTCCTAGCTGTGTTCTGGCTGTTCGATGCTGTGTATTTCTAACCCTCAGTTTTCCTTTTTTAAAGCTGCAGGTCCTTTGCATTATTACAGATAGGAAACCTAGGACAGGAAGCATACAACATGTTACTTTCTGAGCTCTCTCACCATATGGGCTCAGTTCTATTTCCTCTATCTTTCATAAGTGCACCTGGGACAAATGCCTGGACACAGAGCTTTTTCTTCCAAAAATTTCTTCAAAGAATTCTGTTATTAATCACCAATCAGTTCCTTAAAATAACTTGGCATAGCTAAAACTAGCAGAGTAAGGAAATTCTGACAGTTGGTGAATTGTGGGATTACAATAAAAAACCCACAAATCTGTGTGCATTTCTCTCATATGCAGCTCAATACTCCTCGGGGGAAGGTAAAGTCCTGAACACTGCTGATGATGCCCACTCCCAAATTCCCAGTCCGGTGCTTTGCGTAATATAGGTGTTTAATACAGGATGTGGCAGTTGGCTTCCGTAAAGATTCGCAGCCTTGGAAGCTATATGGGGCAGTCCTGTGCAATAGGGTCATTATGAGTTGGAATTGACTCAATGACAGTGGGTTTGGTTTGGAGAGGAATCAACCCACAAAATGTACAGTCTGTGGATGAGGTTTAAAGTAACTCCTGATTCTGTGCCTGCATGAACAGTACAGACTAAGCTTTTTTCTCTCACAGCAATTCAAATCCGTACCCCAGTCTTTCCCACTGAACTGAACTAAGAAGAACATGTTGTCGGGAGTCAATTCTAGGATTTTTAAAAAAACTTTTTTTTTTTTCCTTCTCTCTCTAGCATAACAGAATTTGGTCAAACCACAAGGAGCCCTGGTGGAACAGTGGTTAAAGTGCTCAACTGCTAACTGAAAGGTCAGCGATTCAAAATCACCAGCTGCTCTGGGAGGGGAAAGATGTGGCAGTCAGCTTCTGTAAAGATTTGCAGCCTTGGAAACCCTATGGGGCTCTTCTATTCTGTCCAACAGGGTAGCTATGAGTTGAAATCAAACCACAAAATGTAAGAGAAATTAATTCTATAGTCTATCATTACTGCTAAGAAGAGTCAACAGGAAAATTCAACTACAATAAAAGGTCCAATTATTTCAATTATACTTTTCAAAATGAACATTCTTTCATATGACTGCTATAATTTAGTACTAATTTGCTCACCAAAAATAGTATCAATTATAATACTTTAAACAAAAAATGAAAAAATACATTCACAAATCATTTAATAGCATTTATAGATGTAAAAAAAATTTTTTTATACATGTAGGAATTATAAACATATGTAATTTATAAACATATGTAATTAGTAAAGTTCTGTCTTTATAGTTAACACAACTATTATAAATACCAAATGATGATCATGGATTTTATATTTAGATATAGTACAGTATAGTATAATACAGTACAGTATAGTCTAGTATAAAAAACAAACCCAGTGCCAACAGTTCCGACTCATAGCAACCCTGTAGGACAGGGTAGAACTGCCCCATAAGGTTTCCAAGGAGCACTTGGTGGATTCGAACTGCCGACCTTTTGGTTAGCAGCCAAACTCTTAACCATATAATATAAAAATATATATATATATATATATATATATATATATATATATAATATAGTATAGTATAATATAATAAGTGTAAAAGAGCTGAACAGAAGATTTCAAAGGGCAGCTCAAGAAGATAAAGTAAAATATTATGACACATGCAAAGATCTGGAGTTAGAAAACCAAAAGGAAAGAACATGCTTGGCATTTCTCAAGCTGAAAGAACTAAAGAAAAAATTCAAGCCTTGAGTTGCAATATTGAAGGATTCTACAGAAATATACTAAATGATCCAAGAAGCATCAAAAGAAGATGGAGGGGAGGGGCGGAGCCAAGATGGCGGACTAGGCAGACGCTACCTCGGATCCCTCTTACAACAAAGACACAGAAAAACAAGTGAATCGATCACATACATAACAATCTATGAACCCTGAACAACAAACACAGATTTAGAGATGGAGAACGAACTAATACGGGGAAGCAGAGATTGTTTTCAGAGCCTGGAGCCAGCGTACCAGTCAGGTACGGCACAAGCACAGAGAGCTGCTCCACCCCTCTGAACTAACCCTAGGAGGGGGACCAGCCGGTTCCGCGGGCAGCATGGGACGCAGCCGGTAGAAGAAGTCCCCGGGAGGCAGTGACTGGTCTTGGAATGGGGAGAGCAGCGTCCCAGCCAGGGAACCATCCCGCCGGGATTTGGACTGGACGCAGGCGGCTTCATTAACATCCGAATAGCCTGAGCCACAGGGAGAACTCTGATAGGGATCTGACTGCATTTTTTTTTTTCTTAGCGGATTTTCTGGAAAAACTAGTTTCCCAGTGATGGCTCGGAGACAACAACCCATATCAAACCACTTAAAGAAGCAGACCATGACAGCTTCTCCAACCCCCCAAACAAAAGAATCAAAATCTTTCCCAAATGAAGATACAATCCTGGAATTATCAGATACAGAATATAAAAAACTAATTTACAGAATGCTTCAAGACATCACAAAGGAAATAAGGCAAACTGCAGAAAAAGCCAAGGAACACATTGATAAAACTGTTGAAGAACTCAAAAAGATTATTCAAGAACATAGTGGAAAAATTAAGAAGTTGCAAGAATCCATAGAGAGACAGCATGTAGAAATCCAAAAGATTAACAATAAAATTACAGAATTAGACAACGCAATAGGAAGTCAGAGGAGCAGACTCGAGCAATTAGAATGCAGACTGGGACATCTGGAGGACCAGGGAATCAATACCAACATAGCTGAAAAAAAATCAGATAAAAGAATTTAAAAAAATGAAGAAACCCTAAGAATCATGTGGGACTCTATCAAGAAGGATAACCTGTGGGTGATTGGAGTCCCAGAACAGGGAGGGGGGACAGAAAACACAGAGAAAATAGTTGAAGAACTCCTGACACAAAACTTCCCTGACATCATGAAAGACGAAAGGATATCTATCCAAGATGCTCATCGAACCCCATTTAAGATTGATCCAAAAAGAAAAACACCAAGACATATTATCATCAAACTCGCCAAAACCAAAGATAAACAGAAAATTTTAAAAGCAGCCAGGGAGAAAAGAAAGGTTTCCTTCAAGGGAGAATCAATCAGTTCAGACTACTCAGCAGAAACCATGCAGGCAAGAAGGGAATGGGACGACATATACAGAACACTGAAGGAGAAAAACTGCCAGCCAAGGATCATATATCCAGCAAAACTCTCTCTGAAATATGAAGGCGAAATTAAGATATTTACAGATAAACACAAGTTTAGAGAATTTGCAAAAACCAAACCAAAGCTACAAGAAATACTAAAGGATATTGTTTGGTCAAAGAACCAATAATATCAGATACCAGCACAACACAAGGTCACAAAACACAATGTCCTGATATCAACTCAAATAGGGAAATCACAAAAACAAACAAATTAAGATTAATTAAAAAAAAAAAATACACATAACAGGGAATCATGGAAGTCAATAGGTAAAAGATCACGATAATCAAAAAGAGGGACTAAATACAGGAGGCATTGAACTGCCATATGGAGAGTGATACAAGGTGATATAGAACAATATAAGTTAGGTTTTTACTTAGAAAAATAGGGGTAAATAATAAGGTAACCACAAAAAGGTATAACAACTCTATAACTCAAGATAAAAGCCAAGAAAAACGTAACGACTCAACTAACATAAAGTCAAACACTATGAAAATGAGGATCTCACAATTTACTAAGAAAAACGCCTCAGCACAAAAAAGTATGTAGAAAAATGAAATTTTCAACAACACACATAAAAAGGCATCAAAATGACAGCACTAAAAACTTATTTATCTATAATTACGCTGAATGTAAACGGACTAAATGCACCAATAAAGAGACAGAGAGTCACGGACTGGATAAAGAAACACGATCCATCTATATGCTGCCTACAAGAGACACACCTTAGACTTAGAGACACAAACTAAAACTCAAAGGATGGAAAAAAATATATCAAGCAAACAATAAGCAAAAAAGAAGAGGAGTAGCAATATTAATTTCTGACAAAATAGACTTTAGACTTAAATCCACCACAAAGGATAAAGAAGGACACTATATAATGATAAAAGGGACAATTGATCAGGAAGACATAACCATATTAAATATTTATGCACCCAATGACAGGGCTGCAAGATACATAAATCAAATTTTAACAGAATTGAAAAGTGAGATAGATACCTCCACAATTATAGTAGGAGACTTCAACACACCACTTTCGGAGAAGGACAGGACATCCAGTAAGAAACTCAACAGAGACACGGAAGATCTAACTACAACAATCAACCAACTTGACCTCATTGACTTATACAGAACTCTCCACCCAACTGCTGCAAAATATACTATTTTTTCTAGCGCACACGGAACATTCTCTAGAATAGACCACATATTAGGTCATAAAACAAACCTTTGCAGAGTCCAAAACATCGAAATATTACAAAGCATCTTCTCAGACCACAAGGCAATAAAACTAGAGATCAATAACAGAAAAACTAGGGAAAAGAAATCAAATACTTGGAAAATGAACAATACCCTCCTGAAAAAAGACTGGGTTATAGAAGACATCAAGGAGGGAATAAGGAAATTCTTAGAAAGCAACGAGAATGAAAATACTTCCTATCAAAACCTATGGGACACAGCAAAAGCAGTGCTCAGAGGCCAATTTCTATCGATAAATGCACACATACAAAAAGAAGAAAGAGCCAAAATCAGAGAACTGTCCCTACAACTTGAACAAATAGAAACTGAGCAACAAAAGAATCCATCAGGCACCAGAAGAAAACAAATAATAAAAATTAGAGCTGAACTAAATGAATTAGAGAACAGAAAAACAATCGAAAGAATTAACAAAGCCAAAAGCTGGTTCTTCGAAAAAATTAACAAAATTGATAAACCATTGGCTAGACTGACTAAAGAAATACAGGAAAGGAAACAAATAACCTGAATAAGAAACGAGAAGGACCACATCACAACAGAACCAAATGAAATTAAAAGAATCATTTCAGATTATTATGAAAAATTGTACTCTAACAAATTTGAACACCTAGAAGAAATGGATGAATTCCTGGAAAAACACTACCTACCTAAACTAACACATTCAGAAGTAGAACAACTAAATAGACCCATAACAAAAAAAGAGATTGAAACGGTAATCAAAAAACTCCCAACAAAAAAAAAACCCTGGCCCGGATGGCTTCACTGCAGAGTTCTACCAAACTTTCAGAGAAGAGTTAACACCACTACTACTAAAGGTATTCCAAAGCATAGAAAATGACGGAATACTACCCAACTCATTCTATGAAGCCACCATCTCCCTGATACCAAAACCAGGTAAAGACATTACAAAAAAAGAAAATTATAGACCTATATCCCTCATGAACATAGATGCAAAAATCCTCAACAAAATTCTAGCCAATAGAATCCAACAACACATCAAAAAAATAATTCACCATGATCAAGTGGGATTTATACCAGGTATGCAAGGCTGGTTTAATATTAGAAAAACCATTAATGTAATTCATCACATAAATAAAACAAAAGACAAAAACCACATGATCTTATCAATTGATGCAGAAAAGGCATTTGACAAAGTCCAACACCCATTTATGATAAAAACTCTTACCAAAATAGGAATTGAAGGAAAATTCCTCAACATAATAAAGGGCATCTACGCAAAGCCAACAGCCAATATCACTCTAAATGGAGAGAACCTGAAAGCATTTCCCTTGAGAACGGGAACCAGACAAGGATGCCCTTTATCACCGCTCTTATTCAACATCGTGCTGGAAGTCCTAGCCAGGGCAATTAGGCTAGACAAAGAAATAAAGGGCATCCGGATTGGCAAGGAAGAAGTAAAGTTATCACTATTTGCAGATGACATGATTATATACACAGAAAACCCTAAGGAATCCTCCAGAAAACTACTGAAACTAATAGAAGAGTTTGGCAGAGTCTCAGGTTATAAAATAAACATACAAAAATCACTTGGATTCCTCTACATCAACAAAAAGAACATCGAAGAGAAAATAACCAAATCAATATCATTCACAGTAGCCCCCAAGAAGATAAGATACTTAGGAATAAATCTTACCAAGGATGTAAAAGACCTATACAAAGAAAACTACAAAGCACTACTACAAGAAATTCAAAAGGACATACTTAAGTGGAAAAACATACCTTGCTCATGGATAGGAAGACTTAACATAGTAAAAATGTGTATTCTACCAAAAGCCATCTATACATTTAACGCACTTCCGATCCAAATTCCAATGTCATATTTTAAGGGGATAGAGAAACAAATCACCAATTTCATATGGAAGGGAAAGAAGCCCCGGATAAGCAAAGCACTACTGAAAAAGAAGAAGAAAGTGGGAGGCCTCACTCTACCTGATTTCAGAACCTATTATACAGCCACAGTAGTCAAAACAGCCTGGTACTGGTACAACAACAGGCACATAGACCAATGGAACAGAATTGAGAACCCAGACATAGATCCATCCACGTATGAGCAGCTGATATTTGACAAAGGACCAGTGTCAATTAACTGGGGAAAAGATAGCCTTTTTAACAAATGGTGCTGGCATAACTGGATATGCATTTGCAAAAAAATGAAACAGGACCCATACCTTACACCATGCACAAAAACTAACTCCAAGTGGATCAAAGACCTAAACATAAAGACTAAAACGATAAAGATCATGGAAGAAAAAATTGGGACAACCCTAGGAGCCCTAATACAAGGCATAAACAGAATACAAAACACAACCAAAAATGATGAAGAGAAACCCGATAACTGGGAGCTCCTAAAAATCAAACACCTATGCTCATCTAAAGACTTCACCAAAAGAGTAAAAAGACCACCTACAGACTGGGAAAGAATTTTCAGCTATGACATCTCCGACCAGCGCCTGATCTCTAAAATCTACATGATTCTGTCAAAACTCAACCACAAAAAGACAAACAACCCAATCAAAAAGTGGGCAAAGGATATGAACACACATTTCACTAAAGAAGATATTCAGGCAGCCAACAGATACATGAGAAAATGCTCTCGATCATTAGCCATTAGAGAAATGCAAATTAAAACTACGATGAGATTCCATCTCACACCAGCAAGGCTGGCATTAATCCAAAAAACACAAAATAATAAATGTTGGAGAGGCTGCAGAGAGATTGGAACTCTTATACACTGCTGGTGGGAATGTCAAATGGTACAACCACTTTGGAAATCTATCTGGCGTTATCTTAAACAGTTAGAAATAGAACTACCATACAACCCAGAAATCCCACTCCTGGGAATATACCCTAGAGATACAAGAGCCTTCATACAAACAGATATATGTACACCCATGTTTATTGCAGCTCTGTTTACAATAGCAAAAAGTTGGAAGCAACCAAGGTGTCCATCAACGGATGAATGGGTAAATAAATTGTGGTATATTCACACAATGGAATACTACGCATCGATAAAGAACAGTGACGAATCTGTGAAACATTTCATAACATGGAGGAACCTGGAAGGCATTATGCTGAGCGAAATGAGTCAGAGGCAAAAGGACAAATATTGTATAAGACCACTATTATAAGATCTTGAGTAATAGTAAACCTGAGAAGAACACATACTTTTGTGGTTACGGGGGGGGGGGGGGAGGGAGGGTGGGAGAGGGTTTTTTATTGATTAATCAGTAGATAAGAAAGGCTTTAGGTGAAGGGAAAGACAACACTCAATACATGGAAGGTCAGCTCAATTGGACTGGACCAAAAGCAAAGAAGTTTCCGGGATAAAATGAATGCTTCAAAGGTCAGCGGAGCAAGCACGGGGGTCTGGGGAACTTAGTTTGCGGGGACTTCTAAGTCAATTGGCAAAATAATTCTATTATGAAATCATTCTGCATCCCACTTTGAAATGTGGCGTCTGGGGTCTTAAATGCTAACAAGCGGCCATCTAAGATGCATCAATTGGTCTCAACCCACCTGGAGCAAAGGAAAATGAAGAACACCAAGGCCACATGACAACTAAGAGCCCAAGAGACAGAAAGGGCCACGTGAACCAGAGACCTACATCATCCTGAGACCAGAAGAACTAGATTGTGCCCGGCCACAATCGATGACTGCCCTGACAGGGAGCACAGCAGAGGACCCCTGAGGGAGCAGGAGATCAGTGGGATACAGACCCCAAATTCTCATAAAAAGACCAAACTTAATGGTCTGACTGAGACTAGAGGAATCCCGGCGGCCAAGGTCCCCAGACCTTCTGTTGGCACAGGACAGGAACCATCCCTGAAGAAACTCATCAGACATGAAAGGGACTGGTCAGCGGGTGGGAGAGAGACGCTGATGAAGAGTGAGCTAATTATATCAGGTGGACACTTGAGATTGTGTTGGCAACTCTTGTCTGGAGGGGGGATGGGAGGATAGAGAGAGAGAGAAGCCGGCAAAATTGTCACGAAAGGAGAGACTGAAAGGGCTGACTCAAGAAGGGGAGAGCAAGTGGGAGTAGGGAGTGAGATGTATGTAAACTTACATGTGACAGACTGATTGGATTTGTAAACGTTCACTTGAAGCTTAATAAAAGTTAATAAAAAAAAAAAAAAAGAAGATGGAGGGGATACACAAAGTCACTATACCAAAAAGAATTGGTAGACGTTCAGACATTTCAGGAGGTAACATATGATCAGGAACCAATGGTGCTTAAGGAAGAAGTCAAAGCAGCACTGAAGGCACTGGTGAAAAATAAGGCTCCAGGAATTGATGGAATATCAGTTGAGGTGGTTCAACAAACAGATGCTGTGCTGGAAGTGCTCACTCATCTATGCCAAGAAATTTGGAAGACAGCTACCTCACCAACCACCTAGAAGAGATCCATATTTATGCTTATTCCCAAGAAAGGTGATCCAACCAAATTTGGAAATTATTGAACAATATCATTAATATCACAGGCAAGTAAAATTTTGCTGAAGATCATTCAAAAGTGACAGCAGCAGTATATTGACAGGGAACTGCCAGAAGTTCAAGCCAGATTCAGAAGAGGACGTGGAACCAGGGATATCATTTTTTTATTGTTTTATTGATTATGCAAAGCCATACAACTGTGTGGATCATAAGAAATTATGGATAACATCCCAAAGAATGGGAATTCCAGAACACTTAATTGTGCTTATGAGGAACTTGTACATAGATCAAGAGGCAGTTGTTAGAACAGAACAAGAGGATACTGTGTGGTTTAAAGTCAGGAAAGGTGTGCGTCAGGGTTGTATCCTTTCACCATACCTATTCCATCTGTATGCTGAGCAAATAATCTGAGAAGGTGAACTACATGAAGAACGGCGCATCAAGATTGGAGGAACATTCATTAACAACCTGCATTATGCACATGATACAACCTTGCTTGCTGAAAAGGAAGAGGACTTGAAGCACTTGCTGATGAAGATCAAAGACCACAGCCTTCAGTATGGAATACACCTCAACATAAAGAAAACAAAAATCCTCACAACTGGACCAGTAAGCAACATCATGATAAATGGAGAAGAGATTGAAGTTGTCAAGGATTTCATTTCACTTGGATCCACAATCAACACCCATGGAAACAGCAGTCAAGAAATCAAAAGATGCATTGCATTGGGCAAATCTGTTACAAAAGACTTCTTTAAAGTGTTGAAAAGCAAAGATGTCACCTGGAAGACTAAGGTGCTCCTGACCCAAGCCATGGTGTTTTCAAACGTCTCATATGCATGAGAAAGCTGGATGATGAATAAGGAAGACCGAAGAATTAGCGTCTTTGAATGGTGGTGTTGGCAAAGAATATTGAATATGCCACGGACTGCCAAAAGAATGAACAAATCTGTCTTGAAAGAAGTGCAACAAAAATGCTCCTTACAAGCAAAGATGGCAAGACTACGTATCACATACTTTGGACATGTTATCAGGAAGGATCAGTCCCTGGAGAAGGGCATCATGCTCGGTAAAGTAGATGTTCATCTAAAAAGAGGAAGACCCTCAACGAGATGGATTGACCCAGTGGCTGCAACAATGGGCTCAAGTGTAACAACGATTGTGAGGATGGTGCAGCACTGGGCAGTGTTTCGTTCTGTTGTACATAGGGTCACTATGAGTTGAAACCGACTCAATGGCACCTAACAACAATATAATATAATACAACATAATATGAGATGTAGGTCTTGAAATAATCCAATATATGTGTACACATATTAAAGAATACAATATATATGTAATGTGTATATATATATATGTATTGTTGTTGCTGTTGTTTGATGCCATCAAGTCGATTCTGACTCAAAACGACTCCATGAGACAGAGTAGAGCTGCCGCATAGGGTTTTCTTTGCTGTAATCTTTAAAGAAGCACATCACTAGGTCTTTCTCCTGTGGAGCCGCTGAATGGGTTGAAACTGACAGCCTTTGGTTAGCAGCTGAGTGCTTAACTGCTGTGCCACCAGGGCTGTATATACATACATGTTTATGTATGTATATATGTGTATGTATGTATACATATATGAAAACCCTGGTGGAGTAGTGGTTAGGAGCTATGGCTGCTAACCAAAAGGTCGGTAGTTTGAATCTAGCAGGTACTCCTTGAAAACTCTATGGTGCAGCTCTACTCTGTCCTACGGGGTCATTATGAGTTGGAATTGACTCAACAGCAACGGGTTTGGTTTGGTTTGTCCATATATATAATGTATGTATGCAAAGAAATTGCTCCCTCCTTGGAATCATGAATACCTAAGGAAAAAACTTTTATATATCATCATGTCTTTGCCTTTTGATATACCATGAGTGTCCATGAGTATAAAAGGTCCAAAAAAGTAATTAGCTGCCCTTTTCTCTTATGGGGTTCCATCTTATTTGTGTACAAGCATTTGTACTCATTTTAACATTCCAGGAAGAAAAATGTTATTAATTACTTCCATGAAGTTTGTTTGCAGATGAAGATCAAATTTGCTTCTCAACTTGAGACACAATGAGCCTGTCTCACACTATCTTCACAGGCAGGGTGAGGGCAATGGGTTTTCAGCCACTAGGGTGGTTGTCAAAAAAATTTGTAACTGGGATGGGAAGAATAGAACTTGCACAGAGGTGTTTATGATCTGGTTCCTACAGGAGAGTTGATTATTCATGAATTACAGTCGAAATCAGCTATGGTGGGACTATTTATACCCAGAAAATTAGTAAATGCTACAAGTCTAGGATGCTGTTGTTGTTGTCATTGTGTTGTTGAGAGAGCCAATTTACCACCGCATGTGATGCACCACTGTATGAAGGGCAGCATGTAGTCAGCAATTCATACCTGTGGATTCTCGTCTAGGAGCCAGGACAACAATTGCTTCAAAGAAGTGGTGCCACACTGTAGCTGGAGCTTTTTATTCTGAACTGCCCTGGACAACTCAGTTGACCTCACCCATAGATGGAACTCTGTATATTCACTTAGCTTCCCTGAAAGGAAAGAGTCCTCTTGATCCTAAAAAAAAAAAAAATTTTTTTTTTTCTTTGATCCAATCAGTGCTTTCAAATTAGTGTTGAGGGACAATCTAGTCCTGCAATTAGACAGATGCCTTGGCTGGGTTGCTCACTTTCAGTGGAGGTATGAATGAATTTGTGTTGCACACAGAAAATCCTCAATCTTGGTAACACAAGTTTTCATGCAGGAAATAGAGGACCTGAAAGAATCCAACATACACTCATCTTGTCCTTCTTTGAATGTTTCAGTCATGACAACAATAATTACATATAATGTTCACAAATTTACTAGCCCCTTGAAACTCAAAATATTTATTAGCCATTTTTCTAGAAAAGTTTACAACTGACAAATTAAGTTTTGTTACACAGTAGGAAATATGATACATACATTTTATAAGGATTATAAATATGTCTCTGCATAGTAATCTAAGTCTATTTTTAAAACTTCAACATCTGAAATATATTTCTTCTGTGTTTAGTTCCTAGAAAAAATATCTATTTATTAAAATAAAAACTAGTAATGATATTTTGCCTCCTCCATACAAAGATTCACCAACTTTATTTTTAAAAAATAGTAATCATCATTACTACTATTGAGTATCTATTACGTGCAAGGTACTTTTCTTTTTTTATCACATTGATACTCTCAACCACCCTAAGGGGTAGGAATTATTATTCCCATCTTACAGCTGCACAAACTGAGGCTTCGAGGGTTTAAGTTAACTTATGTAAAGTTTCAGAGCAGGTCCAAGTCCCAGGTGGAATCAGATCCTTCTCTGTCTGACCCCAAAGCTCATCTTTTTAGCCATTATATTTTGTTGCCTTTTGCACACCCATGGTTATCAGGCACATGAAGCTATTTCTTTTCACCAATTTAAGATCTTTAGAATTGTGTGCCAAACTAACCATAATAACTGTTGGTGTGCCCATGTCTGATGTAGCATGACAGGTCATTTAAATTGGTGGTCATTTGAGAGTTCATACTAAGTTGAGTTATTGGCTTTAATTCACCTATCAACTAAATATTTGGTGTCAAATTGCCACAATATTAAATATATGAAAGTTATTTCATTTTATAATTGTACCAGGGTCCAAAATCCCTGCGTTTCCTATCTCCTATACTCTGAAATGAAATATCAGTTAGTGTCAATGACTCCAGACACTAAATAAACCCCATTTAAATTTTTTCCTTTGATCCAAAAGAATATGGCAAGGTCCAAGCCCACATTTCTCTTTTGGTTTCTATATCCCAAAATTGGATCATATCATTAATGTGGAATAATGAATCTGATCCTATAATCCATATATCAATTTTGTCCCCACCTACATCACTAAGAGGAAAATCTACATATGTAATGTGAACGAATGTTCTTGGAAATAATGTCAAGACATAGCTGATAGAATTCCACAACAGCAATTGACAGGAAAATACCATTTACTTTCTGAAACTGACAAGTCTAATAGTGCCTGGTATGCTGGAAAATGTCTTATAAATGTTAGAGAAGGAAAGGCTAAACCTTGGGCAAGTTACTGGAAGTACAATCTCATAATAATCACACTGTGAGAAGAGAGAGCATTATTAAATCTGTGGCCAGACTTACTATTAGTTCACAAACTATTCATTAGCATTTCACCTATATCCTGAGGATTTTTTTTTTCAATTAGAAGACTCTTACCCTCCCCATTTATTTTCAATTAATTCATAAAGGAGAGTTTTATTAGATGATTTATAGGGTCAGATAGGAGGAGTCCCGGTGGCGCAGTGGTTAAAGTGTTTGGCTGCTAACCAAAAGGTTAACAGTTCTACTCTGTCCTGGAGGATCACTATGAGCTGGAATCAATTTGACAGCAATGGGTTTTGTTTAAGGTCAGCTAAGGAAGTTTCAAGGGTTAGCAGCAGCTGCTCTGTAGTTTAAAGTTATTCTTTACACCTTCAAGAATAACATGATTTGACTCAACTTCACCTTCACTTTCAGTAAGAAATAATTAGCTATCTCACATACGCCAAAAAAAAAAAAAATTTGTATTAAAAACTCAATTACTCTGCTCAATTGAGATCACCTTCCTAAGATGTAATGGCATATCACCATAAAAACATGCACTTTAATCAGAAGCTTCTCAGATATTATGAGAAAATATATTTATTTCATTAATTAAGAAGTGAATCTGAAACCTTGTGACGTCCACTTAGATCAGTTCTGCATTTCTCCTGATACCAACATCAATTTCTAATGTTCATTGATTTCCCACAAGAAATTTCACAAGCAGCTTGCTGAGAAATAATCCTATTTCTTGTATTAGAACAATTTAAGAGGTTATGCGAAATTACTCCTAAAGTCCCTTCCAGGGCTAAATTTCAACAGCACTATGTTTGTATTCAAGCATTTCCATAGATGTGCTGATTTAGCTCTGGAAACTCAAGGGTCTTACCTACTCATGCTATGTTCCTTCTAAAATTTTGCTGATCTTATGTGATCGCAACATTTCCTTTTATCCTTTTTCTAGTGAGTTTGACAATAAGTCTTATGTTAACAACACCTGTGCTTAAATAATTATTCTAACAAACAATAGCCTTACCTTCCTGCTCAGCAAATACACCGCTGCATCTGTGAAACTACAGTGGTTGCCATGACAACAGAGGTGGCCAACAAGGAGAAGGGGCAAAGCTTTTGTATGATATCAAGTAGGAACAGCATGTAACTCCTTAAAGTTGTTCAAATTAGATTTCATGATCCATTTCAAGAAAAGAGGAAAAAGTATGTAACTTCCCCAATTCTTTTTTTCTCTTGTATACGTTAATTGCTCTAGGAAAACATCTCTGTAAAAGATAAACTAATTCAAGTCAAATCCAATTTTCGTTAAGCTTAATTGGCATAAGTAGCATGGCCTGGCAGCAAGTGTGAAAGAGAATTGATGTAATACCTGATGAGAGAGTTTAGTGAAAGCAGACCAACTCAAATTGCCATCTGGTAACCAAGGCCTGGTTTCACTCAGTTTCCTAAAATTTGTGTGGAGGTAGGAAGAAAGAATTTGATGTAGCTGTGTATTTCTATCAGCACATATTGTCTTAAAAATCAGAGCACAGGCTGGCAGCCAGCATGTGCAGGTAGAATGAAAAAGACTGCTGTGGAGACCTGGCTAGGCCCACATTAGGTGGTCTGCAGAAGAATATAGCTCTAGCCTCTAGGCATTCCTCTCACTCACTCCCCAAAACAACTTCACTGTCAAGAAGGATGCATATAGTAAAATGAAACGCTTTTCTTCTGTACGAAAAACCAAGAGGTTTATTAGGTTCGGAAACAAACAAACAAAAAAATCAATAAGCCTTTCCATCATCAAATATTCAGTGATCAAAAAAAGTATGCTAACAATTTAATTTAACACATATTTACTGAAAACAAATTATTTATTTATTCGCCAAACATATGTTGAACACCTAGATTGTGCTAGGCACTGTGCCAGGGACTGGAGATTAAAATAGGAATAAATCAAAGATCTCTCTTTTCACAGACACTAATGCAGGAGAGATGGGGGAGGAGGGGAGGGAAGCAGGGAGAAGAGAGAGAGACAGACATGTAAACAAATAATTATAATACCATGAATGTGCTTTAATAAAGTTGGGTGCAAAGTATATTGAGAGTTCAAAGGAGGATGTAGTTTGCTCTATCGTGGGGGGATAAAGAAAAACCACATAATGCTAAGCATCCTGAATGATTCCAAAGAAGTACAATGCATAAGCTCTTACACTCTCATTGCAGAGGTAAGTCCCATCCATATGAAATAACTACGTATCAATTCAAAGAAACCAGCCAGTGATTAGCAATTTAGAGTTTTCTGAAAGCAGTGATTTCTATTTCTTGACCTTGTATATTCCACGTATTCGTTGAATTCAGTCAACTAAAATTAGCAGAGCATGCTATGTGTCAATCACTGTTGTAAGCACTGAGGACCCAGCAATAACCAAGATAGACATGGTAGCTAGAGTTACACTCTACAAGTGGGGAACATTCACAAACCATTAGAAAAATTAATGAACAGAATTGCTTCTAAGGAAATAAAAGCTATGAAAGAAATAAACAGGATGATATGATGGTGGTGGGAGCGTGATCCTTTACATAACATCATCAGGAAGGATTCATTTTTGAGAAGATAGTATTTGAACTCAGGCCAAATTACTTTAAAAAGAGAGTTTGAGAGACAGCCATGTGTTGTTCTGGAGGAAATATTTTCAAATGCAAATGCACTGAGGAACGGAAAGAAGCCTGCGTGTCTAGAGAGCTGTGAGCAAGTGGGAAAGTGGTACAAGATGAGCTGGAGAGACAGTCAGGGTGAAGAGTAGACAGCACCTTGAAGGTCATAGTAAGGAGCTCGAATTTCAGGTTGTTTCTAGTGAGGCTATAGGTCCCTGGGTGGCACAAGTGGTTTGTGCTCAACTACTAACCTAAAAGTTGGCATTTTGAACTCACCCAGTAGCACTGAGAAAGAAAAGAAAGACCTGGCAATCTGCTTCCACATAGATTACAGCCAAGAAAACCCTATAGAGCAATTCTACTCTGCACCACATGGGGTCACCATAAGTCAGAATCGACTTGATGGCAACAGGTTTGGTTTCGGTTCTCTAATGAAGATCATTGATAACTATGGACAAAGTAAGTCATTCTACAGACAAAGAAAATGTTTGTGTTATTTTAAGAAGCAAAGTAGCCTTAGAGATTGGTGTATCTATGCTAATTTAGGGTACCCTAAATATTTCCCCTGATTAAAATTATTTTCCTCAGCTCCTCTGAAATAAACAACAGGAGCTTTGCCTCTACAATCACTCTTGATACTTACCAAGTACTTATCAACACCTACATAATACTTACATTACTCAGAATTAAGACCTGAGGAGAGGATTTTTGAGGAAGTCTGTGAAATGCAGATGACATAACCTTGCTTGCTGAAAGTGAAGAGTACTTGAACCACTTAGTGGACCAATAAGCAATCTCATGATAAAGGAAGAAAATATTGAAGTTGTCAAGAATTTCATTTTACTCAATGCCCATGGAAGCAGCAGTCAAGAAATCAAAAGACGCGTTGCATTGGGCAAATCTGCTTCAAAAGACCTCTTTCAAGTGTTAAAAAGCAAAGATGTCACTTTGAGGACTAAGGTGCACCTGATCCAAGCCATAGTGTTTCCAATCACCTCATATGCATGTAAAAGCTGGACAACAAATGAGGAAGACTGAAGAAGAATTGATCCATTTCAATTACTGTGTCAGAGAAGAATATTGAATATACCAGGGGCTGCCAGAAGAAGGAACAAATCTGTCTTGGCAGAAGTACACCCAGAGTGCTCCTTAGAAGCAAGGATGGTGAAACATCATCTCATATACTTTTGACATGTTATCAGGAGGGACCAGTCCCTGGAGAAGGACATCATACTTATCAAGCTTGGTAAAGTAGAACATTAGCGAAACAAGATGGATTGACACGGTAGCTACAACTATAGACTCAAATATAGCACAATTGTGAGGATGGCACAGAACCAGGCAACATTTCATTCTGTTCAACACGGGCTCCCCATGAGTCAGAATCGAATCAACAGCACCTAACAACAACAACAACAAGACGTGGGGAAATGAAGAGATGATTTATCGAACACATGTGTTGGAGATATCAAAGGAATTTTATTTTGACTTATCAAAATAAACTAAAATGTATCTATTTTACATTTTTATGTAGAGATGACTATGCTGAGACTCCTAAATTGAAATAAGAACAAGCCCTGGGGTGTGGGGGGGAAGAATACATATATATAATTGTTTTACTACATAAAATAACACTCCACCTCCAAAAGTGGTAGTTACTTTAATTTGGAAGCGAGACTATATTTTTATTTTGGGCTACCACACAGTCATTAAAGCACCATAATGCAATAAATCCATTAGGAGAGTGAAAAGGCAGGCTGCAGACTGGGAAAAGACATTCATAATACATATATATGATGAAGTAATTGTATCCAAAATATAGAAGGAACTCCTGCACAATAACAAGAAAAAAAATTAAAAATGGGCAAAAGGCTTAATAGGCACTTCAAAAAAGGATATCCAAATGGCCAGCAAAATGACAAAGAGATGCTCAACATCGTTATTCAGGAAAAAGAAATTTGAAACCACATCCCTCCATCACATTAACTGAAATTAAAGAGACTAGAAATTCCAAGATTTGATGAAGATAAAGAGCAACTAGAACTCTTACGCAGTACAGGTGGGAGTGTAAATGTGGGCAACCACTTCGGAAACCTGTTTGCCAGTTTTTACTAAAGCTAAATATACTCCTACCCTATAACCCAGAAATTCTACTTATAGGTACATATTCTAGGGTAATGAGTACATAAATCCAACAAAAGGCATATACAAAAATGTTTATACCAGTTATATTCATAATAAACATGAATTGAAAACAATCCAAATGTTCAATGATAGAATGTATAAAACAGTGTAGTGTATTCATACAACAGTGTATTACACAGCAGTGATGAAGAACTACTGACACACTCAATAACATGGATGATTCTCAAAAATATAATGCTGAGCAAAAGAATCCAGACAGAAAGAGCATAATGTTTTGTTCTATTTAGACTAAGTTTTTTGTTTGTTTCTCTTTAAGAAGAAGGAAAAATTAATCTATGGTAATGGAAATCTGATGGTGACCTCTAGAATCCAGAGTGGGAGGAACTGATTCAAAGAAACAGGAGTGAGTCTTCTGAGATGTTGGAAATTTTCTCTATCTTGATCTGGGTAATGGTTTTGTAGGTGTCTTCATATATAAAATATCATCAAGATTTGTGTACTTTATTTATATTAATTTCATTGAGTTAAAAAAATAAGTGGTATTGATGAACAGATATACACACACCCAAGTTCATTGCAGCACTGTTTACAATAGCAAAAAGATGGAAGCAACCAAGGTGCCCATCGATGGATGAATAGATAAATAAATTATGGTATATTCACACAATGTAATACTAAGCATCGATAAAGAATGGTGATGAATCTGTGAAACATTTCATAACATGGAGGAATCTGGAAGGCATTATGCTGAGTGAAATTAGTCAGTTGCAAAAGGACAAATGTTGTATAAGACCACTATAATAAAAACTCAAGAAATAGTTTACACAGAGAAGAAAATATTCTTTGATGGTTATGAGAGGGGGGAGGGAGGGAAGGTTGGAGAGTGGTATTCACTAATTAGATAATAGATAAGAACTACTTTAGGTGAAGGTAAAGACAGCACACAATACAGGGGAGGTCAGCACAACTGGACTAAACCAAAAGCAAAGAAGCTTCCTATAAACTGAATGCTTCGAAGGCCAGCGTAGCAGGGGCAGGGGTCTGGGGACCATGGTTTCAGGGGACCTCTAAGTCAATTGGCATAATAAAATCTATTAAGAAAACATTCTACATCCCACTTTGGAGAGTGGCATCTGGGGTCTTAAACATTATCAAAAGGCCATCTAAGATGCATCAATTGGTCTCAACCCACCTGGATCAAAGGAGAATGAAGAACACCAAGAATACAAGGTAATTACGAGCCCAAGAGACAAAAGGGCCACATAAACCAGAGACTACATCATCCTGAGACCAGAAGAACTAGATGGTGCTACAACCGATGACTGCCCTGACAGAGAACACAACAGAGAACCCCTGAGGGAGCAAGAAAGCAGTGGGATGCAGACCCAAAATTCTTGTAGAAAGACCAGACTTAATGGTCTGACTGAGACTAGAAGGACCCTGGTGGTCATGGTCACCAGACCTTCTATTGGCCCAGGCCAGGAACTATTCCTGAAGCCAACTCTTCAGACAGGGATTGCACTGGACAATGGGTTGGAGAGGGATGCTGGTGAGCAGTGAGCTTCTTGGATCAGGTGGACACTTGAGACTATGTTGGCATTTCCTCCCTGGAGGGGAGATGAGAGGGTAGAGGGGGTTAGAAGCCAGCAGAATGGACACGAAAAGAGAGAGTGGAGGGAGACAGCAGGCTGTCTCATCAGGGGGAGAGCAATTGGGAGTATGTAGCAAGGTATATATAAGTTTTGGTGTGAGAGACTGACTTGATTTGTAAACTTTCACTCAAAGCACAATAAAAATTAAAAAAAAAATAAGCAGTATTGAGTTAAAAACTAGAAAATTTATTTGTGGTTTAAAACAACACAAATTTATTATCTTACAATTCTGGAAGTCAGAAGTTCAAAAACTTTAAAGAGTTTTAAAAGTTAAAATAGATAAAACAAAAATAAATAACAATTAAAAATATGCTGTAGACAAATATTTTATGGTATAGAAAATATTCTTGGTAAATTGTAAGTGGTTAAAAAGGTCACAAAATAGTATGCATAGCAGTGAGGTGCAAATTTTGTTCCTCGTTAAAAAAAAAAAAAAAAAGAAAGAAATACAACTATGAGCTGGACTAGAAGATTATATGAAAAGGACTAGAAGATTATATAAAAAGATCATTAAGGCGGTGCAGCCAAGATGGCGGAATAGACACGCTTCCGGCGAGCCCTCTTTACAACAAAGACACAAAAGAACAAGTGAAATGAGTATATTTGTGATCAGCTGGGAGCCCTGAGCATCAAAGGCAAGCTTAGACAATGAACTGAGGGGCAGGGGGAGGAAGAGACCATTCAGAAGTGGAGAGGAGTTACCGGACCTGAATCGCAGGGAGCCCTCAGGCACAATTCTCGGAGTGGCGGCGGCGGGCTAGTTATACCGTTGGTCCGCAGTTTCCTCAGGGAGAAGCAGCCAGCCACACAGCCCACTCACACCTCCGGAACCTGAGAAGAACGGCACTCTCGGCAAAAGCTAAGTGCTTGTGTATATTTTACAGTGCCCACCCACCCCCAAGCCAGCTTCAGCGGCCAAATCCCTGGGCATGGGATAGGCCCTGTTGAGCACCTAGAACCATCCTCCCTGCCTTGGGGAAGGAAAAAAATTGCAATTTGGGGGAAAAGATAATTTGCTAGCTCCATTAACCATAGGAGCTCAGGACAGAAGTGGCTCCTGTACAGGCATAAACCGTCCGTGGACTTTGAGCACATTTCCGTTCTGTAGGGACCTGTGTGGGCCTATTTCGGGAGAAAAGGCCCTTGTTGGCAAACTCCAACCATTTCAGCTGTGCAGCGCAGAGGTGGGTGTTTGACGTTTGACATTGTTTTCCCTATTAAACAAGGTCCTCACCTACCCACATCAGGGACCTAAGGACTAGTAGCTCCACTCAGGTCACCCAGGTGCACATGATGGTGTCCAAAGATAACTGGTACCCCCCAGTCCTTACAACCAAAAACTTTGGGTGCCCATGGTCCCTCTGTAGAACCCACCCACCAGCACACTCTAGGGAACAGGGACATGTTTTCCTCAGAGACACTCGGGAGTCCGTTCTCAGCCCCCTGCCTTGTTCAGAGCGTGACCCCCTGCTGCAATCAGATACCGTTTTATACGCCAATCACCCCTGACCCTCTAAGACTCTAGGACACAGCCTGTACCACACACTTGATGATCAGCTACCTGGAAACCTGAGCTGAATTCATACAAGAAAACTGAATGGACTCCTAGACTGATATACCTGATAACAGCTCTAGCCAGCTGGGGACAGGACACCAGAGCTCCAAAGGTGAAAATAATCAAGCTAGCTCACTCAAGCAACCCATAGGGGTATACCAAAACAAAACAAAGCAAGCAGCTACGACACAGTAAGCAAGTATAAACTAATACAATCACTTATAGATGGCTTGGAGACAACAGTCAATATCAAGTCACATAAAGAAACAGACCATGATCACCTCGACAGCTCTCAAAACAAAGAACCCAGGGATCTTCTAGATGAAAGTGCATTCCTGGAATTACCAGATGCAGAATACAAAAGTTTAATATATAGAACCCTTCAAGACATCAGGAAGGAAATGAGGCAATACGCAGAACAAGCCAAGGAACACACAGATAAAGCAACTGAAGAAATTAGAAAGATTATTCAGGAACACAATGAAAAGTTTAATAAGCTAGAAAAATCCATAAACAGGCAGCAATCAGAAATTCAGAAGATTAACAATAAAATTACAGAATAAGACAACTCGATAGAAAGTCAGAGGAGCAGAATTGAGCAAGTAGAAGCTAGAATTTCCGAACTCGAAGATAAATCATTTGGCACTAATTTATTTGAAGAAAAATCAGATAAAAGAATTTAAAAAATGAAGAAAACTTAAGAATCATGTGGGACTCTATCAAGAGAAATAACCTACGAGTGATTGGAGTACCAGAACAGGGAGGGATAACAGAAAATACAGAGAAAATTGTTGAGGATTTGTTGGCAGAAAACTTCCCTGATATTGTGAAAGATGAGAAGATATCTATCCAAGATGTTCATCGAACTCCACATAAGGTAAATCTTAAAAGAAAGTCACAAAGACATATTATAATCAAACTTGCCAAAACCAAAGATAAAGAGAGAATTATAAGAGCAGCGAGGAATAAACAAAAAGTCACCTACAAAGGAGAGCCAATAAGAATAAGCTTGGAATACTCGGCAGAAACCATGCAGGCAAGAAGGCAATGAGATGACATATTTAAAAAATTGAAGGAAAAAAATTGCCTGCCAAGAATCATATATCCATCAAAACTGTCTCTTAAATATGAAGGTTAAATTAAGGCATTCCCAGATAAACACGAGTTTAGGCAATTTGTAAAAACCAAACCAAAACTACAAGAAATACTAAAGGGAGTTCTTTGGTTAGAAAATCAATAATATCAGGTATGAGCCCAAGACTAAAACACTGGACAGAGCAACCAGAAGTCAACCCAGACAAGGAAATTCAAAAAAAGGAAAGCAAAATTATGAAAAAAAAAAAAAAAAAAGTTCAAAACAGGATAACAGTGATGTTATTATATAAAAGAAGACAACATTAAAATAATAAAGAGGGACTAAGAAATATAATCATATACCTTCTATATGGAGAGGAAGATACGGCAATACAAAAAATAAAAGTTAGTTTTAAATTTAGAAAAATAGGGGTAAATAATAAGGTAACCAAAAAGGAGACAAACTATACTACTCATCAAAATAAAATACAAGGGAAAAGTATAGGCTCAGCAGAAACAAAATCAACAATAAATATGACGAAGGACAATATATAAAGAAAATCTACTCAGCACATAAAATTAAGTGGGAAAAAAACTGTCAACAACACACAAAAAAGACATCAAAATGACAGCACTAAATTCATACCTATCCATAATTACTCTGAATGTAAATGGACTAAATGCACCAATAAAGAGACAGAGGGTGGCAGAATGGATTAAAAAACAAGATCCATCTATATGCTGCCTACAAGAGACACACCTCAGACTTAGAGACACAAACAAAAACTCAAAGGATGGAAAAGAATATAACAAGCAAACAAAAATCAAAAAAGAGCAAGAGTGGCAATATTAATTTCTGACAAAATAGACTTTAGAGTTAAATCCATCAGAAAGGATAAGAAAGGACACTATATAATGATTCAAGGGACAATACACCAAGAAGATATAACCATATTAAATATTTATGCACCCAGTGACAGGGCTGCAAGATACATGAAACAAACTCTATCAGCATTGAAAAGTGAGATAGACAGCTCCACAATAATAGTAGGAGACTTCAACACACCACTTTCGGTGAAGGACAGGAAAATCAGAAAGAAGCCCAATAAAGACAAAAAAAAAAAGACAAGGAAGAGCTAAATGCCACAATCAACCAACTTGGCCTCGTAGACATACACAGAACACTCCACCCAACAGTAACCAACTATACTTTCTTTTCTAGTGCACATGGAACATTCTCTAGAAAGACCACATATTAGGTCATAAAGCAAGCCTTAGCAGAATCCAAAACATTGAACTATTACAAAGCATTTTCTCTGACCATAAGGCCATAAAAGCTGAAATCAATAACAGGAAAAGCAGGGAAAAGAAATCACACTTGGAAATTGAACAATATCCTGCTCAAAAAAAAAAAAAACTGGATTATAGAAGACATTAAGGATGGAATAAAGAAATTCAGACAATCCAATGAGAATGAAAATACTTCCTATCAGAACCTTTGGGACACAGCAAAAGTGGTGCTCAGAGGCCAATTTATATCAATACATGCACACATCCAAAAAGAAGAAAGGGCTAAAATCAAAGAATTATCCCTAAAACTTGAACAAATAGAAAGAGAGCAACAAAAGAAACCCACAGGCACCAAAAGAAAACAAATAATAAAAATTAGAGCTGAACTAAATGAAATAGAAAACAGAAAAACCATTGAAAGAGTTAACAAGACCAAAAGCTGGTTTTTTGAAAAAATCAACAAAATTGATAAACCACTGGCCAAACTGACAAAAGAAGAACAGGAGAGGAAGCAAATAACCCAAATAAGAAATGAGATGGGCGATATTACAACAGACCCAACTGAAATTAAAAGAATCATATTGGATTACTATGAAAAACTGTACTCAAATTTGAAAACCTAGAAGAAATGGATGAATTCCTAGAAACACACTACCTACCTAAACTAACACAAACAGAGGTAGAACAACTAAATAGACCCATAGCAAAAGAAGAGATTGAAACGGTAATCAAAAAACTCCCAACAAAAAAAAGCCCTGGTCCGGACGGCTTCACTGCAGAGTTCTACCAAACTTTCAGAGAAGAGTTAACACCACTAATACTAAAGGTATTTCAGAGCATAGAAAAGGACGGAATACTATCAAACTCATTCTATGAAACCACTATATCCCTGATACCAAAACCAGGTAAAGACACCACAAGAAAAGAAAATTATAGACCTATATCCCTCATGAACATAGATGCAAAAATCCTCAACAAAATTCTAGCCGATAGAATTCAACAACATATCAAAAAAATAATTCACCATGACCAAGTGGGATTCATACCAGGTATGCAGGGATGGTTCAACAGTAGAAAAACAATTAATGTAATCCACCACATAAATAAAACAAAAGACAAGAATCGCATGATTTTATCAATTGATGCAGAAAAGGCATTTGACAAAGTTCAACACCCATGCATGATAAAAAAAACTCTCAGCAAAATAGGAATAGAAGAAAAATTCCTCAACATAATAAAGGGCACTTATAAAAAAAAAAATTTTTTTTTTTTTTAATACAAAGCCAACAGCCAACGTCATACTAAATGGAGAGAGCCTGAAAGCATTCCCACTGAGATCGGGAACGAGACAAGAATGCCCTTTATCACCACTCTTATTCAACATTGTGTTGGAGGTCCTAGCCAGAGCAATTAGACTAGATAAAGAAATAAAGGGCATCCAGATTGGCCTTTATTTGATTGAAGAAGTCAAAGTATCTCTATTTGCAGATGACATGATCTTATACACAGAAAACCCTAAGGAATCCTCCAGAAAACTACTGAAACTAATAGCAGAGTATCAGGATACAAGATTAACATACAAAAATCAGTTGGATTCCTCTACACCAACAAAAAGATCATCAAAGAGGAAATCACCAAATCAATGCCATTTACAGTAGCCCCCAAGAAGACAAAATACTTAGGAATAAATCTTACCAGAGATGTAAAAGACTTATACAAAGAAAACTACAGTACACTTCTGCAAGAAACCAAAAGAGACTTACATAAGTGGAAAAGCATACTTTGCTCCTGATAGGAAGACATAACATTATAAAAATGTTTATTCTACCAAAAGTGATCTATACATTTAATGCAATTCCGATCCAAATCCCAACAACATTCTTTAATGAGATGGAGAAACAAATCACCAACTTCATATGGAAGGGAAAGGGGCCCCAGATAAATAAGGCATTACTGAAAAAGAAGAACAAAGTGGGAGGCCTTACTTTACCTGATTTTAGAACCTATTATACTGCCACAGTAGTCAAAACAGCCTGGTACTGGTACAATGGAACAGAATTGAGAATCCAGACATAAATCCATCCACATATGACCAGTTGATATTTCACAAAGGCCCCAAAACAGTTAAATGGGGAAAAGACAGTCTTTTTAACAAATGGTGCTGGCATAACTGGATATCCATCTGGAAAAAAATGAAACAAGACCCATACCTCACTCCATGCACAAAAACTAACTCAAAACGGATCAAAGACCTAAATATAAAATCTAAAATGATAAAGATCATGGAAGAAAAAATAGGGACAATGTTAGGAGCCCTAACACATGGCATAAGCAGTATACAAAACATTACTAACAATGCAGAGGAGAAACTAGACAACTGGGAGCTCCTAAAAATTAAACACCTATGCTCATCCAAAGACTTCACCAATAGAGTAAAAAGACTACCAACAGACTGGGAAAAAGCTTTTAGCTATAACATTTCTGATCAGCGCCTGATCTCTAAAATCTACATGATACTGCAAAAACTCAACTACAAAAAGACAAATAACCCTATTAAAAAATGGGCAAAAGATATGAATAGACACTTCACTAAAGAAGACATTCAGGTAGCTAACAGATATATGAGGAAATGTTCACTATCAATAGCCATTAGAGAAATGCAGATCAAAACTACAATGAGATTTCATCTCACTCCAACAAGGCTGGCCTTAATCCAAAAAACACAAAATAATAAATGTTGGAGAGGCTGTGGAGAGACTGGAACACTTATACACTGATGGTGGGAATGTAAAATGGTATAACCACTTTGGAAATCAATTTGGCGCTTCCTTTAAAAAGCTAGAAATAGAACTACCATACGATCCAGCAATCCCACTCCTCGGAATATATCCTAGAGAAATAAGAGCCTTTACACGAACAGATATACACACACCCATGTTTATTGCAGCACTGTTTACAATAGCAAAAAGATGGAAGCAACCAAGGTGCCCATCAATGGATGAATGGATAAATTATGGTATATTCACACAATGGAATACTATGCATCAATAAAGAACAGTGAAGAATCTGTGAAACATTTCATAACATGGAGGAACCTGGAAGGCATTATGCTGAGTGAAATTAGTCAGTTGCAAAAGGACAAATATTGTATAAGACCACTATTATAAGAACATGAGAAGTAGTTTAAACTGAGAAGAGAACATTCTTTTGTGGTTACAAGAGGGGGAAGGGAGGGTGGGAGAGGGGTATTCGCTAATTAGATACTAGATAAGAACTGCTTGAGGTGAAGGGAAAGACAACTCACAATACAAGGGAGGTCGGCACAACTGGACTAAACCAAAAGCAAAGAAGTTTCCTGAATAAACTGAATGCTTCGAAGGCCAGTGTAGCAGGGGCAGGGGTCTGGGGACCATGGTTTCAGGGGACCTCTAAGTCAATTGGCATAATAAAATCTATTAAGAAAACATTCTGCATCCCACTTTGAAGAGTGGTGTCTGGGGTCTTAAACACTAGCAAGCAGCCATCTAAGATGCATCAATTGGTCTTAACCTACCTGGATCAAAGGAGAATGAAGAACACCAAGGACACAAGGTAATTACGAACCCAAGAGATAGAAAGGGGCACATGAACCAGAGACTACATCATCCTGAGACCAGAAGAACTAGATGGTGCCCAGCTACAACTGATGACTGCCCTGACAGGGAACACAACAGAGAATCCCTGAGGGAGCAGGAGAGCAGTGGGATGCAGACCCCAAATTCTCATAAGACCAGACTTAATGGTCTGACTGAGACTGGAAGGACCCCAGTGGTCATGGCCCCCAGACCTTCTGTTGGCCCAGGACAGGAACCATTCCTGAAGCCAACTCTTCAGACATGGATTGGACTAGACAATGAGTTGGAGAGGGATGCTAGTGAGGAACGAGCTTCTTGGATCAGGTGGACACTTGAGGCTATGTTGGCATCTCCTGCCTGGAGGGGAGATGAGAGGGTGGAGGGGGTTAGAAGCTGGCAAAATGGACTCGAAAAGAGAGAGTGGAGGGAGAGAGCAGGCTGTCTCATTAGGGGGAGAGTAATTGGCAGTGTGTAGCAAGGTGTATATAAGTTTTTATGTGAGAGACTGACTTGATTTGTAAACTTTCACTTAAACCACAATAAAAATTATGAAAAAAAAAAGATCTTTAAAAAAATAACAAGGGTTATTTCTGTGATGGGATTATGGGTGATTTTTATTTTCTTTAGATTTTCAGCATTTTATCAAAATTTGATGAAAATGCATCAGTGTTATAAAACACTTTTTAGATCAGTGCGTGCTATTAAAATGCATACTATGTGCATGCTATTTCTATTCTTTGTACTCTGAGTATATAAAATCTATGAATAAAATCTACGTGCTCTTTGTAAGAATTACATATGAGGCCCTTTCATCAGATATAGATAATTTCTCAGGGACATCATTGCTTTTTTCTCAAAATCTTACCCTAGCATATAATGAGCATCTCACCTGAGAAAAGTACATAAACACCTCTTCACAGCTTTAGTTGTTACCTTAATTAATTATCAGTGACACTAGGTTGTAAGACATACTTTTTTAAAGTGATGCAGCAACAAGAAGAAAACATTACTACTTTCATTATTACATGGTCATTAATATATCCACTTCTTTATAAAAACATTAAGGTGCTACAAATTAATTACTCCATTTTGGTGGGACACTATTAATTATCCCAGATTTCCAGTGACCAATAAAGGTAGTATGTCGCTTTTGTCAAATATACTACCAGTTGCTATGGAGTCTTCCAACTCGGCAGTCCCACATGTGTCAGAGTAGAACTGTGCTCCATAAAGTTTTCAATGCCTGATTTTCCAAAAGTAGGTCACCAGGCCTTTCCTCCAAAGTGCCTCTGGGTGGAGTTGAAACTGCAACCATTCAGTTAGCAGCTGAATGAGTTAACTGTTTACACCACCCAGGCACTTCTGTCAAATAGTCCCCTGAAAATTACTGTAGGCATATCTTCCTATTGAGAAGACCAATGCAGAAAAGCATTACAAGAGGTAGTAAGTCAAAAGTTAAACTACAATATTTCAAGTCAAAAGACTTAGTTAAGTCATGTTGTTGTTAACTGCCCTGTAGTCAGCCCCTGATTCATGGCTACCCCATGCACAATAGAAGGAAACTCTACCTGGTCCTGCCCCGTCTCTATGATCAGTTGTGCATCTGACCATTGTGATTCATAGGGTTTTCATTCACTGATTTTGAGAAGTACAGCACCAGGCCTGTCTTCCTAGTCCTTCTTAGTCTGGAAGCTCCACTGAAACGTGTTCAGCATCATAGCAACACACAGTCCTCCACTGATGACAGGTGATGGTTGCCCATGGGGCACATAGGCCAGAAATCTGCACGGAAGGCAAGAATTCTACCACTGAACCACCACGATCTCTTAGTTAAGTCATAGCAGTAATATTTAATCTTTATGTATTTATTCATACAAGTAGATTAGAATGTAACCTTTATGCACAGGTTTTCTCCAATATAGTGTTGAAAAGAGACACTTTTCAACACTACATATTGCTTGCTTATCTTCAGTTTTGTTTTGTCTGGCTTTGTTGGCTTTTGCCTTACATTACATGGAATGAGATTAAAACCAGTCTGTAGTCCCACTGCCTTCACCTGAAAACAGGTGCACTGATTAAGAAGTAAAATTGGTTCAAGGTAAATGTTTGCCTTTCCTGTAACTATTGCTTTGTAAACTCTGATTACAGTTGATGTCAGATACCATATTCTGTTCTCTCACAGACTGTTACGACCCTAAGGGGCTGTTTTCCAAGGCATCCTAATGACAGGCTATGTATGAGCAACTTGGTTGACTCTGCACAATACTGACTCAAATGCTCAACATGCCGCCTGCGACCCAGCAGGACAGGAAGGGAAAGCAAGGAAATTAAAACACAATTGTTAAAAAAAAAAAAAGTTTTAAAAAAATTACAGAATATTAAGCCATAAATAGAAAAGCTGTGAGAATCATGCACAAAAATGTGGGAAAACTGTCATCGGTAAATGTCTTGTGCTCTCTTCCATCTGAACTACAGTAGACAAAAGGACATAGCAGCTGGGTTATAACCAAACCAACCAGTTGCTGTCAAGTCAGCTCTGACTCACGGCAACCCCACAGTGTTTCACAGTTGAACTGTGCTCCACAGGATTTTCAGTGACTCTGATCTTTTGGAAGCAGATCACCAGGCCTTTCTTCTGAGACACCTCTGAGTAGATTCTAACCACTAACCTTTTCATTAGTAGCCGAGAGTATAACCGTATGTACCACCCAGGGACTCCAGATAGGTTATAGATGACAAAAATCCCAAAACGTCACTCAATACCTTGTGGTGAAAGAATTATACCATCTCTATTGGATTAAAGACTTTGCCCAAAACCCAGAAATGGTCAGATACTGACCTTTAGTCAATCCTAACAGTCTCGCAAACCTTGTCTTCTCTCCATGCCCTCTCCTCTCTGGCTGTGTCACTGGGTGTGAGTCCCACCTACAACACTGGGTGTGGGTCCCACCTATAGTCTCAGCTCCAACATTTACTCACCATGTGGCCTCCAGTAAATCACTTCATGTCTTTGAGCCCTGGTTTCCTCATCTGCAAAATGGAAATAATAATTGTACCTCCCTCATAGGGTTCTTATGAGGTTTAAATGTACACACAGGAGGTACCTAAACCAAAAAACCAAACCTGTTGCCATCAAGTTGATTCGGACTCATAGCGACCCTACAGAACAGAGTAGAACTGCCTCCATAGGGTTTCCAAGCAGCAGCTGGTGGATTCAAACAGCCAACCTTTTGGTTAGCAGCTGACCACTTAATCACTTTGCCACCAGGGCTCCACCTAGTACATAAAAAAACCCACCCAGTGCTGTCGAGTCGATTCTGACTCATAGCGACCCTACACATAGCAACCCTACAGGACAAAGTAGAACTGCCCCCATGGAGTTTCCAAGGAGCACCTGGTGGATTCAAACTGCTGACCCTTTGGTTAGCAGCCGTAGCACTTAACCACTATGCCACCAGGGTTAGTAAACAATAAATACATCATAGGTGATAGTACTCACTCCATCCCTGCCTCCACATGAATTTAACTTAACTCCTGAGAATGGAACCAGAGATATTTCCATGAACTTTTTGCCCTTGTTGGGTTCGGACTGACACAGGGTTGAAAAGTAATAGAAACAAGTGAATGTGTGCAGAAATGTAACTTTATTTTATATTTTAGTGGGAATTCATTTGAATCCATCTTTTTCAGGTAAATATTCATCAGAAAAAATTCAAATACTCTTTCAGGTCTGTTTCTCCCCAACGAACCCATTCATTATTTGGTGACTGCCTACGCATGTCAGAGACAGAGTGGTCCCCTTCCTCTTCAGAGGTTCTTCTGATATAAATCTTCAAATCCTGCCCATTTTTTACAGCACAGCCTAAGTGGAACTTTGAATGCATTCTATGTGCCATACTACACACTAAGCACTTTTCATACCTCTTTTCATTTAAATTTCATGGCATTGGTACCAATACCAGTTGCCATGAAGTCGATTCTAACTCATGGAGACCCCATGTGTTGCAGAGTAGAACCATAGGATTTTTATGGCTGTGACCTTTCAGAAGCAGATTGGCAGGCCTTTCTTCCAAGACACCTCTGGCTGGGTTTGAACCACCAACCTCATGGTTAGTAGTTGAGCACTTAACCATTTTCTCCACTCAGGAACTCCTCCCATGATTTTAGTTGTGTGGCGGAAGATGAAAAGGGAAAGGAAAGGAGATTGTCATTTGTACAACCAGAAATTGTGGATTTCATGTATGTTATTTATTGAATTATCTTAAGAATCTTTGAAAAAGATACCAGATTCTTCAATACATAGATGAGAAAACTGACGTTAAGTGAGTTTGGGTTTAAGTAAACGATTCAAGGTTATGTAACTTGTAAATATCAAGACCCCCATGTGTCTGTCAGCTTGTCATACTGTGGGGGCTTGCGGATTGCTGTGATGCTGGAAGCTATACCATCGGTATTCAGATACCAACAGGGTCACCCATGGCAGACAGGTTTCAGCTGAGCTTCCAGACTAAGACACACTTGGAAGAAGGACCCAGCAGTCTACTTCTGAAAAGAATTAGCCAGTAAAAACTGTATGAATAGCAGGAAAACTTTGTCTGATATAGTGCCAGAAGATGAGCCCCCCAGGTTAGAGGGCACTCAAAAGGTGACTGGGGAAGAGCTGCCTCCTCAAAGTAGTGTCAACCTTCAGCTTAGATGGAGTCAGCTTTCAGGACCTTCGTTTGCTGATGTGGCATGACTCAAAATAAGAAGAAACAGCTGCAAACATCCATTAATAATTGGAACGTGGAATGTAGGATGTATAAATCAAGGAGAATTGGAAATAGTCAAAAATGAAATGGAACACATAAACATCAATATCCTAGGTATTAGTGAGCTGAAATGGACTGGTATTGGCCATTTTGAATTAGACAATCACATGGTCTACTATTCCAGGAATGACATCTTAAAGAGGAATGGCATGGCATTTATCATCAAAAAGAACATTTCAAGATCTATCCTGAAGTATGACCCTGTCAGTGATATGATAATATCCATATTCCTACAAGGAAAACCAGTTAGTATGATGATTATTCAAATTTACATACAAGCTACTAAGTCCACAAATGAAGAAACTAAAGATTTTTACCAGCTTCTGCAGTCTGAAACTGATCGAACATACAATCAGGATGCACTGATAATTACTGGCAATTGAAATGCAAAAGCTGGAAACAAAGAAGAAGGATTGGTAGCGGGAAAATATGGCCTTCGTGATAGAAATAATGCTGGAGATCACATGATAGAATTTTGCGGAACCAACAATTTCTTCATCGCAAATACCTTTTTTCAAAAACAAAGTTGGTGACCATTCACGTGGACCTCACCAGATGGAATACACGGGAATCAAATTGACAATATCTGTGGAAAGAGATGATGGAAAAACTCAATACCATCAGTCAGAACAAGGCCAGGGGCCAACTATGGAACAGACAATCAATTGCTCAAATGCAAGTTCAAGTTGAAACTGAAGAAAATTTGAACAAGTCAACAAGCGCCAAAGTACAACCTTGAGTATATCCCACCTAAATTTAGAGACCATCTCAAGAATAGATTTGACGTGTTGAACACCGATGACCAAAGACCAGATGAATTGTGGAATGACATGAAAGCCATCATAAATGAAGAAAGCAAGGGGTCATTAAAAAGACAGGAAAGAAAGAAAAGATCAAAATGGATGCCAGAAGAGACTCTGAAACTTGCTCTTGAACATCAAGTAGCTAAAGCAAAACGAAAAAATGATGAAGTAAAAGAAATGAACAGAAGATTTCAAAGGGTGGCTTGAGAAGACAAAGTAAAGTATTATAATGACATGTTCGAAGAGCTAGAGATAGAAAACCAAAAGGGAAGGACATGCTTGGCATTTCTCGAGCTGAAAGAACTGAAGAAAAAATTTAAGCCTCGAGTTGCAATAGTGAAGGATTCCATGAGGAAAATATTAAACAATGCAGAAAGCATCAAAAGAAGACAAAAGGAATATACAGAGTCATTAGAATTGGTCAATGTTCAACCACGTCAAGAGGTCACATATGATCAGGAACCAATGGTACTGAAGGAAAAAGTACAAGCTGCACTGAAGGCATTGTGGAAAAATAAGGCTCCAGGAATTGACAGAATATCAGTTGAGATGTTTCAACAAATGGATGCAGTACTAGAAGTGCTCACTCATCTACGCCAAGAAATTTAGAAGACAGCTACCTGACCAACCGCCTGGAAGAGATCCATATTTGTGCCTATTCCCAAGAAGGGTGATTCAACTGAATATAGAAATTATCTAACAATATCACACGCAAGTAAAATTTTGCTGAAGATCATTCAAAAGCAGCTGTAGCAGATATCAACAGGGAATGGCCAGAAATTCAGGCCAAATTCAGAAGAGGATGTAGAAACAGGAATATCATCACTTGTGTCAGATGGGTCCTGGCTGAGAGCATGGAATACCAGAAAGATGTTTACCTGTGTTTTATTGACTATGCCAAGGCATTCGACTGTGTGGATCATAAAAAATTATGGATAACATTGCAAAGAATGGGAATTCCAGAACGCTTAATAGTGCTCAAGATGAACCTGTACATAGATCAAGAGGCAGTTGTTCAGACAGAGCAAGGGGATACAGATTGGTTTAAAGGCAGGAAAGGTGTGTGTCATTGTTGTATTCTTTTACCACACCTATTCAATCTGTATGCTGAGCAGATAATCCAAGAAGCTGGACTATATGAAGAAAAATGAGGCATCAGGATTGGAGAAAGACTCATTAACAACTCATGATATGCAGATGACACAACGCTTGCTTGCTGAAAGCAAAGAGGACTTGAAGCACTTACTGATAAAGATCATGGCATTCTGTAAGGATTACACCGCAACATAAAGAAAACAAAAATGCTCACAACTGGACCAATGAGTAACATCACGAAAAACAGAGAAAAGATTGAAGTTGTCAAGGATTTCATTTTACTTGGATCCACAATCAACACCCATGAAAGCAGCAGTCAAGGAATCAAACATCATATTGCACTGGCAAATCGGCTGCAAAAGACCTCTTTAAAGTGTTGAAAAGCAAAGATATCACCTTGAAGACTAAGGTGATCCTGACCCAAGCCATGGTATTTTCAATCACCTCATATGCATTGGAAAGCTGGACGATGAATAAGGAAGGTGGAAGAAGAATTGATGCCTTTGAATTGTGGTGTTGGTGAAGAATATTGAATATACCACGGACTGCCAAAAGAACGAACAAAACTGACTTGGGAGAAGTACAACCAGAATGCTTCTTAGAAGCGAGTACGGCAAGATTACATCTTTCATACTTCGGACATATTGTCAAGAGGGATAAGTCCCTGGAGAAGGACATCACGCTTGGTAAAGCACAGGGTCAGTGAAGAAGAGAATGACTCTCAGTGAGATGGACTGACACAGTGGCTGCAACGATGGGCTCAAGCATAACAATTTTGAGCATGTCACAGGACAGGCAGTGTTTTGTTCTGTAGTGCATAGGGTTGCTTTGAGTCAGAATCGACTAGACAGCACCTAACAACAACAACAAATGTCAAGAGCAAAGTTCAAATCCAGTGATTTCTGACTCTAGGGCCCGTGGACTAAATTTCATGATGGCAGACACCAAGACTCAAATTCTGATTCATTCTCTAACTGCCTGTGACCTCAGGATAGTGATTTAAACCTACCCGATCCCAGTTCCTTTGGAAAAGAATTACTAAAATCAAAAGCTAACACTTATTAAAGTTGATTTGTAAGGGCTATTCCACAAATTCCCCAGAACAAATCTACAAGACATTTATTATTATTCCTGTTTTCCAGATAAGAAAAAGAGGCAAAGAAAGTGATAGAACTTGCCAAGACCACACAGCTAGACTGGTTGAACTAAAACTCATATCCCACTTTCCTCTCCATTATATGCTACACTGTCTCCAGGGTTTGGAAAAACCTGTCATAAACAGTGCACCTGGTATTGTGAGCTGTAAGTGAAAGAACATATATGAAGTGCCTTGAACACAAATGTCAGCTTTGTGTTCAAGGCACTTCATACATACCAACTAACATACAAGAGAACAAAACTGAAATCTAAAAAAAAATTCTGACAAGCTGAAAGGATTGGCTAAATTAAAAAGATGAAATGTTACAGGATAACAGCAAGGACCCATAATTCAGTTTAAAAAATCAAGTGTACCAGCTCTGAAGGGAACAGGCATAGTTAGCAGCTGGTACATAAAAGGATTTTAAAACATTTCAAACTCCGGTGTGAGATAATGTTGTAATGCAAGTGCTCTGAAAAAAACCCCAAGTAATCTAGGGCTACATTAATAGAAATTCAGTGTTCAAAACAAGATAAAAAATAGTGGGGCTGAATGTGCCCTAGTCAGATCACATGCAGAGCACTGGGGTTCACTCAAGAAGTCACATTTCAGAGAAATGATGACAGAAGGGAGCAGAGTACTGGACAGGACTAAGAAACCTGTCACATTGGGTGCTGAAGATTCGACAATATATCAGAAAACTGATACTCATGGTCATTAAATATTTGAAAGATTCCTATTCTGGATGGTCCTTTAAAGTGAAAGAAGATCCAGAACTAGGAGACACAGGGGAGAATATTTCAGTTCAGTACAATGAAAACTTTCAAACAAAGGTATATAAATTATATGAACTTTCATATGAATTAGAGTGTTCCCTGTCACCATGGGTGTTCAAGCAAAAGGTCAACCACCACTTGTCAGAAATATTACACAGGGGATCTAAGCAAGAGCCAAGGGCTCAGATTATATCAACTTGAGGCCCCTTCTGCCTTTGCAATTCCATGTGTGAAGAGGAAAGGGGAGAATATTTTAAATCTGACAGAAGGTAGGGACCGTGCCTGTTTAAATTAATTTATACAGCACATCAATACCATAGTACCACAGTCATAACTGGCTTGATAAATACTCTCTAAATGAGTAAAAAATGTTCCCTAAGCATCAAAAAAAAAATCTATTATCTAATAAACTAAAATAATTTGAAAATGCAGTTTAAATCCATCCTATAATACTTACCACTTTCATGGGTTGTACAGCCTACTAATTAATTTACTGTAAGGTGTGACAAACCATATATAGGCCTCCTTCTCTACTTATCTCTTTTTCTAATTGAGCCCACAAACGTCTCTCCTCATAAATTTTTAAATATCATCTTTTGCCAACCCAGACCATTTTTCCGAGTTCCATGTCTGTGTCATAATAATTGGTATCTCCATTTAAAATGCCCTACGAGTATCTCATAAGTTTATTTCTACAGTTGAGCTCTTACTGGCCAGCTCTACCCACAGCAAATCTAGTCTTTTCTCAAATGCTGCCAGTCCAGTCTTGATAAACTGCGCTGACAGCTTCAAATTTGCTCATGCCAGAAACCTGGGAGTCATTCACAAAAGTTCCCTTCCCCTTGTGTCCCAAGCCCAGCCTGTAACAGAGGATTCACTGTTCTCCTCAGAAACACTCCTCCATCTCCTTCTCTCTTCTGTGCCCCTGCTGCAGTCCATATTACCCTCACCTTCAACCTCAACCACTAAAAACCCTCATAACTAGTCTCTTACGTTTTGTACCCTAATTGTGTTCTCTCTTTTACAATAGCTTTTCTGTTCATATCTTATATTTTCTATGTAGGCAATCACTTTTTTCTCAAATAATATGATTTATTTTCTACTTTCTAATATTTACATTTCTTTTTTCTATCTCTTGATTATTGCTGTACAATATTGAATACTATCTGTGATAGCAGTTATTTCTTTTGTTGTGGTCTTTTGACATCTGGAGGTGAAAGGAGCAAGATTTTATGCATGGAAATAAATTCTCCCTGTTATTTTCTGTATTTGACTAGTATTTAATGTGATAAATTTATACATTTTAAAATATAGTTTTACTTAACACCATAACATCAATTGAAAGATATTATTTTAGTTCTGAACTTTTGGCTAAAAATAGAAGCTGCACTTTCACTTTTTCTTTGAATAATGTACAATAACTCACAATTTTAACAGATTAAATCCTTCTAAAACATTTAATACTGCTTACATACATAATTAATCAAATTTCCTTAGACAATTCAAATCACAATTATACATTCAATATACCTGATTCTCTCAAATACGTTAAACATAAAAAGGCAGACTTACAAGTTGAACAAATAAATTTTTCTTAGAACTTCACTCATAAATCTAAGTCAGGCAGCATTTTAAATAAATTTCATTAAGCATTTCAAAAATCTTAGAAAACATTTCAATTTCCTCCCTCCTGAAACACCATTAAAACCACAGTAAAGGGATTTTTTTTTTTTTTTTTTAACAAAGAAGTACAGCAAATACTGCAGACACAGTAACAGAATTTTGGAAGCTAAAAGCCTTAAAAAGTCAATAAGGGTGAATCCCAAGCCAATAACAAGGAAAGCTAAGAATCAATCCAATTTACAGCATTGATTCTCCAAAAGGCTCAGGAACAGGCTGGCAGCACCGGACACTTCTAGTAGAAGGGCTTAGTGATGGGGTATGAGGATGGTTAAAATAAGGAAGATTCAGGAAAAAAAAAAAAAATCCTGATAGCAGAAATTAAAAAATACCAATGAAAGACTGAAAGATAAAGTAACAGAAACATCCCAGAAAGTCAGGCAACAAGACAAAGTATTGGAAACAGAAAAGAAAAAAAAAGGGGGGGCGGGGGAGGATTAGTCTACGAAGTACGAATAATGTATGTTCTAAAGAAAGACAGAGAAGAAAATGGAAGGAAGGAAATCATCTAAGAAATATTACCAGAATATTTATCAGAGTTTCCAGGTTAAAAGGATACGTTAAATGCCCCAGTTACGGTTAAAGAGCAACACTGGAAGCTAGAAGTTAGTGAAATAATGTCTTCGAATTATGAAGGAAAATAACTTCTATATCAAGCCAAAGTATTAGTCAATTTTGCTAGCATTAAGAAAAAGATATCCATAGAAACAGGCACTTCACCGAAGAAGACATTCAGGCGACTAACAGATACATGCTCAAGATTACTAGCCATTAGAGAAATGCAAATCAAAACTACAATGAGATACCATCTCACACCAACAAGCCAGCATTAATCCAAAAAACACAAACTAATAAATGTTGGAGAGGTTGTGGGGAGACTGGAACACTTATACACTGCTGGTGGGAATGTAAAATGGCACAACCACTTTGGAAATTGATTTGGTGCGCCCTTAAAAAGCTAGAAATAGAGGTACCGTAGGATCCAGCAATCTCACTCCTTGCAATATACCCTAGAGAAATAAGAGCCTTCACGTGAACAGATATATACACACCCATGTTCGCTGCAGCACTGTTCGCAATAGCAAAATGATGGAAACAACCCAGGTGCCCATCAACAGATGAATGGATAAACAAATTATGGCACATATACACAATGGAATACTACACAATGGTAAAGAACAATGATGAATTAGCAAAACATCTCACAACATGGATAAATCTGGAAGGCATTATGGTGAATGAAATTAGTCAGTCGCTACACCCATGTTCATAGCAGCACTGTTCACAATAGCAAAAAGATGGGAACAACCTAGATGCCCATCAACAGATGAATGGATAAACAAACTGTGGTACATACACACAATGGAGTGTTATGCATAAAGAACAATGATGAATCTGTGAAGCATCTCATAACATGGATGAATCTGGAGGGCATTATGCTGAGTGAAATAAGTCAATCACAAAAGGACAAATACTGTATGAGACCACTACTGTAAAAACTAATGAAAAGGTTTACACACAAAAAGAAACAATCTTTGATGGTTATGAGGGAGGGGAGGGGTGGGGTGGAAAAATACTAAAAAAAAATTAGTCACAAAAGGATAAATGTTGTATGAAACCAGTATTATAAGAACTCAAGGAAAGGTTTAAACACAGAAGAAAATATTATTTGATGGTTATGAAGGTGCGGAGGGAATGACAGGGGTATTCAATAGTAGACAAAAATTATCGTAGGTGAAAGGAAGGACAACACACAATACAGAGGAAGTCAGCACAACTGGACTAAACCAAAAGCTAAGAAGTTTCCTGAACACAACCAAACACTTCAAGGGACAGACTAGCAGGGATGGGGGTCTGGGAACTATGGTTTTGGGGGACATCTGGATTGGCATAACAAAGTTTATTAAGAAAATTTTCTGCATCCCACTTTGGCAAGTGGCATCTGGGGTCTTAAAAGCTTGCGAGTGGCCCTCTGAGATGCATCAATTGATCCCAACCACTTGGAGCAAAGGAAAATGAAGAACACCGAAGACACAAGGAAAATATCAGCCAAGAGACAAAAGGGCCCATAAACCAGAGACTCCAACAGTCTGAGACCAGAAGACAGGAAACACAACAGAGAGTCCCTAACAGAGCAGGAGAAAAGGGGGGTGTAGAACTCAAATTCACATAAAAAGACCAGAATTAATGGTCTGACTGAGGCAAGAGGAACCCCAGAAGACATGGCCCCTGGACTTTCTGTTAACCCAGAACTAAAACCATTCCCGAAGTCAACTCTTCAGACAAAGATTAGACTGAACTACAAAACATAAAATAATACTCATGAAGAATGTGCTTCTTAGTTCAAGTAGATACATGAGACTAAATTGGCAGCTCCTGTCTGAAGGCGAGATGAGAAGGCAGAAAAGGATAGGAGCAGGCTGAATGGACACAGGAAGCCCAGGGTAGAAAGGAGGAGTGTTCTG
Source organism: Loxodonta africana (assembly GCF_030014295.1). Classification (NCBI taxonomy): domain Eukaryota; kingdom Metazoa; phylum Chordata; class Mammalia; order Proboscidea; family Elephantidae; genus Loxodonta; species Loxodonta africana. The sequence continues at coordinate 137,786,443 of NC_087342.1, read as the reverse complement.
TCCAATTATAGGGATTGCAACTAGGGTCACAAATGTGTATAATTTTTTATGGGAAACTAACTTGAGCTGTAAACTTTCACCTAAAGCACAATAAAAAACAAAGAAAAGAAAAAAAAATATCCATACATAAGGGATATATAAAAATGTACCTCCCATGCAGTATTTCTTAAAAAGCTATTGAATGGTTCTTCCTATTCCCTTCCATTGGGAATCAGTCAAGGGAAAAGAAGGAGGAAGGGATGAGGAGGTATTGGGGCACAAATTTAAATACTGGACTGGAAAGGAAATAGAGATGTTGTTGGAACAGCAGCCTGATTTTGAATGGGATCTGCGGATGGAGTGCTACTCCTGTGTCAATGTTGGTTTCCTGATTTGAATGATCGTATCAAAGCAATATGGAAGAATATCCTTTTTAAAGAAAACTCTACCAAAAGATTTGGGGATGAGAGGGCATCATATATGCAACTTGCCCTAAAATGGTCCAGAAAAAAATAATAACAACTATATTGGTCATGTTTGTCTTCTTTGGTGAAGCATCTTTTCAAATATTTTGCCCATTTTTCATTGGGCTATTTGTTTCCTTATTATGGAGTTTGGGGAGTTATGATATACTCAGGGTGCAAGTCTTTATCAGAATGGTGCTTTGCAAATATTTTCCCTCAGTCTGTGACATGTATTATCATCTTCTTAACACTGTCTTTCGAGGAGCAAAAGTTCTTAATTTTGATAACTTCAACTTTTTTTTCTTTTATATGTTGTGCTTGTGGTGCTATATGCAAAAAACAAATCCTCGCCTAATCCAAGGTCATGGACATTGTATGTTTTCTTCTAGAAGCTGTATAGCCCTAAATTTTAAATTTAGGTTTATTATCCATTTTGAGTTAATTTTTATAGGACAATATTGGATTAAAGTTATTTTTGCAAATAAATATAAATTAATTCCAGAAACATTTGTTTAAAAAGACTGTCCTTTCTTCAAGAATCAGCTTTGTAACTATGACAAAAATCAGTTGAGTATATATATTCGGGTCTACTTCTAGGCTCAGTAGTCAATTCCATTGACCTATTCGCTTATTTATATGACAATACCACAGTGTATTGATTTTATAGCTTTATGATAAGTCTAGAAATCAGTTCTCCAACTCAGTGGTATCAATAGGGTTGGTGTCACTCAGTGTGGTAACTCATGATGTCACCCTCACCCATGTACCTACTCCCATACCAGACCATACAGAATCCTCAGTAATGTTCATTATCAATTTTAATCATAGAATAATGTGATAAATATAATTGCAAGTTCCATAAATGTAATATTTCTTAGATTATATGAATGCTAACAAAATTGTTTTGTAAAATCTTTCTACATTGAATTACAATGTTTGTATTTACACTATTATTAGTAACTCAGTAGAAGCTTTTTTTATTTTTCTCTTTCTTTTCCTTTAATTGCTACTGCGTTCTCAAAAAAGTTACTGATATAGGTTCAAAAATACTAATTACCACAATATTGTAGCTAAAACACCAAAAAATTTGACAAAATCAGTAACTGTAAAAACACCAGCAACAACAAAAACAACAGTGTGTGCTGTAGCACACACAGAAAAAAACAAGTGATTCGAAGTGTCATTGTAATTGGATAATAATAACAGATCTGACCAGGGTGCACTAGAAGGTTCAAAAACTAAATCAGTATAAATTTAGCCTTGTAGATATGTTGATGCATATAAGCTGGACTTAACGAAAAATGTTTTTGTTGTTATAACTATCTACAGGGATATTTTTATAAAAGATGAATCTCTGCCGAAACACTGCACAAAAATTTTATAGATCATTTTGGTGTCACCCCCTCTGACATTGTCACTTGATGTGGTCCACACCCCCCATATTCCCCTAGTGATGCCACTGCTCCAACTTTGCTCTTTTTGAAAGTCGATTTGGCTATTCTACATCCCCTTCATTTCCATGTGAATTTTAGAATCAGGTGGTCAGTTTCCACAGAAAAAAATTCTGTTGGGGTTTTGAAAAGAATTGCATGGAATCTAGAGATCAGTTTAGGGAGATTTGATATCTTTATAATGTTGAAAATAACAAAATGAAATGACTAGAAACAAACAGGAAAAGATACCCTGAAGCATGCAATGCAGATAATGAAACGACTGTTCACACTAAAATTGGCCAGTGGACTTTAATAGCTACAAATATGAATATAGAACTGCCCCATAGAGTTTCCAAGGAGCGCCTGGTGGATTTGAACTGCTGACCCTTTGGTTAGGAGCCGTAGCACTTAACTACTACACCACCAGGGTTTCCATAAAAATCCTTTTCCCTTACCTACTTTTACACCAAAACCAAAACCATGAGTTGATTTCTACTCACAGCAAACCTACAGGATAGAGTAGAACTACTCCATAGGGTTTCCAAAGAGCAGCTGATGGATTCAGACTGCCTGCCTTTTGATTAGCAGCCAAGCTCTTAACTATTGCAACACCAGGGCCCCTTTCCCTTACCTAAGATAGTATCAAATACCTCTCTCCTATATTTTAAAGCCCTCCATAGAAAGTCTCAGTGCTTTCCTTAGTCAGTCATTACCATTTTTAAATTCCTTCACTGTTTGCCCCAAAAGTCTTCTTTACAACCTAATTATATTTCTTATACTACAATTTCAGCTCATCTTCCCTTTGGTTTTCCTTAGTGAAGATATGTATGTAGAACACCATACTTTGGGTAAATGCTATGCAAATGCTTGAAAACAATTATGAAAATGACCTTTAGTCTTCAGGCTAAATAACGTCTGTTCTTTTACCTTTTTCTTCTAAGTCTTTAACCATCTTTATGACTTTTCTTTGAACGTCTTATATTCTTCTAAGTCTTTAACCATCTTTATGACTTTTCTTTGAACGTCTTTTGCGGCAGATTTGCCCAGTGCAATACATCCACTGATTTCTTCACTGCTGCTTCCATGGCCGTTGATTGTGGATTCAAGTAAAATAAAATCTTGACAACTTCAATCTTTTCTCCTATCATGCATGATGTTGCTTATTGATCCAGTTATGAGGATTTTTGTTTTCTTTATATTGAGCTGTAATCCATACTGAAGGCTGTAGTCTTTGATCTTCATCATTAAGTACTTCAAGTCCTCCTCCCTTTCAGCCAGCAAGGTTGTATCATCTGCATGTCACAAGTTGTTAATGAGTCTTCCTCCAATCCTGATGCCCTGTTCTTCATACAGTCCAGCTTCTTGGATTGTTTGCTCAGCATACAGATTGAATAGGTGTGGTGAAAGTCTATAACCCTGATACACACCTTTCCTGGTTTTCAACTATGTATCCCCTTGTTCTGTTGTATTCTGTTCACAGTACCCCCTTGTTCTCTTGGTCCATGTATACGTTCCACATGAGCACAATTAAGTGTTAAGAAATTCCCATTCCTCAACCCCCTCCCCTCCACTGCCAAGGATTTATTCTGGCCCTCAGATTTCTCACAGTCTGAAGCAGAGCATGTAAATAGATCACTGAAATACAGTATGATACTAACAATAATTTAAATAAATATATATAAACAAATAACAGAAGTTATTTAGAAATGATTAGACAATGATCTAGAAAAAAATGTATGTGTATATATATATACACAAATAACAGAAGTAGAGAGACAAAGGAGTAATTCAAGAAGGCTCCTGAAAAAACCTAATACTTGAGCAGTGTTTTTATTTAAGTAAAAAATTTATTGACAGTAAATTTATCTATATAAGCAGTGTTTTGAAATTAACCCAATAGGAAAAAAAAGAGGGGGTGGGGGAGAAATGGCATAGCACAGAGACTAGAGTATTAAAAGACATTGTGACCTATAACAGGTTTCCGAATTTAGGCATGTGAATAGGATTTAGGATTGCTGGAGCATAAAGTGAGAGAGGCTAGCAAAAGATGTGCCCAGGGACATAGCCAAAGTTTCAGATGTTATGCTGAGGTGCTGCTATCTCTATGTTGTAAGCAAAAAGTATTTATCCCCTTAGAAAGAATACTCTAGATGACTTCTGGAGAATGGATTTGAATGTGGTGACAATAGAGGCAGGTGGATCAAATACGAGGCTGTTACAAAAGACCAAGCAGTACCGATGGGCCAAGATCATACTTTTATCACATGTCTTATTGCTCTTCTCTAATCAGTAAGAATAATTAGAAGGTACTGATATTCCACGCTGCTCTAGGCCAAACTACAGCTGCTAATCATAGAAAAATGAAGAAATGGACTCCTGCCCCATAGGGGAGCAAAAAAAAAAAAAACTTTTTTTCTCTTAGAACACATTTTTCCCTCCTAGAAATGGCATTTAACATTACCTTTAAGATGTCACTTGATAGGGCTGAGTTTCTGTTGTTCAAGGTAAGCTTATGGTACTACCTGTATCTATAACACCTTTTTCCCCACAGCACCACTTAGTATATGTAACCTAACAAGCTGCTGTTTTAGCTAAATTCTTTCCATTGAAAAGATCAGAAACTTGCTAAAGTCATTGGTGAAAAGTCCACAAGGACTGATTGAAAAAGAAAAGCCCAGTTAGGATTTTGCATAATCTGTCTTGCACTACAGGACAGCCGGGACCATGTTTTGGAACAATTTGAAGTACCATCACAGTGCCTTGCACGTAACTTGTCGCTAAGGTGATGATACGTTAATACACATTGTAACATATAGGTCAGAATTTTCATATCTCTTTAAAAAACTTCAGCTGAGAATCTACATGTGTGATTATACCATGTTTTTAATAGAATTTGACTTGTTTGAAAGTTTTGCTTATATGTATTTAAGACTCAACTTTCAGGACACACGCCCATTGCCATCGACTTGATTCCAACTCATAGTAACCATATAAGACACAGTAGAATTGTCCCCATAGGGTTTCAAAGGCTGTAATCCTTATGGAAGGAGACCGCCACATCTTTCTTCCGGGTTTGAACCACCGACCTTTCAGTTAACAGCCGAGCACTTAACCACTGTGCCACCAGGAGTTCAAGCTTTAACGACAATCACCCTAATTTTCTATTCATCAACAACTATTAAGCACTGTACAGTACAAGGAAACCCTGGTGGCAGAGTGCTGAAAGAGCTACGGCTGTTAACCGAAAAGTTGGCAGTTAGAATCCATCAGGCACTCCTCGGAAACCCCGTGGGGCAGGTTTACTGTCTTTTTTATGAGTCAGAGTTGACTCAGCAGCAACAGGTTTTGGGTTTTTGTACAGCACAAGAAGCACTGGAGTCTGAAAGAGCAATAAGACCAACTTCTTGCTCCAGAAAGCTTATGATCTCTTTGGGAAAACAAAGAAAGCAAACATGGCAGCCAATCAAGGTTTTTTGAATATGAATCTAAACTAAAACATAGTTAAGTAACACACAATGGGCTACGATGCAGTAAATGATTAATTTCCACATGGTTGAATAGATGGCATTTGTGTTTCGAGGAAATTGAGAGCAATAAGGGACGGAGTGATTCATCCATATGGGTTGGCATATAATGAAAAATTCTGATTTGCCATTTTGATATCCAAAAATCATATCCAGTGCTTTTTAAAACTTACAAATAAAATCCAGTTCCTGCCAGTGGCAAGGACCAGTGGCTGCTTGCAGTTTAATATTCATGCCTCACAGGTAATGAGTGTCGTTCCCCAGACTGCATGATCCCCCTCCTCCCCTCCCAACAGAGGCAGGCTGGGTTGTAAGCCTTCAACTGGAGCCTATTCTCTTTGTCGCAGAGGGCCTTGGGCCATGCTCACAGTCTGGCCATGTGGTGCTTCATCTGCCCACTTCCTCTTTCCATCTGGCTTCCTTTGGTTCCCCATAAAGCAATTACAGCAACGTGTTGAGGAAAAAGCATTGATTGATCTAAATATACCAATTCTAATCCCCAGAGCTACAAATAATTTCAGTTAAAGCAATACAACCAAATGTCCTTGCAAGGAATACCAACCCAAAGAAACTGTATGTCCAGCAAAACCCTTTTCCAGCCTTGCTTGATGGATCGCATCAATTAGGCAATATCACTTACAATAAAATTACTGTACAAATATATAAACTGCACATTAACTGCCACAGAATATTATAGCCATGTTCTTGAGTTCTTTTCCACAGTTACTAGCACATTGTTAATCCATGTTTCAGTTCTCATAACTCCACAGCTTGCTGTCCTCTCCACCTTGGTTTTACCAGCTTTAAAGTTGTCATCACTTTATATGATCTCTTTACTACTTTATTGTATCTTTTCATTCATCAGTAGATAACTTCTTTCATGGGATTTTTTTTCTATGCTTCAAAGCAATAAATAAGCATCTAAATGCTCATGGACATACCACAATTAAAAAAAAATCACTCAGCTCTCTATGATCTATGTATCACTGGGTAATAAAATGTTGCACATGTATTATCATTCCTTCTGAACCTATTCACCACAATTACCAATGTTCTTAAATACAACCAAATATATTACAGCACCTATAGATTTGCCAAATACATCGAGGCACTTTTCCCAACGTGTCTCAGATTTCCAAATCAATATCCACTGATCAAAGGTAATAATAGTCTATTGCAAGCACTAATTGAGGGGTTTATATACATTTTTTAATCTATGTAACAACCCTACGTGGTAGGTATTATTATATTATTGGTAATAACAACAATTACTATTATTACCAATGATAAAACAGAGGCATGAGCTATTGTTTCCATTGCTGCCAGTGTTTTCAGAGCCACCGATTTTGTCAAATTCTCTGGTGTTTTAGCTACAATATTGTGGTAATTACTATTTGTGAACCTATATCAATAACTTTTTTGAGAATAAAGCCATAATTAAAGGAAAAGCAGAAAAATTAAAAAAGGCTTCTTCCACTCAGTTACTAATAACATGTTAACTAATAATGGTGTAATTCAATGTAGAAAGATTTTACAAAATAATTTTGTTGTTAGTAGCCGTATAATCTAAGAAACATTACATTTCAGCAATTTATAACTTTACCATGTATTATTCTATGATTAAAATTGATAATAAACATTACTAAGAGTTCTGTGCAGTCTGGTAAGAGAGCAGGTACATGGTGGGGTGACACTATGAGTTACCACACTGAGCGACACCAATCCTAGTGATGTCACTGCCTCTGGGTGGATTTGAACCATCAACCTTTTGTTGGTAGCCAAGTGCTTAACTGCAAGTACCTCCCAGGGGCTGTGGGATATAGTAAGCACTCAGTGAAAGAATCACTATTTTGGGGATAATCATCATCATTGCTGAAGTATGGAAATGCACCTTTCTAGAGCATAAATGTAGTCATTTCACTCATCTACCTGAATCTTTCAAAGTAAAGTTTGAATTTCTTAGTGTTATATAAGACCTGTCATGATCTAATCACTGCCTTCCTCTTAGATGCCACCTTTCAGCATTCGGCATACCGTGCTGTTTTTGTCAGTCTTGGGGTACTGCCACAAGCTCCCTCTTACCTCCTGTGCATTCTGCCTGAAACACACATACTCTTCAAACATTGAGTCAAGTATAACTCCTTCAACAAGCTCTATTGAATTCCACGCTCCACCCATACAATGTTTAGTCCAGATTCACTGTCCCACTCACTGCCCCCAGAAGGCCCTGGGGAGGCCTCTAGCTTAGCAATGGTCCTGGAGTTACAGTACTGTTTACTTGATTATCTTCCCCAATATTGAATGATTGAAAAGTGTACTCTTCATAATATAGGCAATTTCTCCCTGAAATTTAAACTGATACAATTTTTTGTTGTACTTCAGCTATTAAATAAACATTAGACCATTAACGCATTTAAAGTGTATTTATTCTTTTAAACCCAAGTTTGAACATTAGACAAAAATGAATCAGAAAATTTTGATTTTAGTAAGAAGGTTATCAGAAATTTTCACAAATTTGTTTCCAAAGTTCAGTGTGAAAAAATCCACAATTTCTTCATTATTAGAAAAATTTTCCTGCCTTAAACATTAAAGACTTTCCAGAAAAATGCCAATAGCTCAATCAACTCAGGGAAATTTATGGTAATGATGTTGATTTTTTTAAAAAAGCCTGTAGCTACATGCATTTCTCTTCATCTCCACCACCACCTCCCTAATCCAAATTGTCATCACAGCTGGACTGGACTACTGAAATCACTTTCTGCATGATCCACCACCACACACTCAGACCTCCTACATCCTCCTCATTCAAACCCCACCCCCTTAAAACTGACAATGTCTTCTCCTCACTCCCTGGATAATGACCAACATATTTTTTTTAATATTTTGTTTTTGGTGAAGGTTTACACAACAGTTTAAGTTCTCATTTAACAATTTCTATACAAATTGTTCAGTGACACTAGTTACATTGTACACAACGCATGAACATTCTCATTATTTCCATTATGGTTGCTTCCTTTAAATTAATCCATTTAATGTAGCTTATCCTTGCATGACTCTCTCTTCAGCTTCATCTAACACTTTGTCCCCTCATTTTCCATGCTTCAGCCACACTAGCCTTCTTGCAGTCTTTCCAACCTCTCTCTGCTCTTTCCAGGGTGACCCTGCTGGTATCTGAATACCAGTGGGATGGCTTCCAGCATCACAGCAACACACAAATCCCCACAGTATGACAAACTGACAGACGTGGGGGATTACACAAGTACATGTACACATATATTGAGAGGAATGGCATTGCATTAATTGTCAAAAAGAACATTTTGAGATCTATCATGAAGTACAATGCTGTCAGTGATAGGATAGTATCCACATGCCTATAAGTAAGACCATTTAATACGGCTATTATTCAAATTTATGTACCAACAACTAAGGCCAAAGATGAAGAAACTGAAGACTTTTATCAACTTATGCAGTCTGAAATTGATCAAACATGCATTCAGGATGCATTGATAATTGCTGGTGATTAGAATGTGAAAGTTGGAAATAAAGAAGGATCGGTGGTTGGACAATATGGACTTGGTGAATGAAACGATGCTGGAGACTGAATGATAGAATTTTGCAAGACTGACTTCTTCATTGCAAATACCTTTTTTTAACAACATAAATACTAACAATACACGTGGACTTCACCAGACGGAATACACAGGAATCAAATCCACTGTACCTGTGGAAATAGACGATGGAAAAGCTCAATGTCATCAGTCAGAACGAGGCTGGGGCTGACTATGGAACAGACCATTAATTGCTCATATGCAAGTTCAAGTTGAAACTGAAGAAAATTAGAACAAGTCCATGAGAGCTGAAGTACAACCTTGAGAATATCCCACCTGAATTTAGAGACAATCTCAAGAAAAGATTGAGCACTAATGACCGAAAATCATAGGAATTGTGTAATGAGGCCATTAAAAAGACAGGAAAGAAAGAAAAAACCAAAATAGACATCAGAAGAGGCTCTGAAACATGCTCTTGATCCTCGAGTTGTTGTTAGGTGCATTTGAATAGGTTCCAACCCATAGCAACCCTGTGTACAACAGAAGGAAACACTGCCTGGTCCTGCGTCATCCTCACAATCCTTGTTATGCTTGAGCCCATTGATGCAGTCACTGTGTCAATCCAACTTGTTGAGGGTCCTTCCCCTTTTTTGCTTGCCCTCTACCAAGAATGATGTCCTCTTCCAGGAACTGATCTCTCCACAACATGTCCAAAGTATGTGAGACATAGTCTCACCATTCTTGCTCCTAAGGAGCGTTCTGATTGTATTTCTTCCAAGACGGATTTCTTTGTTCCTTTGGCAGTCCATAGTATATTCAATACACTTCACCAACACCACAATTCAAAGGTGACAATTCTTCAGTCATCCTTATTCATCATCCAGTTTTTGCATGCATATGAAGAGACTGAAAATGCCATGGCTTGTGTCAGGTGCACCTTAGTCTTCAAAGTGACATCTTTACTTCTCAACACTTTAAAGAAATCTTTTGGAGCAGATTTGCCCAGTACAATGCGTAGTTTAATTTCTTGACTGCTTCTTCCATGGCTGTTGATTGTGGATCCAAGTAAAATGAAATCCTTGACAACTTCAATCTTTTTTCCGTTTATCATGATGTTGCTTACTAGTCCAGTCGTAAGGATTTTTGTTTTATGTTGAGGTGTAATCCATACCAAAGCCTGTGGTCTTTGATCTTCATTAGTAAGTGCTTCAAGTCCTCTTCACTTTCAGCAAGCCAGGATGTGTCATCTGCATAACGCAGGTTGTTATCTGGATACAAAATTCAAAATCTAATTGCATCTCTGACATCACACTAATGAATAATTTAAGTAAAATGCTCTGGCAAGTACTCTAGTGGCATCAAGTAGATGAACAACAACAACAAAAAAAACCAATAACCAAAAGATGTTTTGAGATTCCTCTACCTCTTTCTGTAAAGTAAGTTTCTTTCCCTTATTGCTTATGTTAGTTGAATTTTTCTCCCATCCCTGATGCAATGCATAATTCCCTGTACTAAAATGCTAACATTACAAGTTCTCTCAACTTGCTTGCAGGTAATTAATTGCCCTGTTGACCGTGTATTGGAAACAGAGGGTATTAACCACCTTTTCTTGTGCTGTCATGATAATTATCTGAGAGGATAACATAGATTCAGGTAACATAGATTTTGTGGATATAATCATGTGTTCCTTTCTGTGAGTCACTAAACCATTAAGTATAATTTTTTTTCCCCTATGGCTTCAGCAACTGTGCTAGAAAATGCCATCACCCAAACTAATTGAAGTGCTGACCACTGAGGATGAGGCTAATGGAAAGACTTTTGACAGCAGCAGAGGGAAAAGTTCTGAAATTTCACGTTGGCTCATACTCATTCGATACATTTAGTTAATGGTATATACTGAATACATCAACATAAAATACAAGCCTAGGACTTACTAGGGGATCTAGAGGAATTTGGATGGCCAGAAGCATGGACTTAAGTCAGAGTCCTGGAGAGTGAGCTGCAAAGAAAAACTAAAGAGGTGATTCTTTCATAGCAATTTCTATAAAACATCAGGCAGTGTTTTTGGGATTATCAAGACAGAATGGGGATGGGAAGAAGGAAGGAGATTCCTCCCATATTGGCAGGGCAGTTTTGTTCAGAGTGGCTGGGAGCAGGAAAGTCTGGAGAGGAGGCAGCTGTCAACAAGAAGCAACAGCAGCACAGCAGGGAACAATGGCAGCAGGGAGATGTCTTTAAGAGGCTCTGAGGACCAATCAGCAAAGGAAGCCAGAGGAGGGAAAATGACAGAAGATATGAGTGCCTGAGAGCACATGTCCAGAAGCAGTCGTCAGCCATGCTCTGCAGATTTAAAGAGCAAACTGGTGAGATTTTCACAGAAGTGAGAGCTGGAGGTGCCACAATAGCAGGTAGACAAGGGGTATGAATTTAAAATTAAATTCTTCTGAAATATTTTGAGGCAGCTGTCAGTAAAAATGGAAACTGTAAACCCTTTAAGCACAAGAAGTGCCTTCTTGTTTAATTCTCTAACCCCCAAGCCTAGCACTGTGCCTGGAAAATAGTAATCCTTCAAAAACTATTTGTTGAGTTAATGAATAATAAATGGCATAAAAACAAAAAAAAATTACCAAATTCAACCTTTGAATTAATTGACAGATAAAACAAAAACAAAAAAAGTCAAATAGAAAAAAAAGGAAATACAAAAAGAAAATAGCATAATGAAGAGCTTGACTAGAGAAAGCTGCAAGAATTGACTAAAAGCTGAAATTCCTAGAAGCTAAGGTAAAAGTTTTATTAAAATTAATCACAGCATAGCCTCATAGAATGATGAATAGCTATTCATCAGTTCCTGAGAATGTTTTGTCCCAGGATATTTATATCAGACAATATGAGCAGTGTAACAGACACGTTCTCAAAAGCCATTTAACAAAAACTACTGCAATGAGCTTCTACATACGATTTTTTGGCATCAGACTTCTGAGAAAGCTGAGACTGAAGGGTAATTTTCTGTTTCTTAAAAGAAATTCAAATGAAGGATAGGGCATGGTGCTAGGACTCATTTATGTAGGATTATGATTTAGCTTAATACATTCATAAATTCCCAAGAAGGTTATAGGGTGACTTCTTAACCTATCTACTACTACTCCCTCTTAAAGATCAGTCATCTCAGCCAGGCTTTTGAAAGGAGTTGATATTAGATGGCTATAACTGTAGAAACTAATAATTCCCAAAGAGCAGGTATTTATGATGTTGAGTCAAAGAACATCACTTGGCTTTAGACAGCTGGTGAACAGATGACAAAGATGCTGCTTTCCTAGCATCATTGCTGGGTCTGACTTAGAGTCTTGACTAGCTGTGGATCTAAATGGCCATGGGGGAACCCACAAGTAAGGTTCAGGACTTTTCTCAGAGATGAGCCCCAATCTTGGCCAAATGTTTCTTGTGCACTTGATTGAAGATTGGTCCATAAAATACAGATGAAATGACAGTAGCCTAGATGATTTTGAAAACTGAGTTTCCACTTCTACAGTTATAGAATTTCCCTCTACCCAGACAAAACAATTTAGAGTTCACCAAGATATCAATCACAAATGGACCCCCAATTAGCCAATTAAATTTTCCTGCTTCGTAATACTGGAAAACATAATGTAAAATATAATTCACCTCTATGTCAAAGCATCTGCCCAAAATGTTGATTTTGGTTCTGACATAATACCAAATTATGTCATAATTTGACACAATACCAAAATATTTAGATGTTCTCCCTGATAAGGCTCAGCTACTTCACGAGACTGCTACTGCAGTGTGAAAGGTAGCCCATGCCATTAGTACAGGAGAAACCTGGAGTCCTATTTAATTAAAGGAAGTCACAAGTACATTTCATGTAAATTATTCTGCAACAAATTTAAAAAGATGTGGCAGGATACGGTCCTATAAAGTAGGAATTTTCCTCAGCAGAAGGTAACACCTGCATGATTTGACTCATAAACTATTTTTGCAACCAAGAGTCTCTGAAAGAATTTTTAAATCTTTCATATGTATAGAGATCATATATCTACCCATAAACAATTTTTGTCTGCGGTATCTGTGGTCAATAGAAGTCATTAAAAGCTATGAAAAGTCTGCTTTTTTTTTTTCCAGATGAATCAGAACATTAAAACTGTGATCAATTAGGGGCTGTTTTTGTTCTTAGGTGCCATCCCGTAGCTTTCTACTCAGAGCAAGCCTATGGACAACAGAACAAAACACTGCCTGGTCCTGTGCCATGCTCACAGTCATTGTTATACTTGAGCCCATTGTTGCAGTCACTGTGTCAATCCACCTCATCAAGGGTCTTCCTCTTTTTTGCCGACCCTCTGCTTTGCCAAGCATGATGTCCTTCTCCAGGAACTGACCCCTCTTGATAACATGTGCAAAGCATTTGAGACGAAGCCTTGCCATCTCGCTTCTAAGGAGCATCTGGCTGTACCTCTTCCAAGACAGATTTGCTCTTTTCTTTTGGCAGTCCATAATATATTCAATATTCTTCACCAATGCCATAATTCAAAGGCATTAATTCTTCTGTCTTCCTTATTCATTGCCCAGCCTTTGCACGCATATGAGGCAATTGAAAGCACCACGGCTTGGGTAAAGCACATCTTAGTCCTCAAGGTGACGTGTTTGCTTTCTAACACTTTAAAGAGATCTTTTGCAGCAGATTTACCCAATGCAATGTTCCATCTGATTTTCTGACTGTTGCTTCCATGGACGTTGATTGTGGACCCAAGTAAAATGAAATCCTTGATAACTTTAATCTTTTCTCTATTTATCATGATGTTGCTTATTGGTCCTGTTTCTTTGTTTTTTATGTTTCCTTTATGAGGTGTAACCCCTACTGAAGGCCTGTGATCTTCATCAGTAAGCGCTTCAAGTCCTCTTCCCTTTCAGCAATCAAGGTTGTGTCATCTGCATAACAAGTTAATGAGTCTTCTTCCAATCCTGATGCCCCCTTCTTCTTCATATAGTCTAGTTCAGGGACTAGGTAAACCTAAACCCTGACTGTTCTTCTGGCAAGAAGATAAATTATGACACCAATGTAACCCTCAGAAAAAGTTGCTGTGAAGATCTGAGGAGCTGTTCAGAACCCTGATATACATGGGATGGTAGAGACTGTTGACCACCGTTTTTGAAGACAGGAAAGACCACACTTTGTATTCCCCCTTTGGAGACTATACCATAGTAGTAAATGAGAATAACTTCTATTGTAAGAACTGGAATTCATAATAAGAAAATAATCTCAAGAGCTCTTACATAAAATTCTCTTCCCTGGAAATGTTGTTAGCCTTTTGGTTATAGCTGGGTTGAACTTCAGAATCATCTATGGAGCTTTTCAAAGTACATTTGCCTGGGCTTCATCTCTGGAAGGTGCCTGGGTCCCTGGATCACTGCTTGGGGGAGCACAATCCACCAATAAGGATCAGCTACTTTAGACTAAGAAATAAACTTCTTGCATATTTGAGCTTAAACATTTTGGAAGTTTTTTTGTTAAGGCTCTAGCATTACAAAATTCTTACATGTGGCTAGAGAAATAAATGGTTAGAAAGAAAATCAGAGTTCAATTTTTAGGAACAACCTGACCCACAGGTTTCCCATCCCTGTTCAATGATCCAACACCTCAGCCACTTATCCATATCCCAGCCATGGCCCCTAGGATGTATAAGTTCTTGAGGAGGGCTACTGTATGTTTTCCCCAAGATATCAAGGCCATAGAGGCATCAGCTGATAAAGACAACCTTCTACCACACTATATTGATCTCATTTTATATGTTTTACATGGGTTTATCCATACAGTCTAGTTAGAATGACAAAGCCACTCTAACATTTTGACTTATCCTAACCTCAGCACACATATGATTCAGCTCTAACAACATGAAACAACTTTTCTAGGGAGTTAGCATACAATATTCTCTACCAGCCATTTTATTAGAAATCCCTATAATTTCTACTAGAGATCACATTATAAAATCCCAAGAACCAGGCTTGATAATTCCCCCTCACACACACACACAGACAAACACACACACACACCCCTTTCTGATGTCAGTCTATGCTTGAATGTTAGCAGGAGGAAAATAAAGGAGCCTTTCACAAAAGAAAAAGAGCCATAGCAAATATTATCTATTCCTTGATCTGTAAGAGGATAGCTGACAGAATAAAAGGCCTTCACTCTCTCTGAGCTTCCTAAACCTTCCCATCATACCATTCTAATTCTGCATGCTGTCAGACTCAAAGGGGGTTAACACTGAAGGATATACCAAAATTAAAGAAGCCATTACTTTCGACCAGTGATCTAGCATGTCAATATAACAAATAATAATACTGATCCCCTTTAGTCATTGGCTTCATTTTCTGATGGAAAAATTGAGGAGAAACCTAAGAACTTAATCAGAAGGTAATTTATTCTTTAAAATTCAGGTCACTTGTAGGCAGAGCATGTTAAATCCTCTGGGAGAGGGAGGGGGGAGATTTCAGGTGAGAGCCAGCATGTTTACTTCCTTACCCTGCCAAATTTCAAAATAAAATAATTCTTTTTTTGCTTCTGGAAACATTCAGAGCTGACAGGATCAGGGAATATGCAGCTGTTTGCCTTTTGTAACTTAAAGTTGAATGTGTCTAAAGTTTCTGATTTGCTAACTCTGACAGGGTTTGACAAGCCTGGTGAACACAGCACACCTGACCAATTTCTTGGGGTGGGAGAATTTATGGGCTTTCTCAGCTAACATGCCCAAGGAAAGGGGCTTCTGGGAGAAGTCAGCCAGCTCTGCAGGTTGACAGTACACAAGGGTTGATGAGAATGAAATTGGATGCACAACAGGCTAAACATTAGGCTCTGGGAATATAAAATGAAAACTTGTAAAGGGATCACACTGAGGTAAAAAATGAGTTGTATGGCAGATGTGAGGGAAGTTAACTGAATGAGAATCTCAATTGTAGGGGGAGTGGGGTCTCTACATAGTAGAACTTAAATGAGTGGTACAAATGAATTCAAGCAGGAAAGAAGCTGGGAAATTAAGACTGTAGAAAGGATTTTCTGCCAGAATGTAGAGTCCCAATATTGCACACTTTGCTCTTTAGTATCTCAAGTTTAACCAAAAAAGCTCTTCAATTTCTCTGCAGGTAAAAAAGGGAAGCTTTCAGGAGGACTTTTTTTTATTAGTCCTAATAAATAGAGGATTTTTTTCTCAATACATGGCCATGTCTGGCTGGGGTGAGGAAGTAAATTGGGTTCCCTTGTCTCGGGGGCTGTGGATCCCAGAACTGGGATGCAAAGTGCTGAAACTCCAGTTGGGATAACTCCAGCCCTAGCTAGTTTCTCTTTATTAATTTATGTTTTCCAACCTGTACCTTACAGGAGGAATGGAAGTCAGAGGGTACAATCAATTGGAAGGGAGGAGGTTTTGTGATCATCCAAAATCACAATTTCCCTCCTTCCCTCTAGAGATGACGCGCAAGCACTCAGTCCCCCTCAAATTCTCCACAAAATTTTATGAGCATCCCCAGGGATGTCCAATGAGTATTTCATGGAAGGGGGTGGGGCATCTTCTCAGCTATGCCATAGTATCTTCCATTTCCTGTTCTCCTACTCCATGTTGCCCACCCCAGAGTCATGCTATTAGAGACACCTCTACTGCTCTACTCATCAAAGGAATCTGCTCGCTACTGTTGGTGCCTCCATGCCCATGCAGTTGCTGCCCATATCAGATACTGACACTGTGAACCCAGCTCACCATGCTGTATCATAAAGGTGCTACCTGCCATCTCTGCAGAAGCACCAATGCTATCTGTTGTCACTGCAAGAGCTGCTTACAATATTTGGTTGGTTGTTGCTTTTAGTTCTAACTCAAGTTTAATTGGAATTCCCTTACTCCAGAGCTCAGTCCAAGGAGGCTGCATCAGAGCACAAGCTGAATGGTGGTGACATTTTTGTCATACTCAAAATCCTTCCTCCTAAGGCACGGGTCCGCGGTCCTTTGAGCAAATTTTATGTCTTCATTTTCTCTTTCCTTGGATTGAGTTCCTTCCAAAGAAGTTTCTCTGTCCCTATGGTGAATAAAGAAGACCTGTCCCTCCAGTCTTCTAAGCATGCCTGTCATGTCTGAGTCCAAGGCACCACTGGGCTACCATATTTCATTCATTTACTTGTTCAACAAATATTTACTGAGGTAGATGCTAGGGATGCAATGGTGAAAAAAGATAAATACAATCAATGTCTTCGTGAAGCTTTCACAGTAATGAGAAGATAAACCAATATTAAAATAGGGTGAGTGTTATGTAATTGGAAAAGAGCTGAAGAAAATGTTGAATCTATGCTTTGAAGAGAAAATCAATTTACTCAAGTTTATTCTAGAAGTAGGTCAGTATAACAAAAGTTGCAATGATTATGACTTTCTCAAAAAAGTTTTGGAGGAACATTCAAAGCTACCTGGATGTTCTCTAGCATCAGTCCTAGGAAACTGAATTATAGATCCCTCCCTAGGTAAAGTTCCACAATTATTTCCTTCTCTGCCTGTGATATGAGGCACTCAGTATAATTGGCCACAGTCAGCAACCAAAGATTTCAGAGCACAAATCACCCACAGAGGCTCTGAATTGTCCTGGAAATAAGATAACAGCATTATTCCAACACCATTTGGAAGCGTCTTTGAGGTTAGTCTTACAGCTCACCTGCAGAGTTAATTTGGTCAGTGGCTCTTCTGAATTTCCTGTGCAAAAAATGTCCAAAGACAAGGGTGGTTACATCTGCCCATGAAACCACTATAATTTATTTCTACTTTTACTGCTACCACCATGGCCGTCTATATGGTCAGCACTAACTTTGTGCCAGGGCTCTGGGCAGATGGCCTCTGGGAGATGATGAGCAGATAGTATATGCTCAAAAGAGGACTTCCTGCTTCAAGTCAGGAGAAAGGGAGATGGAAGGAGACCCTTCTTGCTCCCTGGCCAATGAGATGCCAGGAATCTAAAAATAATAATAAATATTTAAATTAAAAAAAAAAAGATCTAGTGCTTCTCAGAAATGCTGGTCCCAACAAATTCCAGCTGCCTGAGAGGGTGAAACAGAGCAAGCAACAGTCCCAGGCCTTGTAAGGAGAGAGCAGATCATCATACCAACCTCTCAGGTCCAGGCAGGCACAAAACCTTTTACAGTATCTCAAGAATAGCTGCCACAGCACAGGACCCAGGCTGATGAAAGAAGCCGCTTGCTCTGGAACTCCAGGCATGAAAGTAGAAGTGATGACCACACTGATGGCAATGGTGGTGGCTGTAAAAGTGGAAATTGAAGTGGAAACAGCATTCGCTGTATTAATGACCATGAAGGAAATACCAGTAGGGAGAGCAGAAGTAAGACAGTAGGGGAAATGCATCACCTCTAAGAAACTGTGAACTGTATATTTTCACAGCCTTCTTGGCAGTAGAAAGCACTGGTGGGGAGCTGGATTTCCAGTAACCTGGTGAGGATGAACTGGTTCTGTGACTCTATTGTACCTTGACACTGGAGAAACACTGGTTATATGTGTATAGATTAAAATGAAAACATCAGGCTCTAGTAATAACAAGGACTTCTGGAATAGGTTAATAGGACTCAAAAAGTCTCCTACCTATATTTCCTTTGAGGCAAGTGAGTGTGTCATATCTCATTTCCTCATTCATAAATAAACCCAAGGGCAGCTCAATCTTGTTGTCACAGAACATCCCACCTTGTCCTTGCAAGATCGCTCAACTCTATGGGCTGGCCTCTCCTCCTAGTCCCTGGTTTCCAATCCTGAATCCCACCTATCTTCTCATCAGTCACCCTGGATACCCACCTGGCTTGTGCCTTGGATGTCCCCCACCCTTGCTTCTTCCCTGCCCATGACCACAATGTCCAAACATTCCCACAGCTCTGGCCACTAGACTGCATCTGGATTATGTATCTGGGTGTCCTCCTCTTCTCCCCAGACCTTATCCCTCAATTGTGACAGATTTCTTCAAAAGGCTTTAATCAGTCACTTAATATCTCCTGCTGATTTCTTCTAGAAGCCCCTTAGCATGCCAATGTCCAGCACAGAAAAAAAATCAAGATTATTGCCCCCTCATAAATATTTACTTTGTCTTATCATGTGAAAGGTTGGGCCTGCTGTTAGGATTTCAGAGATGTCATCAACTTGATCTCTACCTTCAAAGACTTTATGATCTCTCACAATCACCTATAGAGTTTGAAATATTCGCATCATGAAGTATTTCAATAGCTCAGAATTCTGGGTTTAGAAACTTAATTAAATAAATATATTCAATGTATGCAGTGATTTGGGACTCTTTAACCACAAGAAAGATAAATTCTACTAACAGGAAATGAACTAGTAAAATATACTCAGACCTGAGGGTAGGGTTAGCATCATGGGCATGAGACCTATAAAGTCACACAGGGCCTTGTGCTTAGAAGCACCTCATGCTTGGTTTAATTTGCTGCCTTGAAATTCTTAACAATTTTTGAATAAGTTGCCCTGCACTTTCACCTTGCACTAGGCCCTGCAAATTAAGTAGCTAATCCTTCCTAAATGCGTCAAGATCACATAGTCCACAAATTAAATGGACACCGAATTCAGCAGAATCACTGGGAAGCTTCCAGCTAGAACTCAAATAAAATCACAGAGAAGATACATATCAACTAACAACGACTACTGAATTATCATAAGATATTCAAAATAAGGAGAATATTCAGCCATCCAACCTATCTCATTACCAGGGCAAAATTTGTCTCTGCTATAAATCCTTTAATCTTTTATTGATTTATGTTTTTTAATCTCTCAGATAATGAAACACTCAGAATTTCCACAAGTAAATAGCTAGAGTAATCTGGGAGAATGTTATAGAATCCTTAGGACTTGATGTCTTCTTTATTTATATGGGTGAATAGGAATGTGGAGAATAAAGACGTTTTTACAAGGCAAGAGAGCCAGAGTCTGCATGGTATGTGTTAATGTCAAGTGTATGGCACAGCAGTGAGAATGCAGTTGGATGAAAGTAAAGATGCAGATTCAGGGAGGACTCTAAAGCAGGACTTCAGATAGATTCTTGAACAAGAGAATAAAGTAACAAGAATGATGGTCTCTGAAGCCTAAATATTTGACAAAGGTTTTCCTTTTGCCGTGGGGTGGGAAAATATGAAGTTAAAGGCAAACAACTGTTATGATGATGCAAATCATCTACAACAATGAAAGTAGGTGCTGAAATTAAAGGGAAAAGTGTTTAAAACCAAAAACAAAACAAAATAAATCCAGAATTTTGGTTATTAACAGGCTATCTAGATTAAAGTAGAAACAGAAAAATTAAGGAGCTAGGATAAAGCCATGGGCATGGTTTATTTTCAGGACCCGGGAGAATGACTAAAGCCAGAAAATGAATATAGGAAGAAGGAAGAGAAAGACAGAAGAATCATGGAGAAAACTCTTTGGCAGATGTTTCTAAGATATTCAGTGAGGAGAATATAACTAAAGAAATACCACTGAATTTGGTTATAGTGTTCAAGAGGTTATATTTCCCTAATTTATTTCTTTGCAAAGTTACAACAGGGATCTAGTTTCATTTTATAATATTATATTTTATTCCGTGGTGTGAAACTCATAAGGACAGGACTATGCATTCTGTTCACCATCATACCTACCCCTGGCATGTAGTACAATGTAATAAGAAATCAACCCCACTCAGCAAAATATGAACAGAAGGGAAATTTCTCAACATAGTAAAGGGCATTTATAAAAAGCCAACAGCAAACACCATACTAAATGGAGAGAGTCTGAAAGCCTTCCCCTTGAGAACGGTAACCAAACAAGGATGCCCTTTAACACCACCCTTATTCAACATTGTGTTAGAGGTCCAGCCAGAGCAATTAGGCTGGAAAAAGAAATAAAGGGCATCCAAATTGGTAAGGAAGAACTAAAAGTAACCCTATTTGCAGATGATATGATCTTATACACAGAAAACCCTAAAGAATCCACAAGAAAATGACTGGAACTAATAGAAGAGTACAGTGAAGTGTCAGGATAAAAGATAAGCATAAAAAAATCAGTTGGATTCCTCTACACCAACAAAGACAACATCGAAGAAGAAATCACCAAATCAATACCATTTACAATAACACCCAAGAAGACGAAATACTTAGGAATAAATCTAACCAGAGATGTAAAAGACCTATGCAAAGAAAACTAAAGACACTACTGCAAGAAACCAAAAGAGACCTACATAAGTAGAAAAACATACCTTGCTTATGGATAAGAAGACTCAACATTGTGAAAATGTCTATTCTACCAAAAGCCATCTACAGATACAATGCAATCCAGATTCAAATTCCAATGGCATTTTTTAGTGAGATGGAGAAACAAATCACCAACTTCATATGGAAAAGGGAGAGGCCCCAGATAAGTAAAGAGAAAAAGTAAAGCATTACTGAAAAAGAAGAACAAAGTGGGAGGCCTCACACGAGCTGATTCTGGAATATATTATACTGCTATAGTAGTCAAAACAGCCTGGTACTGGTACAACAACAGATACATAGACCAATGGAACAGAATTGAGAATCCAGACATAAATCCACCCACATATGAGCAGCTGATATTTGATAAAGACCCAAAGCCCATTAAATAGGGAAAAGACAGTCTCTTTAACAAATGGTGCTGGAATAACTGGACATCCTTCTGCAAAAAATGAAACAAGAACCATACCTCACACCATGCACAAAAACTAATGCAAAATGGATCAAAGACTTAAATATAAAATCTAAAATGGTAAAGATCATAGAAGAAAAAATAGGGACAACACTAGGAGTCCTAATACATGGCATAAACAGTATACAAAACATTACTAACAATGCACAAATACCAGAAGAGAAGCTAGACAACTGGGAGCTCCTAAAAATCAAACACCTACGCTCATCCAAAGACTTCACCAAAAGAATAAAAAGACAACCTACAAACTGGCAAAAAAAATTTGGCTATGACAAATCTGATCAGAGTCTAATCTCTGAAATCTATAAGATACTGCAAAACCTCAACAACAAAAAGACAATCCAATTAAAAAATGGACAAAGGATATGAACAGGCAATTTACCAAAGAAGACATTCATGTGGCTAACAGATACATGAGGAAATGCTCAAGATCATTAGCCATTAGAAAAATGCAAATCAAAACTACAATGAGATACCATCTCACCCCAACGACACTGGTATTAATCCAAAAAACACAAAATGATAAATGTTGGAGAGGTTGTGGAGAGACTGGAACACTTATACACTACTGCTAGGAATGTAAAATGGTACAGCCACTTTGGAAATCGATTTGGCACTTCCTTAGAAAGCTAGAAATAGAAGTACCATATGATCCAGCAATCCCACTTCTTGGAATATATCCTAGAGAAATAAGAGCCTTCACAAGAATAGATAATGCACATCTATGTTCTTTGCAGCACTGTTTACAATAGCAAAAAGATAGAAACAACCAAGGTGCCCATCAACAGAAGAATGGATAAACAAATTATGGTATATTCACACAATGGAATACTACGCAACGAAAAAGAACAATGATGAATCCATGAAGCATCTTTTAACATGGAGGAATCTGGAAGGCATTACGCTGAATGAAATTAGTCAGTTGCAAAAGGATAAATATTGTATGAGACCACTGTTTTAAGAACTCAAGAAAAGGTTTAAACGCAGAAGAAAACATTCTTTGATGGTTACAAGTGTGGGGAGGGAGGGAGGGAGGAAGAGGGGTATTCACTAATTAGATAGTGGACAAGGATTATTTTAGGTGAAGGGAAGGACAACACACAATACAGGGGCGGTCAGGACAAGTGGACTAATCCAAAAGCTAAGAAGTTTCCTGAATACAACCAAACACTTCAAGGGACAGAGTAGCAGGGGCAGGGGTCTGGGGACCATGGTTTTAGGGGACATCTAGGTCAATTGGCATAACAAAGTGTACTAAGAAAACGTTCCGCATACTTTGGTGAGTGGCATCTGGGGTCTTAAAAGCTCGCAAGCAGCCATCTAAGATGCATCGATTGGTCTCAACCAACTTGCAAAGGAGAATGAAGAACACCAAAGACACAACGAAAATATGAGCCCAAGAGACAGAAAGGACCACATAAACTAGAGACTCCACCAGCCTGAGACCAAACCCAACTGGAGCAAAAGAAAATGAAGAATACTAAAGATACAAGGAAAATATGAGCCCAAGAGATAGAAAAGGCCAGGATAAGCCAGACACTCCATCAGCCTGAGACCAGAACAACTAGATGGTGTCCAAATGCCACCAGTGAGTGCCATGACAGGAAACACAACAGAGAATCCCTGATGGAGCAGGAGAAAAGTGGGATGCAGACCTCAAATTCTAGCAAAAAGACCATACTTAATGGTCTGACTGAGACTGGAGGGACCCCAGAGTTCATGGCCCCCAGACTCTCTGCTAGCCCAAAACTAAAACCATTCTTGAAACCAACTCTTCATACAAAGATTAGACTGGATTATGAGACACAAAATGATACTGGTGAGGACTGTCCTTCTTAGCTCAAGTAGACACATGAGTCTATGTGGGCAGCTTCTGTCTGGAGGCAAGATGAGAAGGCAGAGGGGAACAGGAGCTGGCTGAATGGACTTGGGAAATACAGGGTGGAAAGGAGGAGTGTGCTGTCACATTGTAGGGAGAGCAACTAGGGTCACATAACAACATGTGTTTAAGTTTTTATATGAGAAACTGACTTGAATTGTAAACTTTCACTTGAAGTACAATAAAAGGAAAGAAATCAATTCCTCCATAATCAACAAAACCTCATGGCATGTCTTCTAAAAAAAAAAAAAAGTAAAATCTCAGCTAACAATGAGACCCTTCATGTCTACTCCCCGTGACAAATTGTATAACACCTTTGCAGATCCAAAATATCTTACCAAATATTGTGAACTTTTTCCAATGTTGCCATCAAACGCTTTCAAAGAGTTTTTTTGAAGACTGGTAACTTATGACTACAAAATCTACCTTGTTTTCCCCTGCTGAGCATCTTCCCTACCTGAACGTCAAGAAGACTCTTTGTCCTCTGTTGACCATGAGGCAAATCTTGGACACGGTCTTGGCTATTCTCAGGGACAAAAGAAAGCCTGTCATTTGTTTGTGTTAAGGAACTGGTTGTGATGGTCCCCAGTTCCTGGCTGGTGAGCTCTCTCTTGCTTCCTGCCATTATCAGTGAAGCCTTGTTTATGAATCTGTGGCTTTGTTTTTTTCCTACAAATGTTAGAGACATAAGAGGAACTCCAAAAAAATTGATCAGTGAATGAACGTTGATGCACCCTGTACATTTTATTAGCTCTGGCTAGTCATCCATCCACTAATGTTAGTTTCACTGACTTTCTTTGTTTAAAGCATGGAAAGAAATGCTTCTACCTATAATTCATTGTACTATAAATATTATGACTCTGAAATAAGAATAATGGAAGGGCAGAGCAAGAAGACAAAAAACTAATGTATGTGGTCTTAAAAAATTTTTTAAATCCAATAGAAGCACACTTTATATTATTGAACAAAACTCTGAGTTGGAAATTATGTGAAAGGTGAGAAGAATCAAGGATGAGGGGATGGTTGAAAATACTAGAAGGAAGCAGAGTATACTAAAAAGCCTTTGGAGGTAAGGGGACATCATCTGAAGAAATAACCAAAGAAAACCAAAATAAAATAAGTGTTTTCCCAGAAAACTGCCATGTATTTCTTGTGTTTCATTTCTAATGCATCACTTTAGAAAATGTTAATAGCTGAAAAGGCAACTAAACAATATACCTGGAACCATTGTGAAGGTTGGCTTGAGCCAACAAAATAGTACATAGGTCACTGGAGTACATGTAGCACATGAGTAAAGAAGAATATTACAGGCAGAAAAACACACAGGTGCAAAACACAAAGAACACAAGGACATCTCTTTAAAGCACTAGCAGGGGAATAAAAAAAACCACAAACTGCAGGATAAAAAAACTGTGCAGGATATAGGGGTGAAAACAATGAACTTTACATAGACTGGAATGTAATTTAAATTATACTGGTGCCGGGCTGGATAAACCAATGAAGGAGCTTAATCACTGCAGCAAAAGCCTAAGGTTAATAGTGACAAACTCCAACAGTTGCCCAGCAATAATGTAAAAAAAGATGACTTTGGACAGAAGCTGTACAGTTGCTACTCTCTGTACCTGAAAAAGTTCAACAGAACCACTTAAAAAGAAATCAGATGCAATCTGTCCAAAAGAAAGACAAAAAACTCTTAGACAGACGGATGGTATTTTTAAAATTTTAATAAAACCACCCTCAGGGAAAACCTTTGACAGGAAAGTAAGGCAAGAAGATAAGGAAGATTAGCATAATGGGTCCCAGAGTCCAGGTACAATGAAACGAGTGCAGAACGTACAGCAGACTTTAAAGAAACCACTAATACAGCCCCAGTGCACTAAGAAGTCTGGTGCCTCAGAGTTGCCAAGAAAAATAGTAGAGGTTGTCATCAATTTCATGCTTCCAAATAACCTCTTCTCATGCAGGTGTTTCCCTGGAAAACTCACAGTTTCAAGAGACAGAGGGAACTAGCCCTCTGCCCAGTCCTCATCTTCAAGGGAGGATAGGGGACAGGGAGGATATCCTCAAAACTGGACCAATAAGCAACACTATGATAAATGGAGAAAAGATTGAAGTTAAGAATTTCATTTTACTTGAATCCACAATCAATGCCCATGGAAGAAGTAGTCAAGAAAACAAACAACGCATTGCATTGGGCAAATCTGCTGTAAAAGACCTCTTTAAAGTGTTAAAAAGCAAAGATGTCACTTTGAGGACTAAGGTGCGCCTGACCCAAGCCATGGTGTTTTCAGTCGTTTCATATGCATATGAAAGCTGGACAGTGAATAAGGACGGCCGAAGAATTGACATGTTTGGAGTGTGGGTTTCTAATTAAGTTCTTTCAAATACTAACTAATCACCTCCCACCTCCACCTGCCAGTGGAGTGAATGTGGAGTTGATTCCAACTCATGGCAACCCCACATGTTTCAGAATAGAACTGGGCTCCATAGGGTTTTCATGGCTGTGACTTTTTGGAAGCAGATTGCTAGGCCTTTCTTTTGAGGCGCCTCTGGTTGGGTTTGAACCATCAACCTTTTGGTTAGTAGTCCAGTACTTGACCATTTTTGTCACACAGGGAGTGTATATTACTAATTACCACCTCCTCAGAGAGAATACCTGATTGGGTCAAGCAAGCTTAACTAATGACTTCTCAGCTACAAATCTACTATATATTTAATATTTGCACTGAAACATTGTAAAATAAAGTACAGACATTAAAACAGCTATGTGCTAATAGAGCCCAAGTAACTAGTCCGCAGAGAGGAGAATAAAATTTATGCAGACTGAGAAGCAGAGATGGTACACCTAAGGTCCTTCTTAAGATAATTGCCTTGTTTTTGAAAATTTCTCGTTCTCTGGTCTCAATCTTTTATGAGAACCAGTTGTACTTTATATATTTGACTTATGCAAGATACCCCAAATCTTTATATTAAATTTTCCATAACCTAATTTGAATATATTTCTGTTACTTGCTACCAAACAATCTCAGACTAAGAGATTAATGCTGTTTTTACAGAATTAATATAATTACAACCAAAAATAAAGAAATTCGACATTTTACTTAGTCTCCCAGCCTCATAACAAGTAAAAATATACTTTCATTAAGTGTACTGAAATGCTGAAAATAGCTCAAGGACATACTTATCATCTTCACAGACTCACAGGAGCCCCCAGTTGAGAACTAGTAAACAGAAGCATGCACGCTTAAGTGCTTTTTTCTACACCTTTCTGAGCATATGTTCACTTTAAAAGAGGATGATTTTTAAACTCAACCAATTTGGTTCTGTACCTGACACATTCAAAGAAGTATTTTAGGTGCTACAGTATGTTTAAAAGCATAAGATCACTCTTAACCTTGAGGTGTTGTATTCTAAAGAAGGGATAGGACAAGCAAACAAATGAAAGAAAGAATACAGTAAATATCATCAAAAGTACAAACACTAATGACATGTAGATTTCTCAGCTCTGTCTGAGTCCACAAAGTTCCTCAAAGTACCCAATGTACTGATGTTACCATTTGAGTAGATATTGAGGAATTGGTGGGACCTGTATAGGCAGAGAGGGTAAGAAAGAGGAGGGAAGGCAAGGCCTACCAGGCAAGAGAAACTGCAGAAAAGTACAAAGGCTGGAAATCACAGGACTTGTTCTAAAAACAGTAGATAGCGTGGCTCAGCTCCAGTGTAAGATACCTGGAGACATAATGTGAGAAAAAGATTAGAAAGATGGGTTCAGACCTGATTTGTGAAGGCCCTGAATCACATTTTAAGGTTTCTGAAACTTTTTTCTGTAGCCAATGTGGGGAGAATAAGGTAAACCCACCACCCCGGTAAAATGGCATGATGAATTTTGTATTTGAGAAAAACAACTCTGGCCACAGGGTGTAGAACAAATGAACAGAGAGACTAGAGCTGTGAAACTTGTTAAGAAGCTGCTAAAATTCTCCAGCTGAGACTTAGTGAGGTGCTATTCCAGGGCAGTTACAGTGAGAATAGAAATGAAGGGATAAAACTTAGAATCACTATAAAGGTAGAGTTGACAGGATTTGGTGATGAATTAAATAAGAAAGCTGGGGGTGTGCAAAAATGACTTAAAGTTTCTTAACTAGAGACTGGGTTTCCTTCTCGTTGGAAAGGAGTTGATGTTCTCTCCCTCTCAATATTATTGTGAGGATGAAGGGGGACAATGTATATGAAAATGTATACCTAATAATAGGGAATTTATAAAGACCGAAAAAAAGGAAAATTGTCTTCTAAAGCCAGCTAGTATGTCATCATATGTAGGAAGGAACTTTTAGCCATAGCCTTTGACTGTATCCTGAAGACTTTTCTAGGCAGGACCAGCCTAGGTCAAAGGCACACCTAACATGAGTTCCCACCAGTTTTGGTACATACTTATGGAAGTATTCAGAGTCATGTCATAAACAAAGATCACTACTTATTATCAACCTCAAATTGCAAAAAGGCTTACTGGTGCAAAGAAACAAAGCCAACAGTCAGAAGCAGGAAGTTAACTAAAAATGACATCAAGCAGGTGACTCAGCAGATCAGGTGCAGAGGAACAAGTCTAGGTGAGTCATAAGAAGGCTGAGAGATAAAGTGATACTCAAATATGCCCAGTGGTGCAGTTCTAAAGATAATTCCATAATAGTCATGGAACATCATCCAAGATGTCAGTTTAATGATCAGCTACATGAAAATGGCTGGGCCAGGGTGGGCTTTGAGAAAAAAAAAAAAAAAAAAAAATTTTTTTTTTTTTCTCAGAGCAGCCCTCAATATGTTCCATGACAGAATTAAGCCCTAATGCCCTCCTAAGTCATTTACTATATGTAATAAATTAACATCTCTACTTTGTACCTAGAACAATATTTATTAGTGTATCATCCTTAGAAGAATTGAGAAATATTCAAATGATTTTCTTTATTCCATGGCTCAGTAGAGGAATCCCAATGACAAGGCCAAATGTCAAACTCTGCTATTTGCCCCATATCACATCACAACCAAAGTCAACCAAGGTATAAAGCAGGTTTGCTGACCTAGGAACATACTGCATAGAAAACACAAGGAAATTAGAATATGTAAATCTCTTGAAATTCCTTCTTTATCCCAATCCACACAATAGCTAAAGCTACAGAAACACAGTTGATAAAAATCTGTAATTAAAGTCTGAACTCTGAAACTTTGGTCAGTTATAGACAGAGGCTGACAAAAAGAAATGGTCATTGAGACAAGGCTGGTATGAGACCCAGACTTGTGAAGGACGGTGCAGAGGATCAAAGGAGAAAGCAAAAAGGACTCCAGATAAGACTAAAACAAAAAAGGATTTCTCAAGCTGTTCCTAAATAACCAAAACCAAACCAAACCCACTGCCGTTGAGTGAATTCCAACTCACAGCGACCCTATATAACAGAATAGAACTGCCCCGTAGGGTTTCCTAAGCTGTAAATCTTTACAGAAGCAGACTGCCACATCTTTCTCCCACAGAGTGGCTGGTGGGTTCAAACGGCCAGCCTTTCAGTTAACAGCTGAGCACTTTAACCACTGCACCACAAGGGGCTCCTCTCCTAAATAACAGTTCAGCCAAATTCTTGTCAGGAGGAATTAGAGTAAATCTGCTTATAAATTACAGCTTGGTGTAAGTATACAAATGTATATCTCTTTACATATTTAAGTTCAAATATCCATCTTGACACTGTCTGGCCAGGGCTGGAGTAGAGGGTTTTTTGTTTTCTAAGTAAGATACATATTATTCATTATATATGGGTTCTGTCAATTTATATAAAACACTTCTGTCAAAACACCCCCTCCACCCTAGCTCGGGTCAGATAACGTCAAGATGGATATTTGAACCAGGAATAACATAATTAGCAATTGTAGTTACAATTCTGAGGTCCTCGATGAGCAAATTAAGCACCTCTTATTATGGAATTCTTCTTGTTAAGGCCTACTCTTGTCTAGGTGTACTACACTTCACAAAACCACCTGGCATGTTTCCTCATATAATATAGATGCCTAAATTTTTGTTTTGTTCCCCTTTGTTAACTTTGAGACTCTTCCATATTATTCTCTATTCAACAAAGGTTCCCTGCTCACGTGGGAACTCATTAGCCCAGACTCCCTCTTGCTTTTCAGTGGGACCTCCTGGAGGTACATAGTATCCTATCCTGTCACCAGTCAAGGCTACCTGGCCCACCACACTAGTGTTGTCTAGAATACTATCTTGGAGGTTAAGGGCTGCAGTTCTCCTTTCTCCTCCCTGAAGACTTTGGCCTTCTAATATACAGCGATCCACTTTTAACCATTACCAAGATCTGCTTAGAAGTCTTGGCGGAATTCCACACACCTTTTCCCAGGACAATAGATCTACTTGTTACTTACGTGCGTAACTAAAAACCATTCAAATAACCCTACCACACAAAATGTCTGCTCTGAAGTGACTGCAGCCCACAATCCTAGAAAGTCCTTCACCTACTCACTCAACAAATACTTATTAAGCCCCTGCAAAGAACACCAATTCCAGGTGCTATGAGTATATTATTGTTAGTTGCCATGTAGGCTCCAACTCCTGGCGATCTTATGTGTAACAGAACAAAACATTGCCCAGTCCTGTGTCATCTCTATGATCTTTTATATGCATGAATCCATTGTTGTAGTTGTTGTATCAACCCATCTCATTGAGGGTTTTCCTCAGTTTTGCTGACCCTCTACTCACCAAACATGATGTCTTTTCTAGTGATTGGTCTTTCCTGATGGTGTGTCCAAAGTAAGCCAAGAAGTCTCACCATCCTCCCTTCAAAGGAGCACTCTTGTTGTATTTCTTCTATGACTGGTTTGTTTGTTCTTCTGGCAGTTCATGGTATAATCAATAGTCTTTGCCAGCACCACAATTCAAATCTATCAATTCTTCTGACTCCTTTTTTCACTGAATACGAGACAATTGAAAAGACCATGGTTTGGGTCAGGCACACCATAGTCATCAAAGTGACATCTTTGCTTTTTAGAACTCTTAATTAATGAGGTCTTTTGCAGCCAATTTGCCCAATGCATTATGTCATTTGATTTCTTGACTGCTGCTTCATTGGAAATTGATTGTTGATCCAAATAGAATGAAATCCTTGACAACTTCAATGTTTTCTCCATTTATCATGATGTTGTTTATTGGTCTAGTTGTAAAGATTTTCATTATGTTCAGATGCAATCCATACTGAAGGCTGTGATCTTTTGCCTTCATCATTAAGTGCAAGGTATATCATCTGCGTATCGCAGGTTGTTAATGAGTCGTTTTCCAATCCTGATATCATGTTCTTTGTATAGTCTGGCTTCTTAGATTATTTGTTTAGCATACAGATTGAATAAATAAGGTGAAAGGATACAAACCTGCTGTACATCTTTTCCAATTTTAAGCCTACACCTATAGGAGAACACAAAAGACAAGGTCCTGGCTTTCACACCGTGCACATTTTAGGAAAGGCTGGCATGCATTTTAAATATTCACTTCCTACTCCCACAACTCACTCCCATCCCTACTCAGCTCACTAGTCTTTAACAGGCTCAATTTGTATGTTCATTTTCACTTGGAATTTGACATTGCCATGTATGTTTTCTGCTAACATGCTTGATTTTCCTTAATACCCAATGAATTACGCTCCAAAAGAAAAATAATTAAATGCAGTAGTTAAGAGAATAGACTTTTTAGCCCCACTGCCCAAGTTTGAATCCCAGCCCTCATACTCGTTAGCCATGTGACCTTGTGTGAATTACTTCACCTCTAGGCTCTTCAGTGTCCTTCTTTATGAAAACAAGAGAGTAATAGCTCCTACTAATCTCCTGAGACTGTTGTGAGGATTAAAGAAGTTAATTTAGGTAAAGCACTAGGAACAAAGGGTGCCTGACATATTAAGTAAGCACCACATAAGTGCCAACTGTTATGCAAACTTCACTGCTAAATGTTTCACTTATTCAGTGATCCCTGATGCATCAGTTGTCTTGACTTTCCCCACAGGCCTAAGTCTGTGGGCTCAATCTCCTCAGGCCCAAATCTATCCCCTCCAACCCACCCCTACCTTCTTTAATAAGAAATATCTTCTTGTTCAGTGCCGTTGAGTTGGTTCCAACTCATAGCAACCCTATGTACAACAGAAGGAAACACTGCCTGGTCCTGCACCATCCTTACAATCATTGCCATGTTTGAATCTATTGTTGTAGCCACTATGTCAGTCCAGCTCCTTGAGGGCCTTCCCTTTTTTGTTGACCCTTTACTTTACCAAGCATGTTGTCCTTCTCCAGGGAGTGATCCCTCCTGAAAACATGTCCAAAGTACCTGAGGCCAAATCTTGCCATCCTCGCTTCCAAGGAGCACTCTAGCTATACTTCTTCCATGACAGATTTATTTGTTCTTCTAGCAGACTGGGGTATATTCAATATTCTTTACCAACACCATAATTCAAAGGCAACAAATATCTTATAGTCCCACATTACTATCCTGAAATAAAATCCACAGGTAATATAGCCTACCTACATACACAATTTCAAAATGATTAATATAATCACCCAAATATAATTCATAGGAAAAACTTAAAACTTATTAATAAAATAATATATATCTTATAGCATAAATGCTTGGGCAGACAACAATAGCACCCTCACGTTAAAGTTTGACCTACATGAGAAGACACCATAAAGTAATCAGGTACCGACAGGTATCTCTATGAAGGCAACGGCCAAAAGTGCGCTAATACAAGTGTGTTGTATTAATGCAAATCCTGTGAATGACAATGCTGCTAGTGATGTGACTATCTGAGGTGAAAAGTTTCAAGCAAAATAGAGTTTCATCTTCCCTCAATTTACCTAGTTGTTGTAAGTTGTTGTATTCATAGAAAATTCAGTGTATAGTAAAAAATCATGTAAAAATTACTTTGTGAATATGTATAAAACAGAACTGAGTTATAGTCTCAGATAATTATAAACAATTTTTCACCTAAATGAATTTAAGGGTAACATAAGAAAGCAGTGCAATATTCAGGACAAGTCTTCCCTGTGAAGTACCGTCCTGCACATTGCAGGACATCTAGCCTCCCCAGTCCCTGCCTGCCAAATGTAATTAACTCTCCCCACCCCCTCAGGCATTTGACAAATGAAACAACCCATTTCCAAAACAGTCTTTGGGGACAGTGCTAACCTACTAAGAACTACTGGTTTAACGAATGGCAGAACAGGGGAAAGGAGGAAGATATCTTTTGAAACACAGAAGGGAGACAGCTTCATTCCTAAGAGGAGGTCCCAAGAAAGAGGTCTACGGCAGGACTATGGCAACAGTGGAGAAGAAACTAGAAGTCTTCTTCCTTCTTCTCTATACTTCAAAATATTTTTCAACAGTATGTAGTACATTTATAATGAAAATATTAAGAAAAAAATAATAAAGGGGAATTCTCAAAAATATATATAAATCACAAAAACCCAAATTATGGGAAATCTCCAGGAAATAAAAAAGCATCTTCACCTAATAAATTGCAAGGAAGAGAGAATTGAGGAGAGGAGAGAAATTATGGATTAAAAGACGCTTAAAAAGAAATTGTTTAGTTTCCTAATGTTGCCATAACAAAATACCATAAAGTGGATGACTTTAAAAAATAAAAATTTATTAACTTACAGTTCTGGTGGTTAGAAATCCAAATCAATATATTGGCCAGGCCATGTTCTCTCTGAAGTTTCTAGAAGATTCTTTCTTGTCTCTCCCAGCTTCTGGTAGACCAGGATGTTCCTTGGCTTGCAGCAAGTTTCTTTTAATCCATAATTTCTTTCCTCTCCTTAATTCTCTCTTTCTTGCAGCTACCTGGTTATTTTCTCTCTGCTCTTCTGTGTCTCTTCTCTTTTATAAGGACATCACTCAGATTGGATTAGTGTTCACCCTACTCTTATGTGACCTCATGTTAAGAACTGATAACATCTTCAAAGACCCTATTTCCAAGCAAAATTATGTTCAGAGGTACCAGAAGTTAGGGCTTCAACTTGTCTTTTGGGGAGACATGATTCAATCTATAGAAGACATACCAACTAGTTGTAATTTGTAGGCCTTATGAGACAACTAGAAATATGAGCTCTGATTAGCTGGGTATTTGATATTAAGGAATTACAGTTAATTTTTGTTGTGATACTGGGATTATAGTTATTTCTTAAATAAGTCCCTATCTTCTACAGTATATATGAAAAAAACATAAGAGATTTGCTTCAAAATAAAAAAGAGTAGGGATATGGGTGGGGGAATATCTGCAACTAGATTGACCATAAGCTCCATTCTATTTTTCGGTATGTTTTACATTTTCCATAATTAAAAAAAATTAAATAATGGCAAAGATATGGCTGTAGAGAAAAGAGAAACTAAGAAGGATTGCATTCTGATAACATTCTAATGAATGCCACACTACAGAAAAAAAATTAATATAGAAAGAGAAAAATAATCACCCACGATACATCACAGGGTCAATTTTATTGTGATTTGGGGAATTTAGCAATAATCCTTTTGTTTGTTGTCTTCATCCACAGTCTCTTTTCCGCTTTATAAAGCTTTAAACGTTTTTTACAAACCTCAGTAGGGCTTCAGGGTCAGGAAAGGAGAGAGAAGGATGTAAAACTGTGCTCTATTCCTCAGAGAGACAGATATGAAGCAAAGCCTTGGATAGAGGCACTAATCTGTGGCAATAGCACAGGCAGTGAGCAGTTAGAGTTCTAAGGAAGAAGAGGGCAGGGAACTGACCTGGGGCCAACATGTGTCCGCACAGGTTTTTACTTCGAGAAGTCCCTATCCTCAAAGATTTCATAGCCCCAATTCTCTAAAATTGCTGTCCTCATTCCTACCCTGTCCTTTCCTTGCCTCTTCAGTGGGCAGCCCAACCAACAATGAGCAACAATGAGTACAAACAGTCCCTGTTCTCAGTTCTTAGACGATAGAACAGGATGGGGAAAAGAAATTCCTGCTCTTGCTATTGTAGTTGTCCCCTAGAATAGTATTATGTTGCCCACAATTTTATTTTTAAACACTTGAACATAGGAACTGTAATATTACATATGTTAGTTCTAATTTATACCTAAATATTAACTTATATTTGATGATCCTTAATCAGGCTCACTCCGTGGGTAGTTGGTTAGCATCTGAATGACCTAATCAGAAGCCCATATTCCAGATGCAGCTACCACAGCATTTTCAACTATTTTAGTCTCGTGTCAGCACTAGAGAATTTGTTCATTAACATAAGGAATGTTAGAAATGACTTGCTATTGGTGAAATGAGAGGTATTGGCTAGAAAAAAACATATATGCAACCCAGCACTTACTTGTGTACAAATCTAGTTAACCAAAAATCAGTTCCTGTTGAGTCAAGTCCATCTCATGAAGGCCCTGTATGTGTCAGAGTAGAACTGTGTTCCACAGGATTTTCAATCGTTGATTTTTCAAAAGTAGATTGCCAGGCCTTTCTTCTGAAGTACCTCTGGGTAGACTCAAACACCCAATCTTAGCAGTCAAGCACATTGACTATTTCTCCACCCAGAGACACCACACATCTCGGTTATCCAGCAGCTTATTTCCTTGGAGTGGATTCTTGGCTTACAGTTCTCTTATGTCCTGAGTTTTATCATTAACAAAGATTTCTGTCGCCTGATTCCTAGGTTATCTGAATCCTTCCTGTAGAATACTGTACATTCCATTCCATGCAAGGTATTAAGAGTGCCTAAGAGTGTGTGACTGCTCTGAGCTCACAAAAACAAGTTGCAAAACCATGGTAGTTCCACTTGCTAATCAATGTTTACATAAACATATATTTACATATATATGTAGCAGAATCTGGTGTGAGACTTGCCTTCTCTGTAACCTGCCTACTGGTTATGGAGGTGGAGTTTGGGGAAACCCATAGCTCTCGTTTCTATCAAAATAACGATGCTCTCACACCTACCAATAAAAACCTATTCGTTGTACACAAACAACTTGACTTAGATCATTTTGCAACAGATATATTCCTGACATTTCCAATTGGATATAAAAATTCTTTTCCCACAGAAATTTCAAGTTTTGAAGTATGTTAACATTAACATACATATAGTTACATTCTTTAGATTTGTAAATACAGCACACATTGGGATATATCAGAGGTCTGCAAAATATTGCTCTGGGACCAAATCTGTTTGACGCTTGATTTTGTGAGGCCAGTGAGCTAAAAGTATTTTTTATCGTTTTAAAAATATTAAAAGAAGAATGATATTTTGTGACATCTGAAAATTATCTAAAATTCAAATTGCAATGTCCACAAATAATGTCTCTTTGGAACACAGCCACGCCCATTTATTTACCTATAGTCTATGACTGCTCTTCCACTATAATGGCAGAGTTGAGTAATTCAGATAGAGACAATCTGTTACACAAGACCTGAAATATTTACTGTTTGGCTCTTTACAGAAAAATTTTACTGACCCCTGGTGTATATTATAGGTGATTGTAGACTACTATAAGAAATAAAATATTATGAAGAAGCTGAGTTCCAAGTTCCAAATAGCTACCTTACAAATTATCAGAGGAACTACAAATGATTGGTAAATTGGGAATAGGATTTAGTGAGTTTTATTACTCCCATTTTTAAGGTATGAATAAATGTTTGGTCATCGCTTATACATAAAGTTAATAACATTCACCAGCCCTTGGACTGGTGCCAGGGCACAGCACCTGAACAAATACATCACGAACAAGCAATAGAAATGCCTTCTTTATATAGGCAAAGGCAAAAATGTTTCAAACAAAGTTATCACTACCACACTGCCTCAGTTATAATCTGCTCCTATCTACTTCTCCCTCCTTTGTAATTCTACAGATACATTAAAAAAAAATTACAGTTAGCATATGTATATATTCCATGGGTTTTAACATATTTATAAAGTTAAATTCATTGAGAGGAGAATTATAGCAATGTTGGGCTCACAGTAACAAGCCAATAAGAAGTTCTTTGGTAAAGTTTTTGGGATAAGAGCAGCCCATTATATTGCGCATGCCATTGCCTCCTGTCTAAGCCATCCTGGAACAATTTGTCAACAAATAAGCCAAGAACTGCCATAAACAGTTATTTTAAAACAGAAAAAGCAGACATATTTTAATATGCAAATCTACAGATTTCTCTTGATGCTGCTTCAAGAATTTAACCTCAGTAAGAATCTCTCCAAGCTAGGCACTGCCAACCTGTCAAAAGAGTGGCTGAGGAAGAAGGTTCCAGCTCATTAGGATTGTGCTTATCACCATCTTAAAAAGCGCCTTGAAAAATGGAAAGGGCAGCTGAGGCCCATCCAGACAGGCAGATTTTCTGGTCTCTCTCTTCTAATCTGCACTGGCAAAGGCCCATGCAGAGCATTTTTAACCCACTGTGAAAAAAACATTATTAAAGTGTATGTATTCATACCTGAAAACATCTCTTGATTTTCAAGGACTCAGTAATCTATGTTTAAGAGAAATTCCCAACCAACCAAGAAGGATTATTAGTATCAAACATATGGAAAGATCTGTCGATAGACTGAGAAAAAAAATCATGGCTGTTTGCTGGTCAAAATGCATGCTTAAGACAGTGTGAAGGAACATGGTCAAAGTTCTTTTACCTTTCCAGAGTCTAGTACAGGAAGAACAGACGTTCTTAACAAAAGTTGAACGTTGAATGTGCCACTGTATAATATCATAGCTTCCAAAAACGGCAGAGCAGGGACACTGCTGAGAGCAGGAAGGCTCTCAGTGGGCAAGCCACACCTCTACTTCCTAGCGGGATGGGAAGACCACAGAGCCCTCGGAGAGTTATGCACAGCAGTCTGCCCCAGTTCTATTCCCGTTGCTCAGAATGAGCTTCAGGAAGCCATCTTGCCTTTCTCCTAGAACCAATGAGGGTAGCCAAATGGTCTCAGTTACCCTTTCCAGTCCTGGTATAAGCCAACTGCATGCATAATGCACTTCCATAACCATACTCTCTCTGGTTCTCGAGGCCTGTTAAGAATTCTGTCCTTGTTTTGCCTCCTACTTCTATTGGCCTCCTGTGGTGGGAAGCAGAACAACAGTGGTTAAGGATCTCTAGGATCCAGAACTTTGAGTCCAAATTCTGGCTCCCTGGCTTCTATGATCTGTGCTAGCTACTTTGTCATTCTGTGCCTGTTTCTTGATCTGAAAGTTGTTAAAATGATAGTTACCTGCATCATGTGGTTGTTATAAGAATAGATCAATAATTCTCAGAATAAAACCCTCTCCCTACTACAAATATTTAGTAACATACTCTTGAGCATCCTGGAAATGAAATTCATAGATAATACTACCTACCAGAATAAATTTTTAAAAATTTATGTAATGCCTTAATTGTAAGATAAAGAAAAAATACAAGGTAATTTATAATAAAATAATGTGTTTCTATAAGTAAATGCTCAGACATGATTATTCTACAACAAATAATAAATTGACTCTATCTTTGCACATTTACATGGAATCACCATTAACACAGCAGCTGCAAACTACCTCAAGCCATGTTGTCACATACAGGGACACAATCTCTGAAACAGTTAAAGAAAAAAAAAAAAAAAAAACAACTCTTGATATGGTTCCAAACAAAGTACAATCTTCCCTCAGTTTAATGATAAATGCATTCTTGGAAATGTCAGTATTTTAGAACCATACAAAAATTACCTTCTGTTTATATGAAAAACAAAATTAGGTTTTTGGCACAAAAATTTAAACCAAATGTCACTCGTGTGAATAACCGCAGAACATTAGAGACACAAATGTGAGATGATCCTTTACTATGTGGGATTGTTCCATACCCCACATGAAGTCTGGCATCCCTGGACCCCACCCACTATATGGCATTGTTGTTATTAGATGCCATCAAACTTGTTCTAATTCACAGCAACCTTATGTGCAACAGAATAAAACACTGCCTGGTCCTGCACCATCTTTGCAGTCGTTGTCATGCTTGAGCCCATCATTGCAGCCACTGTGTCAATCCATTTCATCGAGGGTCTTCCTCTTTTTCGCTAACCCTCCACTTTACCAAATATGATGTCCTTCTCCAGGGACTGATCCCTCCTGATAATATACCCAAAGAATGTGAGACAAAGTCTCTCCATCTTTGCTTCTATGGAGCATTCTGGCTGTACTTCTTCCAAGACAGATTTGTTCATTCTTTTGGCAGTCCACGATATATTCAATATTCTTCGCCAACATCATAATTCAAAGGCATAATTCTTCTTCAGTTTTCCTTAATCATTATTCAGGTTTCACATCCATATGAGGCTACTGAACGCACCATAGTTTGGGTTAGGTGCACCTTAGTCCTTAAAGAGACATCTTTGCTTTTTAACACTTTAAAGAGGTCTTTTGCAGCAGATTTGCCCAATGCAATATGTGATTTAATTTCTCGGCCTCTGCTTCCATGGGCATTGATTGTAGATCCAAGAAAAATGAAATCCTTGACAACTTCAATCTTTTCTCTTTTTATCATGATGTTGGTTACTTGTCCAGTTGTGAGAATTTTTGTTTTCTTTATGTTGAGGTGTAATCCATACTGAATGCTGTGGTCTTTGTCATTCATCAGTAAGTGCTTCAAGTCCTCTTCACTTGTAGCAAGCAAGGTTGTGTCATCTCCATAATGCACGTTGTTAATGAGTCTTCCTCCAATCCTGATGCCCCATTCTTCTTCATAGAGTCCAGTTTCCTGGATTATTTACTCAGCATACAGATTGAATAAGTACGGTGAAAGGATGAAAACCTGACACAAGACTTACCTGACTTTAAACCACGCAGTAATCCCTTGTTCTGTTCCAACAACCGCCTCTTGATCTACATACAGGTTCCTCAGGAGCACAATTAAGTGTTCCAGAATACCCACTCTTCACAATGTTATCCATGATTTGTTATGGTCCACACAATCAAATGTCTTTGCATAATCAATAAAACACAGGTAAACATTTTTCTGGTATTCTTGGCTTTCAGTCAAGATCCATCTGACATCAGCAGTGATATCCCTTGTTGCACATCCTCTCTTGAATCCGGCTTGAATTTCTGGCAGTTCCCTGTCTTTTTACTGCTGCAGCTGCGTTTGAGTGATCTTCAGAAAAACTTTACTTGTTTGTGATGTTAATGATATTGTTTGATAATTTCCACATTCTGTTGGATCACCTTTCTTTGGAATAGGCATACATATGGATCTCTTCCAATAAATTGGCCAGGTAGCTATCTTCCCAATTTCGTGGCATATATTGGTGAGCACTTCCCGCACTGCATCCGTTTGTTGAAACATCTCAATTTGTATTCTATCAATTCCTGGAGCTTTGTTTTTTGCCAATGCCTTCAGTGCAGCTTGGACCTCTTCCTTCAGTACCATCAGTTCTTGATCAAATGCTACCTCCTGAAATGGTTGAACATCAATCAATTCTTTTTGGTATAGTGATTCTATGTATTCCTTCCACCTTCTTCTGATGCTTCCTGCGTCGTTTAATATTTTCCCCATAGAATCCTTCAATATTGCAACTCAAGACTTGAATTTTTT
Source organism: Loxodonta africana (assembly GCF_030014295.1). Classification (NCBI taxonomy): domain Eukaryota; kingdom Metazoa; phylum Chordata; class Mammalia; order Proboscidea; family Elephantidae; genus Loxodonta; species Loxodonta africana. The sequence goes on along the minus strand of NC_087342.1, from coordinate 137,746,285 downwards.
TTCAGGTCTTTCAGCTTGAGAAATGTCAAGTGTGTTCTTTCCTTTTGGTTGTCTAACTCCAGGTTTTTGCAAGCTGTTATAATACTTCACTTTGTCTTCTCAAACTGCCCTTTGAAATCTTCTGTTCAACTCTTTTACTTCATCATTTCTTCCATTTGCTTTAGCTACTCGATGTTCAAGAGCAATGCTAAGAGTCTCTTCTGACATCCATTTTGATCTTTCCTGTCTTTTTAATGACCTCTTGCTTCCTTCAGGTATGATGTCCTTGATGTCATTCCACAGCTCTTCTGGTCTTTGGTCATTAGTGTTCAACTGGTCATCTATTCTTGAGATGGTGTTTAAATTCAGGTGGGATATACTCAAGGTCGTGCTTTGGCTCTTGTGTACTTGTTTTAATTTTCTTCAGCTTCACTTTGAACTTGCATTTGAGCAATTGATGGTCTGTTCCCCAGTTGGCCCCTGGCCTTGTTCTAACTGATGGTATTGAACTTTTCCATCTTATCTTTCCACAGATATAGTCGATTTGATTCCTGTATATTCCATCTGGTGAGGTCTGTGTGTATAGTTGCCGTTTACGTTGTTGAAAAAAGGTATTTGCAATGAAGAAGTCATTGGTCTTGCAAAATTGCATCATGCGATCTCTGGCACCACTTCTATCACCAAGGCCATATTTTCCAACTACTGATCCTTCTTTGTTTCCAACTTTAACATTCCAATCACCAGTAATTACCATTGTATCCTGATTGTATGTTCGATCAATTCCAGACTGCAGAAGTTGGTTAAAATCTTCAGTTTCTTCATCTTTGGCCTCAGTCGTTGGTACATGAATTTGAATAGTAGTAGTATTAACTGGTCTTCCTTGTAGGTGTCAGGATATTATCCTATCACTGACAGAGTTGTACTTCAGGAGAGATCTTGAAATGTTCTTTTTGACAATGAATGCAATGCCATTCCTTTTCAAGTTGTCATTTCTGGCATAGTAGATCATATGATTGCCTGATTCAAAATGGCCAATATCAATCCATTTCAGCTCACTAATACCTAGGATATCGACGTTTATGAATTCCATTTCATCATTGACAATTTCCAATTTTCCTAGACCCATACTTCGTACATTCTGCATTCCAATTATTAATGGATGTTTGCAGCTGTTTCTTCTCATTTTGAGTCATGCCACATCAGCAAATGGCCCTGAAAACTTGACTCCACCCATGTCATTAAGGTTGACACTACTTTTAGAAGGCAGCTCTTCCCCAGTTGTCTTTTGAGTGCCTTCCAACCTGAGGGGCTCATATTCTGGCAGTATATCAGACAATGTTCCACTGCTATTCATAAGGTTTTCACTGACTAATTCTTTTCAGAAGTAGACTGCCAGGTCCTTCTTCCTAGTCTGTCTTAGTCTGGAAGCTCAGCTGAAACTTGTGCACCATGGGTGACCCTACTGGAATTTGAATACCGGTGGCATAGCTTTTAGCATCACAGCAACACCCAAGCACCCACAGTATGACAAATTGACAGACACCCAGAAGGATATGGCATTGGCACTCCCAAATCCCTGTGACAACAAAAACACCCCCGTTGAAGATTGCTGAATTAAATGACACAGGAAACACACAAAAGAGTATCTACCACGTGGTTAATGCTAAGAAACATTAACTATTTATGCTAACTCTTTCTGTTTTCATGTAGTGTCTCCTAACTCACTCAACAACTTGCCTCTACAGTATATTCTCACACACTATTGGGTGCCAGCAAAATAGAAACTGCACTATGGGAAGCTGTTCCATGGGTTAGACAGAGTGTAACGAGAAAGCCAGTGTACACTTTGCTTGGGCTACATGCCTTAAAAAGCCCATATGTCTCCCATTAATAAATAAGGAAACTACCTGGAAGAGTCCTTCCACCATTCACCAAAGGGTAGAAAGAGAGATTAAAAGGGTATAAAAACCAGGATAAGCACAGTCCAGAGAGACACCCTGATAAGTTTGTTTCCTGATCATGGAGAATCATACTAGAAGGAACTCAAGGAGTGCTTACAACATGATAGATTTGAATTGGGATTTTAAGAGCTTTGAAGTCCTGATTTTGTCCTCTGTCTTCTCATGTATTAACTTCAGCCAGTATTAAATAAAGTGAAAAAATGAGTTAACACAAGATAGAAGGCTAGTGTCTGATTTCTAGGGACTTCAGAGACCCGTTTTAGGCAGAAAATGGCTGGTGGAGCAGAGAAGTGCTTGACAGTCTGAAGGGCTAGCCAGGGCCCTACAGCTGATCCCAATTACCCAATGTTGCATAAAGAAAAATAGGACTTTGGTTGCATCACCCTACTCATCTATCTATTCTGACTTCCTAAGTAACCTCATCCGATCCCAGGGTTTTAGAAAAATATACCTAAATCTCTGTCCCAGACCTCAGAACTTGTCTATCCAACTGTCTATACAATATATCTTGGTTGTCTAATGAGAATCTCAAATGAACATGTCCATCTTGTGCCTCCAGATATGATATCCTGAGAAGCATAATAAATATTTTTTGGGTGAATGAACAAATATTAGACAGTAATACTAAAAAAAAAAAAAGCCCATTGCTGTCAGGTCGATTCTGGCTCATAGCAAACCTATAGGACAGGGTAGAACTGCCCCATAGGGTTTCCAAGGAGTGGTTGGTGGATTTGAACTGTCAACCTTTTGGTTAGCAGCTTGAACTCTTAACCACTGCACCACCAGGGTTCCTAGACAGTAATAGAAAAAAAAAAAAATTAGCCAGAGAAAATTATGTGCAGCCCAGATAGTTTTAAAGGAGTCTTTGAAGAAAAGAGGGAAAGATTTCTGAGCCTTCAGAAACCAGGAGCAGCTAGTAGGCTAAATCAGTCTGAGGAAGGCCTGAGTCCAAGTACTTGTGAGCCTAACTAAAGTGGAGGTATCCGAAACTGCTTAATTCTGGACCTGTTATAAAGCATCTGACTCATACCATGGCCTCAAGCTCCCAATGAAGAATACACCCAGGAAATAGAATTGCACATATATAGGCACGTCCAGTGGTGCAGAATTCTGGGGCCAGGTTACCAATTTATTTCTATGCCGGAACAGAAACAGGACTGCTATGTAAGAGGACCCTGGCCTTTCCCTCTCTATTCTATTCAGGGTATCTTCACTAGGTGCTTTGACTTTCATAAAAGGATTTAACCTGGCTTGCACCTCAGCCAATAGTTATTGCACATAGGTCTGCTCTTATCCAGTAACAAAAAATACCTGCTCTCCAGGTACTAGTTGAAGAGTAACTTCAGATTTTTCTCTGTGCAATATCTATTACATAAACATTTGAGAAAATGACACTTACAGAAGCCTGAAGGATTTGCCATCCATCCTGTCTGATAGATTCTCTGCTAAGCAGCTCACAGTGTAGCCCCACCATGTGGTTGTTTGATTTTATAGCAGTAGTTTACTCTGCTGTCCTTGGGCATTATGTCTTTATCATAAATTGAAGAACATTATAAGGAAGAGTTCTATGACATTCAACATCTTATTAGCTATACAAATATTACTGATGAAGACTATTTTACGATAGCCCATGGGAGCTGTCTCTTTGGCTTTGCTCCAAGAATACCCAGGCCTCTCCAGATGTGTTCAAAAGAATCTAAGAAAGTGTAACTAACAAGAGAGAAGGTAGTATAAATCAAAGAGGTTACCAGAGGCTACATCAGATATAAGAACTATGCAGAAAAATTAAAGTGATGTGATAGAAGCGACTGTGTGATGTCTTTAAATTGGGTAATGAGAAAAGAACTTTCTGAGGAGGTGGCACCTAAACTGAGAGTAAAGAAACAAGCAAAAGTCAGTTACATGACTACAGGGAGGTTGAGTTGGTGCAAAGACCTTAAGAAAAGACAAGTAAGTAAAGGGCAAAGAAGTAGCCATTGGATTTGGTGAGTTGGAGATTGTTCACAACCTTAGTAACTGGAGCCCAGTCAATGGAATGTTTGGGAAATAAGTCTGATTAGACAGTGTTGAGGAATGAGAAATGAGATTCATGCCATGGTTAGGGATGGGTAGACCCAAGTCCATATATGTTTCAGTTCCACTCAATTTTGTTCATAAATTTGAACACATTCCCATGAAAATCTGCCCAGAGTTTTTCATGAGTTTAATAAAATATTCATAAAACTCATATGGAAATAAAAACCAAAACCCATTGCCGCCGAGTCTATTCTGACTTACAGCGATCCTATAGAGTTCATAGTTCTATGGAATAGAATTGCCCCACAGGGTTTCCAGGAGCATCTGGTAGATTCCAACTGCCAACCTTTTGGTTAGCAGCTGAGCTCTTAACCACTGCACCACCAGGGCTTCTCATATGGAAATACTAAGAGCTAAAAATTGATATGAATACTTTGAAAAGCATAATGGGGAGATTTGCTCTACCAGGTGTCAAGATTTGTTATAAGGCTATATCAGTAAGATTGTGCACTACTGATGCATTTATAAAAATAAACCACTGGACCAATGAAACAGCACAGAGATCCAGGAAATAGTACAAATCAAAGATGGCATTACAATGGCTAGAGAAAAGAAGAGCTAGTCATTAAGAATGCTGGGGCAATTGGTTATCCACAATTGAAAAAGATTAGCTACTTACCTTCCATTTACTCAAAATAAATTTCTCTCTCCTGGCTTCTCTTTTTTATATCTCAAAGGAGATTGCCTCAAGACACAATCCAATCTTGTAGATTGAGTCCTGCCTCATTAACATAACTACCCCTAATCTATCTCATCAACATCAAAGAAGTAGGATTTATAACACATAAGTAAATCACATCAGATGACAAAATGGTAGACAATCACACAATACTGGAAATCATGACCTAGCCAAATTGATACACATATTTTGGGGGGACACAATTCAATCCATGACAGACACCTTTTCAACTCATTGGTTTGGCAAAAATTAAAAAGTCCGATAAACCAAGAACTGGCATGAATATGCAGAACTAGGAATTTCTCATTTATTACTTACTGGTGGGACTGGAGCTTGCTACACCTATCAAAAAAGAATAAGGTGTACAATAGCTTTTAAATGAAATACTATATGGAATTGAAATGAATTAATTGATATATTAATATAGATAAATGTCAAGAACATAATACTGAACAAAAATGTAAGTTGCAAAATGACATGCACAGTACAGTATTTATGTAACATTTTAAAACTTGTAAAAACAATGCTATATTTTGGTTGTGGATATGTATTTGTGTACTAATATATAAAATATGCACGGTTAGGATAAACATCAAATTCAGGATAATGGTTGTCTTTGGAGATGGAAAGGAATGCAGTGGAGAAGGGCTTCAATTGTATCTGTAATATTTCCATTAAAAAGGTAAAGCTAATATAAGAAAACATTAAGATTTTATACAGCTGGACAGTGGCTATGTATGTACAGCAAATCCATTGCCATCGAGTCAAATCCAACTCATAGCCACCGTATAGGACAGAGCAGAACTGCCCTATAGGGCTTCCAAGGAGCAGCTGGTGGATTCAAACTGGTTAGCAGCCGTACTTTTAACCACTGCACCACCAGGGCTCTGCATATGTATGTACATAAGTGAATATTACATTATTCCCTAATTTTTCTACGTTTGAAATATTTTATAATTTAACAAGAGAGAAAATGAAATATGAAGAGTGAAAACAATGAATATAGATGATCTTTCAGGGACTTTTACTGTGAATGGGACAGAGAAATGGGGTGGTTGCCTAAAAGGATCAATATTAAGTTTGTTTTTCTAAGACAGAAGACATTAGAGCATTTTATATGTGATGTGAATGACCTAGTCAAAAAAAAAGACTACAGTGGGTGAACCAAGAAATAAAGTCCATAAGTAGCCACAGGGTGGGATTCTGGGCTCAAGTGGCAAGGTTCACCTTTCACATACAAAGCTGCACTCTTTCCCTGGCAATAGGAAGAGAAGCTGAGGGCAAGTGCAGGCAGATTGGGGGATTTCATGAAGGAGATGAGGGCCTTTAAAGGACTGCCATCTGACTACATCCATTTTGTCAGTAAAACTGGAACACATACAGGTAGAGTCCTCAGGGAGGAGGTCCTCAGGTAGAAATATTAAGGAAAAGGTGAGGAGTAGGTGTTTCTAAGAGTGGGAAAGTGAATTTACAGAGAAAATTGACAGAATTATGTGTTGAACTGACCTGAGCCAATTTGATTAAGCACAAAAATGTTGATTCTAGTAGATAATAGTGGGCTCCAGTAGTTGAAAGTGGGTGAGAGATAGCTACTCCCCTATTGCCTTAATACTTACTACATTTCAGTAAAAGGACTTGTACCACCAGGTGAATCCCCATTACGTGAAGGCCTCAGTGAGCTCCACAGCTCAGTAATCAAGCCCCTCAATTGTGCCATTTACACTCAGTTCAAGCCAAGCAATCCCTGCTGCCCACACCCTCCCTACCTGCGGGTGGGTAAGCACATGTGAGCAGCTGCAAAGCTACCGAGTAAGACAAAAATCTTCCACATATACAGACCATTATTAAATTAACATTTATTAGTAAGCAGACCCCAAAAAGGTCATAAAGCCTATTCTAAAAGCCCAATAAAATACCTTTTTGGTGTTTCGACCACCCTTGCATGAAGTCCTTTGGGACAGATGTGACAACATACTTAGAGACTGGATTCAGTTGACCATATGATCACCATCATTTAACTAGAATCCTCCAAGAGGTGCCTGGGCACAAAGACTGTAGATGAAGCTGAAAAGCTGAGGGTGAAGGGAGACCTACTAGACTCATGCCAGGGCAACATGAGGCACATAAAGTGTTTTAGGCAATTCACAAATCTTGACTATCAGTAATCTCACTGACGAGTGTCCATTTCCAACATCCATTATCCTAATTAACAAGTCACTAATATCACGAATGAATACAAATCTCTATCCTTCATTATGCTAATATTAAAAAATCTGGCGTTAAATCTGGCGGTGCAATGGTTAAGCACTGGACTGCTAACCAAAAGGTTGACTGTTCAAATCTACCCAGCAGCTCCATGGAAAAAAGTCCTGGCAATTTGCTCTTGTAAAGATTATAGCCTAGAAAACTCTATGGGGAAGTTCTGCTCTGTTACATAGGGCTATAATGAGTAGAAAATTGGCTCAACATGACTTATCAACAACAAAGATTGTACTAGCCATATCTGGAGAGTGGTCTTTTTAATTAAATGCTGGCCACCCCTGGAGTACATATTGCTACATCTTACAAGAAATACAACCAGAATGTTCCTTAGAAGTGAGGATAGTGAGACTTCAGCTGACTTAATTTGGACGCATCATCAGGAAAGACCAATCAGGTTTGGTAAAATGGAGGGTCAGCGAAAACGAAGGAAACCCTTAATGAGATGGATTGACACAATAGCTACAACAATGGACTAAGCATACCAACAATCATGAAGGTGGCACAGGACCAGGCAACATTTCACTCTGTTATGCATGAGACTGCCATGAGTCAGAGCTGACTCAATGGCTACTAACAACAAGAGTATAGCTCACACACAGACATACACACAGAGACTGGATTTAAGTCAGTTATCAGCTGTGAGACATTAAGAGTTCCTTTAGCCTTCCCAAGCTTCAGTTTCCTCATCTGAAAAATGTGCTATGGCCTTGCTAGCCAGTCCAGCTAATTCTCATCTTTCACTGCTAGACTATATAAAGAAAAGTTTCACTCAGTGTCTCTTTTTCATCACCCAAATATTCTGTAATGCAGAGCAACCTGACTTCCTTCCATGCTACTGAAATGCTCTCCTAAAGGTCTCAAGAGTCCTTTCTAAAGGTCTCACAGATCCAAGAATGTTTCCTCCACGCATATCCTCCTAATTGTCTCGGCAGCCCTTGACACAGCTGACCATTCACTCTTACTTGCTGGGTGTGTAAGTGCTCCAGCAATGAGCCCTCAAGGAATTCAAACCTCAAAGATCTTTTAACACCATTTAAATTAGATTTGTTGTTGTTGTTAGGTGCCGTCTGCCATCGAGTTGCTTCTGACTCATAGCAACCCTATGAACAACAGAACAAAATGCTGCCTGGTCCTGTACTGTCCTAACAATTGTTGTTATGGTTGAGCCAATTGTTGCAGTCATTGTATCAGTCCATCTCATTGAGGGTCTTCCTCCTTCTCATTGACCATCTACCAAGTATGATGTCTTTGTCCAGGGACTGGTCCCTCCTGATAACATGTACAAAGGACAAGATGAAGTCTCACCATCCTTGCTTCTAAAAAGCATTCTGGCTATACTTCTTCCAAGACAGATTTGTTCATTCTTTTGTCAGTCCATGGTATCTTCAATATTCTTCCCCAACACCATAATTAAAAGGCATCTATTCTTTTTTGGTCTTATTCGTCATTCAGCTTTTGCATGCTTATGAAGTGACTGAAAATACCATGGTTTGGGTCAGGTGCACCTTAAAAGTGATGTGTTTGCTTTTTAACACTTTAATGTCTTTTGCAGCAGATTTGCCCAGCGCAATGAGTCTTTTAAATTCTTGACTGCTGCTTCCACAGGTATTGATTGTGGATCCAAGTAAAATGAAATCCTTGACAACTTCAATCTTTTCTCCATTTATCATGATGTTGCTTATTGGTCCAGTTGTGAGGACTTTTGTTTTCTTTATGTTGAGGTGTAATCTACACTGAAGGCTTTGGTCTTTGATTTTTATCAGTAAGTGTTTCAAAGTCCTCTTTACTTTCAGCAAGCAAGGTTGTACCATCTGCATATCACAGGCTGTTGTGTCTTCCTCCAATCCTGACGCTGCATTCTTCTTCATACACCCAACTTCTCCAATTATTTGCTCAACACACAGATTGAATAAGTGTGGTGAAAGGATACAACCCTGACGAACACCTTTCCTGATTTTAAACCATGCAGTATCTCCTGTTCTGTTTGAAGGATAGCCTCTTAGTCTATGCACAGGTTCTTCTTGAGCACAATTAAATGTTCTAGAATTCCCATTCTTTGCAATATTATCCATAATTTGTTATGATCCACACAGTCAAATGCCTTTACGAAATCAGCAAAACACAGGTAAACATCTTTCTGGTATTCTCTGCTTTCAGCCAAAGTCCATTTGACATAAAAAATGATAACCTTTGTTCCATCCCCTCGTTTGAATCCAGCTTGAATTTCTGGAAGTTCTCTGTCAATGTACTTCTGCAATCACTTTTGAATGATCTTCAGCAAAATTTTACTCATGTGTGATATTAATGGTATTGTCTGATAATTTCTGTGTTCTATTGGATCACCTTTCTTTGGAATGGGCACAAATATGTATCTCTTCCAGTCGGTTGCCCAGGCAGCTGTCCTCCAAATTTCTTGGCATAGTTAAGCGACCACCTGCACCCTTTTCTTGAAATATCTCAGTTGCTATTCTTTCAATTCCTGGAATTCGTAGTTATCTTATGCTGCTATCACAAAAATACTACAAGTGGATGGCTTCAAAAAACAGAAATTTATTCTCTCACACCCTAATCCTCTCTGACATAACCTAATCTTGCCTCATTAATCATAACTTTTTTCAACAACATAAATGGCAATTACACACGTGGACCACACCGGATGGAATAGATAGGAATCAAATCTACTACATGTGTGGAAAGAGATGATGGAAAAGCTCAATATCATCAGCAGCCAGAACAAGGCCAGGGGCCAGCTGTGGAACAGGTCATCAATTGCTCATATGTGAATTCAAGTTAAAGCTGAAGAAAATTAGAGCAAATCCACAAGAGCCAACATACAACCTTGAGTATATCCCACCTGAATTTAAAGACTGTCTAAAGAATAGATTTGACATGTTGAACACTAATGACCAAAGACCAGATGAGTTGTGGAATGACATCAAGGACATCATACATGAAGAAAGCAAGAGGCCATTAAAAAGACAGGAAAGAAAGAAAAGGCCAAAATGGTATTTGCAATGAAGAAGTCATTGGTCTTGCAAAATTCTATCATGTGATCTCCAGCATCATTTCTATCACCAAGGCCATATTTTCCAACTACTGATCCTTCTTCTTTGTTTCTAACTTTTGCATTCCAATCACCAGTAATTATCAATATATCTTGATTACATGTTTGATTTCACACTGCAGAAAAAGCAAAAATCAATCCCATTGCCGTCAAGTCAATTCAGACTCATAGTGGTCCTATGGGACACCGGGGAACTGCCCCATAGAGTTTTCAAGCAGCAGCTGTTCAATTCAAACCACTGCCCTTTTGGCTTAGCAGCTAAGCTCTTAACCACTACACCACCAGGGCTCCAGCTTACACTGCAGAAGTTGATAAAAATATTTAATTTCTTCATCTTTGGCCTTAGTGGTTGGTGGGTAAATTTGAATAATAGTCATATTAACTGGTCTTCCTTGTAGGTGCATGGATACTATCCTATCACTGACAGCATTGTACTTCAGGATGATGAGTGTAATGCCATTCCTCTTCAATTCGTCATTTCTGGCATGGTAGGCCTTATGATTGTCTGATTCAAAAGGGCCAGTATCAGTCCATTTCAGCTCACTAATGCCTAGGATATTGATATTTATGCACTCCATTTCATTTTTAATGACTTCCAATTTTCCTATGAAGTATATGCATACTTCTTATATTCCATGTTCCAATTATCAATGGATGTCTACAGCTGTTTCTTCTCATTTTGAGTTGTGCCACATCAGCAAATGAAGGTCCTGAAAGCTTTACTCCATCCATGTCATTAACGCCAACTCTACTTTGAAGACGTAGCTCTTCCCCAGCTGTATTTTGAGTATACCTTCCATCCAAGGGGCTCATCTTCCAGCACTATATCAAACAATGTTCCACTGCTATTCATAAGATTTTCGATGGCCAACTGTTTCAGAAGTAGATCTCCAGGTTCTTCTTCCTAGTCTGTCTTAGTCTGGAAGCTCTGCTGAAGCCTGTCCACCATGAGTGACCTTACTGGTATTTGAAATATTGGTGGCATAGCTTCCTTTATCACAGTAACATGCAAGCCACCACAGTACAACTAAATGACAGACAAGTGGTGGAAACTGGATTTAGTATTCATAAAATTCAGGTCCCTGATGAAGGTACCTGTACTCTTAGAATGCACAACATTTATCATGAACTTTTAGACCATATATAGAAAGGACTAAATGTATCTGACTGATTCCAAACATATGATATGGATTCTCTTAGCAGATGCTGTTCATAATCATTTTTAAAAATCTGCATTTCAAAATACATGCAGATTGATATCTTTAAGATAAAAAAAAAAGTTACCTGCTTTTCTAGTGTTCAGCTTATAATTATTTTTACCCCAGGAGGGGATATTTAGTTTATTCTGTATTTACTGTACTTTTGACCAAATACTTGGAGAGGGGCAAGGAGCAAGACAGGGAAGACATTTGTGCTAAGAGCCCTGAGAGGAAGGCTGGCTTGCTTGGTCTCCAGAAGATGATGGGGTCATTCAAGTCTTCCAAAACCAGGACATATTGAAAAAGTCTCTGAGAAAATGAGGGTGGGTGAAGATGCAGGATTGCTTCCCTGGGTTGCTGTCATTCACATCCTCATTAAACTGTCACCTCAGGACCTGAAATTGCCAAAGCCCTCCCTCCATTCCTGCCGTTTGTGGAGTCTGCTTTTATCAGATTCCATCTGCTGCCCTTCCCCTCATTATGCCTGAAGCAGCCCTTTTTGTTTCACCCTGTGGTCTTTAGCTGACTGACAAGATGAAATGGAGCTGGAGGGTAAACTCAGAAGAGCAGAGCCTACCTTAAGTGACATTACAATTGGTGTTATCATTGTTTCCTTCTGTGTATTATTTCCTTCCTTACTTAGAGATGAGCAATAATGCAGGGAAGCACTCTGAGCAATATGGGGTGAATCTTTATTCAAGACACCAGAAGTATAGACAGGGATATCAGGTTTTTCTCAAAGATGACATAACCTATTCTCCCCAGATCAGGGATTTAATACTCATAGCAATACCTACCTGCCCTCCTAGGAGTGGTTCCTACCAGGAGTGGTTCGGCATTTGAATGGTGATGGAAATATCTCAAGAATACCCTTTGCCTGCCTGGATTGCAGAGACAAACCAACAACTACAAAGTGAGCAAGAAGAAACCTAGAACACTAAGAGGATAAGTAGTCCTTCTACCAAATAAAAAACTAAGTGACTCCAGGGATGAAGACTTTCCAGATTCCTACGTAGCCACCTCACACAGGACATCCAAATTGTTGTTATTGTTGTGTGCCATAGAGTTGATTCCGACTCCCAATAACCCTATGGGACAGAGTAGAACTGCCCCCGTAGGGTTGCCTAAGCTGCCATCTTTATGGGAGCAGATTGTCAGGTCTTTTCTCCCTTAGAGTCACTGGTGGGTTCAAACCACTAAACTTACCGTTAGCAGCTGAGCACTTAACCATTGCACCACTACGGCTCCTCTGATGTCCAAATTAGTAAGTGCAATGTGAAGGAAAGGACCAAAACAGACAGTTAATTTTGGATGTGACCCTACATTTTCAGTGGCTTCTCTTTCTTTCAGTATTGTTAACTTGTCTGATGAGTATCAGTTACTTTCTTAGCATCTTTTTTTTTTTTTTTTCATACAAGGAGCAATAGAGAGAACGTGGGCTTTGAAATTAGAAAGATCTATGATGGAGCTCCTGCTTCACCTTTATTAGTTATATAATTGGGTAGTCTATTTACCTTTCTCTATTCTACCCCTTTCTTATCTGTAAAGTAGAAATAAAAATAATACTTACCTCTTAGGAGTGCTGGAAAGATATGCTATGCATATAAAGCACCTAACTGAGAGCTTTTCATTTAGTAGGAACTCAAAACATTTTTACTGGTTTTGATTAGCAAATAGAACTGTTTATTTTATTAACTGGTTCATTTTGGTAGCCATTTCTCAATTTTCAATCTACTGGTTTTAGGTGAAGGAATACACCTGCAAAGACACACTGCCCTTTCCACTCTACTTTGTACATTTTAAATGCACTACTGAGATTCTGCCAGAAAATACAGGGGAAAGCTTACCTCTTTAAGAATATATAATTATTGTTGACAGTCAACGAGCTTAAAGAAGTGCTTCTGGATTAATTAACAATGACCCATAATTAAACACGACAGTACTTAGAGAAAGACCTGATGGCCCCAGAAAACATCATTTCAGGGATAATGAATGTTTATCACTCCTGTTTGCTTCCTAAATGGCAGTTATCAAAATCAGCTACCTAGATTTTAATGAAAAATGGAAGAAAATGCATAAGGTACTGCCATCAAGAGAAACTTTTAAATATTTGTCATTTTAAAATAAATTCAGTAGCTTTACATACCTACTTATGATATAAAACAAAAAAAGCCCAGTGCCGTCGAGTCGATTCCGACTCATAGCGACCCTATAGGGTATCCTTTATAAAACAAATTAGTCTGCACCACATTTTCCTTTGAACAACATATTTCATTAAGAAGGCCATTAAGTGGAAACTTCTTTCATAACTTGAAATTGTTCTTTCTCTCCTAGAGAAAAAGCATAATATAACATGGGGCCATATAACAAACTAAGAAAGTATTTCATTCTAATTTATATACAAGAACTAATCTATTCTATTGAGTCCTTATATCATTTTTCCTACATGTAGTTATCTGAAAATAGATTCATCTTCTATCTAGTTCATTTCTCATTTTCAAACACACTGTTATAAGTAGAATTCTACAACAATTTGCCACCACCTGTCTGTCAGTTTGTCGTACCGTAGTGGCCTTTAGGTTGCTATGATGCTGGAAGCTATACCACCAGTGTTTCAAATACCAATAGAGTCACCCATGGGGGGCAGGTTTCAGCAGATCTTCTAGACTAAAACAGATCAGAAAGAAAGGCCTGGCAATCTACTTCCAAAAATTAGCTTATGAATACTTTATAGATCACAACAATTGCCCAACTCACTTGTTTTGGACATATCATCGGGGGGATCCATTGCTGGAGAAGAATATCATGTTTGGTGAAGTAGAGAGATAATGAGGACAAGCAAGACCCTTGGTGAGATGGTTTGGCACAATAGCCACAGCAGATGGCCTGGAACATGCTGGCAATCATGAAGATGATGCAGGACCAGGTAATGTTTCCTTCCATTGTACTTAAAGTTGCCGTGAGTCGGAGTCAATGCAATGGCAGCTATCTACCCCTACCTATCTATGCCAAGTTGATGCTAATTTTCTTTAGATATTGCTAAAATAATCTGACTTTAAAGTAAAGGCTAAACACTCATTACCCTCTGCTACCTCCAGATACTCCTAGAAAACAGTACATTTTTTTTTAATGTAAAAAGCATGAAGTCACTACAATAAAAAGCAAGAAAAGAGACAACAGTAATAAAGTTTTAGAATTTCTACAGCAGATGAAGAGATTAGGTAATTTGGATCACTCTATCTGTTGAGAAAATCTAGAAAAGCTGGATAAAATCTAAAGCCACCTGATTGAAGGGAATGGAGACCTAACAAATAAAAAAAAGAATTTGATAACAGAGCCTAATTTGGTGAGCCACTTTTACCCCGGAGCACTTGCTAATCTATCAGAAAAGCAATTGAGATGTTGAACAGTGCTTTTGAAAATCTCTTAGTAGGAAGGGGACAAAAGTTGGAGTTCAGGCTTTGGTAAATCCCTAGTAAATTACAAAGGAATAAAGGTGAACATAAAGTGAACCAACCCTCCCCCAAGACTTAGAGCCCAGCTTCGAATCACCTGGGTAGTCTAGAAAGTCTTCAAACTCAGAAATTATATTCAGCTGATCTTGCAAAACTAGTAAGCCCCAGAGGTTGGCAGAAGCAGGAAAATCTTTTCTGGAAGGAGATATACTAAGCTTCAGGTTATTTGTATAAGCTTTTTTTTTTTTTAAATAGACTTTTTATTTTATAACATATTTAGACCTACAGAAAAATTGTAAAGATAGCACAGAAAGCTCCCATATATCCCGTACTCAGTTTTCCCTAGTATTAATATCTTGCATTGTTGTTGTTGTCAGGTACTGTTCAGTCAGTTCCAACTCATAGCGACCCCATGAGCAACAGAACAAAACACTCCACGGCCCTACGTCATTCCCACAATTGTTGCTATGCTTGAGTCCATCATTGCAGCCACTGTGTTAATCTACCTCAAGTAGGGTCTTCTTTATTCCTGACCCTCTACCAAGCATGATGTCATTCTCCAGGGACTGATACCTCCAGATAACATGTCCAAGTATGTAAGACATAGTCTCGCCATCCTTGCTTCTAAGGAGCTTTCTGGTTGTACTTCTTCTAAGACAGATTTCTTTGTTCTTTTGGCAGTCCGTGGTATATTCAATATTCTTCGCCAACACCATAATTAAAAGGCATCAATTCTTCTTTGGTATTCCTTAATCATTGTCCAGCTTTCACATGCATGTGACGTGACTGAAAACACCATGGCTTAGGTCAGGAGCACCAGAGGCCTCAAGATGACATCTTTGCTTTTTAACACTTTTGTAGCCTATTTGCCCAATGCAATGCATCCTTTGATTTCTTGACTGCTGCTTCCATGGTTGTTGATTGGGGATCCAAGTAAAATGAAGTCCTTCACAACATCAGTCTTTTCTCCATTTATCATGATGTTGCTTATTGGTCCAGTTGTGAGAATTTTTGTTTTCCTTATGTTGAGGTGTAATCCATACTGAAGGCTGTGGTCTTTGATCTTCATTAGTAAGTGCTTCGAGTCCTCTTCACTTTCAGCAAGTAAGGCGGTGTCATCTGCATAACACAGGTTGTTAATAAGTCTTCCTCCAATCCTGAGGAATTAGTAAGGTCCATTTGTTAAAATTAATGAAACAATATGATGCATTATTTTTAACTAAAGTCTATACTTTTTTCAGTTTCCTTAGTATTTTTGTTTACCTAATGCCATTTTTCTCTTCCAGGATCCCAGTCAAGCTACCACTTTACATTTAGTCATGTCTTCTTAGACCTCTCTTGGCTTTGACAGTGTTCCAGATTTTACTTGTTTTAGATGACCTGGGCAGGTTTGAGGAGTACTGGTCAGGTATTTTGTAGAATGTGTCTCAATTGGGATTTATATGATGTTTTTCTCATGATTAGACTGTGGTTATGAATTTTGAGGGGTAGACCACAGAGGTAAAGTGCTAATCCATTACATCATATCAAGGGTACTTACAATCAGCATGTCATGAGTTATCACTAATGATGTTGACCTTGATCATCTGACTGACATAGTGTTTGTCAGTTTTCTCTACTGTAAGGTTACTCTTTCCCCCTTTTCCATACTGTGTTCTTTGGAAGGAAGTAGCTATGCACATGCAGGCCACACTTAATGAGCGGAGAGTTACACTCCACCTCAATGAGGGTAGGACATCTACATAAATTATTTTGAATTCTTCTGCATGAAAAATTTGTCTTTTCTCTCTTGTTTATTTATTCATTTATTTGTATTAGTATGGGCTCATGGATATTTATTTTATACTTTGAGTTATAAGTAAATACTACATTTTTTATTTTGTTGCTGAAATTATTCTAATTTTAGCTATTGAGAGCTCTTCCAATTGGCTCCTGTGTCCCTTTGACATATCTTAGCCATGGTGAAATGGTTTGGTTTGGTTTGGTTTGGTCTGGTCTGGTCTGGTCTGGTTTGGTTTTAGCACTTCCTTACTTTCAGTAACAAGATAACAATACCGGACTTACCTTGTCAATCCTTCTCCAGTTTTAGAATCAGTCATTTTTCTGAGGAGCCCTAATTCCTTTTATTGGAGAGTGTCATTAGAAACCAAGATCTGGGCACTATATGTACTCATTGCTACTGGGGTGTTGTTGCTTCTAAGCTCTCTCAGTTGACAGAACAAGAAAATACAAGTGCCTAAAATAGCCTGTGTGTATACATGTATCTGTAAATACAGTTGATCCTCATTATTCACAGTTCTTATGTTATACAAAGTTGCCACAAAAACTGAATTAGCAAATACTGATCCATCGCTCCTAGAGGAAATACAGGGTTAAGTTTCTGCAAGCCTCTCATCATATTTTCATCAACACTTTGTTTTATATACTTCTGTTTAAAGACATCTTGTTGTTGTTAGTTGCAGCTGAAGCAATTCCAATTCATGATTCACAGCAACCCTTTGTGTACAGAGTAGAACTGCTCCATAGATTTCTCAAGACTGTAACTTTTCAGAAACAGATTGCTAGGCCTGTCTTCCAAGGTGCTCTGGGTAAGTTCAAATTACCAAGCTTTTGACTAGTAGTTGAGTGCTTAACCATTTATTCCACCTAGGGACTAAAGACATCTTATTTGATATATACTGTTGATTTATTAACATCGAACTCACAGCCAGTAGTACTATAACTCAATGTCTGAACAAAGCTTATCAAACACACATATTTTCTCCATAAGACACATTATAGCTTTCTTGCAAGTGGAACACTAGATAGCACTTACAGCACTATTCTTCGGGGGGTCATTTTAAGCAGAGAAATCACCAACAAAAAGCAAAAAATGTGAAAAACGTGGAACTAAATAAACCGCAAAAAGGACACTTGTTCACAGTATGAGAGCTGAAACTGGAAGTCAGAGAGCTACTTGTTCAACCTTAGCTGCAAACGTGCACATCAGGTCACTCAAATTTTTGTCTATTCTGTGCATTGTTGGGGAAGCATAATTAAGAACAAAATATCCTGCCAACCGGGACAAACTCTCCACAAAAATAGAAGAGGAAAAAAGAGTTGTATTATTGAACAAGCATTAAAGCAGAAGGTGATGCACATCACAGGCCATCCGCTAAAGAGAATGCAAAGACAGAAAGAAATTTTATCCTGTTTTATAGCCAAGAGCAGATGGAACTCACCTCATACAGGTTTTCAAGATAAATGATAACTAGTCCTCAAGTAAAAGGACTTGACAGCACCATTTGTTATACAGAGTTCATCCTAAATTTTTCCGGTAATTGCAGTAGCCACCTGCGCTTGCTAATCGCCTTTAACCAAAGAAAAAAATAAATTTCTCATGCCTTCATGACCGGAGGGAGGTTTGTAACTTGGAATCAGCCACCAACTGATGTTAGGCTTCTATCCTTCCAGGAAACTGGGAGATAGCAAAGCTATCTTCTTTGATTGATTATGTTTCAAAGAGATGGCTTCCAGGTCCTTGAGGAAACATTCCTGGGTTGTAAAATTGGCAAGAGGCTTATTTAGCCTTTAAAAAGATTACATACATTACAAGGAGACAGAGGAAGAACTTGCAATTATAAGTTTTCCAAAGTAAATGCTCTAAGCAAAGGGAAGAGGGTATTGTTTCTCTTTTCTTCCAACAGGGAAAATTAAGCCCCTCTTGTTTTAACTTTCTTTCATACATCTAAGTTTATTTGCACTTACAGCATGTCTGCAAATGACTGCAAAATCGTTGCAAGTATTGATTTTAGGATTGCAGATAAATTTTAGTGAGCAAAAGAATTCACAAATACAGAGTTCGTGAATAATGAGGATCAACTGAATATATATATTCAGTTGCCCTTGTGGTACAGTGGTTAAGAGCTCAGCTGCCGGACAGAGACTGGAGAAACCCAAGAGTATGGCCCCCGGGCCCTCTTTTAACCCAGTACTGAAATCACTCCTGAGGTTCACCCCTCAGCCAAAGATTAGGCAGGCCCATAAAAAAAGATTAGACTAAATGGACACACCAGCCCAGGGGACAAGGATGAGAAGGCAGGAGGAGACAGGAAAGTTGGTAATAGGGAGCCCAAGGTGGAGAAGGGGAGGGTGTGAATATGTCATGGGGTTAGCAACCAATGTCACAAAGTAATATGTATATTAATTGTTAAATGAGAAACTAATTTTCTCTGTGAAAAAACAAAAACAAAAACAAAAAAAGGAGCTCAGCTGCTAACCAAAGAGGTCAGTAGTTCTAATCCACTAGCTGCTCCTTGGAAACCCTATGGGCAGTTCTACTATGAGTCAGAATATACATACGCCCATTGTCATCAAGGCAATTCTGACCCATGGCAACCCCATGTGTTGCTGAGTAGAACTGCCCATAGCGTTTTTCTTGGCTGTAATCTTTGCAGATGTACATCACTAGGCCTTTCTTCCACAGAGCCACTGGGTAGGTTCAAACCAACAACCTTGAGGTTAGCATACAGGCACACATATAAACTAAACTCGAGTTCATACTGACATTTATAACCCCCTAACCCATCACCATCACCATATGGATAATTCTAGGCTTTTCCCCCTGCTTGTCTGTAACCTCCAATAGTGAGAAGTTTGGCTCCTATCATCCACCATTCATTTACTTGTTTAATTCTGGAATACATGTAGAGTGTTTTCAGAATTGTTAGCCCACACCATTTTGGGAAACAACTATTTTGAGAAGAGTGTAGTGTTTCTGTGTCATTCCTTTCGCCTTTAGTCTTACAGACACCACTCATTTCCAAAGTTGCTTAGGTCAGCATCTTTTTTTCCCACCACGTCCCCTGAGGTTGTTTTATCCATTGGTAGTGTTAGCTTCCTTTTCACAGCCTGCACTGTCATAGTCAACAGTTAGGAGCTAACTAAATGACTTTTTTTTTTTTTTTATTTACATGCCTTAAGTGTCACTGTTTTGCTGTGAAGTTCTAGGTACTTAGGAAAAATGCACAGTGTCATATGTCCACCCTTACAATATCATAGAAAATAATTTCACTGCTCTAATCTCCTGTGTTTCACCTATTCAAAGCACACTCCCCTACACTTATGGCATCCACTAATTTGTTTTACTTGTTTGCCTTTTCCAGAATGTCAAATAATGGGATAAGATAGTACACAACCTTTCAGGCTGGCTTCTTTCACTTAGCAATACACACTGAAGATTCATCCCTTTTATCTTTTAGCTCATTTCTTTTTATCACTGGATAGTAGTCCAGTGTCACAGTTTAATTCACCTACTGAAGAACATCTTGGTTGCTTCTGTTTTTTGGGAATTGTGAATTAAACTGTTACAAACAGTCATGTGCAGGCTTTTGTAAGGACATATGTACTCAAATCATTTGGGTAAATACCTAGTTGTGTGTACAGCAAGACCACATCAAGCTTTGTAAAAAACTGCCAAACTCTTTCAAAGTAACTGTACCAATTTTTATTCCCACCAATAAAGAATGAAAGTTTCTGTCGCTCTGCATCCTTGCCAGCAACTGGTATGTCAGATTTCCTTTTTAATTGTAATCACCTAATAGACGCATTAAAAAAAAAAAAAATTTTTTTTTTTTTGAGCCAGTTACAATTGAGTCGATTCCAACTCTTGGTGATCCCATGTGGGTCAGAGTAGAACTGCACTCTACAGCCTTTTAAATAACTGTGATCTTTTGGAAATAGATCACCAGGCCTTTCTTCCAAGACACCTCTGGTTGGACCCAAACCACCAATCTTTCAGTTAGTAGTTGAGCACTTAACCATTAGCGCAATCCAGAGTCTCCTAACAACCAAAACCAAAGCCACTACCATCAAGTCAATTCCTACTTATAGCAACCCTATGGGACAGAGTAGAACTGCCCCATAGGGTTTTCAAGGCTGTAATCTTTACAGAAGCATACAGCCACATCTTTCCCTCATGGAGCAACTGGGGGATTTGAAGTACCTACATTTGGGCTAGCAGCAGAGAGCTTAACCACTGCACCACCAGGGCTACTTAATATCATTAATATCATTAATATCACAAGCAAGTAAAATTTTTTTGAAGTTAATTCAAAAATGTTTGCACCAGTACATCAACAGGGAACTACCAGAAATTCAAGCCAGATTCAAAAGAGGACATGGAACAAGGGATATCATTACTGATATCAGATGGGTCTTGGCTGAAAGCAGAGAATACCAGAAAGATGTTTATCTGTGTTTTATGCAAAGGTAATTGACTGTGTGGATCATAACAAATTACGGATAACATTACAAAGAATGGGAATTCCAGGACACTTAATTGTGCTCGTGAAGAACCTGTACATAGACCAACAGGCAGTTCGTTGAAAAGAACAAGGGGATAGATACTATGTGGTTTAAAGTCAGGAAAGGCATGCATCAGGGTTGTACCCTTTCACCATACTTATTCAATCTGTATGCTGAGTAAATAATGAGAGAAGCTGGACTATACGAAGAACGATGCATCAGGACTGAAGGAAGACTCATTAACAACCTGCAATATGCAGATGACACAATCTTGCTTGCTGAAAGTGAAGAGGACTTAAAGCACTTGCTGATAAAGATCAAAGACTACAGCCTTCGGTATAGATTACACCCTAACATAAAGAAAACAAAAATCCTTACAATTGGGCCAATAAGCAACATCATGATAAATGGAGAAAAGATTGAAGTTGTCAAGGATTTCACTTTACTTGGATTCACAATCAATGCCCATGGAAGCAGCAATGAGGAAATCAAATGATGTATTGCATTGGGTGAATCTGCGGCAAAACATGCAAAACACCACTTTAAGGTGTTGGGAAGCAAAGATGTCACCTTGAAGATTAAGGTGCACCTGACCAAACCCATAGTATTTTCAATTGCCTCATATGCATACGAAAGCTGGAAGACCAAAGAAAAATTGATTCATTTAAATAATGGTGCCGGCAAAGAATATTAAATATACCATGGACTACCAGAAGAATGAACAAATCTGTCTCAGAAGCAGTACAGCTGGAATGCTACTTAGAAGCAAGGGTGGGGAGACTTCATCTCACTTACTTTGGCCATGTTATCAGAAGAAGGTCCCTGGAGAAGGACATTATTCTTGGTAAAGCAAAAAAGAGGAAGACCCACAATGATATGGATTAACACAATGACTGCAACAATGGGCTCAAACATAGCAATGATTGTGAGAATGGGGCAAGGTTAGGCAATGTTTCGTTCTCTTCTACATAGGGTTGCCATGAGTCAGAACCAACTCAACGGCACCTAACAACAACAATGAAAAATTATGCTTAGCATCTTTTCATATGCTTATTTTTCACCTGCAGATCTTCTTTGGGGATGTTTTTGTTCAAATTTTTGTTCATTTTTAGTCAGGTTTTTTGTTTTCTTATTTTTGAATTTTAAGAATTTTTGTACATTTTGGATACAGGTCCTTTATCAGATATGTGTCTTGTAAATATTTTTTTTTTAGTCTGTGCTTTTCTTTTTATTCTGTTAACAGTGTTTTTAACAGAGCAGATTTTAATTTTAATAAAATCCAACTTAACTTTTCTTCCATGAATCATGCTTTTTTGTTATATCTAAAACACCAAACCTAAGGTCACGTAGACTTGTTGCTAAGTTTTCTTCAGAATTTTAGAACTTGGCATTTTTGTGTGTGTGTATGATTCATTTTGAGCTAATTTCTTTGGAATGTGTAGGGTCTGTGTATAAGTTCATTTTTGTTTGTTTGTTATGGTTTATTTTCTCGTTTGTTTGTTTTATTTTGTTTTGCAAACAATGTCCAAGTCTTCCAGCATCTTTTTTTTTTTGACAAAACGATTCTTGTTGAATTCCTTTTGCACTTTTGCCAAATATCAATTGACTATATTTATGTGAGTCTATTTCTGAGCTTTCTATACTATTCCGTTGATTTTAGCATCAATTCATTTGCCAACACCACACTGCCTTGCTTAATGAAACACAATTTTCAAAATATAATGTCTAGCACGAAATTTAGAAAAAGTAAAAATCAGAAAAAGCAGCAAACAACAAAAACATTCCTCAGTCTCAGAATTTGTAAATACTAGGCTATCCTCACTATATTCAAGGAGATAAAAAACAACAGAGGGGTATAAAGTATAAAAAATGATGAAACAGGCTTGAAAAGAAACTGAACAGAAATTCCAGAACTGAAAAATACAATAGCTGAAATTAAGAACAGCAGATTAGAGAGAAGAGTGAAATAAAAGTTAGATTAATGTAATGAAGCAGGAGGGGTGGATGGGAAAACATAAGAGGATATGAGATACACAAAATACAGTGAGACAGTCAAAAGTTAAATTGGAACTACAAATTGAGGGGAAAAGGTAGTAACCAGAAGCACTATTTGAAGAAATAATGAATGAGAACTTTCTAAAACAGAGCCATAGATTCAATCTACAGATTCAAGAAGCTGAACAAACCCAAACCAAAAAAAACCAAACCCGTTACCATTGAGTCGATTTCAACTCACACTCAGAGAGATATAAACATAGAAATATTTACAATTTGACACACCATCATAAACTATAGAAAATTAAAGACAAAAATGCTTTAAAGCAGTCAGATAAAATGAAAGATTATATTCAAAGGATCAAAAATTCAATTGATACCTAATTGAAACAGAAATAATGGGAACCAGAATACAGTGGAATGTTATACTCAAAGTGCTGAAAGAAGATAAGCAAACAACTTAGAAGTCTATACCTAGCAAAAATATCCTTCAGTAACGAAAATGAAAGAAAGACATTCTTAGCAAACAAGAACTGAGATAGGAAAGACCAGAACCAAGATCACAGAATAAGAAGTTCTGTGCTACTGTCCTCTCACAGAACATTTTTTTAAAACAAGCAGAAAAAAGATAGCACTAGCCTTGTCAAGCAGGAGAGAGACCTGACAACCTGCTCCATAAAGATCCAGACAAGAAAACCCTATCAGACAGTTCTACTCTGTCACATGAGGTCACTATGAGTCAGAATCTACTAGACAACACCCACCAACGGCCTTGTCAAAACTAGGTTTGTCAGAAGAGTAGGAAGACTCTGAGGCTTTTTTTGATACTGGCTTGAGCACCATTCCCCGACCCTGCTTGGCAGCTGGCTTGAAATGGTAGTTGTGTTTTCAGCATGAGATCTTGTTCCCTGGCTCTAGAGTGAGCAAATCAAAGAAGTATGTGTCAGTCGAGTGACACCTAAGGACTAAAGCACAGCTTTTGTCTCTGTTTCATCCATGTTGGAGGTTGCTCAGAGTGGCGGAGCAGCAGGCATAGTCTGAGGCACTGTAAGGTAAGCTGAGGAGCCTGTGGTCACTTCAGGCAAAAGCAGGTAATTGAGATGCCAGGATCAAAACGCCAGGGAGAGAATTTCACTAAGAAATTAAGGCATTTAAAGGTACCCAAATGTGTATAACGAGGAGAAATATAAGCATGCCCAGGGCAAAAACGCATGCTGAGAGATACATGAGGTTCTTCTTGGGTGGATACATTGCCTCGGTGTAAACCTCAAAAAAGATTGCCCCAGCCGTTCTGCAAAGACTTAAGAGGTCCCACCCCCAGTGGTTTTTATTCCATTTGTTTCTGCAAAAATAGTTTGGAAAAGTAATTAAGCTACAGAACTACCACAGCCTTCAATAATACGAAAAGATAAGAAAAAAAATAAGAAGAAACGTAGCAAATGGTGAAGAAAGGGGAGAACCTGAGTTCTACAATTATAGTATCAAAGGTCTCATTTTCAACAACAAATCACAAGACATACAGAGAAACAGGAAAGGATGACCTATTCAAAGGAACCAACAGAAACCATCTTTGAGGAAGATGTGACATTGGAACTACTAGATACAGATTTTAAAACAACTGTTTTAAATATGTTAAAAGAACTAACAGAAAACACAAAGAACTAAAGGAAATCAAGAAAATGATGCATGAACAAAATGAGAATATTAACAAAGAGAAATTCTGATAAGAAACATCAGAAATTCTGGAGCTGAAAAGTACAATAACAAATTAAAAATTCATTAGAAGGGCTCAACAGAAGATTTCAGCTGACAAAAGAAAGAATCAGTGAACTTGAAGACAGGACAATTGAAATGATACACTCGGAGGAACAGAAAGAAAAAAGAATAATGAAAATGGGATCCAATACAAGACAGAGTTGAAAGGAATCCCCAGGATGACCATGAAGGAAGATCTCCAGAAAGCTGTTGTGAACCATGATAGGAAATCAACCAATACAGACTAGAGGGGGTTAGAAACCCCCATGAGAGACAGCATACCTGAAGTCTTTAATCATATGAAGGGTAAATTTACACAACAGGGATAAAATTTTGAGGATAATTTATTGTACATAGGAAACTAAGATAAATAAATAAGACAATTATGAGAAACAACATGGGAGGGTGGGAGAGTAGTAGTTAAGAGTATGGGTTCTTGAACCAGACTTCTTGGGTTCAAATCCTGATTCTGCCACATATACCTTAAACAGTGGCATCACTAGGGGGATGGGGGAGTGGGGGGGTGCATACCACACCAGGTGACACCATCAGAGGGAGTGGCACCAGTGCTCCCCAATGCATAGCTTTGCCTGGCCCAAACCACTTCCGCCGGTCCTCACAGTCTGTCAGGCCTCAGGGGGCTGCTTAGTTTCCAGAGGGTGGCCTATCACCCAGTTCTATGGCATTGCCCCTACCCCATCCTGAAACAGGCCCAGCGAGGCTGCAGCATGAGTTTGCAGAACCCCGGAGCTTAGACGGACCACATAGTCTTTCCTTGAGCAGGGGGTGTTGCCAGGGCAGCCTGGTCACTGGCCTGGGTCCCCAGGGCAGCAGGCAGTGCAGCTCCTCTACCAGCCCCTGCAGCGGGATGTGACCATCCTGGCAAGCCAGCTGCCACCTTCTGCAGAGCTGGCCCCCGAGCATTCCACCGCTTTAACCACATGAAACTACATTATATAAATACATTTAGGCTGTGCATATGATATTGCATTTTAAAGGTGTAATTTTAATTTTGCTAGTTTTAGCTTGCAACAATTGCCATTACTTTCATTGATACATGAGAATTACAATGTATGAGTAATATTAGTACAAAAAACATTACTAAGGATTCTGTATAGTATGGTATGGGAGGAGGTTCATGGGGCAGGAGGAGGTAGGGACACTATGAGCTAGCACACTGAGTAACACCAACCCTAGTGACATCACTGACCTTGAAACCAAAAAAAAAAACAAATTCATCACCTTCAAGTTGATACCAATTCATAGCAACTCTATAGAACAAAATCAAATTGCCCCATAGGCCTTCCAAGGCTGTAAATCTTTATGAAGTAGGCTGCCACATCTTTCTTGCATGAAGCAGCTGGTAGGTTTGAACCACCGACTTTCCCGACTTTCCGGTTAGCAGCCAAGTAGTTACCCACTACACCACCGGGCTTCTCCGTATATATTTTAGTTTCCTCAAACATAAACCAGAGAAACCATAATCATAACATTGTATTGAGGAATAAATGAAAAATCTATGGGAATTTCTAAGAACAGTGCCTATCACAACATAAAAGCTCAATATATCTTAGTAATTATAGTATACTCCATAGCTCAGCTATAAATAGCATGTATATAGACACAATAATATAAAATTGAATTGAGTATCCCACAAATGAAAAATACAATAACAGTGAGGTGGGCAAATGGGAGGATAGAAAGATTAGACATATAAGCACTTACAGAGAGTGGAGAGGGTATGTGAGGAAGCAAAGATATCTCAGTATCCATTATTTGATAATGATGTCTAAAAGTGAAAAACAAAAAAACTGTAATATAAGCATGCTCTTTAGGAATATGAATGAGAGTACCAGAAGAACTGAAATGGTTGCCCTTTGAATGGAGGTGTTGGAGAGCAGTAGGAGGCAGGCACTGCTATTTTTTATAAATCTTGTAGAACAATTTGACTTCTTAAACTCTATGCATGAATCACAAGTTTAAAAATTAAAACAAAGAAACAGTCATCTGTATATAATGTCAGATAGAAAACAATTTATAAAGCAGTACATTTTCACCAGAATGGAGACAGCATTTTAGTCTCTAGAGACTAACAGGAGAACCTGGTGGCATAATGGTTAAGTGGTATGATTGCTAACCAAAGGTTGGCAGTTCAAATCCACCAGGCGCTCCTTGGAAACTCCACCGGGCAGTTCTATTCTGTCCTATATAGTTGCCATGAGTCGGAATCGAATCGACAGCAATGTTTTGGTTTTTTTTAGAGGCTACCGCGTATTGCCATGCTTCCAAGGATGGCAATTAAGCTGTTTCAGTCAGGGCTTCAGGACTTAGAACAGGTTCATTCTGATTTGAACTCCTGCTGAGAATTTGCATTTCTAACAAGTCCCCAGGTGAAGCTAATGTTGCTGGTTAGAGACCAATTCTGAGAACCACTAGTAGAGCAGCAGTTCTCAAATTTTGTTATACATAAGAATCACATAGGGATCTTGTTAAAATGTAGATTCTGATTCAGTATATCTGGAGTGGAAATAAAAATTTCTCAGCAGGGGTTCAAACTAGAACAAACCAGGTTAAAGCCCTACTTTCAATGGACTTTACCTGTGCATGGCATTTTAGAAAACATCTGATCCTGTCAGCCTTCTTTTGCATTTGGCAGTACTTTCCCTGGCTCTCTGTGTCACTGTAACGGTGAATAATCAAGAAAAAAGCATTCCTTCTGTCTGTGGACACTTGTTTATAATGGCATTCAGGCTGACAGATGCTCCTCCAGAAGGTTAATAAGATAAAGTTTCTTCCAGCTGGCCCTTAAGCAGAGATTACACCTCAGTGGAAGATAAACAGATTATTCCAGAAACAGACACTGCTGTATCTTCTTCGTAAATTAGCACCTTCATAAAGGCAAACAAGAAGGTTATCCACTCAGCTGACACCAACGTTTCAATATTTTCATATTTCTGTCATTTTATTTATTTGAAAATGAGATTTGGGGTTATTCCATGATTGTTACCAGAATTACCAGTGCTGAAAAGCCAGAATGTATTTGGAAACTAGAAGGGCTTTTTTTGTTTTCTGGATTTTTCTCCAAGTTCAAGGAATCAAAGGTAAGTTATTCACATATTTGTTTCTTTTTTAAAATGCTTATCTATAAAATCTATGGAAATGTACATTCAAAAGCAGCAAAGACATCATTTTATCTTAGGAGCTTACGACATAGTCCCAAAACCCAAACCCATTGTTGTGAACTCTATTTCAACTCATAGCAACACTATTGGACAGAGTCGAACTGCCCCATAGGGCTTCCAAGGCTGTAAATCTTTATGGGAGCAGACTGCCACATTTTTCTCCCATGGAGAACCACCCATCTTTCAGTTAGCAGCTGAGTGCTTAAACACTGCACCAACAGGGCTCCTTCTAATACATAGTAGGCCCTGAATAAATATTGACTGACTGACTGATTGATTGAATATCAAAAGTGGTTTTCACTTGATTGAAGATTGAGTACATAATCTTAAGTGCAATTTATGCTAACAAAATAGTAGAGATAAATTGCATCCTATTTATTGTTATAAAACATTGGATGGAAATTATTATTGTTAATATCAATAACAGCACGTCTATGAAACCAGTTCCATTCATCCAGCTAAACTCAACAAATAAAATCTAAAACATGAAATCAGTATTGTAAGTCACTCATGATCAGACAAAAAAAAATGATTTCTTACCTTCTAGAATTAAATCATTAGTAGCTTTAGCTTAAAAAAAACACCAGGATGCTTCATCTTCAGGGTTCGTGCTGAAGACCAGCTCAGAAACTTGGTTGTTTTTGAAACAGCATGCATAAAAGAACATGGCAGCGCACGGATCTTGTGGCAGTCTTTCAAGTGAACCTGAAAGTACAGCAAGCCACAAAACAGGTATATTTAAGAAAAGTAGGGTTTTTTTTATATTTAAAAACTTATTTGAAGCTGAAGCTGCTAAAAACTGGTTTGTCTATTTCATAGACTTGATTGTGCAAATCAGTTTTGTTTTAATTAATTATATTAACCAATTTAATTATTTTTCTGCTTTCAGATATTACATATCAGCCATTATACACAATTACAAATGGCATGATTATATATAGTAAGTTAAATGAAATCAGCTCACTAATGACAGTTTTTAATACGAGCACTTCTACAGAATAACGTGCTGTAACTGCATAATAAGAAATCCTAATATTTTACTTTTTAAATCTTTTTATTCCATAAGAATTTTGGGCCTGTGAATTTCTGTTAATCTTCAGTTAGTGGAAAGAAAAAAAAAACTCAGTGCCCTCAGTTAGTGAGGTCTCCATTAATTAGAATTCATGTATCTTAGTCAGACTGACTTTGAATTTGTGACTAATTAACCATCATGAGTCTATTAGAAAATGGCTCAGAGAAAAAAAGGGTTCATTTCAATACAGCTAGCTGTTAACCATAACAATGAGGTGTTTAGGTCAATTCAACAGTTTCTTTTTTAAAAAGTTATAGATTATTTGGAAAATTGAAAAGATATGAAAAAAATTACCATCATCCTTCTACCGAAAAAACCTATACAAATATCTTCATCTGTTTCTTCAGTTTTTTGTTATGCCAATTTAATTTTCACCTGATTGCAATTCTACCATACACACAATTTTATATCAGGCTTCTTGCACTTCTGTTACATCATATGAATGTTCACCATATGAAGTTTTGACAAGCATCATTTTATTACCTATATGGTGATTTGCTTTACCTAGGTACCAAACCAGAGAGGAATAATTGTAATTATTTTGTTGCTATGAATTCCACTGCAATGAAAATTTCATGCATAAGTTTCTCTAGGTATTTAAGAATCTTAGCATAAATTTACACGTAAAAGTATTGGGTCAAAGCAATATAAAGTTCTATGGTATTTGATTCATATTGCCAAATTGCTTCTCAAAAGGTTTCCTATGTCCTTAGGTGATTTTTCCCAACTTAATTCCACAAGGTGTTTACCATGCAGGAAGTACTGTGCTAGGCACAGAATAGAGAGAGATTCAAAGACATGCCAATATTTCCAAAGGTTTCCTGTAAGCTTTGCAGACTCTGAATGTAGTTTTTCCAGAGCTGCATAATGGGAAATGGCTTTGATTTCAGAACATTCATTAAATAAAATTGTTTTAGTGCAACAAAAGAAAGAATTCAAGAGTTTCAGAGAACAATTACTTCATCAAGATACCAAGCTCCTCTGTTCAGGACTTTGTTCAGCTGCCTATAATGTGCACAGCACTGCTTTCTGCTCTTACCTTTCCGTTTCACATAAATAATTTCATCTAATGGCTGTGACATTCTGATGTGTGGGAGACACTGAGAAAGAAAGTCTACCCTTGCCAAACCCTATAATGGAAATGGTGTTTATCACAGTATGTGCCTTTTGCATTACATTTGGTTATAATAAATGAAACCTTTAACTAAGTTATTATTAGTTCACCAAGGTACGGTAATTATTTTAGTAGCTCTAAAATGTCAGGAAATTTGCATTTGAAGACACTCTACTTTTCGCTAATCCTTTACTACTGAGATATGCTCTCATTTCATGAAATTATCCAGGAAGGTGTTTGCCCTAATTGTGGCTTCATTTACTAAGAAAATGGCTTCATTTGTATACTTGAGATAGCTAACAAATGGCAGTCACATTAACTTTGCAGCTCCTGTATTTTCATCTGTGCCACAATCTCAGAGCAGTGTCATTTAAAAGATTCAAGGCAGGTTTTTTTTTTTTTCAATTATATCTGAGAAGATGTCCTTAAAAGCAAAGCTGTGTAAATTGAAGACACTTTGTGTCCAAATGAACAATCTGCAGCAGCACACCTGAAACCATTTATTAGATTATATTCCTGCTTTTAAAACATAAGAAGAAATTGCTGCCTCATGGCCCCTTTTGTAATTATATCACTGACCACACTAAAGGACTATTACATGTGGGAGCTAATTAGGCAGGGTTGACGAGACCTACTGCTTTATTGGCCATTTCTGTCAATCCTAAGAGTACAGCAACCTTAAACATCAACTGTACTTGCTCCCTAATCATCTCTGGAAATTCAGATCCTATGTACACTTGGTGTCATAATCATTTTCACAGGTTTTATGCTATTTTAAAATAATTCCTCCAAAGGCAACCACATCTGCTTCTTACAATAGTCACTAGGTTTATATTCTAATTTAGTATATAGGTTGTAATGGCCATATAGATTCTGAACTCATTCCGTATTATGAAGGGGCAAACTCCAGGGTGACTGGGGTTTCATCCACACCACCTCGTCTTGCTTAAGTGCAGTTGTGGGGCGGGAACCGCTTATACAACCCTTAGAATACCACCAAACAGTTAAAGGAAGGCAAAACTTCTGACCACAATGAGTTTTAACCTTTCAAAGTGGACAGTTTAGCAATCACTGGGTCTGAGCTCACCTTGTGAGATCTGTTCATTCAAGGCTGGGATTTCAGTCTCACAAAAGCATCAAGTCAGATGGAACCATTTTAATAATGGAGGGGTGGCCTGCACTTTCTGTTTTGGGTCCAAGGCAACCTGCATGCCAATACTTCTACAATGAGGTTGTTGTGGTTGAATGACACAGCCCTGGTAATGAGAATTCGTATATGGAAATGCTGCTGTCAAGCTCTGAACTACAGTATGCACTGCTGTAATTATTTATTGAGAATGTATTCCTGCTGCTGCACCTCTATCCTGGCCACCGTGAATGTAGGAAGAATTTGAAAGAGCTACAGAGCAGTGATAAACGGTTCTAGGCATATGGTTGTATTCGTTAGATTAATATTCTCCCACTTACATTCAGTCATTCTGCAGGAAACAATGCCTTTCTGTGTGCCTGTGTGAAGTCATCTTAATTCTTTCCGACTTGGTTCTTTTCATTCAGCCATCTTAAGTCCCCTAGCCACAGCCGGCATCTATTTTCATAATTGCCCTCAAGAGAAGGGTTAAAGGAAACTAAACCAAAGGCAATTTTGTGGAGAAAAGTCAGGACCTTGAAATTAATGAAAAGTTTCCACTTCAGAAATACTTTAACTTCATACAGAAAATAACATGTGTAAGGCTAATTTGTCTGTCTTACCCTACTGTGTTTATGAACAAAGTTACATTTAATTAAGCGTGGCAATGAAACCCAATGGCACTATTGCTGACTCATTGTACTCAGATCAGTTCAGACCTGATCAAAGCCCTTTGCATACAGTAATCATGTTAATAATCCTTTAGATTAGTACCATATATTTTCTGATAAAAGCTTAAAGTTTGACTAGTCATACTTCTTAAGATTTCACCGGGTGGTAGATGATGTATTCATTTCTGGTAGGGAACCTAAGGCAGAGAGTGCTAAGTAATGTTCCTAAAGTCATTTGAGGTTGGTGAGTTAGAACTAAAACTGAAAATGAAGCTGTATTCAATCCTTTCCCAATCTACTTAGTCTATTAAACAGTCCAATAGATGAGTGGAATTAATATGATGTTTACTATTAATCCAAAAGCCAACTTTCCACTGCTAACACCACCATATTATTGCTGATTCTGGTTGAGTCTAACATCTGTTTGCATGACTGATCTCCAGAAAGTTGGCCATATCCTTAAGCTCTATCCTGACAATGGAAACACTGATCTTCAGAGTTTTATTACTTGTTAAGAAAGAAGTGTGAAGTTTTAAACAGCCCAAAGAAATGAAGTCATTTATTTATGGTGTCATTTTAAAAGCATACTATTAAAGCCTACACTTAGTAGTAAGTAGCTTATTTAAGATTGTGTTATATCTGATGAATCAATGATTTGTCATGGTGGACCAAAAATACCTTACCTACCACAACACTGAAATTTCACCTCCAGGTTTATGATATTTTTGTCCTATCCAACTAAAAGCTATTGCTGTTGAGTCAATTGCAACTCATAGCAACTCTATGGGACAGAGAAGAACTTCCCCCATAGGGTTTCCAACACTGTAAATCTTTACAGGAGCAGATTGCTATGTCTTTCTCCTGTGGAGCAGCTGGTAGGTTCAAACTACTGACCTTTCTGTGAGCAACAAACCACTTAACCACTGAACTGCCAAGCCTCAATATGTCAAATTCTGAAACACCCTTTTTCTAATAGTGTCTCTTCCATTCTTCTACTAAATCTGATACTCACCCTCATCAAACCACCTCAGCCCCTCAGCCTCTTCCAGTTTCTCCAGGTCGTCAGCCTTGTTCAGGCCTCACTGTCCTACATATTAATTCTAGGCTCTGTGGTCAGTTCTTGAACCTTTATCAATAGTCTTCTTACTAGTACAACAGAAACTTTGCTCTTTGACCTTCTGCACCACCCACTTTGTTAATCCACCTCTGGGTAAATTTAGCTTTCAGTTTTTCTACTATCATTTCTGAGCTACCAACTGTTATTTAAAAAACTGAAATAAACAGAGTACTTCCATGAAACAAATTCATGCGCTTTTAACATTAACTGGGCTCTCCAAGCCACGGCTTCCAACTAGTTTGTTCCAGTTCAAACCCTTGCTGATAATTTGCATTCTTACCCCAGATATACTGAATCAGAATCTACAGTTTAACAAGATCCCTAGGTGATTCT
Organism: Loxodonta africana; assembly: GCF_030014295.1. Lineage (NCBI taxonomy): Eukaryota > Metazoa > Chordata > Mammalia > Proboscidea > Elephantidae > Loxodonta > Loxodonta africana. The sequence continues at coordinate 137,712,960 of NC_087342.1, read as the reverse complement.
TATGTATAATAAATTTGGAGAACCACTTCTCTACTAGTGGTTCTCAGAATTGGCCACCAACCAGCAGCTTTAGCTTCGCCTGGGAGCTTGTTAAAAATGCAAATTTTCATCAGGGGCTCAAATTAGAAAGGCTTGAAGACCTGCTGCAAGCTATTCACAGTCTTACTCATCTCTGATTCCCTGACTTAGTCCCTGAACCAAATTTCCAAACCTCCCTTCTCCCCTCAAATCTACAACTTGATTCTCCATCATCCACAGAAACAATAATAGTAACATAGTTAAGAACAAAGACTTAAAGGTTTGCACAGAACTGGATTTAAGTCTCAGCTCTGTCCCTTAACTGGCTATGTGACCTCGGCAAATTGCTCATCCTCATACATTATCCCCATTTTATGGTTTCCTCATCTATAAAATGGGAATAATAATAACAATGTCTGCCTCATAGGGCTGTAACGAGCATCAATGAAATAATGTTTATAAAGCCCTCGGTGCAGTATCTACTCAGAAAAATATTCAATAAATGTTAGCTCCTAACATGGCTAGGACTACTAGCACCATTACTATCCCCACCTCCTCCTACTTACTGAGAAGACTGAAGTCATTTGACCCCATTTTTTACTTTTCTTCTTTCTATCTCAAAGTTTCTCTGAAGCTTTATATAGACTCTCCTCATTCTTTCTTGTTTAAGAGAAAATAAAAAGGTTTCATGTCTTTCTAACATTAACTCTATGACTTTAACTTCATTTACAACCAATTCCCCTAAGACCTTCCTCCGCCAGGCTCCTTTTCCATTGACTTCATCTTCCCAGCCTCAAGACTTCAATGCAATGATTCCCAGCATGGGTAAAAACACCATTGCTAGGGTTCCAGCTCTGGAGATTCTGATTTAATTGGGCTGAAGTGGGCCCAAGCTGGAATAATTTTTAAAGCTATCCAGGTGATTCTACTATGCAGCCAGGTTTGAGAAGAATAATTTATGACCCTTCTGGAAAGGTATGTCATGTGGGTCATCACATTCTGAATCACCAGGAGGGTTGTTTTAATCTACGCTTTTGGTAACTATTATGTCATAAATATATTTCCAGTTTGGGGGAGTAGTCTCATTATTTAATAGCGTTAATAGAATGATTTGTATAATTATTTCCTTCATTAGGTTGTTTCCTTTTTTTAAACCCATTCTTTGCATTAAATATATAAATATATTTTGTTGCTTTCAAAATAGGTATTTTGAAAAAGCTGTGCAGATTGTTTCGATGCACACTCTGTTAATAACCAATTAAATGTTTCATGAAGGCAGTGACCATATCCATCTTGCTTGCATTATAGTCGGCACTCCTTTTCTGGTGTAAACCACTCTGCTGCCCACATCTTCCATCCATGCCTCTAGAGCCAGGAATTCTGGTATCATCTAAGACGTAGTCCTCTTCTTCCTATCTAATTTGTCACCAAATCCTATCAGGTACGCTGATAAATATTTAGTAACCAGCTCCTCAAGGGGAAAAATCCCTCACATGTAGTGTTTGCCAATGTCCGTGGTATAAATAATTCTACCATGGCCAATTTCAAGCTAACAACATGACATCATTTAACATGGATATTCACAATCGGTTCTCAACAACAAGGAGCCAGAATAAGCCTGCTTCAGCATACCACTGCATTATGAATTTTAGTACACAAATGCTTCTTTAATCCAGCTTCATCTTTTCATCTCCACTGCCACTGCCATACTCTCAGTTCCCTAAATTCACTGCCTGGGACCACATATAACAACCTCCTCTCAGGTCCTGATCTTTGACTTCTCCATTTCCTAAACCTCTGAGAATTGGGCCAAAAACAAACAAACAAAAAAAGAAACCAAACTAGCTGCCGTTAAATCAATTGCAACTCATTTCGACCCTATAGGAAGAGTAGAACTGTCCTATAGAGTTTCCAAGGAGCGCCTAGTGGATTAGAACTGCCAACCTTTTGGTCAGCAGCCATAGCACTTAACCACTACACCACCAGGGTTTCAGTGCCAAACCCTGTCAATACTATCTCAGAGATATCTCTAGTTTTAACTGGCTTTGTTATCTATTGTACCCCACTTTTCCCTGCTTGAAAAAACAGAAAAAGAAAAGGAAAGAACCTCGAAAGTCTTCCCAGTGCCTTCAGAACCAAGTCCAATCATTTCATATTAAGTCATTTATGATCTGGTCTCCACCTTCCTTTCCAGCCTTTCTTGCAGAGACTGCTAGAGTCCCTACTATTGGCTATACTCAGTATTTTATATACATTGCCTTAATCATCCTCAGTTGGCAGCAGTGTTGCTGAACAAATGCCAGTTTTCAAGGTAAAAAATAAGGAGGGCTGCAATATCTAATTTTCAAAAACTTCAAGAGAGGAAAATGGTGTGGCATCCGCCACATACATCACTGGTAATCAGCTTACATGCTAACAATTCTGAGAACGTATTTACTTCATATTTCATTAAAGGAAATCCTGGAAGCTCCCTTAATTCCTATTATCCTCTTTTGTATCATTTATCCCAATACACTTTGACTCTCAGGACTGGTATTGCTTCAGTTTATTGGCAACTACATGTAGGAGGAGAAATGGGAGGGCAAGTTGCAGAAATTTCTGAGTACTTCACTTGACCATGCAGAAAACAGTGTGCTTAAAATCCATGCACTTTTCTGGAATAGCACTGAACAAAGTATTCAGTAAATTGTCAGAGTTTATTGATACATATTCAGGTATGTTAACCACAAAATACATTCAGTTGCCTTTGGTCTTTGGAGAAAAATTTTCAGGTGTGTAATTGAGAATGCCTGCTGATGTAGGGGGAAGACAGGAATGGACTGGACACAAACAAGCAGAACATTTGCATAAAGGCCACAACCCCTCCCTCTTTTTTGGTGAGGTCAGGAAAGTTTATACAAGATTAATTTATTATTTTTTAAAACTCCCAGTCATTGATCATTGGTCCTAAAACATTTTACATTTTCTCTCTATGGAGTTCTGTTCTTCAAAAGGAAATTTTTATTCTGTAGAAATTCCCGTAACTTTTATCTCTGTTTCTGTTAATTCATTCATTAAGGCTTTTTCCCCTAGGAAAACATAATGGGTTTGCTAAGTAGATGTTGCTTTCCTAGCAATGCTGCCTTGAATGCCCCATTCTCTCTTCACTGTTGCCTGTTATTGTCACTATATGCACATAGTAAACCTATATTGTAAGGCTATAGGGTTAGTTGAGGAGTGGTCCAAATAAGTTGATAAGGAGATACTTGAATATATAATCAAGCAAGTGTCTGGTAAATGGGCAAATGGAAACTTTGTAAGCAGTCAATGACTGGAAGGCAACTTTGGTACAGGAAGGAAAAAAAACTCTTCAGTGACGTGGCAGGGAGATGATGTGGCTTCCAGGATGCCATTCAGCATGGAGGCCATGTAGCCACCTGCCTTGAACGTAGGGTGGAAAAGATACTCTTGACTGAAGGGCTAGTCTTTGCGTAAGCTAGCAGACAAGCTGCAGGCAACCCAAAACTAATTTAAAAACTGAAAAATGAAGGGTCAAAAGCCCAGTATTTCAGAGCTGCTAAGTTGGAGTCAACTCAATGGCAATGGCTTTTACTTCTATTCTTGGCCAGATTTGACATTTTTTTAGGATAAAATAATCGTGCTTTATGTCTTCAGCGATTGTTCTTTTAATTTTTCTTTCTAAATATTTGGAAATTTTCAAGCTTTCAGCACTACATTAGATTGGGGGATTTTGGTCAGCTCCAAGACAGAGTGGCTGAAGAAAACAATAGAACCTTCCAAACTTAAACCTTCAGTGTTGACGACTTGCCTTACCCCACTGGAACTTGCCCTACCCATTGTCCCCTTTCCTGCCCATCTAAATATCTACTCCCTTCTAGGCTTCTTACGAAAACCACCCAGCCCAAAGGGAACCCATCCTACCATGCTAAACCTCAGGCCTCCCTCAGGTGGTCTGTTCTGCTGCCAAATCACCACTCTCACCACCACTCCCACTGACAAATATCAACATTCAACATGTACAATTCCAAACTCACAGAAGTGATCATTGTTGTTGTTGTTAGGTGGTGTCAAGTTGGCTCCGACTCATAGCAACCCTATGTACCACAGAACGAAACAGGGCCCGGTCCTGCGCCATGCTTGCAATCATTATGCTTGAGCCCGTTGTTGGAGCCACTATGTAAATCCATCTCATTGAGAGGGTCTTCCACTTTTCTGCTGACCCTGTATTTTTTCAAGCATGATGTCCTTCTCCAAGGACTGATTCCTCCTGACTACATGTCCAAAGTGTATAAGATGCAGTCTCACCATCCTTGCTTCTAAGGGGCATTCTAGTTGTACTTCTTCCAAGATGGATTTGTTCGTTCTTTTGGCAGTCCATGGTATATTCAATATTCTTCTCCAACACCACAGTTCAAAGGTGGACTTCCTTATTCACATTGTCCAGCTTTCATGTGCATATGATGCAATTGAAAATACCATGGCTTTGGTCAGGTGCACCTTAGTCTTCAAGGTGACATCTTTGCTTTTCAACTCTTTAAAGAGGTCCTTTGCAGCAGATTTGCCCAATGCAATGCATCTGTTGATTTCTTGACTGCTGCTTCCATGGGTATTGATTAGGGCTTCAAGTAAAATGAAATCCTTGACAACCTCAATCTTTTTCTGTTTATCATGATGTTTCTTTTTGGTCCAGTTGTGAGAATCTTTGTTTTCTTTGGAAGTTACTGTGATCATTGGAATGATCATTGGAGTTACTTTATTTTTGTATGATTAGTTTTCAGTTTCATATATTATGTGTTAGACAGCAATACCTTCTGGTGAAATATCACATTAGCACATGGAATACGCCAGGCTCTATGAGAAAATTGCAAATATCAAAATAAAGAGAACGAAGGAGGCTACATGTCAATAGCTTGGCATGTGGTATCAGGAGAATCCTCACTCATATAAGATCTTTCTTTGTTCTCGCAAAGGAGGTAAAAAGCAAATTTTTTATCCATACAGCAAAATTCTTCAAAAGATTTCAAAGAGTTTTACTCTAAGTATGAGTATAAAAATGGGGCAGTCAGTGGACGATAAGTGGTTTTTTATAAAAAAAAAAAAAAAGAAAAAATATCATGTTTGTATGTTGACAGGAATAATCCAGTGGAAAGAAACAAACCAAAGATGTAGGAGAGTAAGAGGACAATTTTTGGGGGAAACATCTTTGAGAGGAGAAAAAGGATGGAATCCATTGCATAAGTGAAGGGATTGACTTTAGATGTATGCATCAAAAACCAAACCCACTGCCGTCGAGTCGATTCCGACTCATAGCGACCCTATAGGACAGAGTAGAACTGTCCCATAGAGTTTCCAAGGAGCACATGGGGTATTTGAACTGCCAACCTCTTGGTTAGCAGCCGTAGCACTTAACCACTATGCCACCAGGGTTTCCAGATGTAAGCACAGGCCATCAGATAATCACAGGAATGAAAACAGAGTCTGAGCACAGATGCAGCCAACGATGAGCAGATGTGGTGCTGGGAGTTCGTGGATTTTTCTTCTGGCTTCTCTGGCACTCAATAAAATACAAAGCAAGGTCATCATCTGAGAGTGAAAATGGGCAAGAAGGTACAGGAGATCTGGAAAAAGAGAAGTGTATAGTTCTTCAGGGGAGTGGGAAGTTGAATGGACAAAGGAAATGTGGTATGATTTTATCTAAGGACTATTTGAAATTCATGGAGCCCTGGTGGAGCAGTGTTTAAAAGTTTGGCTGCTAACCAAAATGTCAGCAGTTTGAATCCACCAGCCACTCCTTTGAAACCCTATGGGGCAGTTCTACTCTGTCCTATAGGGTTGCCATGAGTTGGAATCAACTCGACGGCAATGAGTTTGGTTTGGTTTGGTTTTGGTTTTTTGAAGTTCATGGTCATAAATTTAAAGTAAGTCCTAATGATGGTTTTCCCCCACCATGTGCAGCTATAAGAATGAAGATAAGAATTGGGCAGAGGAGACCCTGGTGGTATAGTGGTTAAGAGCTATGGCTGCTAACCAAATGGTCAGCAGTTCAAATCCACCAGGCCCTCCTTGGCAATGGGTTTGGTTTTTAACCATGGTCTCGGGGAACATCTACTTCAACTGACATAACATAGTTTATAAAGAAAATGTTCTACATTCTACTTTGGAGAGTAGTGTCTGGGGTCTTCACGGCCTATAAGTGGCCATCTAAGATACTCCACTGGTCTCACCACTTTGGGAGCAAGGGAGACTGAAGACGACTAAAGACACAAGGGAAAGACTAGTCCAAAGGGCTAATGGACCACAACTACCATGGCCTCCAACAGTCTGAGTCCAGTATAACTAGATGGTACCCGGTTACCACCACTGACTGCTCTGACAGGGATCACAATAGAGGGTCCCAGACACAGCTGGAGAAAAATGTAGAACAAAATTCTAACACAAAAAAAGACCAGACTTACTGGCCTGACAGAGATTGAAAAGCCTTGAGAGTATGGCCCCCGATACTCTTGTAGCTCAGTAATGAAGTCACTCCTGTGGTTCACTATTCAGCCAAAGATTAGATAGGCCCATAAAACAAAATGAGACTGAAGGGGCACCCCAGCCCAAGGGCAGGGACTAGAAGGCAAGAGGGCACAGGAAAGTTAGTAATAGGGAACCCAAGGTGGAGAAGGGAGAGTGTTGATATGTTCTGGGATTGTTAACCAATGTCATAAAACAGTATGTGTACTAACCCTTTAATAAGAAGCTAATTTGTTCTGTAAATGTTTATCTAAAGTACAATTAAAAAAAAAGAATTGGGCAGAGGATTGGATTTAACTGAGTTTGTGGCTTTGCATATCAAGTACAACAACTAAGGAGCAAAAGAATTGTAGATGTATCACCCTAAAGGGCCAGACAATATTGAAATTCTTTCTCAAAGATACCTACATTTTCCATTGATTGATTATTTATTTATATTTATGAATATAAAAATTCATGTTGATGCTAAAATTATCTGAGAATACAAACATTGCTAAAACATACTTCATACATAAAACATCACCTTCATGTTGGAATCGACTCGACTGCACTGGGTTTGGTTTTTGTTTTTGTTTTGTTTTTTTTCATAAAGGAATTTTCTGTTTATCTTTTCCCTCAGGATATTTTCTTTAATAAGATGACCGTGTGCCAAGCCTCTGATGTCAGGCACTGTGGAAGAGGGCAGACATTTAAAAGGGTAGTTACAATAATGTAGGTAGGTAAGACATATGAAGCCATTTTTTGTAGTCTAATGATTTTAAAACAAATCTAACACATACACATATTGTAAGAGATGCATTAATATTTCCACAGGCATTTCTATTAATTCACTTAATGAATATGTATTGTATATCTGTCATGTAAAAACACTGTATTAGGTACACACCAAGGTGAGTTGGGGGCAGCATTACAATAGAGATCTTCAATGTATTTTCAGTGTAAAGGAGGAAACTCCTATATTTACAATAAATTATTATGCAAGACACGTCAAAGAAAGTACTAGGACATGAGTTCCATTACCTTTGTTTATCTCATTTACTGCTATATATCATAGTGAGACCAAAGCACAGTAGGCACTTTATTGGTGAGTCAGTGAATGAAATGGAGATATGAACCACACTGGAGGAACACAGGGAACGAGGAATGAATTCTAAATCTGGGATCTGAGAAAGCTTAGGAGAGAAGGTAATAACTGAGCTGGTCCTCAAAGGAAAAGTTGTTGTCGTTAGCTGCTATCAAGTCACCCCCAACTCATGATGACCCCATGCACAACAGAACAAATGCTGCCCAGTCCTGCACCATCCCCATGATCGGTTGCCAATATAACCATTGTGATCCATAGGGCTTTCGTTGGCTGATTTTCAGAAGTAGACTGAAACCTGTTCAACATCATAGCAACCTGCAAGCCTCCACTGATGGAGGGGTGCTGGCTGCACATTAGATGCATTGGTTAGAATCAAACATGGATCTCCTGCCTAGAAAGCAAAAATTCTACCATTGAGCCACCACTGCCCAATAAACAGAGAAGCATGAGATGAGCACTGCAGCATGGAAACACAGGAAGCCTTCAGAATACACTTATAGCCTAGTGAGAGCACGGAGGAGTAGTATAGTGAACGATCACATTAGAAAGCAAGGGTGAGACGAGGAAGTGGGGTGTGTATATTATCAGATAAAGGGGCTCTTATTGAGTACTTACAATGGGCCAGACACTGTTTTGAGTGCTTCCCATGCTGTCACTCATTTAATCTCACAGAAACGTTATAAGGGAGGTGTTATTATTACGCATTCCCCATTTTATACATGAGGCAACTCAGATTCAGAGAGGTCATGTACATCCAAGTTACAAAGTTAGTAGGTAAATAGAGCTAGCACCCATACTCTTATAACTCTTGTGAACCAATGATACTGTTAAACATTTTGAATAGTTGAATGATATTTTATGATTTGTTTTGCTACTTCTTTTTTCTTTCACAAATATGAATATATTTAGTTACATTTAGAAAGTAAGCACCTTGTATATTATGTTCCTGGTCTGCATTTAAAGTTCTAAATATTCAAATGTGTATTAATTTCCATTTTGTCTTTTTCTTATCCAATAATATGACTGATTGCCACATCTATTGGCTTAAGTGTTGTTTTTGTGGTGTTTAACCTAAAACTTAAAATAGCACAATTGCATTTATTTTTTCCCAAATTCATAATATATTTAACTAAATTTTCTAATATTCATATACTCTGGAAAATTTTTTTTTCTGAAGTCACTTTGTCCTCCTCTTCTCTTAGCAACTTTTAACTGCTCCCAAAGGCAGTTGATGCTAGCAACCAATTCATCATCATACAGGCTATACTCACGCTTTACCATCATCTTAGAGAAATATTTTCTGTTTCTAAAAATTTCCCAATCTTCTATTACATATGGAGACCCTGGTGGCATAGTGGGTAAGAGCTATGGGTGCTAACCAAAATGTTAGCAGTTCGAATCCACCAGGTGCTCCTTGGAAACTCTATGGAGCAGTTCTGCTCTTACAGGGTCGCTATGAGTTGGAATCGCCTTGACGGCAATGGCTTTGGTTTGGTTTTGGTTTTTTATAGTAACTATTTCCATACTCAGTTTATTCTCATTAAACTTTGGTCTGACATGAGACTGTATTGGCATCTCCTTTCTGGAGGGGGGATGAGAGGGCAGAGGGGGCCAGAAGTTGGCCGAATGAACACGAGGAGAGAGAGTGGAGGGAAGAACTATGCTGTCTTATTGGAGGGAGAACAATTAGGAGTGTATGTCAAGGTGTATGTAAATTTTTTTATGAGAGGCTAACCTGATTTGGAAACTTTCACTTAAAGCACAATAAAAAAATAAAATTAAATAAAAATTAGTTAAAACAAACAAAAAAAACTTTGGTCTGCACTTTCCAAATACTTATTATTGTTGTTGTCGTTGTTAGGTGGAGCTGAGTCAGTTCCGACTCATAATGACATTATTTACAGCAGAACAAAACACTGCCCAATCCTGCACCATCCTCATAATTTTTGTTATGCTTAAGCACATTTTGCAGCCACTGTGTCAACCCATCTGGTTGAGGGTCTTCCTCTTTTTCGCTGACCCTCTCCTTTACCAAGCATGATGTCCTTCTCCAGGGATCGATCTCTCCTGATAACACGTCCAAAGTATGTGAGGCTAAGTCTCACCATCCTCCCTTCTAAGGAGCATTCTGGCTGTACTTCTTCCGAGACCAATTTGTTCGTTCTTTTGGCATTCCGTGGTATATTCAACATTCTTCACCAACACCATAATTCAAAAGCATCAACTCCTCTTGGGTCGTCCTTATTCACTGTCCAGCTTTTGCATGCATATGAGATGAATGAAAACACCATGGCTGGGGTCAGGCACATTTTAGTCCTTTAAGTGACCTCTTTGTCTTTTAACACTTTAAAGAGGTCTTTTGCAGCAGATTTGCCCAATGCAATGCGTCTTTTGATTTCTTGACTGCTGCTTCCATGGGCACTGATTGTGAATCCAAGTAAAATGAAATCCTTAACAACTTCAATCATTTCTCCATTTATCATGATGTGGCTTATTGGGCTAGTTATGAGGATTTTTGTTTTCTTTATGTTGATGTGTAATCCATATTGAAGGCTGTAGTCTTTGATCTTCATCAGTAAGTGCTTCAAGTCCTCTTCACTTTCAGCAAGCAAGGTTGTATCACCTGCATAACTGTCCAAATACTTACATAAAATAAAAACATCAAACTCATGAAAATGCATCCAAAGAATCCTTAAAAGTCAAGTTCGATATCAATATTACAATTTATGCAGCACTCTGAAGATCAGCATCTAATACATTCTAGTTGCTTTACTCAAGAATGCTTTCGTTAGCTCCAACAAATCTAATTTCTTTTTACCTCATTGAAATCTATAATACTGTATGTTTCAAGTCTTTAATTTTTTATTTATTTTATTTGAAATCATTGAGATAGACAAGTGTGGTGGGTCTCATAAATATCCTTGGACCCAGGTAACCCTACATCCCTGTTCTTAGACACCTTTCCCACCTCTTTCATAGAGATGACTTAGGACAGAAGTGCAGGTAGAAGATTCTGATCCTAGCCCAAGCTATAGTATCATCACAGGAGGTCCCTGTGGTTGGCTTTATACAACTTAGGATAGAGCAAGATGAGGTATTCAATTCTCATGTGGTACAAAAAAACACAAAAAGGTGGAAAATGTTTAACTTACAGTAGGGAAAATATGAGGACCTTTCATGGAAGTGTCAGTAGCTTGCTCTTTACTATACCAGAGGACAGAAATAGAACTAATGGGTAGAAGTTACTGGTACATAATTCCAGCTCAAATGAAATAAATATCTAAGTGGAGCAATTCAAAACTGGAAAAGAGTAGTTACTTCGTAGAGGAGGGAGATAACCATATGTAGAGTATTTTTCTCAGGTCTCGTCTAGCAATGAAATTTTGAAAATAAGGTGAATATATAATTTATTTTCCAAACAGAGACACTGCGTTGGGAGTCCTCAAGACCGTTCTCAGGCTCGATGATTCACTAGAAGGACTCACAGACTCAGAAAGCTGTTGTACTCAAGGTTACAGTTTATTACAGCAATGGATACATACCAAAATCAGCAAAGGGAAAGGTGCATGGGAAAAGTCCAGGAGAAACCAAGTGCAAGTTTCCAGGTGTTCCCTCCCAGTGCAGTCACACGAGAATAAGCTTAATTCCCCTCTGAAATAATGTAAGACAACTGCAAAGTATTGTTAGCCAGGGAAGCTCACCCAAGCTCTGATATCCAAGGATTTTACCTGGGGTCAGTTACATAAGCATGCAGCACTCATGTGACTGACCTTAGCTACTCGGACTCCAGCCCCTCCCATCCTGAGCAAAAATAGGCATTCACCATAAAGCACATTTTTAGAATAAACTATCCAGTAAAGCACTCAGCTGCTAACTGAAAGGCCAGCAGTTCGAAACCCACCAGCTTCTCTGTGAGAGAAAGATGTGGCAGTCTGTGTCCATAAAGATTTCAACCTTGGATACCCTGTGTGGCAGTTCTACTCTGTCTTATGGGGTCTCTAGGAGTTGGAATCAAGTTGAAGGCAATGGGTTTGGGTTTTTTTTTTTTATATAAATCTGGTCAAACTGATACCAAGTAGCCTAAGGCCTCAGGCATTCACCATAAATACAGCTTGGCCCAAGGCCTCAGACCAACAACAACAATCTAATGAGACAGAATGTTTCCAGGGCTCAGAGATCGTCTCCCAGAAGCTGGCCAAGGGTCATCCCTGAAGACAGGTCTGTCCTTGGAATGTGCAGGGTTTGAGCAACCCAGACCTGCGGAGTTACCCCTGTCCTGCACTGACACATCTGAGAATTTGGGAAGGAAAGAATAACAGCCATAAACCAGGATATTCCAGGCAAACCAGGAGACATGTCCCCTGATTTACCCTAATTATAAACTACCAGTTCTATGGACTTCATAAGGTGGAGAATAGAGAAAAACAAACCTCAGTAGGGGAAAGAGGACAAGTGGGAGCTCATGGGAGTGCTTTGAAGCAGGGCAAATCTGTGGTCTTCTTGCCCCCTTTCTACTACTACCCTAATTGGATGAAGTATAAGACCCTGATCGAACAGTACCTATTTGAGTGAATCTGGATATAAGCAAAGTGTTAAGTACCAGGGGATCTGACTGGGGAAAATTCCAGGACAGGGACATTGTTCCCAGAGCCAGAGTGGGATAAACACTGTTCCCAATCCAAGTTTTTCAGAGAAATCTACCAGAGAATGACAGAAAAGCAAGAAAAGGATCACCCCCAAAGGACTGAACATTGCGTGCGAAGTGGAGAGCAGGTGCAGCATAATGGCAGGACTCCCCATAAAGCTAGCAGGCACCACAAGAGGAGTGGAGAAGTGCAGTGTATGAGGAGTAGGATTTCCTGAAGTGTGGTCTGCTTCTACACTGGATAGGCCTAGAATTATCCAATGGTGTACAGGTTTTCTCTCATTCTTATTGGTAATTGAAATATAATTACAAAAACTTACTTTAGCACTACTGTAGTCTATGAAGTATTTGAAAGGACTACTAAAATTAACATTCCTAAGCTAAAATTTGCATTTTAGTAGCTGTAGCGAGCACCAGTGGTTGCCTACTCAGTACTCTCCCCCTCTTCCACTTTGCCCCAATGTGATATGGGCACCTTCCATTTTGCCACACAGCCAACCTGCTGCAGGGAGGAAAACGTACTCTGAGATGGAGCTGTTCCTGGTAATCTCATCCCCTGCCCTGTGATGACTCAACTCAACCGCACTGGCATATCCTTTGGCAACCAGCTACAATACCTAAGTCAGCGTGACTTCAGGGAAAGGCTATTTTTTGACATGAACAAGGAAAAGTTTGCTGTTCCAGTAGCTGCTGGCAGCCATCAGGGGAATTTGGTGAAAGCCTGCCTGCAAACAAAGTTACCATGTAAGGGACAGAGCCAAGAGAAAAGCAGAAAGGCAGAACCAGAGCTCCATTTTCACCAGGTCTGGGACATTCCCTACCTCTGGCTTTTCTTTGTATGCGATAATAACTTTCTTATTGTTTTAGCCAGTTTGAGATGGGTTATTTGGACTCTAGCTAAAAATATCTTTAACCCATTGCCGTCGAGTCTATTCCAGTGCACAGCAACCCTATAGGACAGAGTAGAACTGCCCTATAGGGTTTCCAAGGAGCACCTGGTGGGTCTGAACTGCTGACCTGTTGGTTAGCAGCCAAGCTCTTAACCACTACACCATCTTTAGGGATCCATAAAACTATATAATTCCTAATCTTTTCTGCATATGGGAATCACCCAGGGATCTTCAAAAATTATTGATGCCTGTGTTCCAATCAGAGACTATGATTTAATTGGTCTGGGGTTTGGCTGGGTGAGTAAATTATTCTCTAAACTCCCTCCCTTCCTGGAGATTCTTTCCTAAGAATTCACCATTGCCCAAACCAGTGGAGCATTCTGAGACTCCTCAAAAGGCACAGAGAATATGTGCTCCCAGCAGGACTCTCTCCATCATCCCATAATAAAGGAGGGACTTCTCTGCTTTACAGCAAGATTTGAGTTGCTCTCCAGCTAACCTGCTTGGATTTATATTTGTTCAGCTTGATTTCCTTGTCTGTACCACAGTTCGGAAGATACGGGTTCAACACTAAGTAGGTAAGCGGCAAGTTTAGTGAAGGGTAAGACAATACACAATACTGGTGAAGCCAGCACAACTTGTACAAGGCAAGGTCATGGAAACTCCATAGACACATCCGAACTCCCTGGGGGACCGAATTACTGGGATGGGGGTTGTGGGAACCGTGGTCTCAGGGAACATCGAGTTCAATTGGCATAACATAGTTTATAAAGAAAATGTTCTACTTTCTACTTTGGAGAGTAGCGTCTGGGGTCTTAAAAGCCTGTGAGCGGCCATCTAAGATACTCCACTGGTCTCACCCCTTTGGGAGCAAGGAAGAAAGAAGAAAACTAAAGACACAAGGGAAAATTTAGTCTAAAGGACCACAACTACCACAGCCTCCACCAGTCTGAGTCTAGTACAATTAGATGGTGCCTGGCTACCATCACTGACTGCTCTGACAGGGATCACAATAGAGGGTCCCAGACAGAGCTGTAGAAAAACGTAGAACAAAATTCTAACTCACAAAAAAAGACCAAACTTACTGGCCTGACAGAGACTAGAGAAGCCCCGAGAGTATGGCCTCCAGACACCCTTTTAGCTCAGTAATGAAGTCACTCCTGATGTTCATCCTTCAGCCAAAGATAAGACAGGCCCATAAAACAATGAGACTAAAGGAACATACCAGCCCCGGGACAAGGACTAGAAGGCAGAAAGGAACAGGAAAGCTGGTAATAGGGAACCCAATGCCAAGAAGCAAGAGTGTCGGCATGTCGTGGGGTTATTAACCAATGTCATAAAACAATATATGTACAAACTGTTTAATGAGAAGCTAGTTTGTTCTGTAAACCTCCAACTAAAGCACAATAAATAAAAAAAAAAAGAAGATATGGGTTCAAGAGTCTTCCCTAAAAAAATAGGAATACTAATCCCTGTAAACCACATGCTTAGGGTCTCAACTGTCATAGTTAGTGGTCCCAACTGTTCATCAATAGATATTTTTTTAAAGGATAGAAGGTCAAAGAAAAGAGAGATGAAATAGGAGAGAAGGACTTGAGTTCTGGCTACACCATTAACACACATTCTGACACTGCTAAGCCTCAGTACCCTGTTGTTTGTTGTTGTTGTGTGCCCTGGAGTCAGTTCTGACTCATAGCGACCTTACAGGACAGAGCAGAACTGCCCCCATAGGGTTTCCTAGGCTGTAACCTTTACAGGAGCAGATCTCCTGCTCTTTTCTCCCATAGTACCACTGGTGGGCTCCAACCGCCAACCTTTCAGTTAGCAGCCAAGTATATTAAACTGAGAAAAACAGTATCTGTTCTACCTATATAACAGAGTTTTTGTGAGCATGACATGAGATAATACACCAAAAAAATTAGAAACAGAAAAGTGCTTTAGGAATCTAAGACATTATTATGAGGGGTCCAGAAAATTAAAAATGAAGTCTAGACCTAACCCTAAAACAGTAGTGCCAGCAGGATGAGATGGCCTGGGGAGGTATGTCTCTGCCCACCTTCTCTCTTTGCCTTCCCTTCATCCTTCCTCCCATCACCCCCATACAACAGCAAGCTTGCTCTGCAAATGTAACTCTCAGGCATTTCTTTGCCCCCACTCACTTTCAACCAGATTGCCACCATTTGAGCCCTCCTTTTTTTTTTTTTTTTTTTACAGATGTCCTAGGGCTGCCACTAATAGGCAGGGAAGTTATTGCATTGCATTTTTTCCTGTAGGTTTTTATAAGCACTCCACTTCCTCATCAAGAGTATACCTCTGGGTACCACAATGCTTCATCATTCCCCACTTGAATTATAATTTCTATCAAAAGACGTATCTCTCAGAAGGCTTGAGTGCTAAGCAGAAAGTGATTTTTAAAGAGATGTGTGGGAAATGGCTTCAATATTTGGCAGTTCCTAAAGGCAAGATGATTTGGGATGTTGTTTTAAAAAAATGTGTATTTGATCAGTTCATTGTGCTATTTTCTAATTCCTGAAAATGCCTCATGATTAGAAAACTGTATTTGGCAATTGCACCAAGGTAGTTATTTTGTCTCATTCACTTATCCATATATGTCACATGTAACACATAAGTGTATATATTCACTAGGAAATCAATCTTTCTTTTGCAGATATCTCCATTAAAATATATCCTTCTGAAGCCAAAGATATAGACAATGCCCCAAGAATTGAGACAAGTGAAAGTCCTGCAAAAATGTACAAAGTGTCAACTATGAGACAAATATTTGATTTGGCAAAGCATCGAACAAAAAGATCAGCATTTTTCCCAACTGGGGTTAAAGTCTGCCCACAGGAATCCATGAAACAAATTTTAGCCAGTCTTCAAGCTTATTATAGATTGAGAGGTAAGGAAAGAGATGAAACCTCTTTAGTCTTTTTGTTCTTTTTACCCCTTCCCTTTGATTCCTCTATAGGTTGTCTTCAGCAAAAAACTTCCAAATGCTCTCATTTAGCCACAAGAGTTGTAAAAATTGATTAACTAATCTGATAAAAATGAGTAATAACCACTCAAAACCATGGTAGAAATTTGCTCTCAGAGTTTAAAATGTCTTGTGCAACACAGAAACCTGGAGGCATTTAACAAGTCACCAGAAAGTCTTGGTATCTGGGTTTTACCTCTTTGTTTTATTTACGCTAATACCCAATATTGAATTTTAATGTTGTTTCTTATGAAGAGAGAAGCACAGAATGATTGCTGTGTCAGGAACCAGAGCCCGTTGATTTATGACTTAAGATTTCATTTTTTCAAAGAAAACATTACATCCAGATTCTCTCGCTCCTTGATATGTTTAAATTGTTTATTATAGGTCCAGAGAAAACCTCTGAAGTTGGGAAACCTGGAGGCACATCCAAATGCAAAGGAGTCACAAATTAACCACAGTTACTAAGACATAGTTCAAGGGCATTAACCGAATTTACAACACAATTACTGTGATTTCCAGCAGAGTTACAGTGCAGTTTTTACCACAAGACAACATAGCAGGATGTTCGTAGTGTTCCCAGAAATCATTATGGAGTTAAATCATACCACAGCCATCAGTGACTGTCTTTTTCATTCACTAAGCACTGATGAAAAAATAGCTTCCTCTAAAAAACAAAAAAAACTTTGGTAACTGCTATTAAATACCCCAGGTAGCTCCAAATAATGCAAAGTATCTTGTCTACCTGAAGCCTAAACTCATCCTTACGGGTGAGAGTTGAGGTTTGCACCCTAGATGTTTGCATCCATTCCATAAAGCACAGTCACCCTTGTCTATTTAAAGCCCACTGAGTAAAGAGTTTGGTTCAATTCTAGCCTGTGGCATGTGGCACACAATGGCCACTGAGAACTCATTTCATGATCCTAACCTCCTGGAAATTTACAGGCTGTGACTATAAGATGTTCAGGGGTTGAATTAATTTGGGGAATTCTTACTGTGTTTTGGAGTCATAATTAACAGTCTCAAAAACATCAAGGAACACACTGAGGATGACAAGAAATGGCCATGATATGTGTGAATTATTTAGATGAGCATGCTCCACACTGATCAGATAAATGACACTGGTAAATTCCATATTGTTTTTTATACAGAATTATAAATATATAGTATTTGCATATCAATGAATAGGAACACAACTGTTGCTAACTATTTTCATGTAACATTTTTTTTTTCTAGTTCTTTAGGACATTCACAAATAGAATTCACTGCAGGTATTTGTAGACTAGACTATTGCTGAAGCTGAATTTTTAGTTCTGAATTTTTATTCTTATTCCTTTATTTTTTATTAGGTTTGCCTCTTTCATTCTTATTTCTCTGGGTGAAACAAACCACACTTTTTCTCCCCACAGCAATGACAGTCCATTATCTTTATGGCAGCACCTGGGTGACAAGAAATTTTACTTTTCATCAACCTGGGTTTCTTAATTCTAACACATTGGTTCACAAAGAAACAAAAAATAAGATCCAGCTACAAAGCAGTGTTTCTTTGACAGAGTAACACACTTACGGCTCTTGTTGCTGCTTTTACAAAATTAACTGTTGGCATCCTTCAAACTTAGCAGGGAAAAACATCACGTTCTGCAAATCAAATGGAATATCGAGCTATTCCTTTTACCAGTGCTTAAACCAAAGCAAGTAAAAATATTCTAAGCTTTGCTGTAGAACTGTAAACATACACATGCCCAGGCACAACTGCAAAAGATGCAAGTTTCTTACTAGTAGTCCCTCGTGCTCAACTCTGTGCTCCCCCTAACCCAAATCAAATTCCTTTCTTTATGGCCTCTCTTCTCTCTCTCTCTCTCTCTCCCTTCCTCCCTCCCTCCCTCCTTCGCTTGCTTTCTCTCTCTCTCTGTCTTCTCCCCTGTATCAAAAGCTAGATCCTCCTTTCACAGTACTGTGTGACTTAGAGAAGTTTAATGATGGAGAGGGTCTAGTTTCTATTCCAAGTGTTATCCACAAACCAGCAGTGTTGCCAACTGAGGGCTTGTTAGAAATGTAGAATCTCAAATCCTACTCCCAGGCCTACTGTCAGGAGCTAGATTTTAACAAGATACCCAGCTAATTTGTTTGCACCTAAAATCTGAAAAGCACTTGTCTAGAGAACATCTAGCCAACACCCTCACAGTACAGACAAGAAAACTGAGGTCTAAGAAAGGGAGGTGATGCATCCACGGCCACAGAACAGAGTTAGAACCCAGTGTCTTGCCTCCCATTCCAGTGTCTTATCTATCCATCTAATGTGTGCCCAACACTGTGGTGAGTATTTTCACAAAACCATAGTCTAATTTAATCCTTCCAAATGCAAATGACTTACCTGCCAACCTGGACTTCCAATTACAGAAAACCATGCCTGGTCTCCAGGACACATGATCTCTAGGGTTCTTCCTACCTTATCAAATAGCCTAGCATCTGACATTCAGCAGAAAAGCTGAGACTCTGAGACGGGACTTCATATGTCAACCAGCAAGCATGGGAAGATAGAGGAACTAAGGCTCTGAATTGTTCTAGAATCCCTATGATAATCCCTCTCAGTAGTTTTAGAGAAGGATGACACAGAATAGGTAAATCAAGGGCTAGAAAAATCTATCTTTGAGCCATTTTCAGACCCCTCCCAGCTCTGAGATCCTTCGATGCTTCAACTTTCAAGCATTCTTCTGGTGCTCCCTTAGTAAGGAGGGGGACTCTCCCAGTGGGCCCTGTGCGGGTGCTCCTGTTCTCACAATCCCAGAAGATTCTGTGCCTCCTGGTTTGTGGTAAGTTTCAAAGAGGCCAGAAAAATGACTCCAGAGAGGCCACAGAAAAACCTGCCCCTCAAAAAGAGTCTGAGAAAAATCTACTGTCCCTGTTTCATCCTTAACATTTTGATCCCAATACTCCAGGGAGATCATTCTTAAAGTAGTGTCAGACACTTGAGCTTCAGGGAGAAACTTCTCTAGGTGCCTTTGTGAAAAGCAGATTCCACGGAAGTGGGGAGTTCTGTGTCCTTCAGATGATGGAAAAGGAGAGGGAAAGGAGGAGGACTGGGAATCTGCAAGCACCAGAAACAAGCACCTCCTACTGGATGGTTCAGCCTCAGTTTCTCCAATCACATGACAGGGTGCTGCCTGCAGAAATCTCTGCATGGTTGTTGATGTATCCTGAGCTACAAAATATTCAGGAAAATGAACTTCTGTATACGTCTATATTGAACTCAAACAGTGGCATCACAAGGGTTTACTTACACCCCCTCCCCCGCCCTCTCAGACCACACAGAATTCTTAGTAATGTTCTTGGTACAATGTTACTTGTAAATCTTAATTCCCACATTTCACTGAACGTAATGGCAATAGCAGTGACATAAAAAAACAGCAAAATTAAAATTACACCTTTAAATTACAATATCATACCCACAGCCTAACTGTATTTACATTACATAGTTTGATGTGATTAAAGTGAAAATTCTGTAAGAAAACAATAGAATTCTGCGAGATGTTCTTCTGAACCCTCTTGCTTAAGGAGGCTTTGCTCCCAGGCATTGCTCCCCCTCCATTATGCCTTCATGACGCAGCAGCTCAAGTCACAGCCAGGACCAGTTCCAGTCATAGCCAGAGGGACCGCAGAAGATGGGGTGGAAGGCGAACTGCTGTGGTGTAGGGCACTGGACCAGAGGCAGCCAGGCGGCCCAGGGGCTGCCAACGGGACTTCAGGCACAGCAGAGCAGCTGCCCAGGTGCTGTAGTTCGAGACCTGCCCATTCGCTGTGCAACCCCAGGATTGCTGCCCAGAAGCGAGTTTGCCCTGCAGTGGCGGATGCCCTGGAAACCCCCTGGCAACTGGGGCTCGGAGTCTCGGGGGAGCGTTGCTACCTGGGGAGTTCTCTTGGACAGCCCTGTTGGAGGATAATGGTTCTGGTGTCACCCCTTCTGACAGTGTCGCCCAATGCGGTACGCAGCCCCCACCCCCCTCCCCCCCGTGGCGCCACTAGACTCAAACACAACAATGATATGAAGATGGCCCAGGACCAGGCAATGGTTCTATTACACATAGCATAGCTACAGTTGGGGCCAACTAGACAGCAACTAACAACAAAAATATACATCCATCTATCTATCTACCTAGAAGTTTGAGTTTGGACTGTTGGGAACAAAATAGGTTCAAGCTTTAAACCGTACTGAAATAAAAGGAAGACTAAATCTGATACCAAAAACCAACACACCTAAAGGTGTGCCTAACTGGTAAATAGAAGGGATTATCAGATTACATTTTCGAAGATGTTTCACCAGTGGATATCGTCAGTGAGAGTTACAAACACCAAATCCTCAGAGGCAGTGCTAGTTTATGCTAAGTATTGTATCTCCAGTGCTTACATGTTTTGTTTTGTTTTGTTTTGTTTTGTTTTGTTTTGTTTTGTTTTGTTTTGTTTTGTTTTAACTAAACTAGCAGGTACCTTGAGGAAAGACAGAAGTACAAAATAACAATCCCAAAGGACATGTGACATCTGTAGGTGAGAAGGAGAGCAGGGAAGCTGGTCTGCTCAAACTGGACACACAATTCTTGGGGTTTGGGCAAATCTGCAAACACCCAAGGTTGTTTCCCGCCTATTGATGTGTAGACTCTAGACTGGAGATGGAGGTCCAGAGGAGCTCTGGTGGCGCAGTGATTAAGAGCTGGCTGCTAACCAAAAGGTTAACAGTTTGAATCCACTAGCCGCTCTTTGGAAACCCTATGGTGCAGTTCTATTCTGGCCTATAGGGTCTCTACGAGTCAGAATTAACTGGACAGCAATGGGTTTGGTTTTTTTGGTTTTGAAGATCCACAGGCTACATGTTCATTGCTGTCAGGAAAGGCATTAAAACTCCCTAATCTTTGCCTGACAGGGGAGAGATCACATTCATAAAAGTGAGTCCTCCAAGGCGTGGCTCTCCAGGAGTGCTTACCCTTACCATTGCCCCAAATATGTGAAACTAGAGGGCGCTATTTGAGGTGGTGGGGACTGCATGCTCTCCTGGTTTTGGAGATTACAAATTAAAAGATCAATTAGCTTGAAGTTTCTGGTCAAGTTGTTGCTGGTAGGTGAGGTGAGCTTCTATCAGTCTAGAATTCTCTTTGCCTCTGAAAATTAGGAAAAATCCAGAGATAAGAATAAGCGGAGAGGAGGAAAAGCATAGAAGTAAGAATCTCCAAACAGGTCTTCTCACCTTGTTCCTCCCCACATGCCCCTTTTCTCAGCACAGTGCCAAAATATGTCTTTAGAAAGTCAGATGCCATCAGTCTCTGCCCCAAAGCCCCTAATTGCTTCCCATCCTTCTAGAAGTACACGTCAGCATATTACAGTAGCTTATAAGAGAAGTCATCTAACGTTTTTTGCTCACTTAAGTAATTTTTAAACCATGCATCCCCTTGCACACTTTTCTGTTGAAATTAATATTTTTTCATCATACATTTAAATAACTAGACAGGATGTAACTTTCTATGAGTTGTAAACATTGATATTTAAAAATAAAGCAAGGATTAAAGCATTCTTACGTATCCAGTGGAATCTACCATTGTGACTCTATAAAACCAAACCCAGTGCCGTCGAGTCGATTCTGACTCACAGTGACCCTATAGGACAGAGTAGAGCTGTCCCATAGAGTTTCCAAAGAGCGCCTGGAGGATTTGAACTGCCGACCCTTTGGTTAGCAACTGTAGCACTTAACAACTACGCCACCAGGGTGACTCTATACTTACTATCAAATATTCTGAACAAGTAGGTGAGCAAACTTTTTTTAACAGTCAGAAATGTCAACTGTTTCCTTTTTCTCCATAAACTCACGATTCCGTTCCACTTCGCCCTCAGATTTTTATCTTAGTGTAATTTATGTTTATGCTTGGAAAGTCTGTTACTGATTGCTCTAAAAAAAAATTCTCAGTAACCAAAATGTGTAGATAAATTGAAATTGTATGTTTTAAATTTATTTCTTGTGACTACGGGTCTTATGTGTAATTTCTCCTGGGTTTAGTTCCATTTATAATATTTTTAAATATATTTGATTAAAACAAATGGCTATATTATCAATTTGATAAATATTGTTAAGTAAATTTTTATTAACAGATGGATGTAGGGTTAGGTACAGTACCACACTGCAAACACAAAATTAAGAGCAGGGCTTTAAAAGGGCCCATGTTAATGAAAGGCTCTGTAGCTTGGGCTTTATTAGCTTCTGCCTCTGTATGGAGGACGCCTGCTTTAGTTTTGATCTTCTATTGGTTCCTGTATCATTCTTATGTTACCTATTGCTAAAAGAGATAGGATTACACATCAATTTTATTCTTATTCTTTTACTTAGTTTTGTTTAAATGCTAAGAAAACTTGCTTACATAATTAAGTAGATGGGAACAAGAACAGAGTTTTGTTATAATAATGTCCTTAATTCTTTACATTCCTTTTGCATTACATGTCGATAACCATATCATGATCTATCATCATTTTTAATGATATTTCAACTGTCAACTTCATTAGATCTCCCAGTTTGTTAAAAGCAAAAAATCAGGAACCACCTGAGTTGCAAGTGTCTGTGTTACTCCTCAAATAAGTTCACTCCCTTTTTCAACCTCAACATTATTATTTCGAATTGTCCTTTTGTTTTGCAACCTGAGGGCAATGTGATTAGGGATGGATGAAGCGGGAAAGGATTAGGACCAAAGGGGAAGTGAAAAAGGAGAGGTATGTCCTTAGGCAGGCCAATTATAGGGAAGCATGTGTAAAGTTGAGACTTAGAAATTGATTCCCTTTAAACTGAGTGCATGCTTATCCCCTTGAAAGTCTTCAAGTACGGCTGGGCTACCTGTACCCCAGTTTGAAAGCTACTTGTCTACAAGCCCCTGTACAACCTGTTCCCCTCCCTATCTCCTCCTGTCTTCATCTTCTATTACTCTCAATCTTGCTCTAGCCAACACTGACCTCATTACTGTTTCTTTGATGCTCCTATCGCTCTCCAGCCTTGGGGCCTTTGCTTTTCCCAAGCTGCTCAAGCATCAACTTTAGAGTCAGGCCTTCCTAGAACCTGTTTAAAATTGCAGTCACATACACACACACAATTTCCTATCTTCCTTCTTTTTTTTAAAGTTTTTCTCCATAGCACATAGTAGGTGCTCAATAAAAGTTTGTTAAATGAATTAATTTCTTTGTGCTGTAAATCGGTGTGTCAACATAAAGCCATGAAAGAACTTTCCTTGTTATGAAATTGTGCTTGAGTTGGGGGAGGGAGCTCTTCTTAGGATGTGGCCATGTGGCCATTTTCCAGCCCAATGCCTTTGTATTGCAGTATGTCAGGAAGCAGTATGGGAGGCATATCGGATCTTTCTGGATCGCATCCCTGACACAGGAGAGTACCAGGACTGGGTCAGCATCTGCCAGCAGGAGACCTTCTGCCTCTTTGATATTGGGAAAAACTTCAGCAGCTCCCAGGAGCACCTGGAACTTCTTCAGCAGGTGAGCGTTAAGTTTGGAACACTGAGCGAACAGCTCTCCAGACCTCCTGCCCCTGCCCCTTTTGAACTTGCTTCCACAGTATAAGGAAGCAAGAAGTGCTTGAAGATGTCTGATAAGGCCAACAGGAACTTTATTCTTGCAAAATAATATTGTACAGGCAGGTTGAAATTAAACTGAAGGGAAAACAGAATGAAAATAGATTTCAGCTCTTCAGGTGGCATTATCTCCTGGTAAAATTACTTTTTATCTTTTTTGCAGAGAATAAAACAGAGAAACTTGCCTGAGATGTAAGTACCCAAAATAGAATGCTGCATGCTCTTGACTTTTGATAGATCATATGATGGAGTAAGACTGAGCTATTTTACCTTTGTGATATTATGTCAGCCACCAAGATCTGTGTAGGTTATTTTGACAATTTATGCAGATATTATGTTGAAGATAAATGAGTACATAAAAAAGAAAAGTTGGTAGATATTATAGGCTGAGATAGATCTTTGCATTATATTTGTAGATAAAATGAATTCCTTACTGTGTGAAAAGTACCTAGTGTGTATGTTCACTTATAAGATACAACCCAGTGCGGAGCAATTAAAATATTTAGAACTTACGGTAAACTATTGGAAAACCTGGTAGCATAGTGGTTAAGTGCTATGGCTGCTAACCAAAAAGTCAGCAGTTCAAATCCACCAGATGCTCCTTGGAAACCATATGGGGAAGTTCTACTCTGTCCTATAGGGTTGCTATGAGTCAGAATCAACTAGACAGGAACGGGTTTTTATGGTAAACTATTAGTTACATCAGGAAAATATTTAATATAACTAGAGAGCAACTGAATTTCGCACTTTCATTTGGTATTCTGTAAAGTGTTAGTATTTCTCAAACTAGATTACTGAAGCACTGAGCTATATCCTCAACAAGAACTGAATATCAAGGGAGAAAATCAAGATGAAAAACAGGAAAAGGAAAAATGCATTAGATAAAATGATTAAAGAAGAGAGATTATGTTACCAAACTCCAAATTTATAAATTACATACATTTTATAACATCTAAAAATCTAACTCTAAAGATGATAATGCTATGAATAGACAAATTTGGCTGCATGAATTACCAGCAATTCTTTATCTACCCTTCCACATGTGCTCCTTTGTTTCTGTTCCTTATTAATTTCCACTGCAAAAAAATGTCAAATCTGATCTCCCTAACAGATTTCACTGCCTCTAATCTCTTCCTCTCCTTAACTTGCAAAATTGCTGCTAGATTAGTAAATCTGAAATATTCCTTTTCTTACACTGAGCCCTGTTCAGTGGCTTTCAAAAGATTCTCACATCTTCCCATTGTCCTTCTGCACATCCACTCCCCACTCTTCACTTACCCTGTGCCACAGGAGGCTGACTGGAATGACAGACTGCAATTCTGGTATCCCTTGCCCTCTGGCTTCTGGTTAGGTTCAGCCAATGGGCAGCTGGAAAAGGATGAAGTCAGGGAATTTATTATTCCTTTCTCCCCAAAAGGTGTCCTGGGGTGGTATAAACAATTAACACGCTGGGCTGCTAACCAAAAGGTTAAAGATTTGAGCCCACGCAGAGGCCCCTCGGAAGAAAGTCCTAGCAATCTACTTCCAAAAAATCAGCCACTGAAAACCCTATGGAGCACAGTTCTATTCTCAAACACATGGACTCGCTATGAGTCAGAATTGACTCAACGGCAATTGGTTTGTTTTTGGTTTTCTCCCCAAGAAATTTTCCGGGGCTGATGACCTCCTTCAACTTCGGCTCAGCTCTTCTCGGGCAGCCCTTTCCATAGAGCCTTCTCTGTCTCTGGTTCAAGATAATTACTCCATCCTCTGATATCTTCTGCCTTAGGAGAGGTTTTAACACCCTACTGTTACTAGCCCTGGGGTACTACAGTATCCCTTGTGGTTGCTGTTATAGTCTTTCCACAATTTAGTAAATAGTCCCTTTATTAAACTTTGTTCAAATCAGTATGAATGACTGTCATGGATTAAATTGTGTCCCCCAACAATATGTGTGAACTTGGTTAGGCCATAATTCCCAGTATTGTGTGACTGTCCACCATTTTGTCATCTGATGTGATTTTCCTATGATGTTAATGAGGTGGGATTAGCAGCAGTTATGTTAATGAGGCAGGACTCAATCTACAAGATTAGGTTGTGTCTTAAATCAGTCTCTTGAGGTATAAAAGAGAGAAGCAAGAGAGAGACATACGGACCTCATACCACCAATAAAGAAAAGCCTGGAGAAGAGTGTGTCCTTTGGATCCAGGGTTCCTGTGCTGAGAAGTTCCTCGACTGGTGACAAGGACCTTCCCCCAGAGCTAACAGAGAGAGAAAGCCTTCCCCTGGAGCTGACGCGCTGAATTTGGACTTCTAGCCTATTAGACTGTGAGAGAATAAACTTTTGTTTACTCAAGCCACCCACCTGTGGTATCTCTATTATAGCAGCACTAGATACCTAAGACAGTGAGCCATCTGTTTTCCTGCCAAGACCAAACTATTTAGTGAAGGCCCTTCACCTCCTGACCATTCCAACTTTGCCTCCCATTCATCCATGATCCCACAACTACTATAATACAACTTCCTCACTGCACTGCAGCCCTACACTTCCCTGCCTCTGAACCACAAGCCTTTCCCTCTTACCCTGAAGAGCCTGCTTTCTCCAGTCGACCTACACAAATCCTACTCTCCAGTCAAGCTCCAGGTCTAGCCCCACCTCCCCATGATGTCTTACCAGCCTACTTGAGCCTGCGGCAATCTTTCCCTGATTTGAATGTTATATTTGACACGTATTTTTGTTTAACATTTCCTTGCTTTACTGTTTGCCTGTTAGGGTATAAACTTCTCAAGGGCAGGAACTGTTTTATACTTTCCCACTGGCTCCACAGCAAAGTCTTCATATATTTTATTTATTGATTATGTCTTTATAGCACTTTCATACAAATTTTTAAAAAGTTATGGCCAGGAGAAATTATGTGACATAGGAAAACCTTAGTACTAGAGTATTATCCTTTTTCACAATATATAAAGGTATTGATTCCTCTGATTTAAATGTAGGATAATGTTTATTATAAAACACTGTCCATGACTCTTCTATTTTCCAAAAAAGAAAGTGAAGCAGAGGCCATCCATAAAGAAAAAACTTAGCAGAATATATCAACACTTGATAGAACATTATTAAAAGTTACAAGAAACAATTACCCTGGCTAGAAAGAGAAAGAAATGGAAGCATTCCATGCACTCCTGTGCCTGCCAGCATTACAGGAAGAAAGGAAGGAGCAAGGGACATTTGACATTAGCTGCAATTACCAGTTCATTAAAAAAAAAAAAAAAACTCTTTTACTTGGAAACTTGGAACCTTTCCAAGAAGCTAAAACAGAAATGTTTATCACCTGACTAGTCCAGGAATCTGCCAATTTCAAATGACTTTAACATAAAAGCCAAGGGAAGAACCAAGTGGCCCAGCCTCCCAAATTGTAGCTCCTCAGTGATGGTATAGATTGCCTGTTCAATGATAGGATCACACCTAATAGCAAAGGATATGGAAACAGTCTCCAGCATGAATCCTGCACAAAGTAGGCAGGAGCTAATGCAACAGCCAATGTTTTAATAACTGCTCTTCTTGGTCATTTTCTTTTCCACAGCAAGGTAAAGCAAGGAGGCTAAAGTAATGATGGGAGAAAGAGATCTTACTAGAAACAAAGATTCACTGAGTAAAAAAGAAAATTGTTGAAGTTATAAATGATATAATGTTTAATATAATTACGGTTTACCAAGTATAATTCCCAGTAAAACTATTTAGTAACTGCATATTATAATGTCAGGAAATGGACTCAAACATACCAACGATCATGAAGATAGCACAGGATCAGACAGCGTTTTGTTATGTTTTAACGTAACAAAATATGCATAGACTCACCATGCATCGGAGTGGACTTGACAGCAGCTAACAACAGAAAATAATGCCACCAAGAAAATGAGAATAGATGACTCCAAATTTCACTACTGAGTCTGAGTTTATATTTGGCCTCTTTACCTACAAATATTGTTGTCCATACTTACAGCTGACATCCTTTCAGATTGGTGGAAGCCCAGGCCAGTTTATGGCTAATCTAGGTGATTCTACAACAGGAAACTTAGCTATCCCCAAGACCATCACCATGAGCCAATATGATCAAATATCTTGGTCAGCTGCTACTATATTGGAATTTCAAAAGACATCACTACCACTATTTCTTTCCAAGTGAAACATTCTAGAATGGACCAACATATGCAGACAGCTCTATAACCATGGCCTTGGATCTACCCCAGAAAGATCTTTCACACTGCCCCTTCATGGAACTGCAAAACTTCCCCCAACTTTCTGGCTAGTTACCAATGCAGGCAAACAGAATAAGCAATATTGAGTTCAGAATATGGATTTACTATGCCTACATTACTAGAAATCTACCTCTCTCCCATTACTGTAACCACAAGAGTTAGTTAATATTACTTAAAGTTACTAAATGACTCTCTGGATTTACAGGATCAAGGGTCTGAGGTTTTAATGAGAATATTTCCGTCACAGATCATGGCATTAATTCATCTTTGGTGGCGAGGACACAGTGTAAGTGCACTGGAACTACAAAACATCAGGTCCCAAAGACCAGCTTTGCCTTCCGCAATATACAACCCAAGACTAAAAAAAATGCCAAATTGCTTGTCGAAAGCCATGAACCCAAATGTAACCTTTTTCTGGGTTGTTTGAATTTTTCTTCAAAAAGGATATATTTGAATATTACTGCTATAATGAAAAAATAGATAAACTGAGTTTTTAAATATTCTTTTTCCTCTAATTTGTCATTCTACTCAGTACAGGCTAATTTAAATGCATTTCTCCTATTGTCATCAAATGCCTTCTCAACACTTCTTGCTTTTTTATTTTGTTGATAGAAAAGGTGAAATAACTACAGAGGAGACATTGGAAGATCCTGGTGGAACCCCTGTGTTTTCCGCAGGTAAGCTTATATCTCACTTAGTCTGCTTCTGAACCTTAATCTAAATCATCAAGAAAGCCTGTTATTTACAAAGCAATCTTTTACTGAAGTTGACAAGGTTTAAAATGTACTTTCTCAAAACTAAATTGTTTTCTAACCTCAGAAAATAATTTGTGCTCTTTGTAAAAACTTGAAAACTATAGAAAAGAATACTAAAGGTAAAACTAAATCGTCCATTACCCTACAACCGGAGGCAATCATTATCAACATTTCTGCCTATTTCCTTCCAGTCTTTCTTCTGTTGTGATATGTATTATTGAGACTATACTTGCTTATAGTTTATATCCTTTTTTCCCACTTAACATAAAGAACATTTTGTAATTCTACTAAAATTTCTTCAAAACAATCAATAGCTTCCAACATTCTATTGCATCTATATAAATGTTATCAAGTTAACCATCCCATGGTTGTTAAGCATTTTATGCCATCACAAATAAAGCTTTAGTTAACAGATTGAAACATAAAATTTTATCAAATCACTGTTAGAGATATTTTTCAAAGTAGACTACTAAATCAGAGTATAATTTTTAAGGCTCTTAATATGTGTTTACAAATTTACTTTCCAAAAATTTTGTTGCAATTTAACTAAGCTACTGGTCAAAAAGACAAGAGCCTGTCTCATCGTACATTTGCCAATATTGAGTGTTATTTGTTTTAATGTTTGCCAAAAGGAAAGGGAAAATAAATTTTTTTTTTAATTTTGCTAAATGTTTGGAATTTCTCTTTTATGTCTTTTCTATTGTGATCTTGCTTTTTTCCCATAAAATTACAAGAATATTTTAAAATATATGAAATAAAACTATTAATCCTTTTGGGCAGTGTTTTCCCCAGTTTGTTATTTGATTTTAATTGTGTTAATGTTTTAAGAAATCAAATTTTGATGACTTAAAATCTAGAAATTGAGAAAGTGGAGGTTTTTTAAACAAATGATAATATTATTTTCCCATTTCTTTACTTACCAATAACCTTCAGACCCAGCAGATGTGACTATATTTTAATATCTCCCCTAAGTGCAGCTAATTTATCTTTTCTAGACTGACTTTTAGCTGATAATGCAACAGGCCTAGTTCAATTTCAATTATTAAAACTTTAGTGGCAAAACACATTCTTGAACAATTAATATGACAGCTGTAGAGTTGTTAGTTCCCACTTATAGATAGTTAAAACTTGACCTTTGACAGATAATATTAAATCTTATTCAGAAAAATATCTACAGGAGAAAATTATATAAAAAGATATTTTACTCTAAGTTCATTTAAATATTAGAAAACAATCAACATTAATGAGAGAATTGAAATTTATATGTCTATTTTAAAAAATGAAAGCTAATGTATTTTAGCTGATGGGAGCTTCTGTAATAACAAAATTAAATCTAGTAAGATAATTTGGTAAAAGTGAAAGCTAACTCTCATAAACCATTTTCTATTCTTCACAAAAACTGTTAAGATAAAAATCTAGTCTCTATTCAAGTAAAGAAAACATCATTGTAACAAAACTGCCTATAGGGTCACTATGAGTCGGAATCGACTCGATGGCATTGGGTTTGTTGGGTTCATATTTTATAATAAATTGTTATTTAATAAAACACTCAAGGAAAAGTTGTTTTATACCTAATTGGTATACATTTAGCCAGAAATTTTTTCCACTTTCATATTAATTAGGCAAAAACATAGAATGTATTGATTTATTTTCCTGCTTTAGAAGACAGACTATACCAAAATAATATACTAAATATAGTATAACATACCACCATTCAACCTTTTCATTCCTGCAATGAATGTTTTAGGATTTCTCCAATGTTCTAATGACACCTGAGGTTGACTTCCATGCGCGGCTATTTTTTCAGTTGAGATATTCCCAAAATGCAGCCACAAAAAGAATTACATGATCCTAACTGTAATGAAAGCAATTCACATCATACTTACTAGAGACTTAGCATCAAAGAGTAGAAAATATCCTTAACAGTGTGAATTCAGGGGCACCATGAAGACTTCGCTCAAAAGAAAGCTCTTCTCCCAATCCTCGCTCACCACCTCACCTCTACAATCCCCTACAAATCATTATTGATAATTTCTGTATGTGTAACGGAATTTGGAAATAGAAGTTTGTGATTTTGAAATTAACACTCTCATATCTTCAACCTAAGCCTTGAACCTTTAAGATGCAAATGCATACATACACTCCCTGGGAGAGGAGCTCATGAAATGGAGTCAGGCATTTATTGTATTTGAATTTGTCAGATCTTTTCCTGATATGAGGTTTGGATAGAGGAATGTTGCTAGGTGCCTCAGGTGTTCAGGATGAGTGAGAAATTTCCAAAAAAGCCTAACTGCCCTAGAAGACAAACCTAACCTCTCCAACAATTGTTCTCACAGCCAGGTTTTTATATAGTTTTAAATGGAGGTAATTTCTCTTTTCAAGGCAATGCAACGGAAGAATAAATAAATAACCAACAAACATTTGTTCTTTGAGTGTACTAGCTAGTCACATTTTTTTTTTTTTTTAACAAAAAAGTGTAACATTAACTGATTATTCACAGAACTATAGAGGTTGAAAAAAAAAGAGGTTGAAGACACTTTAAATTCGTGGTCTATAAAAAATATATATATATTAAAAATATATATATATTAGTCCGGTCAAATTCAAGGTGCAGGACACATCCACCCAATTGCCTTGTACTTGTTTTTGTTAGGTGCCATCGAGTTGGTTCCAACTTACAGCAACCCTATGCACAACAGAATGAAATTCTGCCCAGTCCTGCACCATCCTCACAATTGTTGCTATGCTTAACCCCATTGGTGCAGCCACTGTGTCAATCCATCTTGAGGGTCTTCTTCTTTTCTGGTGACCCTCTACTTTACCAAGCATGATGTCCTTGTCCAGGGACTGATCCCTTCTGATAACACGTCCAAAGTATGTGAGATGCAGTTTCACCAGCCTTGCTTCTAAGGAGCATTCTGGTTGTACTTCTTCCAAGACAGATTTGTTCGTTCTTTTGGCAGTCTATGGTATATTCAGTATTCTTCTCCAACACCACAATTCAGAAGCATCAATTCTTCCGTCTTCCTTATTCACTGTCCAACTTTCACATGCTCATGAGGCAATTGAAAATACCATGGCTTGGGTCAGGCGCACCTTAGTCTTCAAGGTCACACTTCGCTTTTTGACACTTTAAAGCGATTTCTTGCAGCAGATTTACCCAATGCAACGTGTCTTTTGATTTCTTGACTGCTGTTTCCATGGGTGTTGATGGTGGATCCAAGAAAAATGAAATCCTTGACAACCTCAATCTTTTCTCCATTTATCATGATGTTGCTTATTGGTTCAGTTGTGAGGATTTTTTTTTATGTTGAGATGTAATCCCTACTGAAGCCGCGGTCTTTGCAACAGGGTTTTACAACTAAGGATCTGGGAGGAGGTGCCAGGGAACATATCCTTTGAGATTCTAATATGCCACAGGGTATGTGTTTTATTTACAGAAAAAAATCACCCTTCCCAGATAATTCTGATACCAGTTTCCACAGACCCCCACTGAGAACCACAGTTCCCCACCCAGTACAATTACTGCGCAAAACCTCACAATTGCAAGTGACTGCTTGTGACTGTTGATTTCCAGGCACCACACAGTCCTCAGGAAGTAAGGAAAGATCAAATTATTTTCTTGGTATATTCTGCCTTCTAAAGCAGGAAAATAAATTAATACAGTCTATGTTTCTGCCTAATTAATATGGAAGTGGAAAAAATTCTGCCTAAATGTATACCAATTTAGGTATAAAACAACTTTTCCCTGAGCATTTTATTAAATAACAACTTATTTTAAAATATAAATGCAGTTTTATTACAATGATTTTTTTTTCTTTACTTGAATAGAGCCTAAATTTCCATTCTATGGAGATCTTCCAATATCAAAACAGTTGTCATATCTGGAATGTTCTAAAAGGGGTAGAACTGACAGCCTCTCAGTGTTCTTTCAGCTCCTGAATTTTATGACTAAAATCTTGATACCTCAATGATTGCTAAAGCAATCTAAATTGCAAAGATTCAGGTAACATTTGAAGAAAGCTTTCAGAAGAACAAATTCAAGGTAAATATCTGTTTATGCACCCTTATTATAATCACAAAAAGGAAAATTAATCAAATCTCATTAGGCAAAACCATTTATCTGTAGACATCTTGGAGAGCATCAAACTTGGGTCCTGGAGAGGAAGAATAAAGAATTTAACTGGGATCAAGAGTATGAGTAATATTTTTCTCAAGAATATATTTATGGGATCTTAAATAAATGAGTTCAGAATGAACCTAACATCTAAAATTCCAGAGTGACAGGAAAAGCTTATGGAATTTTGACCATGTTCTAATTTAAGCTCCTCCAGTCTCATTTTTGTGCCTGTGATTTTTTAAATTTCTGCAGACGTTGCCAGTGTCTCACTTGGGCCCTTCCCTCTTACTCCTGATGGCACACTCAACGAGATTTTCAAAATTACTCTCAACGACACCAAAATACCTACAAAGGTAGGACGTTCTCAGAGTCCATATAGCTCTTCACATTTTTGTTTTGTTAGCAAAACAGGAAAAAGTAGTGGATGGACTGGCCATTCAGAACTCTTAGCGCTGCATTCTTAGCACTCAGATTACGAGTCAGTGATTTTGTTCTATTCACTGTTCTCGATTCTTCCGAGGGGCTGAAGGAAAAAAAGTAGATTGTGAACTAGCAAAAGGTAGAGGAATTAAAAGGAGCAACTTCATTATAAACTCCAGGAGGGCAGGGGTCCTTTTTATCCCAGTACCTAACAGAAACTTATATACAGCAGGTACTCACTGACCATTCGAATAAATGAATGAATGAGTAAATCGGTCAATAAACCAATCAATCCATCAAGTTCTTTCTCCACTGAATTGTAATTCCATGTTGACAGCAAGGATAGAGGTTTTATTCTTTGCCGGGTCCAGCATGAATAGGTTATGTTGTTCCTGTGTGCCATCGAGTCAATTACGATAGCAATATCAAAATGATTACAATCCTGTGTGTCAAACTGGGAAAAAAATAAAAGTAATGTTCTAAGGCAAAGGGGAGCACTGGTCACCTCGTTTGAGTGAAAAGAGAATGCAGCATAAGAGAATAAATACAGAATTGAATGAAAAAATTTTGAGCCCAGACACTCTGTGCAAAAGCAGGGAAATGCCCTTATCTTTACTCCTGAAGTGGTTTATTCCTGAGTGGCATAGTTATGGCAGCATGAGGAGGGGCAGCAGCCTCCAGTGGGGGGAGGAGGCATGGTATAAGGGGTTGGAAATCAGAACCTGGATCTTCACATCCTTACACCCCATTGTAACAAGATCTACTCTCTCTTGGGGTCTATGAACCTGCTTCTCTCGCCCTTTCCCTTTCTGTGGGGCCTCCCTCCAAGGCACAGGTCAAAGCTACTGGCGATGGTAGGAAGTTCAGTCTTACCAGCTCTGTGTGAAAATTCACAGATCAGAGATATGGCCCTGTTGCCTGGACTTAGGCCAGATGGTTGCAGGTTTTATTAAACTATTACCAGGAACAAAAAATCATTCTGCAGTCAATGGCAACCTGCATCTCATGGCCCCCTATGCACAATGGAAGGAAATGCTGCCTGGTCCTGCACCATCCTCACGATTAGTTGCAGATTTTTCATCGGCTGATTTTCAGAAGTAGATCTCCAGGCCTTTCTGCCTAGCCCACCTTAGTTTGGAGGCTCTACTGAAACCTGTTCAGCACCATTGTTGTCGTTGGGTGCTGTGGAGTCGATTCCAACTCATAACAATGTCATGTGACAGAGTAGAACCATCCCACAGGGTTTTCTTGGCTGTAATCTTTATGAAGCAGATCTCCAGGTCTTTATCCTATGGAACCTCTCGGTGGATTCGAACCACCAACCTTTCAGTTAGCAGTTGAGTGCTTAACCATTGCACTACCAGGGTTCCTTTTGTTCAGCATCATAGCAACATACAAACCTGCACTGACAGACAGGTGGTGGCTCCACAGGAGGTGTGCTTGGCTGGGAATTGAATCTAGGTCTCCCACATGGAAAGCGAGCATTCTACCACTGAACCACCAATGTCCACGAACAAAGAATAAAGGTGTGAACAAGACACAGTCCCTGCCTTCAAGGAATTCATAATGCAAATAAGCACAACAAAATATTCTAAGTGCTATGATTAAAGATGACAGGTGTATAGACTGGGGCAAAATGATAGGCCAGGACAGACTGTGAAGGAGTGACCCTCAGTGATATATATTTACTGAGAGCTTTGTGCATAAATAGCCTTACGGTTTCTGCTTTGGGACATTCAATGAAGAGCGAGAGCCATGCAGGATTCAAGGTGATTATATGGGGGCTGACGAGATTTGCACATAAAAAGAAGCCTCCAAGTGAATATATGATAGGAGTCAAGCGAGCAGTTCAGAAGTTAATCAATGCTATTGGTGTTCTGAGGAAGGAAATACACCTTCTACCGTAGATAGTCAAAGGAGATATTATTTTAAGTGAGTCATGAGCTAGTGGTAAGAATTTTAAAAAGCATGTGTGGATGTGTGTGTGGGTGTGTTATTGCTGGTGTGGAAGGTAGGGAGTGAAGAAGTGGGTCTCTGGTCAGGAGACAAGCACAAGTGATGTGGTGTCTGAGCAACGGTGAGTACAGCAGTCTGGTGGTCGCTTTATACATAGCAAGGCCTGGGGCAGAGAAGTGACTAAAGTTGTTCAGACAGGTTGGAATCATACTGTGGAGGGCCTTGAATGTCAGGAAAAAGAGTTTGGGTATTATCCTATGGGAATAGAAAGTTACTAGGGGTGCTAAGTGAAAGGCATGGAAAATTGATCCAGGGACTGAGGGTAAGTTAGTTTAAAGAATTTATTTCAATGTGTCTTGTGAACATCAAATCTGCCTAATGAAATGGTAAACTTCCAGAGGATAATATCATACACTATACTTTTAATTTTCCATAATTCCTACCACTGTGCTACCCCCAGACAGATGCTCATTGTATAGTTTTTGAATGAATGCATGCAAATCCTACAGTTAAACAAGCATCAGCAGTCTGTTAAATGTGAACCCATCTCCTCTACATGCCCAGGTAAAGTTAAGGGCTGCACTGCTGTCCACCACCTGTGGAGGAAGAGGAAATACATCAGCTTGAGTACCCAGTCGAGTTCTTCCTCTTACGGCATTTTCCGTTAGTTGTTCTCATCTTTCAGCTTCCTCAATGCTAATTTCACTATAAGAGACCATGTACCTTACCAGAGACATACAATTTTGTATGGATATATTTGTTTGTTTATGTTTTTTGAGAAAGCTGTGCAGATTGCAGAATTATCTGGGTACCCATATCTGTCAAACCCCAACTTTCAGGCTTGCTCTGTGCCTGTGGAGCCCATGTGAACTCAGAGCAATGAGACAGCCCTGCTTGTTCCCAAATCAGAAAGCAGGAAGAAGGGCAACCCAGGGCCCTTTGTCATCAGAGGCCAAATCCAGATCCTCAGAACAGTGGTTTTATTCTTAGCCACTCCGGCACATGCTTCCAAAGGTGGCCCAAATATGCCACTCCTTCTGAGAGAAACTCTAAACCCTCTCTCGACAGTGCTTTCTAACTAATTTCAATGTGAAGTTCAAGCACAAGTGATCTCATTAAACCATTTTAGGCTCTTCTCTTAAAAGGATTAGATTAAATAATATCTCAGCATTCATAGGTTATTTTGTGTAATACAACCCTTATTAAAGAGTGTTTGTAAAGTCAAGGATGTGGTACAATCATAGCGATACAGCAACAATGTACATGTGTGTGCTTTCACAAAGCTCATGGTCATAACATGACATTGTTCTCAAGGACTCTAGATAGTTAACTTAATAGGGCTTTGGTACTTTGCCTCTCAATGAAATTCGAAGGCCACTTCTAAGTTAATAGGATTTTTATTCTAAAGGCACTTGAGCATTCATAATCCGCTTATTGTAGCAATACCAATAAATATTACATACTTTAACCATTTGCTTGTGGTTTATATTAATAGAAATGCTTTTGTTTTCAACTCAGGAAAGAGAAACTGAATTCACTAACAAGTTTGAGGATCCACTGGAGCAGAAGGTGGAGCTCAGCGTCACTCTGGCAAACCAGAGATTCAAGGTGGATCTCACTGACTCCCAGTCCCCATATTACCAGGAGCTAGCAGCCAAGTCTCAACTCCAGGTGAGTGAACACACCCCAAACCACCACATACCAACTTATAACCCAGAACCTGGAGCCAAAAGTACATAAGCCTTTTAGGCTAATAGTTTCAGATTCTTGTAACTTGGCAATCATTTATAACCATTAAGAAAAAAAGCAAAAACTATAATGGGTTCCAAAATATTAAGAAAAAAGATCTCCAAGAAGTTTCTCACGGGTTTTCCATTTTCAAAAGTTATTTATATTTCTATTTTCTTTAAATATTAGTAGGTTTTGAGATCTCATTTACTACAGGCCACTGAGCAGATATTCTGTCTACAATGGCCATGTAGGCACCAAACAGGGATCATGCTGAGTTGAAATATAATTTTTTTTAATCTATGATACTTTGTATTTGCATAATATTTCTGTCTTTGTGGTTTGATGCAATTTAAATACATTACATTTTTCATGGGTAAGTGGAAGGCAGGTATATTGTCCATGTCATCAGTTGCTAAACTGAAGAGCCTTCTCAAGATGCCTCTTCCCTTTCTGACCATCATCATGTCCACCAGTTCCTGATTAAATTAAAATGTTCTTCATTCCCTGCAGTATAAACTCCATACTGCTATACTAAGCATAACATCTAAGATGTGCTGTGATAAGACCCCAGGCTTCCTTTCCAGCCTTATTTTGCACCACTTCCTTCCCATCCCCCTCCTTTGCACTCTTCTTTCCGGAACTACAAGCCACTTGCAAATCTCTCCTCGCCTTCAGCCTGTACACGTGCTGCCTCCTCTATCTGGAATGCCCTTCCCCAATCTAATTTTAGGGCTTAGTCATGGAAAGTTCCCCCAGCCCATTCTGAGATGGGCCCCTCTCCCCTTGGGCTCTGCTAACACCTGGTGTCCACTGCTGCGACAAGACTTATCACACTGTCTTGACATTGCTTGTTTGCTTGCCTAAGACCTTTTCTGTCTCCATTCCTCCCTCCTCAGCCACCACCAGATTATGAATTTCTCCTTGAGGGCAGAACAGTTTCTTTGGTTTCTGTAGCCCTACCTCCTAGCACAGAACTCAGGATGCAGTTAACTTACTCTGTAACTGAGTGTGGAAATGAATCTGCCAGAGGCAGGAGTGAAGGCAGAGGGGAAGTCATTGTTTAGGAAGCATTGTGTTTCTGTTCTCGGTAATGGAAACTGGCAAGGGATATTGGTGGCGGTTATACAACTTGATTAATGTAATCCCCACCACCCCAGTGATTAATGTAACTGGTGCCACTAAACTGTGTATGTGAACAATGTTGAACGGGCAAATGTTGTGTTATATATTTTTTTACAATAATAAAAAAATTAAAAAATGAATCTGACAATAGAAGCATCTGTGAGATTACATAACCATGAACTAGATTTATGGACAGCCTGGGTGCACATGCCTCTTACTCAACACAACCAAGAAACAAACCATTTCCTAATTCTCCTATTTGGAGAAGTCAATGTTTCTTCCTCTCAGCTGGAGGAGAGATGAATGAGTCAAACATTCTTAACCTCTGGCCTCTCCGTGTAGCATCATTCAGTCAATAAAATATAAAGAATCATCTCTACCTCCTACAACCTTCAAAAAGAAAGCATCAGCATGGGGTGTTCATGAAGCAGAGAAGTACTTAGACATGGATTATTAGATAGAATGAATTAACGAATCGTTTATTAACTTTTCCAATTGTTCTTTGAAACATTCTCTTCAGCAAAACCTTAGTGAATGAAGTACGTCAGAGAATTTGCAAAATTGAATAACTGGTCACACACTGTCTTCCCTGACCCAAAACCATCTGATGTAGAATAATGCAAATAAATTAGGGTTTTTTTTTTTTTTTTTTTTTTTGAAAATCAGAGTTCTAGTCTTGTTTCTGGAATTCCCTGGGTGGCTCAAACAATAATTTGCTCAGCTATTAAATAAAAAGTTGGCTGTTCAAGTCCAACCCAGAGGTGCCTCAGAAGAAAGACCTGGTGATGTACTTCCAAAAACTCAGATACTGAGAAGCCCACAGAGCACAGTTCTACTGTGACACATAGGGGGTCGCCATGACTACAAATCAACACAGTCGGCAACTGGTCTTTTGGTTTAGTCCTATTTCTGCTAAGAATTAGCCATGAGAATTTGCGGATCACTTGCCTTCCCTGGCCTTAGTTTCCCCACTTAAAAATCAAAGGTGACCTTAAGGTTCCTGTCTAAGTCGAAAATGCTGTTTATAGTACTAATAGCTAGCACTGTTATAAATGCTTTATGTGTAGTAATTCATTCAATTTTCACACAATTCTGTAAGTTAAGTAATATCATTTCTCCTTTATCCCAAGTGAGGAAACTGAGGCACAAAGAGATGAATTAGCAGCCCAAGAATGACACACTTATTAACAGGCAAAGCTAAAATTCAAACCCAGGCAGCCTGGCCTCAGAACCCATGCTCTTAACCACAATTCTGTGCTTCCTATTTTTCTCAAATATAAGCAGTTCTCAGGTTACGAACAAGACCTAGTCCTTAAGTGTATCTTTAAGTCAAATTTGTAGGTAAATCGGAACAGATGCACACGGTTCTTATTTCGCCTGACTTTAGTGCAAGAAAAGCCTTTTCAATGAACTAAAAGTTGCACATGCAGCAAGTGAGGATGATTGGGATGAAGAATTTGTTGTGAGTAGGGACTGGTTCACTCATTTCAAAGTAAGGGCAAATTTGTCGCTAGGAGTCGGAATCGACTCCAGGGCACTGGGTTTGGTTTTTGGTTTTAAAGGGTAAGGTGAATTTGTCCATAATTCAGAGGTTCATAGAACAGAGAACAGAGACAATTATAAAAAAAAAAAAAAAAAATTAAAAAGTGAATCTGACAATAGAAGCATCTGTGAGATTATCTAACCATGAACATTTATAAGGACAGTATTTTGTATTTTAATCATCAAATGAGTATGCCCCTTCTAGCATCTGAAAAATATGTTAGCCAAAGAAGAGTACATCTTGCCCAGTCTTATTCCAGAGACTCATTGCATCAGTCCTGCTGGTTCCATCTGCACAGTTACTGGCATCTCGAAGAAGGAGCCCTTCTGTTTCTAGCATCTTGTTCCCCTTCCAGACTCCTGAGCTGCCAGAGACCATCTCAACAGCCTGCTACAAACCTCACAGCCTACCATCAGATAATCAGTCAGCCTCACCACAGCCCAAGGCCTGCATTAGCAAAGTCATTCAGGCCTAATCAGGAATTAATGGACAGTGCTTTGCAGTAATTTAATTTCCACAATAAACCTAATGAGCAATTTAATACAAATGTCAAAAGGAATCCCTTAGTTGTTGTCTGAATGCTTTCTACTGTTCAAACATCCATGAGAACTCAGCTAGGCTGCCTTTTTATAGCCCCGTTAATATACATTCCAACAGAATCAGGGAGGCTTTTGTGCATTTAGTATTATTAATAAGGTTAGCTGGGCACTTAATTAGCAATTTAGTGGTTAGTGCTCCATGATTGGAAGGTCCCGAAAGATTATTTAACAGAATTAACTGAAGACCTTTGTCACCTCCTCCCTGGGTGCCTTCTGCAGCCTCCTAAGCAAAGCTGATTCTTAATCATAAAAGTGTTCGCAAAGAGGGCATGGACACAAGCAATAAATCCCCTCGCCCTAGCCAGGGCCAAGGACCACTCCTGGAAAGGAAGAAGTAAGAGGGCGCCCCCAGCGGTGCTCCCTGCTGTCGCTGCTGCCACTGCGGGCTTCCACACAGGCAGTTCTGCGCCTGACTATTGGCATATATACAACGTTTCTGTTTGAGGGACGATTTAGGGTCTGAATCTTCCTGCTTCAGAAGCTGCAGCTCATCCTTACACTTGCAGTCCCTCTGGTTCCAAAGCTGTTTGTCACCAAAGACCAGAACAGACCTGAAGCATGCACCCAACCCTTCCCTGCCTGCTGCCATAATAACCACCGGCTCTAGGGCAGAATATAACCTCCTAATTCTCCATTAAGCCCATTTGGGGATTGGGAACACAGTGTAAATTTATACACATAACCCCTAACCCCTACACAGATCCTTATCCTGTCTTTCCCCATACAGTCTTTCAAAAAAGCTTAGCCAAAGGCTTGTTCTACCCTTGCTAGGCTCCATCTTGTTGTTGTTAGTCGCCAGGGGCAGATTACCCAGTAAGCAAGGTAGGCATGAAAGCCATGTGAAATTGGTCACTACAGATTAGTAAATAACCACAACAAGTAAACCCATGCATACCTTGCTTACTAGGAAATCCATCCCTGTCAGGGACTGTAAATTTGAAAAGAGGCATTGATTCTATAGGAAGATGCTTTGGGGTTGGGAGAGAGACAGATACCAGCCATACCTAGAAGCAGAATCTTTGATGTGGTGAAAAAATGTGAAATTGTTCACTACAGATGACCTGATAAGGTAAGCACGGTGCTTACCTTGCTTATTGGATAACCCACCCCTATTAGTTGCCATGGAGGAGATTCCCACACAGGTGACCTCATGTGTGCAAAGTAGAACTGCTCCATAAGGTTTTCAAGGCTGTGACCTTTTGGAAGCAAATCTCCAGGCCTGTCTTCCTCAGCACCTTTGGGTGGGTTGAACAGCCAACCTTTTGTCTGGTAATTCAGCCACCCAGGGACCCCTTACTATGTGGTGACTGCATGGTTGTTGGTGAAGTAAAAGACAGGCTCTCAGGGAGCTGGTAATCTGGTAGGAGAGCTACAGCATAACCAAATAAGTAATAACACAACATCAT
This sequence comes from Loxodonta africana, assembly GCF_030014295.1. Lineage (NCBI taxonomy): Eukaryota > Metazoa > Chordata > Mammalia > Proboscidea > Elephantidae > Loxodonta > Loxodonta africana. Next base: position 137,671,332 of record NC_087342.1, on the reverse strand, counting down.
CAACTCTCTGCTCTGCACTAAGTAAAAAAAAAAAAAAAGGTTGCTTTCCTGTTGACTCTGACTCACAGCCACACAATGTGTGCCATAGCAGAACTGTGTTCCACAGTTATCGATGGCTGATTTATCAGAGGTAGGTCGCCAGCTCTTTCTTTCTAGGCACCTCAGAGTGGATTCTAATCGTCAGCCTTTTGGTTAGCATCTGAGACAGATTAACAGTTTGTACCACCCAAAGACTCCTCTCCCTGTGCTAAACACTTTTTATTTTTATAATTTATTTTTTATTGCTGTTGTTAAGAATATACACAGCAAAACATACACAAATTCAACAGTTTCTACATGTACAATTCAGTGGCATTGATTATATTCTTTGAGTTGTGCAATTATACTCACCCTCCTTTTCTGAGTTGTTCTTCCCCCATTAGCATAAACTCACTGCCTCCTGAAGTTCGTATCTAATCTTCCAAGTTGCTTTTGTCAATTTGATCCCATATAGATAGATCTGTTGTTAGGTGCCCTCATGTCAGTTCCAACTCACAACGACCCTATATACAACAGAATGAAATACTGTCCAGGCCTGCACCATCCTCATAATCATTGCTATGTTTGAGCTCAGTGCTGCATCCACTGTGTCAGTCCACCTTGTTGAGGGTCTTCCTCCTTTTGCTGACCCTCTACTTTACCAAGCTTGATGTCCTTCTCCAGGGACCTGTGCCTCCTGACAACATGTTCAAAGTAAGTGAGATAAAGTCTCGCCATCCTAGCTTCTAAGAAGCATTCTGGCTGTACTTCTTCCAAGACACTTTTGTTTGCTCTTCTGGCCATCCATGGTACAGTCAATATTCTTTTCCTACACCATAATTCAAATGCATCAATTCTTTTTCGGACTTATTCATCGTCCAGCTTTTGCATGTACACGAGACCTTTTCCTCAGTGTCATCTTTGCTTTTTAACACTTTAAAAAGGGTCTTTTGCAGCAAATTTGCCCAGTGCAATATTTTGTTTGATTTCTTGATTGCTGCTTCCATGGCCATTGATCGTGGATCCAAGTAAAATGAAATCCTTGACAACTTCAGTATTTCCTACGTTTATCATGATGTTGCTTTTCGGTCCAGTTGTGAAGATCTTTGTTTTATGTTGAGGTATAATCCACACTGAAGGCTGTAATCTTTGATCTTCATCAGTAATAGATAGATCTAGACATTTTTTAATTGTGAGTTATTCTTTACACCACCCGTATGAGATAAGAACTGTTATCTCATCTTGGCTAAGGAGACTGAGATTCAGAGAGGCTAAGCAATGAACTAAAGGTCTCGAAACTAGAAAATAACAAAACCAATATTTTAAGCCCAGATCAACTCACGTGTCTCATTATCACCCAAAATCTGAGCTACTCTCTTCACTGCAGTTAGCATATGCTCAAAAACCAAACCAAGCCAAATTGCCGTCAAGTTGATTCTGATTCATAGCAACACATAGGACAGAGTAGAACTGCCCCATAGGGTTTTCCAGGAGCAGCTGGTGGATTCAAACTGTTGACCTTTTGCTTAGCAGCCAAGCTCTTAACCACTGCACCAGCAGGGCTCTGGAGTATATGTCCAAACCAAAAACCAAACCCAGTGCCATCGAGTCGATTCCAACTCATAGCGGGAGTATGTGTCCAGGGAATAAAAATTGTTTTAAATCTTAGCACAAGAAAATATAATTTAAAGGTAAATCAGCCTCCTGGAAAAAAAATCCATGATGTACCCCAAAACCCAGTATGTGATTTGGGGATTATCTGTGGATCAATGCTATACTCCTTGCCTTGGAAAATGTGGAATGGGCAGTAATTACAGTTACGGTAACAACACAGTGGCATGTTAATGAGTTTAGAGAATGAAGGGATGCACTGAACTTGATTAAATAAAATTTGCTGAGTCCTATTGGTGAGTGTACTCCCTCCCAGTACTAGATGGCTAGGATAAGAAATAATTGAGCCTGACTTTGAGGCTGTACAAATGCTTTCATTAGAGAAGATGTTGGAGTAGGCTTTGAAAGATGGGTGGAAGTCAATGAGCCGAAGGTGGGGGGTGGGATTGCTTCTTGGACTAAAGGAAAAGGATGCACAGAGACCTGGAGGAATAGAAGTGCAGACTGTATTTGGAAAAGAGCAGGGGATTGTTTAGTGTGACTTAAAAAAAAAAAAAAAATTGCTGTCAAGTCAATTCCGACTCACCAAGAGGGAAATAATGGCAGGAAGTGAAAATGATAAAATACTGGGGGTGGGGTCAGACTGGGTAGGATCTCAAATGCCATTCCAAAAAAATTTACCTTATTCAATAGACAGTGCAACCCATCAAGGGATTTTTAGTGAAGAGCAACAGATATGGAATGATTAACTTGGAAAAAAGATTGTATTCAAGGAAACAATACCTCCTTGCTTTCCCCCACACATACCAGAAACCATTTTCAGCAATGCAGAAGGGGAAGTAGGAAATAAGAACATGGTGGAAACAAAAAACACTGTGGGGTTTAAACCAACAGGAGTTGGAGTTGGTGACTGGATGTGCAGGGCATATGGAGGGAAGGTGCCTGGGGGATACCGGCGTTTCTGGCATGGAAAAATATGGGTGCTTATTACCCTGACTAAAATAGTCCAGGAAGAAAGGCACATTTGGGTGGAAGAGAATAACTTTTTTTTTCTTTTTGTTTTTTTTTATGGAAGAGAATAATTTGATTTGGGCATATTCAGTTAGTGGCAAATATCAGGATATTCATGTCACAAACTCAGGACCATGTCTTAGGTGATCATTGGAGCCATGGGAAAAAACAAGATTCCCCAACAAGTGACAGAAGGGTAATGAGGACAAGGAAGAGAGGACAGGGTTGTGTCCCTGTTCACCCTTCAGCTTTGTCTTTCATCTGCTCTTCCTCCCAATATTCTCCACTTAACTACTATCCTTTTCTCTTGGTCTCTTTTGCCTCCCAGCCTTTGTCCAGGGAAGCTGGATGGGGCAATGCTGGTCAATTAGACATTGTTTACCAGGGCCTACCACAGTGCCTACAATAGAGCTTATTGATTAAATGGAAGAGTGAGCAGGACAAGGAGGCTAAGGATGGAAGGTGCAGACTACTTATATTTAAATAGAAAGTAAAGATAGGAAAAGGAGGGAGAGCATAGTAAGAGAGGTGGAAGAAGGATGAGGAAAGATCAGGGATACCACAGAAGAGGAATGGAAAATGCCACTGGCTTTGGAGGAAGCCGGGCCTAAAGACAGTGTTCTGGAGAGAGCCCTCCTGTGGGAATCCAGAAACAGACACCACACTGTGGTGGTCTGGGAAGTAACTGGGAGTAGTAAATGTAAACTATTTCGCTAAGATACCTGTTAAAGATTGAATTGTGTCCTCCAAAGTATGTGTTGGAACCCTAACCCCTATCTATACCTGTGGATGTAATCCCATTTAGAATAGGGTTTTCTTTGTTATGTGAGTGAGGTCTTATCAGTGTAGGGTGTGACTTAAACCTAATGACTTTGGGGATATAAAAAGAGCAGGTTAGACACACAGAGGAATAAGCAAGCACAAATAGAGGAAAGATAGATACCACCTGGGGATTACCAAGGAACCAAGGAATGCTGGGGCTACAGAAGCTGAGACAGGGATTTTCCCCCAGAATGGGCAGAGAGAGAGCCTTCCCTTAAAGCCGGTGCCTGAATTCAGACTTCTAGCCTCCTGAACTGTGCTGTTACAGCAGCACTAGGAAACTAAGACAATACCTCATTAAAACCTGGTGCCCTCAAGTTGACTCCAACTCATAGTGACCCTATAGGGCTGAAGATAACTGCCCTATAGGGTTTCCGGGGAACAGCTGGTGGATTCAAATTGCTGACATTTGGTTAGCAGCTGAGCTCTTAACCACTGCGCCACCAGGGCTCCAATACCTCATTAGAAAGGCAAAATTAAGAAAATTTCTAGTGTAATTCACATAAATCTAATAACAAATCTAATCTATGAAGTTAGAATCTGCCCTTATCATCTTATGTAGGAATACCTTCCATTTTCACTTTAATAATCTCTTTAACATTATATATATTTTCTAAATTCTTTAATTCAATTCAGAATATATTATAGTCATTCTGTGTATATAAATGAAAAACCTGTAGCCATAAAATTTTCCTCCAAGTAACACCTAATACTTATTTCATATTTCATGTAAAGTAACCACTAAAGCAGGTCAGAACTACCCAACTACAGCTTTTTTTTAAATATCAAAACACTTTCCTCTGGCTTTCACAAAGAACTGAGAGCAAAGTGTTTTACCTCAATGGTTGCTTCAATTTTCCATTTTCATTTTTTTTTTCCCTAACTCATCAAAAGTGTTTAGGCTTTTCAAATAACCCAAATAAGAAATGAGATGGGCAATATTACAACAGACGCAACTGAAATTAAAAGAATCATATCGGATTACTATGAAAAACTGTACTCTAATGAATTTGAAAACCTAGAAGAAATGGATGAATTCTTAGAAACAAACTACCTACCTAAACTAACACAGAGGTAGAACAACTAAATACCCGTAACAAAAGAAGAGATTGAAAAGGTAATCAAAAAAAAAAATTTTTTTTTTTTTTTTAAAAGCTCCTAACAAAAAAAAGCCCTGGTCCAGACAGCTTCACTTCTACCAAACTTTCAGAGAAGAGTTACACCACTACTACTAAAGGTATTTCAGAGCATAGAAAAGGACAGAATACTACCAAACTCATTCCATAAAGCCACCATATCCCTGATACCAAAATCAGCTAAAGACACCACAAGAAAAGAAAATTATAGACCTATATCCCTCATGAACGTAGATGCAAAAATCCTCAACAAAATTCTAGCCGATAGAATTCAACATCAAAAAAATAATTCACCATGACCAAGTGGGATTCATACCAGGTATGCAGGGATGGTTCAACAGTAGAAAAACAATTAATGTTTCCACCACATAAATAAAACAAAAGACAAGAATCACATGATTTTATCAATTGATGCAGAAAAGGCCTTTGACAAAGTTCAACACCCATTCATGATAAAAACTCTCAGCAAAATAGGAATAGAAGGAAAATTCCTCAACATAATAAAGGGCATTTATACAAAGCCAACAGGCAACATCACCCTAAATAGAGAGAGCCTGAAAGCATTCCCACTGAGATGGGGAACCAGACAAGGATGCCCTTTATCACCACTCTTATTCAACATTGTGTTGGAGGTCCTAGCCAGAGCAATTAGGCTAGATAAAGAAATAAAGGCCATCCAAATTGGCAAGGAAGAAGTAAAAGTATCTCTATTTGCAGATAACATGATCTTATACACAGAAAACTCTGAGGAATCCTCAAGAAAAGTACTGAAACTAATAGAAGAGTTCAGCAGAGTATTGGGATACGAGATAAACATACAAAAATCAGTTGGATTCCTCTACATGAACAAAAAGAACATTGAAGAGGAAATCACCAAATCAATGCCATTTACAGTAGCCCCCAAGAAGATAAGATACTTAGGAATAAATCTTACCAGACATGTAAAAGACTTACACAAAGAAAACTATGGTATACTTCTGCAAGAAACCAAAAGAGACTTACATAAGTGGAAAAACATACCTTACTCATGGAAAGGAAGACTTAACATTATAAAAATGTCTATTCTATCAAAAGCGATCTATACATTTAATGCAATTCCGATCCAAATCCCAACAACATTCTTTAATGAGATGGAGAAACAAATTAGCAACTTCATATGGAAGGGAAAGAGGCCCCAGATAAATAAGGCATTACTGAAAAAGAAGAACAAAGTGGGAGGCCTTACTTTACCTGATTTTAGAACCTATTATACTGCCACACCTGATTTTAGAACCTATTATACTGCCACAGTAGTCAAAACAGCCTGGTACTGGTACAACAACAGATACATAGACCAATGGAACAGAATTGAGAATCCAGACATAAATCCATCCACATATGACCAGTTGATATTTCACAAAGGCCCCAAAACAGTTAAATGGGGAAAAGACAGTCTTTTTAACAAATGATGCTGGCATAACTGGATATCCATCTGCAAAAAAATGAAACAAGACCCATACCTAACTCCATGCACAAAAACAAGCTCAAAATGGATCAAAGACTTAAATATAAAATCTAAAATGATAAAGATCGTGGAAGAAAAAATAGGGACAATGTTAGGAGCCCTAATACATGGCATAAACAGTATAAAAAAACATTATTAAGAATGCAGAAGAAAAACTACATAACTGGGAGCTCCTAAAAATCAAACACCTATGCTCATCCAAAGACTTCACCAAAAGAGTAAAAAAGACTACCTACAGACTGGGAAAAAGTTTTTAGCTATGACATTTCAGATCAGTGTCTGATCTCTAAAATCTACATGATACTGCAAAAACTCAATTACAAAAAGACAAATAACCCTATTAAAAAACGTGCAAAAGATATGAATAGACACTTCACTAAAGAAGACATTCAGGTAGCTAACAGATACATGAGGAAATGTTCACGATCGTTAGCCATTAGAGAAATGCAGATCAAAACTACAATGAGATTTCATCTCACTCCAACAAGGCTGGCATTAATCCAAAAAACACAAAATAATAAATGTCGGAGAGGCTGTGGAGAGATTGGAACATTTCTACACTGCTGGTCGGAATGTCAAATGGTACAACCACTTTGGAAATCGATTTGGCGCTTCCCTAAAAAGCTAGAAATAGAATTACCATACGATCCAGCAATCCCACTCCTCGGAATATATCCTAGAGAAATAAGAGCCTTTACACGAACAGATATATGCACACCCATGTTTACTGCAGCACTGTTTACAATAGCAAAAACATGGAAACAACCAAGGTGCCCATCAACAGATGAATAGATAAATAAATTATGGTATATTCACGCAACAAAATACTATGCATCGATAAAGATCAGTGAGGAATCTGTGAAACATTTCATAACATGGATGAATCTGGAAGGCATTATACTGAGTGAAATTAGTCAGTTTTGCAAAAGGACAAATAAGACCACTATTATAAGAACTTGAGAAATAGTTTAAACTGAGAAGAAAATATTCTTTTGTGGTTACGAGAGGAGGGAGGGAGGGAGGGTGAGAGAGGGGTATTCACTAATTAGATGGTAGATAAGAACCACTTTAGGTGAAGGGAAAGACAACACACAATACAAGGGAGGTCAGCACAACTGGACTAAAGCAAAAGCAAAGATGTTTCCTGAATAAACCAAATGCTTCGAAGGCCAGTGTAGCAGGGGCAGGGGTTTGGGGACCATGATTTCAGGGGACATCTAAGTCAATTGGCATAATAAAATCTATTAAGAAAACATTCTGCATCCCACTTTGAACAGTGGTGTCTGGGGTCTTAAACGCTAGCAAGCAGCCATCTAAGATGCATCAATTGGTCTCAACCCACCTGGAGCGAAGGAGAATGAAGAACACCAAGGACACAAGGCAATTATGAGTCTAAGAGACAGAAAGGGCCACCTGAACTAGAGACTACATCATCCTGAGACCAGAAGAACTAGATGGTGCCTGGATACAACCGATGACTGCCCTGACAGGGAACACAACAGAGAACCCCTAAGGGAGCAGGAGAGCAGTGGGATGCAGACCCCAAATTCTCACAAAAAGACCAGACTTAATGGCCTGAGACTGGGAGGAACCCAGTGATCATGGCCCCCAGACCTTCTGCTGGCCCAGGACAGGAACCATTCCCGAAGCCAACTTTTCAGACATGGATTGGACTGGACAATGGGTTGGAGAGGGATGCTGGTGAGGAGTGAGCTTCTTGGATCAGGTGGACACTTGAGACTATGTTGGCATCTCCTGCCTGGAGGGGAGATGAGAGGGTAGAGGGAGTTAGAAGCTGGCGAAATAGACACAAAAAGAGAGAGTAGAGGGAGAGAGCAGGCTGTCTCATTAGAGGGAGAGTAATTGGCAGTGTGTAGCAAGGTGTATATAAGTTTTTATGTGAGAGACTGGTTTGATTTGTAAACTTTCACTTAAAGCACAATAAAAATCATAAAAAAAAAAAAAAAAAAAAGTGTTTAGGCTTTTCCTGTTAGGTAAGATCTGACCCACCAGAACCAAAGAAATTTCATAAATTTCTTTCTCTCTACAGATACAAAAGGTATTTAAGAAAGTTCCAGGATTCAAAGAAATCCATGTGTTAGGATTTAGGTAAGTAAGAGAATGGGCCTCTTCTCAATTTTTAAATAAATTTCTCCCTATCCTCTTTTAAAAGCAGTATCACGAGGATTATAAGGTCCCTTTTCCCACAACTGTTTAGTGCTGCCAAATCCTGAAAACTGAATACATCTCAGATAAAGGAATTGCCTAATTAGAATACAACTCTAGGTGATTTTTTATGGGGCTACACAGAAGCTCTATTTCTTCCCTCCTCAGGGAGTCAAGAACACAGTTCTCTGCAGAAAGCCCGTCTGCTGTCCTTTGGCAATCTTGTTATTAATGTACCTCTTATGAAAATGCCTCGGTAGAGACAGATCCAAAAAAGTAGCAACTAGTTACCTCGGTGTCTGATTACCTGGCTTCCTAATGACTGCAAAATAGCATCATCATTTAAACAAATCATGCTACCAGAAGGAGACAGGTGAAACTAATACAAAGTAGTACCAACGGGAAGAGGAGGAGTCTGTGAGTGGTGCAAACAGTTAACTGCTTGGCTGCTAACCAAAAGGTTGGTGGATCAAGTCCACCCAGAGGTAACTGGGAAGAAAGGCCTGGTGATCTAAAAATCAGCCATTAAAAACCCTATGGAACACAGTTCTACTCTGACGCACATGGGGTCAACATGAGTAGAAAACTATTTGAAGGCAGCTGGATGGGGAAAAAGGCAGTAGAGGAATGGGGCAGACAGGGATGAGGTGGAAGCAAGGCTTCCCAAAATAGACCTTTTAAATCATTTTGATGTCTGAACTATAGTAATATATTCCTGCTCAAAAATCATTAAATTAAAATTGTAAATAAAAAGTGAAAATGATAAAATAGTGCCACGCTAAGGCAGGCCTAAGTTACGTTCCTGCTGGCTTTCCCACAAGCAGGTCTGTATCCATTAGCATCCCAGCATTCTACTGCGGGTTCATGTTTTAGGGCTCAAATTTTTTTTTAAGTTCTCTTTATTCAAACATCTACAGGTAAAAAAAAGATCATGACTTTGTTTGTTTGTTTCTTTTTGTTTTTTTTAACATGCTGCAGGGTAAATATCAACCCTGTGTGAGCAGAATGAAATTTCATGCCTCCAAGGGGATTTGTAAAGCTAGGAGAGAGGGCTGCACTGAAGTTCTTTTTTGGCTCCTTCACCATGTTTTGCCTTAAAGCAACAAGGTGCACAGGGCAAGGCCTCAACATCCTATAAAGAGTAGCTTCTGGGGGAGCTTTGCCAGTTTCTTTCTTTTCAAGTTATCAGGCCCCACCGATTGGTATTACTCCAGAAGAAAGAAGTATTAAAAAGTGAAGTTTATAGAAGATGAAATCCTTAATATTTACCAAAGTAGGCTTGTTTTACTTTATTTCAAGATGCTGCTGTGCAGTATTCCATGTGAAATCAGATGCGTTAGAGAGGAATAAAAGCAGATAGGAGAACATTCCACATAGATGGCAAAGTCTGGATAACCCACTGCAGTTTAAGAAGAAATTTTTTATTTGAAGCTGAAGAAATGATGGGAAGAGTCCTCCTGGTGAATGTTCAAATGCTCATTATCCCCTCCCTTCAATAAATGAAAATCCCATCTTTTTTTAAGTGTCTGTATCAGAAAAAAACCAAAATGAAACTTTGCTAAGTAAAAAATGTAAACATATATCCCTTCAAGCTGTACTTTCCCCATGTATTTATAAGAATTTATTATTTGCTCCAAAACTGTTTACAAAATAAACTTGATCAAATCTTGTCAATGATTTTTATTATGTAATAAAGATTCCGTTTCCGGAAAAATATTTTGGCCCCTGAATATAATAAAATACATTCTTATAAATGTGACAAACTTTTAATCATTGATAAAGTACTCAGAATACTGTAAACTTATCATGAAGGAAATAGTATTCTCGAGGGGCCCATGAGTCTCTTGGAACTATCTGGCCCTCGACTCATTGTATAAAGCCTGATTTACAGTTGAACAACTACTTTTATGTCAATGACCTCATTCAATTCTCTAAACACAATTGGGAAGTAGTTAGGACATCTATTATTAATGTAATTATAAGGATGAACAGTAAAAGGTCCACTTTAAAGATTGCTTCATCTTTTACAGCAAATGTGGGAAACTATTAACAATCATTAAATCCACTTTGAGGGTATACTCTTCAAAGACTTGTACACAAACGTTTGTAGCGATTTTATGTGTAACAGCCAAGAACTGGAAACAACAGAGTAATAAACAATTGTGGTATATTCTTATAACAGAATACCACTCAGCAAAAAAATGAACTATTAGAATACACAACAACATTGATGCATCCCAAAATAATTATGTTGAGTGAAAGAAGCCAGACCAAAAAAGGAGTACATTGTGATTCCATTTATATAAAACTCTAGAAAATGCAAACTAATCTACAGGGGCAGAAAGCAGATCAATAGTTGGGGAAGGTGAGGTGAAGGGGGCAAGAGGCAGGGATTAAAAAAAGGTATGAGTAAACTCTTGGGTATGAAGGGTATGTTCACTGTCTTGATTTTGATGGTTCCACAAGTGTGTATGATGTACAGCTACCATCAAACTTATCAAATTGTGCATCGTAAATATGTGCAGTTGTTATATGTCAATTATACCTCAGTAAAGCAATACAAGGAAGAATAAAAACTTAGCGCCATCATACAAAATTAGGGTGTTGGGCCAGAAAGGCTGGCCTCTCCAGGGAGTGTCATGGATCACAAACTACCTGCTGGAAACAAGCAAGAAGTAGACCCTGAATGAATGCTTGGTTGCCCCAGAAGGAAGTCCCTCCCCAAGAACAGCCCTAGTTAAATAATCATTGATTCTCCCTGAGTTCCACAGAAGTTGCAGCAGGGTCCATTTCAGGCGTATTACACCTGGAAGTGAAAGCTGGGCGGAGTCATAATCCAGAAAGAGCAGCAATGCTAATCCCTGCATATGTGTAGAATGTCTGTTGGCAACTACCACTGGAAATATAAAGTGAAAAAACTGAATTCTAAACTAAATTCATCTAGATGTAAATATAGGTATACATATATATGCCCAGAGAAGTCTAAGATGTATTCGTCAGCTTGGTGACCACTTGGCCGAGAAGAGTGTGGCATGGCAAAACCAGCCCAGACCTTGAAGTCAGGCAGCCCAGGGTCTGAATCCCGGCTCTGCCACTTCCCCCCAACACCTTCCCTCCCTGTGCCTGTTCCCTTATCTGGAAAGTGGAGATTGTGTTGTAGGAAAGATGAAATGGGAAGAAATGTAAACTGCCTAGAGCAGACCACCCACTCAATAAGTGATAACTGTTTGTTCTTGCAACACATTTTTGTTGAGTTGGACATTCCGTCAAGTTTTACTGACTGAAGCAATTTGAGAATTAGTCAACCAAACACCAGTTACAGGGTTTGGCCTCAGATGGACAAATTAGTTTCAGGAATAAACTACTCATTTATTGCCATTCAGAAGGTAAGAGATCCATTTATAAAATGCTTTTGAAAAACTTCCTGGCACCAACACCACCCAAAATGTAAGCTATATAGAACATATCTGCAGCCTCTTTAGGAGGAATATGAAGAAATCAGGAGTTTAACAGAAAGGTCAAAAGTACGTATGATCTTTGAACTAAGGCTCAGATCCTAATCAGAAACATAATATGTTTATTAACCAAGATTTCTACGGTTCTCAGAATTTTCAGTCAGATTCTGGTGGTAATTTATGTGTTTCCTTCAAAGCTTTGGGAAAAAATAGAAGACTATGAAACAGAAGAATGTGCCATTTTTTTAATATGCAATGACAAGTTGAATATCTCAATTTCATAACTTTTTCTCTTCTGCATGTTTCCGTTCTGAATGATGAAATGAAGACCAAAGAAAGAAAGAGATGGGTAATTTGGACTTGTTTTATTTTATGTTTAGAAATACAGTATATTTTCCCCCACAAATCTATATATGCTGACCTAGTACAAATAATTTTTATATGTGATGTCTAGGATAAGCCAATGGCCTTTTAGTAGTTTCTTATTTAAATGGGAGTGATTAACCAATTATTCAGTAGTGGAGGGAGACAGGCTCTAGTTTAAATCGCTACGTGTGTTAAGCAGGTAAACATTGATTAGTCAGCTAAAAAGTATTCTATAAAACTCAAGGTTTAATTAGAAAAGCACATATCTGTGATGCAGGCATGCTTTAACTATTTCTGAAATGCCATTTGTGATGGGAAGTTGTCTGCCTGAATGCACATACATACATGCAACCTAAGTCTGCAATAAAGCAGAGGAACTAATTTGCTCCTTGGTCTCAAGGTCAGTTTGAATTGTGAAAAGACCCATTATGCCTTAGAGAGATCAGTAATAAGAACCTAGCTTCGGCTCCCATAATTGACGAGTAAGATAATGAACTGTAGACTCAGACTGATGGTGCTGCCTGAAGAACTTCCAAAAAAACACATTATCAGTTCCTATGGCCTCTATAACACTTCTACACCCTTCTGTGTGGATTTATGGTATGAACTAAAAGGTAAAACCCGATCCTAGAGGACAGAGCTGTAGAAAATTCTGTTTCATTTTTACATGCAAAAAGGCATTGAATGAATAAATGCAATAATATAGTTAACCATGTACTACTTTTCTTTCTCTTTCTTCTGATATGTTATTTCAAAAGCAGTTTAAGAGGAAAAATTATGTTTTGAGTTTTATTTTTTAATTAAAAAATACTTCTTAGAAAAAGGTAGAATGGAAATTGCCCTAAGGACTAAAGTTTTTGACTTGGTTACAACACATAAATAGTATTGAGCCACTGCTATATCATACATTGCTATGTCATAGACCTTCCTAAAGATGTCTGTTTTTAGAAGGAGCAATTCATCCTTCACACTGATTAACTTTACCTATGATACCACCAAAAACACTGGTCACTACCTGCAACGCTTGACAATTAATACATTTTTATAAAAACCTAAATGGAAAATCTATGACCACTTGATTCAGTTAGTAATTCTTCTTCAAGTTGGACTTAACCTCCATGCTGGCATTCTATTTTGGCCATTAAAAATATATGTTAATTATTTTCCTATATTTTAAATTTCTGATAAACATCAAAATTGGTTCTGAGGTGGAATATTCTTTCAGAACACATAAGGAAAGAGGATGAAGATGACCTGAAGCCTTGTAGCAACATAGTGAGTCTCTTTACAAGATATGTAACAATGGCTTTGGGTGGGATGTGTCCTCTGCTGTTTACAGTTTAAGTTTCGTAGAGGTACGACTTGTGGCCATCTTCAAGAGAGACAACGCAGAAGCAAAGAGCCCTGCGGATGACCTCCTGTCTTTTGATTCCAACAAAATTGAAAGTCATGGAATCATGGAGGAGAGCAGGCAACCAGAAGTCTATCTCACAGCTATAGACCTCAAAAAGCTGGTCAGCAGAGCGGCTCGAGGAAGACCAATCCTTGGACGTGGGGACAATTCAGTTCGTTGATGGTCAGTTGGTGATTTCATGTTTCTGGGTTTATCCTCATTCTGATAGAGCGACTAGGAAATGTGAATGCCTCGTTGTCACTGTCATGTTAACTTCGACCTTGTAGAGTCAGTCATTACTGTGAGATATATCATGTACAGTACCATTTCTGTCTTTCCTCATTCCCTCTTGTGTCTCATTTAATGAGCCTTTGGTGACCACTTCACACCAAGAGTAGCTCTAGGAGAATACCAAGGGCTTCAGTTCAGTCTGCGTCAACTATGGTCATCCATTGAAACCCAAGAGGAGAGGAGAACCCTTGGAGAATTCAGCTCCCCTGACACAACCCAAACAGAATCCCTCATCTATAGCAGTCAGATCCCAGCAGGAAACAGATTACACACTTAAATTAGGATGATTTTCAATTGTAATAACATTGTACTATTCTTTAAGAAAGGAGCCCTGGTGGCGCAGTGGTAAAAGCACTCAGCTGCTAAATGAAAAGTTGGCAGTTGGGGAGAAAAATGCAGCAGTCTGCTTCCATAAAGATTACAGCCTTGGAAACCCTATGGGGCAGTTTTGTTCTGTCCTATAAAGTCACTATGAGTCAGAATCAACTAGACAGCACACAATAACAACATTCTTTAAGAACTGGTTATTACCACATTTTTCAACCCTGACTGTTTTACTGCCCCCACAAAATCTTATGATTTTTCACCCACAGAAATTGTTGAGTCGTTGCCAGGCTCTGATCAGGACACTCAACCAGTGCTGCCTACACCCCTTGCTGATATCACAAAAGTGAGTTTGGTGTCTTTTTTGTTCTTCAAAAATCAGCTTAAGGACTGAATGGGGCAAAATTCTATTTGCAATGTTAATTATGATTATTTTCTGATTTTTATAAGCAGTACTTCACAATCTGTATTAATAAAATATGATACAACCTCTGATTCAAATACCCTAAAATTCACAGCTTCCTTTAATTTAGTTAGATTCTTGTTTCAATTAGAGTTGAAATTTTCTGTTTTTGATAAAACACATTTTCAAGAACTGAAAAGAATGACAGCAGAATATATTATTTATCTTTGACCTTCAAAAATAATTGTAAACATAAGCATATTTGACAGATTTTATAAATTTGTTTTCATGTCTTAGATTTATCTAAATATTTATTTGTGGGGCTTATAAGTATAAATTAATGTCCTGGAAAATAAATTCAGTAATTTTTATATTTCATTTAAAATTATGTTCATTTAATTTATGCCAGAAGCTGCCATTGAGGTGTTCATAAATAAAAGTGCTGACCAAGCTCGTGTCCCCCTCATAATGAAGGGATTCAGAAATTCAGACATAATTGACACAATTTAAAGCATTTTAGTTGTGTTGATCCAACTCAGGCAGATTCAGTTAGCCAAGAAGCCAATAGACTAGTTTGAGCCACTGTCTCATTGCAAGTTATCTTTCCAGAACATGTTTCTACATCAGAATCTTCCTCCATAGTAGACTCAAATAAACTTATTATGTGATTTGGTTGAATTTAAATAATAAAAACATACAGAATATAGCCATGAAATATTCCTTCTCAACATTTGTCTTCCTAAATTCATTCTTCAGGGTACTACTTTGAGTCCAGACCTTCCTCTTGATCAATCCAGGCTTGAGACAATTGACAGAGCAGAGCACGGTTTACCTGGTGAGTGTCTTCCCACAAAGACTATGTTAGATGTCAACCTCCTCCTTTAGGAATCCATCTATGACACTGCCTCAAAAACCAGTGACAGAGTCATCCCTGATGCAGTAGGTTTTCCTACACCAGCACCTCTAATGAACGAGCAGTCGGTAGAGCCACCCTCCTCTGAAGAGGAGGACACCCTCAAATCCTTCCCTCAGCTCCAGTTCCTAGTTCCACGAAGCGCACTGATAGCCCTTTCTTTATGGATCTGGTGAAGAAACCTGAAACCAAAGTAGCATCAACTGCTGTCCACACAGAACAGCAATTTCTTGGCTTAGAAACTGAGAGTCCGAGTTAGGAAAGGTAGGTCCTAAGACCCAAGTCCATGACATGAGGCTATGGCAACAGACAGATTGGGCCCTTGCAGTCAATATATGTATTCCTTTAGGGCACAAATAAAGAGAAAGGTGTTGTGTACAGGCTGACCATTGATACTGTTCTCCTACATTTTCATTAATGAAAATTACCTCATGCATAATTGATAAATAAGGAAGGACGTCAGTTAATGCTGAAATCTTTTTGGTTCATTTTTTTTCTCCAGGAACTTTAGTTTTTGAGGCAATAGGGTCAAACTTTCTCATAGTCTAAGAGAAAAATTTGGCAATATATGAAGACCTTAAGAAGAAAAAAAAGAACTAAAATTCCTACAGAAGAGCCTTCCTTTAGTGCTGGAAGTAGCTGATTTAGTGACTCTAAGAACCCCTATGCTTTCTATTTTATAGAACTTTCTGGTAATGCTACAAGTGTAAATGTCTTTAGGGACACACAAGCTCCATAATGTAAGTTTGATAAAGATGTCCTGTGATTCTAAGTGCAAATGTCAGTGGAGATTTGTTGTGACTGATATTTTAATAAGATTGTTATTGTTTTAGTCAGGGCTCTTACTACAAAATCATACAGGTTTTAAGTGGTCAACCTCAGCCTTATTATAAACTCTGTACAATTTGTATGCAATTTTGTGGGATGCAAGATTTTTCAGGAATGCATAGCATACATGGCATGATAGCAGAACTATGTAAATTGGATTTGGCTTACGTGATTACCAGTGAATAAATGTTAACTGCATGATGCAGTTATCTATTACTACATTACAAACCACGCCTAAATTTAGTGGCTTAAAACAACAATCTTTTACTTTTCCTATATATTCAAAATTTGGGCACAGATTAGTGAGCATGATTCTTCTCTGCTCCATGTTGTGTCAACTGGGATATCTCAACTGGTGTTGAAAACCATTTCCAAAATGGTTCACTTATGTGGATGACAAATAACTGCTCACCCACAGCTGTTGGCTGGCAATCTCATTCCTCCTCTATATAGGCCCCTCAACAGGGCTGCTTGGGCTTCCACACAACATGGCAGCTGGGTTCAAAGAGCCAGGATTCCCAGAGACAGAAAGTGAAACTGCCAGTCTCTTAAGGGCCCAGAAACACCATCACTTTCTTATATTCTAATAGCTAGGTAGCCATAGAGCCTGTTTTGATTCACAGAGAGGGAACATAAACCCTATCTCTCAGTGGGAGTAGAATAAAAGAATTTCTGGCCATTTATAATCTACCATAATCCACATCAACCATTATTTTGACTTCCAAATCATTTAAGAGTTGGTTGCATAAAACAAACCCAACCCTTTGGTGAAGTGATTGGTATTAAATGCTCACTGGATTCTTTCTTTTCATTAAGCATTAAGATAACATAAAGCATTTCAAGTAGATTAATAAAAATAATAGTATATATATGATGAAAGCATTTTTGTATTTTTAATTGCTTTATTTTCTTATTTTATTTATACATTCCTTCCATTCATAAGTATTCAACAGAACACTAAGCCTGAAAGGATCTTAGAGAACTCACTGTGTTTCACAGATGAGAAAGCCAAGGCCAGAGATGTGAAGAGCCTTGCTCAAGGTCCCAGGGGCAGGACCATCATTAAGTTTCCTCCACCTATTATACTAAGTTTGGCTTAAGTATACCCCATCATTTAAAACAATTCCCTTAAATTTCCTTTGCCTTCAAACCTCAGCCTCCTCTCTCTTTAATTCACTACTCTATCAACATGTTTTAAATAGTCTATGCTTCTGGGTCTCTACTATCTCGCCTCTTAATCACCACAAAGTTTCACTTCTAACCACACATTACAAAGACACAACTTTCACCAGTGTCGCAGATGGACTCCTAATTGATCAATTTAATGATCAATTAGGATCATTAATTTGATATTTCTGGTGATTGATTCTTGTTGACCACTCCCTTCTTGAAATTCCTTCCTTTGGCTTCCACAAAACGACTCCTTCTTGTTTCTTCTAAAATTTCCCTCACTATTCTTCAATCTTCTGTACTGTGGCTTATTATTAGATTCTCACGGGGATTTTAAATTTTACTAAAATTCTACCTCATTCATAAAAAATGAGGTTCATGGATTTGTCTCTAAGCAGGCTTGGCAATAAGAAAAACACCTTATGCAATTCTGGGTCCGCATGCTTACAGTCTGGCAATTGCTTAGAGAAAAAAGATTTTTTTCCCCCTGTGGGTCCTCATAGAGAGAACACTGAGTTGTGGGAACAATGTCTTGTCCACATCAACCTCCCTACTGTGTACTCACAGTGTCAGGGCATTTCCTTTAAGGCCCTCACACGAGACACACAGCAGCATGCCAGGGCCCACTTCATTGCCAGCAGCTCTTTGAGGGGCTAGGTTCTGACAGTCTACCTTAATTTAAGGATTGATTTTTGAGTATCTAGAGGAATGAATGTGCTCCAAAAAAGAAAATCATATCTCTTAACTGAGCTTTTTATTAGTATTGAGCAAGAAAAGTTACATTTGCTGACATGGGCGTAGAGTGCAAATATGCTACGTTGCCAATTAAGGGCAGATCCATATGCTTTCACGGTCAGCCCAGCCAGAGATAGGAATAACATGTCCTAAGGAAAAATGAAGACCCTAGCCAGAAAACATTCCTGATTAAAAAGGCACCCCACTTCTACATGGAAATGAGCAAAAAGAAATGTGCTCTGTACAAGACCAATGCTTCTCTCCCCTATAAAACAATTCTGGGCTTCTCCCATGCACAGGTGAAATGACAAGTAGTGCTCCAAAGTTCTGAACCATGGTATTACTGAAATAATTTTACCCTGGAAAATTTTTAAGGTTAGCGTCACTAAATGCCACTAAGCCATTAAAATCTCAGTAAAATACACTGACAGAAATCTTTCAAGATTAAGCAGTTTAATTTAGTTATTAAACCCCTGAGATAAAGTACTTGCAAAATACGCCTCTAGAAAACTAAATGAATTGGTATGGTGTATAGAATTTTGAAGTCTTCTATCATAAACATTTTAAGGAGAGGTGATCTCAAGCCATTCTTTCTTACAAAGCCAGCTATCTGTTAACATCACTTCTATTTCATAACAAACGGGTCATAACCATAGAAAACTCAACATTGTATCCTTCACATACATGTATCCAACTCCTTCAAAAATAGCATCAAATCTTTAGAACATAAGTTTTTGTGTTGTGTTGTGCTGTGTTGTGTTTTGTTTTAAATGGGAAGGGGTATTACGTTTCTATTTTAGCTCATTAGCGTGATTATCTGACCTATCAAGAGAAAAGCTGTTTAGTGCCTTCTCTCCCAAATTATGGACTTTTTCACTTGACATACATTCCATTTAAAATATAAGCCTAGTCTCTTAACAAATTACAATGTTTTAAGGGGTGATTTAGCAAACTTTAGGCAGAGCTATTCTGCTATTGGACATTGTTTTGTCTTGTATTCTCCTATATGGGAAATATGTTGAAATCAACATTTGTTTCCAATTTTTCTTCATCTGACAGCAGCCTTTGACTCCATGGAAATGAATCAGTGGAGTGTGCTAAATTGAATGAACTCAGTATAGAACCCATCTTCTAATGCTCCATGAGGTCAGGGACTGTGGTCCCAACCAGTGCCCAACCATATGTTTAGCACATAGTGGACAGGCAACAAATATATGTTGAATAAATTAAAGGAAGGAAGAAAGGAATAAATTTGTATCATAATACCTCTATGAAACTCAAATTTAATGGGAATAATCTGGTATTTTCCTTTTTGCTCTGGCTACAGAAAAGCTCAGAGCCAAATCTATGGCCCAGGAATAGTTTTCTGCTATCAGTTCTGGTCATACCACTGAACACCAACTTTCATGCACTTATGCTCTTGCATAAATTATTTTTTCTCATGACTGGGATATTCCTCCATTATGCCAGCCTGATGACTTCCTATTGTTTTTATTAGTTGCCAAGTGGTGTCAATTCGGACTCAGCAACACCATGTGTGCAGAGTGGAACTGCTCCATAGGGTTTTCAAGGCTGTGACCTTTCAGAAGCAGATTGCTAGGCCTATCTTCCTAAGTGCCTCTAGGTGGGTTCAAACCACCAACCTTCAGCTAGTCATCAAGTGCTTGACCATTTGTGCCACCTAGGGACTCGTTAGTATAGCTAGAACATGAGTTAAATAGAGAGCAGAAAATGGTGAAGCTCTAGAAAGGTAGAACTTTATAAGTCCTTTTAAGAACCATGAAGGGTTTAAAGCAAAGGAATGACATATCAAATTTGAGTTTAAACAGATCCTTCTGACTGTATTGTGAAGAACTGGCCAGAGGCGGGCAAATGTAAGTAATTAGAAGAGTCTTAACAGTAATCCAGGCTTGAGCTTGGGTGATAGAAAGTGAAGATGGACAGAAGTGAATTTATTTTAATGAATTTTAAGAGGTAAAACCTTTTGAAGAATTCTGAAGCCATGAATGAGTTTAGTAAGAAAGTGTGGCCTGATTAAGGAGCAATGTCTATTACAGGCTCATTAGTGGGAAGTGGTAATATATGTGTCTGCAGTTTCTCTACTAGGCTTGTGATCTAGTTTGGCCATGTCTCTCAGATATCCAAATATTGCCCTTCTATTATCCCTGGTGAAGCAGTGGTTAAGCACTTGGCTGCTAACAAAAAGGTCAACGGTTTGAACTCAACAGCTGCTCCACAGAAGAAAGATGTAACAGTCTGCTTCCATAAAGATTTCAGGCTTAGAAGCCTTATGGGGCAGTTCTACTCTGCCCTATACTGTTGCTATGAGTCAGAATCAACATCATGGCAAAGGGCTATTATCTCTTTATAATCATGCACTGGTATTTTGATTACTTCCTGTTCACTCCATTACACACACACACACATTGCCGTCAAATCAGTTCCAACTCACGGGAGAATTCCGACCCTATGGTTATGAGGAGGGCCAAACATATAACATCCAACACTGGATAAATGAGAGCAACAGCAGTATAAACATACTCACAGCCAGGAGACAAGGGCTCTACCCCTAGAAAGGGCCACGTGGGAGTGAACAAGGAAGAGAGTGAACAATCAGGGGGAGGCAGGCTTTGTAGAAACAAAAGAATGGGGTGACACCTGATTCCAGCAAGAGGATGTAATTGACTTGTTTGAATAATTCCTAGGCTGGCAGGGAACTGCGACTACAATCTGTCCCTTCTCATTTCTTAGGGTAGCCACTAACAGACCACAGGAGTTGTATTTGTATCTTACTAACTGTAACTGAAATGCCCATGCCTCACCAGTGGCAGAAAACCAGCACATGGCAGCTCTCAGCTCAGCAGAAGACATGCCACACACCATGAGGCATAGCAGCTGAGTCACAGATTATCTGGAAACTGTCTCAGTTCTGTTTTCTTTCATACTTGGTGGCACTGAAGCAATTAGAATAAGCCTGTTGAGCTTTACTCCCTGAAACAACCCTCAGTAGTAAAAATCTCTGATGATAAGGAGAATTTCTTACATGAACAAAACTTTAAGTAATTCCAAAATTAAGCAATATGACCATTTTAACAGACCTTCTAACATAAAAGCATATTATTCCACTATTACATTTGGAGAATTGAGGAATTTGTCAGAAAAAAAAAAGGTTAATGTAAGACATAAGGAGGAAAGAGCTTAAGACAACACTGATTGGACAAACTATTGGAAAAGTGTAGCTGTCAGAGATGAAATCCCATTTTAACATAAGAATACAATGTCGAGGGCGGGACCAAGATGGCAGACTAGCCAGACGCTTCCTGCGATCCCTCTTACAACAAAGACCTGAAAAAACAAGTAAAACAATTATATTTATCACAAATTAAGAGCCCTAAACATCAAAGGCAAAGATAGAAAAAGGACTGAGTGGCAGGGGGAGGATGAGATGGTTCAGAAGCAGAGAAGAGTTACAGGACCTGAATCGCCATGATCCCTCAGTCACCATTTCCCGGAGCGGCTGCAGCAGGCTGGTGATAGTGTTCGGCCACAGTTTTTACAGGGAGAAACATCCAGCCGCACAGCCTACTCACACCTCCAGACCCAGAGAAGAATGGCACTCTCAGCAAAAGCTAAGTACTTGCGTATATTTTAGCACGACTCCAGCCCCAAAGCTGGCTTCAGTGGCTCTTGATTTCCCTGAGCCTGAGATGGGCTGTGTTGAGCACCTGGAGCCATCTTCCCAGCCTTGGAGTAGGAATAAATTCACAACTGGAGGAAAAGATGAAGGTGCCTTCCTGAAATTACCGGATGCAGAATACAAAAGATTAAAATACAGAACCCTTCAAGACATCAGGAAGGAGATCAGGCAATACAAAGAATAAGCCAAGGAACACACAGATAAAACAGCTGAAGAAATTAAAAAGGCTATTCAAGAACATAATGAAAAATTTAACAAGCTACAAGAATCCATAGAGAGACACCAATCAGAAATTCAGAAGATTAACAATAAAATTACAGAACTAGACAACTCAATAAAAAGTCAGAGGAGCAGAATTGATCAACTGGAAGGCAGAATTGGTGAGCATGAAGATAAAGCAATTGGCACCAATATATTTGAAGAAAAATCAGATAAAAGAATTTTAAAAGATGAAGAAACCTTAAGAATCATGTGGGATTCTTCCAAGAGAAATAACCTATCAGTGATTGGAGTAACTAGAACAGGGAGGAAAAACTAAAAATACAGAGAGAATTGTTGAAGATTCGTTGGCAGAAAACTTCCCTGATATCGTGAATGAGAAGATATCAATCCAAGATGCTCATCGAACTCCATATAAGGTAGATTTTAAAAGAAAGTCACCAAGAAATATTATAATCAAACTTGACAAGACCAAAGATAAAGAGAATTTTAAGAGCAGCTGGGGATAAATGAAAAGTCAGCTACAAAGGAAAGTCAATAAGAAAAAGCTCGGACTACTCGGCAGAAACCATGCAGGCAAGAAGTCAATGGGATGACTTATATAAAGCATTGAAGGAAAAAAATTGCCAACCAAGAATCATATATCCAGCAAAACTGTCTCTCAAATAGGAAGGTGAAATGAGGACATTTCCAGATACACAGAAGTTTAGAGAATTCATAAAAACCAAACCAAAACTACAAGAAATTCTTAAAGGGAGTTCTTTGGTTAGAAGACCAATAACATCAAGCATCAACCCAAGACTAGAACATTGGACAGAGCAATCAGAGATCGATCCAGACAGGGAAATCACAAAAATAAATTAACATAAAATAACGCTCAAAACAGGGAAAGATTGATGTTATTATGTAAGAGAAGACAACATTAAAACAATAAAGAGGAACTAAGAAATGCAGTCATAGATCTTCCAAATGGAGAGGAAGACAAGGTGATATAAAGAAATATGTTAGGTTTAAATTTAGAAAAATAGGGGTAAATATTAACGTAACCACAAAGGTGACTAACTGTCCTACTCATCAAAATAAAATACAAGAAAAACATACAGACTCAGCAGAAACAAAATCAACAACAACGAATAAGAGGAAAAGACAACATATAAACTACTCAGCACCAAAAATTAAGTGGAAAAAGAAACTGTCAACAACACACAAAAAAAGACATCAAAATGAAGCACTAAATTCAAACCTATTTATAATTATGCTGAATGTAGATGGACTAAATGCACCAATAAAGAAACAGAGAGTGGCAGAATGGATTAAAAAAAAAAAAAACACGATCTGTCTATATGCTGCCTACAAGAGACACACCTTAGACTTAAGAGACACAAACAAACTAAAACTCAAAGAATGGAAAAAAAATATATCAACCAAACAACAATCAAAAAAGAGCAGGAGTGGCAGTATTAATTTCTGACAAAATAGACTTTAAAGTTAAATCCACCACAAAGGACAAGGAATGATAAAAGGGACAATATGCCAGAAGGATATAACCATATTAAATATTTATGCACCCAATGACAGGGCTGCAAGATACATAAAAGAAATTCTAACAGCATTGAAAAGTGAGATAGACAGCTCTACAATTACAGTAGGAGACTTCAACACACCACTTTCAGTGAAGGACAGGACATCTAGAAAGAAGCTCAATACAGACACAGAAGATCTAAATGCCACAATCAACCAACTTGACCTCATATACAGAACACTCCACCCAACAGCAACCAAGAATATTTTCTTTTCTAGTGCACATAGAACATTCTCTATAATAGACCACATATTAGGTCATAAAGCAAGCCTTAACAGAATCCAACATATTGCAAATCATGTTCTCTAACCATAAGGCCATAAATGTAGAAATCAATAACAGAAAAAGCAGGGAAAAGAAATCCAACACTTGGAAACTGAACAATACCCTGCTCAAAAACGACTGAGTCATAGAAGACATTAAGGATGGAATAAAGAAATTCATAGAATCCAATGAGAATGAAAACACTTCCTATCAGAACCTTTGGGACACAGCAAAAGCAGTGCTCAGAGGTCAATTTATAACAATAAACTCACACATCCAAAAAGAAGAAAGGGCCAAAATCAAAGAATTATCCCTATGACTTGAACAAATAGACAGAGAGCAACAAAAGAAGCCCACAGGCACCAGAAGAAAGCAAATAATAAAAATTAGAGCATAATTACATGAAATAGAAAAAAGAAAAACAATTGAAAGAGTTAAAAATATCAAAAGCTGGTTCATTGAAAAACTTAATAAAACTGATAAGCCATTGGCCAAACTGACAAAAGCAAAACAGGTCAGGAAGCAAACAACCCGAATAAGAAATGAGATAGGCGATATCACAGCAGACCCAATTGAAATTAAAAAATCATATCAGATTACTATGAAAAACTGTACTCTAACAAATTTGAAAACCTAGAAGAAATAGATGAATTCCTAGAAACACACTACCTACCTAAACTAACACAAACAGAGACAGAACAACTAAATAGGCCCATAACAAATAAGAGATTGAAAAGGTAATCAAAATACTCCCAACAACAAAAAAAAGCCGTGGCCTAGGCAGCTTCACTGCAGAGTTCTACCAAACATTCAGAGAATAGTTAACACCACCACTACTAAAGGTATTTCAGAGCATAGAAAAGGATGGAACACTCCCAAATCATTCTATGAAGCCAGCATATCCCTGATACCAAAACCAGCTAAAGACACCACAAAAAAAAAAGGAAATTACAGACCTACATCCTTCATGAATACAGATGAAAAAATCCTCAATGAAATTCTAGCCAATAGAATTCAACAACATACCAAAAAAATAATTGACCATGACCAAGGACTCATGCCAGGTATGCAGAGATGGTTCAACACTAGAAAAAACAATTAATGTAATCCATCACATAAATAAAACAAAAGACAAGAACCACATGATTTTATCAATTGATGTAGAAAAAGCATTTGACAAAGTTCAACACCCATTCGGGATAAAAACTCTCAGCAAAATAGGAGTAGAAGGAAAATTCCTCAACGTAATAAAGGGCATTTATACAAAGCCAACAGCCAACAGCCAACATCATACTAAATGGAGGGAGTCTGAAAGCATTCCCCTTGAGATCGGGACCCAGACAAGGATGCCCTTTATACCACTCTTATTCGACATTGTGCTGGAGGTCCTAGCCAGAGCGATTAGGCTACATAAAGAAATAAAGGGCATCCAGATTGGTAAGGAAGAAGTAAAAGTATCTCTATTTGCAGATGACATGATTTTATACACAGAAAGCCCTAAAGAATCCTCAAGAAAACTACTGAAAGTAATAGAAGAGTTCAGCAGGTATCAGAATACAAGATAAACATACAAAAATCCATTGAATTCCTCTACATCAACAAAAAGAGCATCGAGGAGGAAATCACCAAATCAATACCATTTACCGTAGCCCCCAAGAAGATAAAACACTTAGGAATAAATCTTACCAGAGATGTAAAAGACCTATACAAAGAAAACAACAAGACACTACTGCAAGAGGCCTATATAAGCGGAAAAACATACCTTGCTCATGGATAGGAAGACTCAACATTGTAAAAATGTCTATTCTACTGAAAGCAATCTATAGATACAAAGCAATACCAATTCAAATTCCAATGACATTTTTTAATGAGATGGAGAAACAAATCACCAACTTCATATGGAAGGGAAAGAGGCCTCGCATAAGTAAAGCATTACTGAAAAAGAAGAACGATGTGAGAGGCCTCACTCCTCACTCCACCTGATTTTGGATGCTATTATACCACCACAGTAGTCAAAACAGCCTGGTACTGCTATAACAACAGATTCATAGACCAATACAACAGAATTGAGAATCCAGACATAAATCCATCCACATATGAGCAGCTGATATTTGACAAAGGCCCAAAGTCAGTTAAGTGGGGAAAAAATAGTCTGTTTAACGAATTGTGCTGGCATAACTGGATATCCATATGCAAAAAATGAAACAAGACACATACCTTGCATCGTGCACAAAAACTAACTCAAAATGGATCAAAGACCTAGATATAAAACCTAAAGCGATAAAGACCATGGAAGAAAAAACAGGGACACTGCTAAGAGCCCTAATAAGTGGCATAAACAGTATACAAAACATTACTAACAGTGCAGAAGAGAAACTAGGTAACTGGGAGCTCCTAAAAATCAAACACCTATGCTCATCCAAAGACTTCACCAAAAGACTAGAAAGATTAACTACAGACTGAGGAAAAGTTTTTAAGCTATGACATTTCCGATCAGCGTCTGATCTCTAAAATCTATATGATACTGCAAAAACTCAATTACAAAAAGACAAATAAACCAATTAAAGAACTGGCAAAGGATATGAACAGACACTTCACTAAAGAAGACATTCAGGTAGCTAACAGATACATGAGGAAATGTTCACGATCGTTAGCCATTAGAGAAATGCAAATCGAAACTACAGTGAGATCTCATCTTGCTCCAACAAGGCTGGCATTAATCCAAAAAACACAAAGTAATAAATGTCGGAGAGGCTGTGGAGAGACTGGAACACTTATACACTGCTGGCTGGAATTTCAAATGGTACAACCACTTTGGAAATCGATTTGGCACTTCCTTAAAAAACTAGAAATAGAATTACCATACGATTCAGCAATCCCACTGCTTGGAATATATCCTAGAGAATTAAGAGCCTTTACATGAACAGATATATGCACACCCATGTTCATTGCAGCACTGTTTACAACAGCAAAAAGATGAATAAACCAAGGTGCCCATCAATGGATGAATGGATAAATAAATTATGGTATATTCACACAATGGAATACTATGTATCGATAAAAGAACAATGATGAATCCATGAAACATTTCATACACGGAGGAATCTGGAAGGTATTATGCTGAGTGAAATTAGTTGCAAAAGGAAAAATATTGTATAAGACCATTATTATAAGAACTTGAGAAAGAGTTTAAACTGATAAGAAAACATTCTTTTGTGGTTACGAGAGAGGGGAGGGAGGGATGGTGGGAGACGGGTATTCACTAATTAGATGGTAGATAAGAACTACTTTAGGTGAAGGGAAAGACAGCACACAATACAGGAGAGGTCAGCACAATTGGACTAAACCAAAAGCAAAGAAGTTTCCTGATTAAACTGAATGCTTCAAAGGCCAGCGTAGCAAGGGCAGGGGTCTGGGGACCATGATTTCAGGGGACATCTAAGTCAAGTGGCATAATAAAATCTATTAAGAAAACATTCTGCATTCCACTTTGAACAGTGGCACCTGGGATCTTAAACGCTAGCAGGCAGCCATCTAAGATGCATCAATTGGTCTCAACCTACCCGGATCAATGGAGAATGAAGAACACCAAGGACACAAGGCTATTTTGAGCCCAAGGGACAGAAAGGGCCACATGAACCAGAGACTACATCATCCTGAAACCAGAAGAACTAGACGGTGCCCTGCTATAACCGATGACTGCCCTGACAGGGAACACAACTGAGAACCCCTGAGGGAACAGGAGAGCAGTGGGATAAAAAAAAAAAAAAAAAAAAATTTTTTTTTTTTTTTTTGGATGCAGACCCCAAATTCTTGTAAAAATACCAGACTTAATGATCTGACTGAGACCAGAATGACCCCAGAGGTCTTGGTCCCCAGACCTTCTGTTAGCCCAAGCAGGAACCATTCCCAAAGCCAACTCTTCAGACAGGGATTGGACTGGACTATGGAATAGAAAATGATACCGGTGAAGAGTGAGCTTCTTGGATCAAGTAGACACATGAGACTATGTTGGCATCTCCTGTCTGAAGGGGAGATGAGAGGGCAGATGGGGTCAGAAGTTGACCGAATGGACACGAAAATGGAGAGTGGAGGGAAGGAGTGTGCTGTTTCATTGGAGGAGAGCAACTAGTATATAGCAAAGTGTATATAAATTTTTTCATAAGGTTTTCACTGGCTAGTGCTTTTCAGAAGTAGACTGCCAGATCCTTCTTCCTAGTCTGTCTTAGTCTGGAAGCTCAGCTGAAACCTGTCCTCTATAGGTGACCCTGCTGGTATCTGAATACTAGTGGCATAGCTTCCAGCATCACAGCAACACGTAAGCCCCCACAGTATGACCAGCTGATAGACACGTGGGGGACCGAGGAAGAATTGATGTCTTTGAACTGTGGTGTTGTGAAGAATATTGAATATACCATGGACTGCCAAAAGAACAAACAAATCTGTCTTAGAAAAAGTACAACCAGAATGTTCCCTAGAAGCAAGGATGGCACGACTGCGTCTTACATACTTTGGACATGTTGTCGGGAGGGATCAGTCTCTGGAGAAGGACATCATGCTTGGCAAAGTACATGGTCAGCGGAAAAGAGGAAGACCCTCAACGAGGTGGATGGATACAGTGGCTGCAACAATGAGCTCAAGCATAACAACGACTGTAAGGATGGTGCAGGACCGGGCAGTGTTTCATTCTGTTGTGCATAGGGTCGCTATGAGTCGGAACCAAGTCAACAACACCTAACAACTACAACAATAAATTTTGTATGAGAGACTGACTCGATTTGTAAACTTTCACTTAAATCACAATAAAAATTAAAAAAAAAAGAATACACTGTCACATATGCCTGTGATGTTTCCAAGGCCTAGACTTTGGAATTAATTAAAATTTTATGTTGGAGAACTCTTAGTTACAACAACATCAAAAATTCAACATGGTTGTGAGCACAGAGAAGGTTTCTGAAAAGAAAGATTGAGTTCATACTACGCAATGATAAAGAACAATGGTAAGTCCAAAAAACATCTCATGACGTGGATGAATCTGGAGGGCATTAGGCTGAGCAAAATAACTCAATCACAAAAGGACAAATATTGCATGAGACCATTGTTATTAAAAAAAAAAAAGTCTCTGATAGTTACTAGGGAAGAGAGGGGCGGGAAGGGAAAATTATTAACTAGATAGTAGACAATTGTTAAATTTGGTGAAAGAAAATATAACGCACAATATAGGGAAAGTCAGCACAACTTGACCAAGGCAAAGTCACAGACGCTTGCTAGACACATCCAAACACCTTGAGGGACTGGGTTACTGGGGCTGAGGGCTGGGCACCATGGTCTCAGAGGACATCTAGGTCAATTGGCATTATATAGTTCATAAAGAAAATGTTCTACATTCTATTTTGGTGAGTAGCATCTGGGGTCTTAAAAGCTTTCAAGCAGCCATCTAAAATACATCTATTGATCCCATCACATCCGGAGCAAAGGAGAATGAAGGAAACCAAAGACACGAGGAAAATATCAGTCCAAAGGACTAATGGATCACATGAACTACAGCCTCCACCAACCTGAGCTCGGAAGAACTAGATGGTACCTGACTACCACTGCTGACCACTCTGACAAGGATCACATAGAGGGTTCCAGACAGAGTGGGAGAAAGATGTAGAACAAAATTCAAATTCATAAAAAAAGATCAAACTTACTGCTCTGAAAGAGACTGGAGGGACCCCCAAAACTGTAGCTCCCAGACACCCTGCTAACTCAGAACTGATGCCACTCCTGAAGTCCACCTTTCAGCCAAAGATTAGACAGGCCTATAAAACAAACTATAACACACATGAGCAACATGCTTCTTAGTTTAATCAAGTATAGCTCTAATGGGCAACATCTGCCCAAAAACAAAGATAAGAAGGCAGGAATGGACAGGAAACCTGGACGAATGAACACAGGGAACCCAGAGTGTAAAGAGAAAGGTGGAGAGTGTTGACACATTGTGGGGATTGCAATTGATGTCACAAAACAATTTGTGTATAAATTTTTGAATGAGACACTAATTTGCACTGTAAACTTTCACCTAAGACACAATTTACAAAAATATATCTGAGTAAGACACTGCAATAGTAAATAAAAATCTAAATTTCAAGAAAAAAATTACAGCCTTCAAAACCCTATGAGGCAGTTCTACCCTGTCGTACAGGGTTGCTATGAGTTGGAATTGACCCAGTGGCAACGAGAACGCGAGCCTGGGGAAGATGCATAGGTCTCTCTCTCTCTCTCTCTTTCCCTCCTCCATCATCCCTCCCTTCTTGCCTCTATGAAAACTCAGTACAAGTCAGAGGATTTCCAATATACATTAGGAAGATTGACCTAAGTGGTCAGAATTTTGGTAGAGATGAGTTAAATGAGGCCAGAGAAGCTGCTTGGCATAGCAAGTAAAAACAGAAGGTGATTTATACATTATGTCAGCAGAAAAGATTCAAGTCCAGAACTAGAAGAGGCAAAATCAGGTAATAATTCAACCAACTCACCTGGTGGAAAGAGAAGCAACATTGTCTGGTGGAATGCCTTAATCATAATGTAAAATGTACACTTATCAGTATTTACCGGAATGGAATGAACTCATGGGAGAAGAAAAGAGATGGCAAGAAATCCACACTCTATAATGGAATGAGAATAGAAAGAAAGTTTTCTCAGAGGAAAGCCATGAAGAGAGAGTCACGGGCATGGAATAAATAAGGTTGTCAAAGTCATGTCTAACCCCTTTCCACAACCATCACTTTTCAAGTAACCAGGACATGGTATGCTCATACCTACAAGGATTTCTGCCTCATGTTCCCGTATCTTGACCCACATGAGTTAACATCAGAATTAGGGTGGGAAGACAAGTGTTTCTGCTCCTCTTCTGCCAATTTTTAGAGGGTTAGGCACGAGTCATATAAATAGTTTGAACCCAGAAAGGCATCAGAGGCAAACAAGGCCACGTATGAGACTGTGAGGAAAAAATAACACCTTGGGCCTTGTTGGAAAGAATTGCATTAGTACGGATGTATATGATCAACACTTTAATTGAAGAAGCAGCTCTTTAATTGAGGGAAAGTGACATTTTAGCTGTCCTAAGGTGACCAACGCTTGTCAGTCAGCTTGTCAGTTTTACTGTGGTGGCTTCCGTGTTGCTATGGTGCTACAAGCTACGCCACCAGTATTTCAAATACCGGCAGAGTCACCCATGGTGGACAAGTTTCAGTGGAGCTTCCAGACTAAGACAGACTGGGAAGAAGGACCTGAGGATATACTTCTGAAAAATTGGCCAGTGAAAACTTTATGGATAGCAGCAGAACATTGTCTGATATACAACTCAAAATACAACTGGGGAAGAGCTGCCTCTTCAAAGTAAAGTCAACTTTAATGACATAGATAGAATAAAGCTTTCAGGACCTTCATTTGCTGATGTGGCATGACTCAAAATAAGAAGAAACCTTGCATTAGAAACGGGAACATAAAATGTATGAAGGATGAATCTAGGAAAATGAGAATGTCAAAAATGAAATGGACTACTTCAAGATTGATATCCTAGGCATTAGTGAGCTGAAATGGGCTGGTATTGGCCATTTTGAATCAGACAATCATATGGTCTACTGTGCTGGGAAGAGGAATGGTGTTGCATTCATCGTCCAAAAGAATATTTCTAGAACTATCCTGAAATATAACACTGCCAGTGATAGGATAATATCCATACACCCACAAGGAAGACCAATTAATACAACTATTACAATATTTCTATGCAAATAATACGTCTTCTATGTTTGCCAATTGCGCCCTCCTCCCATGAGATATTTCGTAAGCACACAATATTAATCGTTTTTTACAGCAACATGCAAAAAAAAATTGACTTAACAGCACTTACGAAAAATACCTCGTGGGGGTGGGCATGTTTGGCAAACAAACATAGAAGGCACACATTATCTGTGTAAAAATATGGCATTCAAATTTACACACCAATCACTAACGCCAAAAATGAACAAATTGAAGATTTTTGCCAACTTCTGCAGTATGAAATTGATCAAACGTGCCATCAAGATATATTGACAATTACTGGTGATTAAAATGTGAAAGTTGGAAAACAAAGAAAAAGGATTAGAAGTTGGAAAATATGGCCTTGGTGATAGAAATGATGGGGGAGATCACATGATAGAATTTTGCAAGAACAATGACATATTCATTGGAAATACCCTTTTTCAACAATATAAACAGTGACTATACACGCGGACCTGGCCGGATGGAATAAACAGGAATCAAATCAGCTACATCTGTGGGAAGAGACAATGGAGAAGCTCAGTACCACTGGTCAGAAAAATGCCATGGGCCAACTGCAGAATCAATTGCTGCTCCACAAATTCAAGTTGAAGCTGAAGAAAACTAAAACGAGGCCGGAAGAGCCACAGTACATCCTTGAGTATATCCCACCTGAATTTAGAAACCATATCAGGAATAGATTTGACTCATTGAACACTGATGACCAAAGACCAGACGAGTTGTGGGAAGACATCAAGAATATCATACATGAAGAAAGCAAAAAGTCATTAAAAAGACAGGAAAGAAAGAAAACACCAAAATGGATGTTAGAAGAGACTCTGAAACTTGCTCTTGAATGT
Organism: Loxodonta africana; assembly: GCF_030014295.1. Classification (NCBI taxonomy): domain Eukaryota; kingdom Metazoa; phylum Chordata; class Mammalia; order Proboscidea; family Elephantidae; genus Loxodonta; species Loxodonta africana. The sequence goes on along the minus strand of NC_087342.1, from coordinate 137,638,782 downwards.
CGAGTAGCTAAAGAAAACTGAAGAAATGATGAAGTAAAAAAGCTGAACAGATATCAAAGGGCAGCTAGAGAAGTAAAGTACTATAACGAAATGTTCACAGACCTGGAGATAGAAAACCAAAAGGGAAAAACGCACTTGGCATTTCTCAAGCTGAAAGAACTGAAAATTCAAGCCTCGAGTTGCAATAGCGACGCATTCTATGGGCAAATATTGAATAACAGAGGAAGCATCAAAAGAAGATGGAAGGAATACACTGAGTCTCTGTACCAAAAAGAATTGGCCGACCTTTAACCATTTCAAGAGGTGGCATATAATCAAGAACCAATGGTACTGAAGGAAGAAGTCCAAGCTGCACTGAAGGTATTGGCAAAAAAAAAACAAGGCTTCAGGAATTGACAGAATACCAATTGAGATATTTCAACAAATGGATGCAATGCTGGAAGTGCTCACTTGTCTATGCCAAGAAATTTAGAAGACAGCTGCCTGGCCAACCAACTGGAAGAGATCCATATATGTGCCCATTCCAAAGAAAGGTGATCCAACAGAATGCAAAAATTATCAAACAGTATCATTAATACCACATGCAAGTAAAATCACGGTGAAGATGATTCAAAAACAGTTGCAGCAGTATATCAATAGGGAACTGCCAGAAATTCAAGCCGGACTCAGAAGAGGACATGGAACAAGGGATACCATTGCTGATGTCAGATGGATCTTGGCTGAAAGCAGAGAATGCCAGAAAGATGTTTACCTGTATTTTATTGACTATGCAAAGGCATTCGACTATGTAGATCATAACAAATTATGAATAACATTGCAATGAATGGGAATTCCAGAACACTCTAATTGTGCTCATGAAGAACCTGTACATAGACCAAGAGGAAGTCATTTGAAAAGAACAAGGGGATATCGCACGGTTTAAAATCAGGAAAGTTGTGCATCAAGTTGTATTCTTTCACCATACCTATTCAGTCTGTATGCTAAGCAAATGATACAAGAAACTGGACTATATGAGGAAGAATGTGGCATCAGGATTGCAGCAAGGCTCATTTACAAACTGAGATATGCAGATAACACAGCCTTGCCTGCTGAAATCAAGGACTTGAAGCACTTACTGATGATCAAAGACTACAGCCTTCAGTGTGGATTACACCTGAACATAAAGAAAAAAATCCTCACAACTGAACCAATAAGCGTCATCATGATAAACGGAGAAAATATTGAAGTTGTCAAGGATTTCATTTACTTGCATCCCACAATTAGCACCCATGGAAGCAGCAGTCAAGAAACCAAATGACATATTGCATAGGGCAAATCTGCTGCAAAAGGCTTCTTTAAAGTGTTAAAAAGCAAAAATATCTCCTTGAAGACTAAGGTGCTCCTGACCCAAGCCATGGTATTTTCAATCGCCTCAAATGCATGTGAAAGCTGGACAATGAATAAGGAAGACTGAAGAAGAATTGGTGCCTTTGAATTATGGTGTTGGCAGAGAATATTGAATATACTATGGACTGCCAGAAGAAGGAACAAATCTGTCCTGGAAGAAGTATATCCAGAATGTTCCTTAGAAGCAAGGATGCATCTCATCTCACGTACTCTGGACATGTTATCAGGAGGGACTACTCCCTGGAGAAGGACATCATGCTTGTAAAGTAGAGAATCAGTGGAAGAGTGGAAGACCCTCAAGGAGATGAATTGACACAGGGGCTACAACAATGGGCTCAAACACAGCAAAGATTGTGAGGATGGCGCAGGATCGGGCAATGTTTCGTTCTGTTGTACATGGGGTCACTATGAGTCGGAACCAACTTGACATCCCCAAACAACAAGGTACATATAAAAAATTAATCAAAATTAAAGACTTCTAGCCATTTAAAAGGAACCCTTGTGGCACAGTGGTTAAGCACTTGGCTACTAACCAAAATTTCGGCAGTTGGAACCCATCAGCCGCTCCATGGGAGAAAGATGTGGCAGTCTGCTACTGTAAAGATCACAGTCTTATAAACCCTGTGGGGCAGTTCTACTCTGTCCTATAGGGTCACTCTGACTCAGAATCAACTCGATGGCAATGGATTTGGTTTTTGGTTAAGGTAGGAGCATTTAAACTGAATGGGAGACATAGAAACTCCCTTCCTTTAGTTTTTACATTTTTAGAACATGTAACTGCATGTCTAAATTTGTCAGTAGATAACAAGTTGCATGCAGTGTTTAGTTTACAGCACAGGACTCTACCATAGGTAATGATGCAACCTTCTACAATTGTCATGAGCTTCTTCTGCTCAGTGACAGGTGACATCATTCTTCTGATCTTAAAAATGTAAATATCAGGAAAATGGAGCATTTACATGGATCCTATTAATCTCAGAGAGCAATAATGTGCTTTGACCACTAAGTAAACCAAAAGAGAAGCGGATTTTCAGTTCCTTTTGCCTCTATTTTCCTTCCTTGGAAATGAGTAAGATAGAAAAATAACAGCTCTCCTTGGCCAGTTGGCAGGTTCTCTGTATTGTCATGTTAAATAAAATCCTTGTCAGAGCATGGTATTAATCTTATGCTACTTGAAATGTTGAAACAAGCGCTAAAGCAATAACTTTTGATGAAATGCTTACTAAATATCACCCAAAGTCAGCATTTCCAAAACTTGTCAAATTTCTTTTCTAGAGATGGAGCGAATGAAAGCATTTGCAGAGAGGCAAATGAATATGACTATTTGTATTTATCAGTTTCTGTTTTGTTTTGTTTTAAATGAATGTATGTTTAGGGTTTGAGAAAATTTCTTTCTTCAGATTTTCAGACCAGACCTACATTCTGTAGAATGGCAAATTTCCCATCGATCTGGAGGATTTACAATAAGAACATGCAATAATTTGAGTCAAGTTTTTCACTTGCTTATTTGTGACATTCTTGAATGATCCTTCAGTAAATTTCTTATACTTTGATAGCCAGAGTATCCCCAAAGTATTAAGCAAATTATGTGCTTCTGTTTTTGTTTTAAGCATCTTGGGTGTGTTAAATTTAGGTAGAGATAGTTAAAACCCTATGGGGCAGTTCTACTCTGTCCTGTAGGGTTGCCATGAGCCAGAATTGACTCAACGGCAACAAGCTTGGTTTTGGGGGTTATACAAGCTGCTTTATAATATTCAAGAAACAGAGCAAGAAGTGCTACAGCTCAGAGAATTGGGCAGTGGAGAGGAGGAAGAAGGCCAGGGGACAGAGAGTGACGAGGAAAAAATAAATCTGAAATGGCTAAAAGAGCCTTTTAATTTTGAGAGCTATTTAATTTAATCATGAGCTCTACAGGACAGCAGACAAGAAGTCAAACAAGTCTAGAGACCCTGGATATAGACAACAGTGGGCAAGGCATCCAAGATGGGTGAAACATTAACCCTGGGAACACAAGAACTTCCTAGAAGTGAAGCTGGGGCTACAACTTGAGGATCTCCCCGGGAGAACTCATTTAAGAGAATAATGTTCCATCAAGGACCTGGGATGGGAAACGGCACCTGACTAGCTCAGGGATAGGGAGAAAAGCAGAACTAATTAAAGGAGCCAGGTTTATCTTTTAGTTGGAAGAAGTCAGACTGCCACTGTGTATCTGGAATTTGTTAGCCTTCCTTTAAGTTTTACCTCCACATTATTCTCCGGGGCTGGTTTTTTTTTTTTTTTTTTTTTAATGGCTTCCATGGAAATGAGAGTGAGAATCCTTAAGCAACCAGACTTGGTGTCAGACTGAAGTCCTGAGAGGTGACCTTCTCCATTTTTCTGGGGGATGACACAGGGAGCAAGACATATGGAAAGCTGTTGTGAATGCTCAGCTATATTTCATGCCAGGTGAAGCTTTTTACCTTACATCCCTCTCAGTGAGATTTTTTTCTTCTAAGACAAAGAGGAATTTAGCATAACCAACAGGAAAATGTTAATGCAAAACTTAGGGTCTACCTGCCTTAAAAGGGGCCATGGTGACACAATAGTTAAGTACGCTACTGCTAAACCAAAGGTAGGTGGTTTGAACCCACCAGCAGCTCTGCAGGAGAAAAGACCTGGTGATATGCTCCCGTAAAGAAGTTTACGGCCTATGAAATCCAGAGGGACATTTCTTCTCTGTTCTGTAGGGTCACTTTGAGTTGGAATCGACTGGATGGTACACAACAACCTGCTTAAATATGGAAAATGGAACCTGATGGTTGGCATGACTCCTCTGTGAATACCCTTAATTCCTGACTAAGAAAAAAAAAAGTGATATTCAGAAAAGTTTCTTGAGATTTAAAAAAAAAAAAAAAGACTCATCTCTGGAGCAAGTTGCTCCCTCATTTATCATATACAAAATGTATGAAACTCTCCTGTTTTCATTAGAATTATTTGAGGTTTTGTTGGTTTGTTTGCTTGGATTTTTGTTTTTGTTTTGTTTTTGTGTTTAAGTTTGGAGCCTTCACATGCAGATTAGTGAATTTCTCAGTTTGTTTCTCCCTGGGGGAGTCTCATTTTCTCTCCCCATGACTAACATGAAGCACATGAAACTATGAAGCACAGGCTGGGAAAGAGTTCCAATTTTATATTTTATGCCTTTCATAATGATATCACTGTAATGGTATCTTTCAGCCTTCATTATTGATATCTACTTTGCTTGATAAGGCCAAGTTATATTAAACTGTCATTCTTCATTAGAAGCCATTTTCTCAATTTCAAATTTTCTTTAAAAGCCCGTGATCTGCACTAAGCTATTTTTACGCAGATACCCATCTATATCTGTTTCTCCAGTGACCTCACCACCAATTCCAGGCCAATTTGCCCAAGATTTGATGGACATGGTCTTTTTCCTCAATTTTTTTGAATTCTCCTTTCACGAATTCCCATTGACCTTCCTGGCCCTTTCTTCCTCTTCTTCCTCTTCAGCTAATCTCAGCAGAGTCTCTGTGCCTGTGTAATGCGTAGCACTTAGCAGGGTCAGAATTAGGGTATGGCGACGGAGGCACCAGGTGCCAAAGTTAAGGGGGGAGCCAAAATACTGAATAATCAAGGTAATATTTAAATGCAATATTTTTAAAAATCAAAATTAATGTCAAACATTCAAGAGAAACAAAATATCAAAATTTTAAGATAGCCCATTTTTGCTTGCTTACTTGTTTTACAACCCTGTATTGATGCACAATGAGAACAGTCATTTCCAATCAGGCCACTGATTTCTAGTCAGCTCCTCATAGCCCTCACCGCCCACCCTGGGCGGCTTTATGAGGGTTGACAAAGGCACGCAAACATATTGGACAACATGAGGTTGCATATATAGTCATGGTTTTCAACTGTAAAGCATTATGTTTTTCCAGTTGGTTCGAGATATGGGAAGACATTTTGATAAGTATATACAGGGTGGCACATTTTTCTTTTTGCCTCAGAATCATGTATGTTTCAGCACAAACAGAACTATATCTTCCTAAAACAGTGTCTATACTCAAGATTGCTCTCCACACTTCATCCAGCCTGCCACTGGGTAATCGAGTGGGAGAGTTGAAATAGTACAGATAGCAGATAAACAATAGAGAGAGGGGTATTTATGAGGGTGACAAAAGGATTTGTTGTGAATGACTAAAGCAGTATTTTGGATGAGAAATGTATTTTTCCATGCATTCTCTTAAATACAAATACTTTTCGGTGGGATTCTGGCATCAGCTTTCCATCTTCTCTTCACTAAATGACTCTGTCAGTATTTAAGATTGTAGTCTCTGATCTGGTTCCTCCTGCACCCGTTTTCCCTATTTCTGCTCCTCATCGTTGCACCTCACACTGCTGCAAAGGGATGTCAGTCTCTCATTTCAGGAACTCTATTATTATTAGCTACTTAGACTGTGCCTCTGAAAATGCTCAGGGCAAAATGATGAACAGGTTCTTTGGAAGCTCTGCTTTCCTCCACTGTGCTCTAGAAATTGCTGGCTGCCTGTGTGCCTCTGCTGGACTGGCCAGGCTATCCCGTAACTCTCCACCTCCTTGCCCATCCAACCGCTGTGCCACAGTCACTGTGTCCTGGGCCCCTGGGCCCTGTCCCCACTGCATCCCTTCTGCCAGCATCAGCATTTTGAAGTACCTGTTTGAGGTGACAGAGTCCCATTCTAACCCATTGCTGTCTAGTTAATTCCAACTTATAATGACCCAATAGGGCCGAGTAGAACTGCCTCACAGAGTTTCCCAGCCTATAAATCTTTATGTAAGCAGACTGCCACATCTTTCTCTCACGGACTGACTTTTGGGTTCAAACCACCAACCTTTTGATTAGCAGCCGAGCTGCTTAACCAGTGTGCCACCAGGATTCCTGTCCCTCCCTTAGTGGATCTGTATCAGTCAAAAGTTAACCAGAAAAACAGAAACCACTTCAGGCATTATGTTGCCATTTTTATAGGTCGAAACCAGTCAAATATCAGCCATTTCTAATGATTCAAACTGTTATTTACAAGGAAGGGAATTTAATGAAGGGAATGTGTTACTCAGGTGGTGGAGGAACAAAGAAGCCAAACCGAAGAGAGCGGTTGCCCGGAGATTAGGAAGAGCAGGGTGCTTCTACCACCCCTACACTTAAGAGACAAAGGGAGGAGGCCTTATTACCAGAGTTCAGAGGTCAGGGTCACCGAAAGGTTGCTGGAAGGCTGGAACACCTATCTATTGGAAGCTGGAGCCACAGAGGAGAGAGAGCTGTTGCCCGAGCAGCCACTTAAGGCACAGAAGGAGGTGAAGAAATAGCCCTAGCTTTTTCCTACCCCTGCCCACCAGTGCTTCCATGTCAGCCAAACCCAGCCAGAAACCATATGGTGCAGAAGCCTTGGAAATACAACCAGGGCTCAGCATCCCACAGCACCTCCATGAAACAGAGCAAAGTAGAGAAAGGACAAGGAATGATCTGAGGGCAATCTGAGGGCCAGGATCAGCTCAGGGCCCAAATCATAAGGGTCCCATCACTGGGCAGCACTATGGCACTAGTGTAACACCATTAAACATTGTTCAGCCAGCATCAGCCCAGAGCTCTTGCTATCCAATCACTTCATTTCTAATGTTATGGAGACCACAAATACACAGGTCCTTCACTGTGCTTCAAAACTGCCTTTTTATTTGTACTTAACTTAAAGCAGATGGCTCTCTCCTTATGTATTTTAAGCAATTTTAGAGTTACTACCAGATTGCTTATTTTCTGAGGGAAATATCTTCATGTGCACTCATATCCATCAGTTTCAGTAAAGTAATAAACAGCATAATCACTGGGGAATGTTCCATTTAATGCTGACATCTTCTTGATGATGTGGTTATCCATTTAAGCTGCCCTCAAATTGAAGCAATCTCACTCATCTTTTTACACTGACTCTTATCCATTATCTTTCTTTCCTCTGCCCCAGGGACACTGGGTGGAGGGAGGGAGGGAGGGAGGGAGGGATGGATGGATGGATGGAGGGATGGAGGGATGGATGGAGGGATGGAGGGATGGATGGGTAGATGGATGGGTAGATGGATGGGTGGAGGGATGGGTGGAGGGATGGAGGGATGGGTGGGTGGGTGGATGGGTGGAGGGATGGAGGGATGGATGACAAAAGATGGATGGATGTTAATGGTAATGTTGATGTCACTGGATTTTAATATGGCCCTTCTTTTGGTGCTAAGGTTGATGCAGAGTTATAGGTGCAAAATGAGAACCTCTTCAATGTAATGCTTTGTCTTCAAACATAGCTAGATATTAAATTAAAAATAGTAAGAGATGATTTGCTAAGAAAGAGAGTTATCACTTGGGCATTCTTACCTGCAGGTGAGAAGAGTTGTTTGAATATGTTTTCTTTATTACATAATAAATAATATTCTTTTGCCTGAATTATTCAGGCTTTCTTCTTAATATTCACATTCCCTGTGCACTGAGCCTTTGCAAGATGCCATCAGTTCTCCCCACTCCCCATTGCCCTACAGTGTCCTAAGGAGTTGGATTTTTGTTATGACTTAACATTTTTATTATCGTAATATATGATTTTTTTTATATGATTAGGCTATGGTTTCATCAAACACAGTACATTACCCTTACTAAATCTTATAAATTGTTCAAAACCTGCTGTAAAATAAAAGCAGATGAAATACCTTATTTTAGGTACAATTGCCAATATCAAGGGCATGAAATTAACCAGGCATCTAACGCACTGAAGGCAGTCCAAGTGCCTTTTGTAGATTACCTGGGCATGTGTAATGCTTAGAAATTTGAGTTTGAAATAGCTCCAACTGGAACTATTAAAATATCAAAAAAATAGTTCATGCTTCAAAACTATCTTTTAAAAACAGAGATTTAGAGCCAGCTCTCTTGCGTTCTTCCCTTCTTCGCACATAGTGATACCTTCTAGCTGATGGACTGTGAAGTACTATAGTGATAGCTTCAAAATATGTATTTACAGAACCAGCTTACAAAATGCTTTGAAGCAGGAAGCGATTATTTTAAGTGGCTGAAAGACAAATATCTTATGCAACTGTAACTTAACAAAAGCCATTAAACACTATGATACCAGTACTCCTCCTATGAAGGATTTATAGTCCATTAAGAAGTAAGCAAAGAAAGATGTTAACCAGCTTGGATTAACAACATCCTGGGAATTCAAATATGCTTTTTGGCATGTTTTTGCTTTTGAACAAATTATCTATATGGCATAAAATGTCATCTTTTCCAAAATGACATTTATTGATATAAAAAAAGGATTTTAAATGTCAAATGGAAGACATCCCTAAAGGATCTTCGGTGTGATCACAGTATGGATTTCTTAGGCTTCAAAGTAAAAAGCTGCTACCTACAGCTGAATTTCCTTACCTTCTAATTAAATTAACTCTAAAGCTTTTAAAGCTTACCCCTTTCGTGGATTTCACCAGATTTTGGGTTTAAACACAAATGTTTGTTAGCTCTTCTTGACCTAAGTCTTTACCAACAAAATATAATAAAGATGCAACTGTGGATTAAGTAGAAACTAAGAGGCTTCAGGGCGAAAAAAAAAAAAATGTTCCTATAACATTTTAAATTTGCTTGTCCCTCAGGATGAAGGCTGGGGCTACATCACAATGCTTCAGTCACTGTAAATTTTCCCATAACAAATTGTAAAGCCTTTCCTCTACCCATGTTCTCGAACTTTCCTATGGAAGGCTTGTTAAAAACACAGGTTGTTGGGCCCCATCCCCAGTTTCTGATTCAGTCAGTCTGGGGTGGATCTCAGAATTTGCATCTCTGACAAGCATTGGTGGCGCAGCAGTTCAAATCCACCTGTCGATCCTTGGAAACCCTATGGGGTAGTTCTACTCTGTCTTATAGAGTTGCTATGAGTTGGAATCAACTAGATGGCAACGGGTTTGGAACAAGTTCCTGGGGAACACTGCTGCTGATGCCAGGGTGTGTTCTTCCCTTTTGGTTTTCTATTTCCAGCTCTTTGCACATGTTATTATAATACTTTACTTGGTCTTCTCAAGCCATCCTTTGAAATCTCCTGTTCAGTTATTTTACTTCATCATTCTTTCCTTTTACTTTAGCTGCTCGATGTTCAACAGCAAGTTTCAGAGACTCTTCTGATATCCACTTTGGTCTTTTCTTTCTTTCCTGTCTTTTTAATAACCTCTTGCTTTCTTCATGTATGATGTCCTTGATGTCATTCCACAACTTGTCTGGTCTTTGGTCATTAGTGTTCAACTGGTCATCTATTCTTGAGATGGTCTCTAAATTCCGGTGAGATATATTCAAAGTCATACTTTGGCTCTCATGGACTTGTTCTAATTTTCTTCAGTTTCAGCTTGAACTTGCATATGAGCAACTGGTGGTCTGTTCCGCAGTCGGCCCCTGGCCTTGTTCTGACTCATGACATTGAGCTTTTCCATCATCTCTTTTCACAGGTGTAGTCTGTTTGATTCCTGTGTATTCCATCTGGCAAGGTTGATGTGTATAGTCGCCATTTATGTTGGTGAAAAAGGGTATTTGCAATAAAGAAGTCGTTGGTCTTGCAAAATTCTATCATGAGATCTCTGGTATCATTTCTATCACCTAGGCTGTTTTCCAACTACTGATCCTTCTTCTTTGTTTCCAACTTTCACATTCCAATTATCAGTAACTATCAATGCATCCTGATTGCATGTTCAGTCAATTTTAGACTGCAGAAGTTGGTAAAAATCTTCAGTTTCTTCATCTTTGGCCTTAGTGGTTGGTGCATAAATTTGAATAATAGTCATATTAACTGATCTTCTTTGTAGGCGTATGAATATTATCCTATCACTGACAGCATTGTACTTTAGGATAGATCTTGAAACGTTCTTTCGAGGATGAATGCAATGCCGTTCCTCTTCAAGTTGTCATTCCCAGCATAGTAGATCATATGATTGTTGGATTCAAAATGGCCAATACCAGTCCATTTCAGCTCACTAACTAATGCCTAGGATATTGATGTTTATGTGTTCCATTTCACCAATTAAAACAACCCGTTGCCGTCGAGTCAATTCCAACTCATAGCGACCCTATAGAACAGAGTAGAACTGCCCCATAGAGTTTCCAAGGAGCACCTGGTGGATTTGAACTGCTGACCTTTTGGTTAGCAGCCGTAGCTCTTGAACCACTACGCCACCAGGGATTCCATTTCACCAATATTGATATATTAACTAAAGACTATAGCTTACATCAGGGTTCTCTCTTTGTGTTGTACAGTTCTATGGGTTTTGACAAAGGTATACGACGGCACTGGGTTATAATGTCATGTTCCACCATTACGGTATCATATAGAATAGCTTCACTACCCTAAAAATGCCCTATACTTCACTTACTCATCCCTCCCTCCCCCTGAATCCCTGGCAACCACTGATCTTTTCAGTGTCTCTATAGTTTTACTTTTTCCAAACTATATAGTTGGAATCATTCTGATTGGCTTCTTTCACTTAGCAATATGCATTTAAGGTTCCACTATGCTTTTTTGTAGCATGATAGCTCACTTCTTTTTACTGCTGAGTAATACTCTGTTGTATGAATGTACCATAGTTTGTTTAACCATTCACCTATTAAAGGACACCTTGGTGTCTTCCAACTTCGACAATTATGAACAAAGCTGCTTACAACATTCATGTGCAAGTTTTTGTGTGGACTTGTTTTCAACTCATTTGGGTCAATACCTAGGAGCACGACTGCTAGATCGACTGGTCAATCTATAGTTAGCTTTGTAAGCAACTGCCAGACTGTCTTCCAAAGTGACTGTACCATTTTGCATCCCTACCAGCAATGAATGAGAGTTCCTGTTGCTCCATATCCTCATCAGAATTTGGTGTTGTCAGTGTCTTAGATTTTAGCCATTTTAATAGGTGTGTTGTGGTATCTCATTGTTGTTTTAACTTGAAATTCCCTAATGACAAAATCATGGTTGCCATGGGTCAGAAAGGACTCCATGGCAGCAGGTTTGGTTTCTTGGTTTAAGTACAAAATATGTTAAGCATCTTTTCATATGTTTATTTGCCATCTGTATATCTTCTTTGGCGAGGTGCCTGTTCAGATCTTTTACCCATTTTGTAATTGAGTTGTTGGTTTTCTTATTGTTGAGTTTTGTGTTCTTTGTATATTTTGGATGTGTTTTGCAAATATTTCTCCCCAGTCTGTGTCTTTTCATTCTCTTAACATTGTATTTAACAGAGGAGAAAATTTTAATTTTAACGGAGTTCAACTTTTTTTTTAATGGATTGTGCTTGTAGTGTTGTATCTAAAAAGTCATTGGCAAATCCAAGTGAGTTAACTTTTATACATGTCTGTCTTAGTCATCTACTGCTCCTATAACAGAAATACCATAAATAGATGGCTTTAACAAAGAAGAATTTATTCTCTCATAGTCTAGTAGGCTACAAGTCCAAATTCAGGACGTCAGCTCCAGGAGTCTTTCTCTCTCTGTTGGCTCTGAAGGAAGGTCCTTGTCATCAATCTTCCCTTGGTCTGACAGCATCTAAGCATAGGAACCACAGTTCCAAAGGACATACTCTCCTCCCAGTGCTGCTTTCTTGGTGGTATGAGGTACCCCTGTGTCTCTGCTCACTTCTCTCTTTTATATCTCAAAAGAGGTTGGCTTAGGTGCTATCTAATCTTGTAGATCTCATCAATATAACTGCTGCCAATCCATCTCATTAACATCATAGTGATAGGATTTACAACACATAGGGAAATAACACGAGATGACAAAATGGTAGACAATAATACAATACTGGAAATCATGACCTAGCCAAGTTGACAGATATTTGGGGGGGACACAGTTCAATCCATGACAATGTCTAATTTATTTTGTCCTTATTTAGGTATTCACAAATTGGATGTATTCTTCAAACTTGCATGTTTGCGGTATATCTTTTTAAATATTCTTCTTAAATATCCCATAATTGTATGATTATGTCTGAAACTATCTTGCCTGAAACACATTAGACATGGCTGGCAACACCGACTCTTCAGCTCGAGTTGCTAATCTCCCAATACTGTGTGGAATCAGATTCTGATTTCTCAGGCTTAATTCAATCTGCTTTTCCTTATCACATGTACTTTGACTCTTCAGCCTTTCCATTTTTCCATTTGGCTCATTAATTTCAGCACTAGCCTCATGAAGACCTGGGGTTTAACAGGGTGAACTACTCTTCTGAGAAAAATTTTATTGCTAATAAATACAATTACTCTTTTATTGTGGAATTTTATGAGGAATTTAAACAAGGCTTTTGCTAAAATGTCAGTCTCACATTTGTTAAAATGTATCTGAGGTAATTTTCCTTTACTTGAAATTGCTGCGGTCTATGTTTTCACTGTAAAAAGATCTCTCTGGACTCCTTACTTGGCAATTACTCAAATCTCAGCTGCCAAACTCTCCCTAAGCAGAGTTGGGAAGACAATGTCAGCAGACCTGCCTTTCTCAGCACTTGGAAACACTATTATACCACCTGGTAAATAGGATTTAGGTTTAGAGATTTCATCATTGAAAACTGAAAGGCTGACCTTCTGTCTTCTGTGATGTGTTAGTAAACCCATGTGCCTCTGCTTGGCAGGGTCATTGCTCTGTGCTATAAGTAACATATCATTTGTAAGGGTTTAGTAATGCCACTTCATTGGACCACCTCCCTTTTCTATCAAACTTTTTACAACATATGATGGATCTAGCACCTTGTTAAGCTACCAGTGGTTCTTTGAGACCATGGGTATATTGCCCCAATGGTAGCCTTATTAAGGACTTCATCCCTGATACCATATGAAGAGTTTATTAATCTCTTTCTCTGCCTTAGTTTCTTTATCTGCAAAGTGTAGGTGAAAATGCCTCATAAATTCCTTGTGACCTTTAGGTAAGAGAACATACATAAAAGGTGCTCAATGAATTGGGCTTATTGTAGTCTTTTCAGCTACTGTAAGCACCTGAGGTAGGAAATATATTTATCTTACTCATTTCTATACCCCCAGTTAGTGCCTTGCAAGTACATGGCAGATGGTAGGTACTCACTAATTATTTGTTGAGTGAATGTAAGCATGCATCCATGAATGAATGAAACTCTGGCATAGAGGAAAACATCAACAGCTTTTGCTTTTTTCATTTGTGGAAATAAAATGGATATGTTAAGAAAATTGAGATTTGGTGTTAAGCCTATCACAAATTAATTTTGGGTAAGACTTTTAATTATTCCTGAGCCTCAGATTCTTCACCTATTAGTGAGGTAACAAAGCCTCCTTGCCTTTCTGAGAAGGATATTAATAGACATAAATGAAATAAAGAATAAGCATATCGAAAAGAAAACAATCGCAAAATATGCCAGCAAAGAAAGAGCATATTGGGACTCATTAAAGGAAAGATGGAGAAAGAACAAACACACGTGATCTTGGATGCAAAGGTTCCCCAGGGCAGCAAGACCTTGTGCAGTGCATGTAAATGTAACTGTCAGGAGAGAGGGGCCAGACATATACAACACACGAAACAGAAGGAGAACTAAGACCAAAGCAAAAGAAAAGTTTGCGTTTATTAAGTAACTGAGGTTGAATCAAAAAATGGGACAAGTTTTGGTTTGGCATGGGAAATAAATTATAAATATGTATGTAATGTAATTATCTCTTGTACCATTTTTTTAAAACCTTTGAAGATCAGAAAGGATAAAATATTTGGAAGTGCTTTACAATGTGTAAAATGCCAAATAGAAATAAAATTACTTGGTATTTTGTGGCTAAGCCATCACATTTAGTGCACCATGAAGTCACCAAAAACTTTGAGATTTGGAATATTTAGAGCCCCTCCTTAAGACTTTCTCATTCCTCTCATCTAAAAAACTAAGAATACTCTAAGACATGAGAATCATAACACTTCACAGTTCATTAATAGCACTACCGGGTCTTTGGTTCACTCAAACTCTTTATGGAATTAAAAACAAACCCACTGCCATCAAGTCGATTCCAATTTACAGAGAACCTATAGGACGGAGTAGAACTTCCCCCATAGGGTTTCCAAGGAGCGGCTAGTGGATTCGAACTGCCAACCTCTTGGTTAGCAGCTGAGCTCTTAACCACTGCACTACCAGGGCTCCTTATGGAATGAAGTGAGGTTTAAATAAATAAAATTTGTGTTTAAGTCTTTGACAATCATCTTAATTTGCCAAGTCCCAAACTATTTAAAAAAGTCTAAGAAGAGATTAATTAAATCAGTTTATAATCTTCTCTTTCATGTAATGAGATCTTTCTATTAAGCTTTAATCTAAAGAATATTCTACAACATCAATAACATCACAGGAGTTCTATCCGTTATTTATTGTGTGTTGTACATCTTATAGTAACAACTTACTTTTCACTTAACCAATGATTTTTTTAAAAATACTAGTTATCTGGAAACCAAAGACTTAAAGAAGGTACTTATCTACAGGGCTAATAGTCTATTCAAACCATGACTTCATCTACTTTGGGAAACCCTGGTGGCATAGTGGTTAACACCTATGGCTGCTAACCAAAAGGTCGGCAGTTCTAATCCACCAGGCACTCCTTGGAAACTCTATGGGGCAGTTTTACTCTGTCCTACTCTGAGACCAGAAGAACTAGATTGTGCCCAGCTACTACTACCAACAATTCTGATCAGGGCCACAATAGATGGACCCTGATAGAATGGGAGAAAAATGTGGAACAGAACCTCAAATTCCTATTAAAACACACATGCACACACTTACTGGACCATTTGAGACTGGAGGACTCTACAAGACTATTGCCCTAAAATACCCTTTAAAACTTGGATGGAAACTAGCCCCTGAAGCCACCTTTTAGCTAAATAACAAACTGGCTTATAAAATAAAGATTATCGCCTGTGAGTACTGTGCTTCTTTAAAAAAATCATCTATATGAGACCAAATGGTCAGCAATTACTGTACCTTAAAACAAAGATGAGAATGTAAGGGGACAGGGAAACTAGATTAATAGAAACAGAACAACCAAGCCAAACCAAAAAACCAAACCCACTGCCATAGAGTCGATTCCAACTCATAACGACCCTAGAGGGTCACTATGAGTCATGAGTCGGAATTGACTGGACGGCAATGGGAACAGAACAACCAGAATGGAAATATTGAGAATGTTCATACATTGTGAAGAACGTAATTACTATCACTGAACAATCTGTGTAGAAATTGCTGAATAGGAACCTAAACTGCTGTGTAAACCTTCACTGCAAACACAATAAAACATTATTAAAAAAAAAAAAAAAACAGTTCTCTGAATTTTCTCGTTCTCAACCCTGGCTACACATTAGAATCGCCTGGAAAGCTTTATAAACATACCCATGCAGGAGGCCCTCCCTGAGGTCCTAGTTCAATTCCTTTGCAGTAGTTGCCTGGTATTGATACAGTTCTTAAAGTTCCCCAGGATTCTAATATGCAGCCAGGACAGAGAACCTCTCAGCCTTTTGATTAATGGTCTTCAAATACCTCAACTGAATTCCATTAACTGCCTTTGGAAAAAGTAAAGAATAATTTTTAAGGGTGAAATCATAACTCTCATTCAAATATAAAATAAACACATGTCAAAGAGTTTATTTAATTCATTAATTAATGAGTGAAGATGTTACAGTTGGTTCAAAGGAGAATCCAAAGAATAGACAAAATATAAGCCAAGGATCAACAAACTATGGGCCAAATCTAGCCTACCACCTCTTTTTGTACAACCCACAAGCTAAGAATATTTTTAACATTTTTAAAAGGTCGGGGAAAAAAGATTATAATATTTTGTGACATGTAAAAATTATGTGAAATTGAAGTTCGGTGCCCATAAATAAAGTTTTATTGGAACACATCCACGACCATTCATTGACATACAGTCCATGACTACAGCAGTATAGCTGAGTAGTAGTGATAGAGAGTATATGGCCTATAAAGCCTAAATTATTACTATCTAGCCCTTTTTCAGAAAATTTTGACAACCTCTGATATAGTTACCGTATTTTTAAGCAAATAATTGCATACCTTCTACATTTGTTTGCTAACCGTTCCCTCCTCCTCCTTCGTTGGGGAAGGGGCCTATAAAGGGGCATCAGTAACAAAAAGTGAGGATCATCAAGGGCCTTATTGGAGGCTGGCTACCATACCATGTAATGTTTTGTGTGCCTTCTACAGTCCCAAATTCACATTTTATTTAATCTTGTTCTTTACTATTTTCATGGATACATTTTCATGGATACATATGAAGTCATAAACAGAAAAAAAAAGTACTGATTATTTGAGTTTTCAACTCAGAAGTGACAAAATACACACATATCTTATCAATAATCTCAGAATAAATAATTCAGAAGCTATCTGAAATTGAACTATGACCGCATTATTAAAAGCTACAATGTGACTGCATGTTAGATCTACATAACAATGACTTCATTTGTCCCAAAATGTCCATTTCATCAGAGAAGATAAACTTGGATTTTGTTAAGGCTGCCAACAAACCTGACCAAGACATAGATGGGCTCTTTTTCCAAAAGCATACTCACGATTTCCTTACCTAGTACTGATTTGAAATTGAAAGCAATTAAAGATCATGTTACACAAAATGAAGAGAGAAAGAAAGAGAGGTGTGATATGGCTTTCAGCTCTGTAGTTTCTACATTATATGAGGAAGTGTTTAAGTCCAATAAGATTTCACAGATTCAGCATTTTTGTTTAGTGAGGGAAGACTGGAAAAAATATGCCTTTTATTGATGGTTTGAGAAAAGAGGAATGCAGCATGTTAAAGTACATAGACATACATATTTCATTCTAATGATAATTACTGGTCAAGCAGACACCCACACTTGCAGCCTTGGGCTGCCTCTCTTAATTACCTATTTCAGTCACCTAAGAAAGACAGAAATAACAGATACATAAAGAACTCCAATAGTTCACATGAAGTAGCAAATGCGGAGTGTATAATTAACTGGGAGCTTAAAAAATGGCTTAAAGTAGGAGGAGAATTTTTTCAGACATCCGAAGCACCTTGTACAGTGCCTAGAACATAAAAGCAAAAAAACCACTTGCTGTTGAGTCAGTTCCAGCACATGGTGACCCCATGCGTGTCAGAGTAGAACTGTACTCCGTAAGATTTTTTGATGGCTGTGATCTTTAGGAAGTAAATCGCCAGGACTTTCTTCCAAGGTGCCTCTGGGTGGATTCAAACTGCAAACCTTTCGGTTAGTAGCTGAGAGCTTAACCATTTGCACCACCAAGGGACTCCTTGCCTAGAACATAACAGGTGCCAAATAAATACTAATTTCCTCCCATCCCATCCTCAATCCTGCCTTCCAAGATTTTAAAAGTAGGATTTTGAAGACATAACCCCATAGAAACCTTTAAGTAAAATAGTAAAAGTGAACAATAACGTTCTCCAGGGTTTAGAAATTAAATTTCTTACCAATTTCAGTTTAAATCCAGATGTTATCTTACTGTTGTTAATAATAAAGAGCTGGTAGTAAAATATTTTGCTTCTGTGGTGGTTCTGCTCAAGACCTTTATTTAATATGTAAACACATTTGAAATTTCACATTTATTCCAGATAACAAAGGAGCTATTTTTTATCTGAAGAAGTTTACAAAAATCTAAAAATAATATATCAGTCACTTTCTTCCTTGAGGAATATGCTGAGCCCTGGCTAGTATATCATTTTCTGATATACTTTGAATCTCTAAGTTCAAATTTGTTTGTTTTTAATGTATCAGAAAATTTTTCTTCTGTCATAGCTTTGAGTACTTCCTGTTCATTTGTTCTGTTCTCTTATTTGAGAATATGAATTAAAAAATGTTGGGTGTCCTTTGTCTTTCTTCCACATTTATCATCTTTTCTATAATCAGTTTCTTATCTTTATTACATATATATAAAGATATATATATAATTTTTTAATAATTTCTTAAAGCCTGTCATGACTGACCTTGACTCCCTTCAATCATGTTTATTCCATCTTTTTATTTTTTTAATAAAATAACACATAATTTAAAGAGTCAAATAGGTTTTTCCCTACTCCTCCTGCTTAGTGCAGCTAAAAATCCTGGACCTCATATATAAAATAAACTGTTTTATATGTAATTCCTATCCTTGGGGACAGGGAATTTTATCTGTTTTGTTCACTGAAGTATCCCAGCACCTGGAACAATGATTTATATATTGTAAGCTCTCAATATCTATTTAATAAATGAATGACTAATAAACACTTATTTTCTATCTCCATAATATTCCAAAATGGAAGGACTAACTTTCTTGTTACTGTAAATAAGGATGGAGCCCTAGTGGCGCAGTGATTAAGAGCTCAGGCTGCATAACGAAAAGCAGCTGTTCGAATTACTAGGTGCTCCTTGGAAACTGTATGGGGCAGTTCTACCCTGTCCTATAGGGTTGCTAGGAGTCAGAATCAACTTAACAGCAATGAATTTTTGTTTTTAATACATATAAATATGGATGGATTTGTATGATATGGAATTAAAAACTAGCTGGTTATGCACTTGAAGATCAAGGTGGACTGTGGAATTTCTTCTTTTTTAGATCTCTTAACATGAAAAAGCCAGCCACTTGATTTAGTGTTTATGTGTAACCTTTCCTAGTAGCATTTAAGGAGCCTTGATCTGTGCTGACTCTCACGCCCTGCTTTGTCCTTCTCTGGCTATCCTTATGGATGGCTTCTGGCTCGCCTCATTTTCACCTTTGAAGTTTGTCTCATCTGGGCTTCAGTGCATCTTAAGCTTGGACCTGAGTTCACCTAGTTTAGGTCAGACCATTGTATCTGTGGCTCTTGCCTTTGGACAGGTACCCTACCCAGGAAGTATCCAAAATAATCATTTACACTTAGCAGCCCAGGCTCTAACCAGCACCGTCACGACTCACGCATACATATAAACATACCCCCACAACATCATGGCAACTGCTACACATCCTCTAGAATAACAGCTAAGAAACCAATTTATTTAGAGTCTATTTATTTTGCGTATTTCATGATGAAATAAATGGCTTTAGCTTTTAGTGCTTGAGTTTCTGATTATAGTATAAAAAACCATTGTTGTTGGAATGGCATATGTTGCTGCCATGTGTAATTCTTATGTAAGAATCGTATGAAAACATAATTATTTGAAGCACAGTTATAAGTGGTGATAAGGTTTGGATGACATTTCTATTTCAAAAGTCTTGACCATAGCCAAGTTGCTTCAATCTTAAGCCAAAAGAGAGTGGGGAAAAAAAAAAAAAAAAAACCCGTTGCCATCGAGTCAATTCTGACTTAGAACGACCCTCCAGGACAGAGTAGAATTGCCCCATATGGTTTCCAAGGAGCACCTGGTGGATTCAAACTGCCGACCTTTTGGTTAGCAGCTGTAGCTCTTAACCACTAAGCCACCAGGGTTTCCCAAAAGAGAGTGGAATGAGCCTTTAAAGTTACATTAAGTAGATCTGTTAGATTCAGCAAATAAAAACACAGGATGCCCAGTTAAATTTGAATTTCAGATAAATAACAAATTTTTTTTAGTATAAATACATCCCAATGGGCATCCTGTATTTCACCTGGCAACCTAACATTTAAATAGTTAACTGTTTTATCAGTGAAATAAGTTGGTTAGGTTTATTGTGAATGTGAACAATTAACGTTAACAGGCCACAAAGCGAAGGGGTTAGAAATTCATTTTTGCTGGTTGGTGACATAATGCAGCAGCCTATGTTTAGTTGATAAAAGTCTATACAGTGCTACAGGTTTGAGTAATGAGATTCTGGCCCAGGAGCTGAATGAAGACATCTGTTACTGTGCTTCTTGTCTCAGATTTCCCTGACCCTCAATTATTTGTAGAAGCCAGAAATCACACCATAGGAACAGAAATCCAAACACATTTTCACGTGGCACAAAGAAGTCAAATCAAATCACTGATAACACTTGAAGCCTTTCAGTTTACTCATTCCACTTCCTTCCATGGAGATGTGAATGAAACTACAAGTGTACATCCAGAAAGCGCTTAGGTGTTAGGAGATATCGTTTCTGGCAGTTGAGTGAATTATGGGTAGACACACCTAAACAACCCTCCTTAGGTGAGAGAAAAGAGGGCGCTTCTCTGAAATCTGGGCATAACGCACCAACGGGCAGGCTTTATTTTAGGAAAGTAATAAAACTAATATAATTTCACCTTTCAGAGCAGTTTATTACTTGGTGTTTCAGTATTGGTGATTGCACTGTAGTAAATAGCTGACAGAGAGTCCAAAGATTGTATCTGCCTCCAGACAGTCCCTCCATCATGCTTAGCATTTGGATTTCAACAGCACTTTCCCTCGTATTTGCCAAAATGCCACCGAAACATTCACAGAAAACTCCCTGTTTTGATCTACCTAGTGCCTTAAATATAGTCAGTGGCCTGGATCTAAGTTTATTGAAATAATAATCATCCAATCTCTTTGATCTGAAAGCTTCATATAACCTCTTTCTTAGTTCATAAATCTTTACAGGATTTTAATTTTTTGCACAAAAAAGGAAGTGGACTTCAGTAGAAAGCAATGCAGAAATTATCAGAAAATAATGTAAAGGTGACAAAGCCCTTAAATATTATCAAATACTTAGGAAGTTGTTTGGTCAATATAGAGGTCCCTAGGTGGCACAAACGGTTACGTGCTTGACTACTAGCCAAAAGTTTGGCTGTTCAAGCCCACACAGAGGCATCACAGGAAACAGCCTGGTGATCTGCTTCAGAAAGGTCACAGCCTTGAAAACCCTGTGGGGCAGTTCTGTTCTGAAGACATGGATTTGTCATGAGTCGGAATTAATTCAACAGCAACTAATAACAACAACACGGCCAATATAAAGTTCAGTATGTGTGTCACCCACACCTTTACATTCACAAATATCATCTGCAAATTGGCAGATTATTCAGTGAGATTATCCAATTTTGGAAAACTACCAAAATGGGATAACTGGGGTCCAAAAAAATTCAATTGCATAAAATGCAAGATTGCATTACTGGAAGGTGAATAAAATGAGTGGACAAAACTGTGTACAGCTAGCTGTCTTGGACATCTGGTGGGCCTGGGGTATGATCCAAATCTATTCCAATGCCAGCTAGAGTATGGCACCACCTGGTGACCTGGTCAGTTCGCATGACCTGTCCCCAGGTATGTTCTGTCTGGCTTGGCAGTAATTCCACCCATTCTAGGTAGTTGGTGCTCTTTTCTTTAGTCTCCTCTATCCAGAGAGATTGGACCTAAATAAAGCTGGGGCACAGGGACCCATCCTCTATTTGCCTAGGATCGGACATAGGACTGCCTGCCATTTCTATATCAATCTGTCATTTTTTTAAATATGACCTTTAAAATGGCCAGGGCAAACTCTATATATTTTTAAAGCCAAATCTAACTTTGGATTTTCTTTTTCTCTTCTCTTTCTGCTCTTTGGGGAATGCCTGGTCATAATGAAATTGGTCTCAGGACCTTCCCCCACAGACAGTTCTTGGTCTCCACCTGCTACGGTGGAGGCCTCTGCCTCACAACCAGAGACTCTACCTTTCTTTACGGGATCAAGGGTCTTCTCCCTGACTGATCAAAGTGTCACAGACATAATGGCCACTGACCCAACAGCATTTGTGCCAGGGATAACCATCCCCACTGACGATTACGCTGCCATCAGCCAATCTGCTACAGAAATTTCACATTCTCCTGCATTTTCAAAAGACAGCAGATTGAGTACAGACAACCAGTATACAGTCAGAGACCTAGATGAAATGGGCCTGTCCAACACTCCTGCCTTGTCTGAGGTACCAAGACACAGTGGATATGTTTCTACCCCAGGTCATTTCTTGGAGAATACCACTCCTGTCCCAGCTTTACAGTATATCACCACTAGATCTATGACCATCGCTCCCAAGGGCCAAGAGCTGGTAGTGTTCTTCAGTCTGCGTGTTGCTAACATGCCCTTCTCCAACGACCTGTTCAACAAGAGCTCTCTGGAATACCAAGCTCTGGAGCAACGATTCACTCAGCTGGTGAGTCAGCACCACTTATTCTCCTATTGGAGACTTGTTTCTTTTTTGTTGTTGTCCTCACATCATAATGTAATGACTGGCTGTATTAAGCAATGCAGGTTAGAAGAGACAAACCTGTGGGACCACTGTTGCTGAAGGCATTCAGTTAGAGTGTTGAGATGGATTCTGATCCACTCAGACAAGTGAGCTCTGTGGTGGAAGTACAGCCTAATGTGAACAAATATACCTAAAATCTTTTCAATATGGTCTTCCCTAACTTAGTTTACCCAGGAATAACACATAGCCACTCAAGTATTGAACTTGGAATTTAAAAAGAGTGCAAGTGGGCTTTTCCTAAGTTGTAATGCCACAAGCTTCTTTCCAGCCATTTGACCAAAGAAAACAAATCTAGTGTGGCCTTGCAAAAATAAGGCAGAGAGTTCAGGTACAAAGGGCTTCTTTTTTATTTCCCTTTAAGTTCTCATAAACCTAAAAAATGGCTAATGTGCTTATCATCCCTGATCGCTAACAAAGAAAATGAAAAGATGATCATGATGACATGTATCTTAGATATAAAACACCCCCAAAGTGCACGTTTATTCTGTTTCTGTATGTACAATAAGAAATACATATAAAATAAGGAATGCTGGACTATTTGACACCTTACACACAATAATGGGCAATTAATGTCAATTACATAGTGCATATCTTACAGAGTACTGAATTTCTGAGAATAACAGGAAAAAATATTTGTATGATTCATGTAATTTAATTATACAAATTAAAATTTACATAAAAGCTAATTTATTCAAATGAACCTTTACTGTAAAGTACTTTCTCTAATTTTCCCACCCCCACAATGGGATAAGTACATATTAGAAGAGTCCCAGTGAATAGTCCCAGTGAACGAGGCCCAGGTGTATTAATTAGGGTATATGCTAACCTGCCATAGTGCAGATACCAAGAATATAGAAGCTTAAATAAGATACAATTTAATTTCTCTTTCATTTGATGGCCTGATGGGACACTTCTGCTCTATAATGTCATCCAGGAATCCACACTCTTTCCTTCCTATAACTCTGCCAACCCTAAGGGTGTTGTCCGCATCCACATGGTCAAAGCTGGTTCAGCAGCACATGCCTGTTTCCCCTCATGAGAAGGGGTAAAGAGAGGAAACCCAAGGCAAACCATTTCCTTATAAGCAAGTGATACCAAAGTGGCTCACATCACTTCCGCTCCTGTCCCATTGGTGGGACCTAGTAACATGGCCACATCTTGATGCAAGGAGGCTGGGAAATGTGGTCTCTAGATAGGCAGCCCATTTCCCAGGAAGAACAGGAGAATGGATTTGGGGGAAGGGGAAAGCTAGTAGTCTGCACATTAGGTGAAGACTCGGAGTTCCTACCAGAGGCCAAAGCATTGCTAAGGGACAAAGAACGAGACAAGTCAAAGTAAGTAAGAGAAAATCAAGGAAGAGTTGATTTAGGAATGGGGGAAAAAAAAAAGTCTTACATTTTGTATACGATTTCATTTTATTTTCATAATAACTTTGTAACAGGGGTATTAGACTATGGGTCAGAATCAGACAGCCAAAATTTGGGTGGGGTGGGGACAGCAACAAAGATAAAGCAGGTCTGGGCCAAACCTGGGAGGATACAGCTTGCATCTTTGTGCTCTTTGGGTGCTCAGGTGTGTGGTTCTTGACTGAGAGGGCTAACTTGCAGAGCCAGGGACAAGTAAATGTTTAGAATATTTCTGAAAAATGGTCTCAAAGATGGCTGTACCTTACAAGAGGTAGGTATGGTAAACTGAAACAAAATCCCCTGGAGCACATTTTTGAGATTACTAAATTGTAGCTTGGAAGGGGTTTCTAAGGAACCACATTTTCCTCCCCCTTCCAGTTCAGATCGGTGGTTATGGGGCTTAGTAAAAGTCACACAGCTGGTTAAGGACAGTTCCAGGACCGGTACCCAAGGTTCTTAACTGCCAGTTCCCTGTTATTTCCACTGTCCTGCATTTGCATTGACCATGAAACATATCCTGCATAGACAGACAGGCTGATGCTTAACTGTTGTTTATTTCAATAGGTCATTTCAAATTGGTTGCTTCCAAACGGATGTCCCATTTGCGCAGGCATAGGTCAGTCTACTCCTGGGCTCAGCTTGGAACATGTGTTTATTTACTGGACTCTTTTAAATAACTGAACCTGACGTTCTAGTTTGGATGACAGCATTGACCTGGGTTTTTGTTTTTTAATCCTCTGTTCTCACAATTCATCATGAAGAAAATCACTGCCCATCTATCTCAATATACGAATAGGAAGGTAGAAACATGGAACATAATCACTGCAAATAGATCATTAAATAGTGATGTTCTGGTCTCACATTAAATCCAAACACAAAAAATAAAGAGCAAGTGAGATTTATGCCTCAGATAATAAAAAGTGAGCAAGATGAAATCAGCAGCAGCTGAGCACTTACAGCGTCGTTAAGAATAAACCATCTTTTATTTTGCAGCTGGTTCCATATCTACGATCCAATCTTACGGGATTTAAGCAACTCGAAATACTTAACTTCAGAAATGGGAGTGTGATTGTGAATAGTAAAATGAGGTTTGCTAAGTCGGTGCCATATAACCTGACCAAGGCCGTGCACAGGGTCTTGGAGGATTTTCGTTCTGCTGCAGCCCAACAACTTGATCTGGAAATAGACAACTACTCTCTCGACATTGAACCAGGTAAAAGCGTCCAACTCAGAAAGTTGTTTTTGGTTGTTTTATTGTTGTTGTTTTTCAAGCCTGCAGTTCAACTATCAGGCCAGAAAAACACCAATAAAATCATACTTGACAGAATAACATTCCAGAAGCTATAACTAACTAACCAACCAGCTGCCATCGAGTAGAGCCTGACTCATGGAGACAGTATGTGTATCAGAGTAGAACTGTGTTCCACCGGGTTTCCAAGAACTCATTTTTCTGAAGCAGATTGCCAGACCTTTCTTTCAAGGCACCTTCAGATTGACTCAAACCTTCAACCTTTTTGTTAGCAGCCAAGAACCTTAACCATTTGCTTTACCCAAGGATTCCTCAGAAGTTATTAAAAAGTAGGGTTCTAAAACAGGTGTTAAAGTTTTTCTACATCAAAAACAAAGAACAAGCACACCTCTCGCTTCACAATCTCAGAGCTTTAATTACCACTCAGAACTAAACTTCTGCTATGTTTGGGAAATATATGTATATAAAAAATGTAGCCCACAGCCAAACTAATTTACATTCTTCTAGAAGTCAAGAGCATCTTCTCAGTGAACTGTAACAACTGGGGTCTCCTACCTAAGAAAACTTCCAATCGCATGTCAGAATGGCTTCTTCACTGCATAATTCAAGATGAAATGGGCAGCTTCAGAATTTAAGCCTGGAAAAAAGTCACTTCACCATCACCAAAGAAAGAAAATAATTTCCCCTCCCAATCATATACCCTAGATCAGTTTCCATGTGCAGATTAAAACAAAGAAAAATTAGATGTGCAGAAAACCCTTAAAGATAATGAGGTTTTGGCCTGAACTTACATAATTGAAAGTAAACATTTGTTCCAATAATAAAACTTAGTGTATGTACCACTGTAACCAGCTGTGCCCAAACTGGGAACTGTTTCTACCATTAGATTCAAAATTCCGTTTTGTAACTAACTGAAGGGAAGTTTTTTTTAATTCCCAGGAGCGCAAGGGGAAAGGCTCCAGACCCACTGCCAAGGAGACCTTCCAGTCGGGGTCAAAATAAAGCTTCCTAATTGGCTATGAATTAGTGAAGTGAATCTTTAACACCCTCTGGCTCTCCTTGGATTAACAATGAAGGCAGAAGGAAATGGCCTTGGGCAAAATGCAAACCAAAAGGCTCAGCTGGGAGACACTTAATCTTTCACAGAGCTGGGCTTTCAGCAACTTGAAAAAAAATGTTCTGGCTTTAGTAAACAGGATCATTAAAAAGACAGAGAGGCCTTAGGCACTGAGCCTGGGAGTCCTAACCTCCACACAGGGGCCGCTAAGAAAGCTAAGAAAATTAAAGACTACCAAAACGCAAGGGTCCCTGTGAGGCAGAATGTACTCGTCAGCAGTGGCTTTAAATGCTAGTAAGTTACTGCCTCTCTCCTGAAAACTGCCTTGGAACTGAGAAAGAACTGGGGAGTCCCTGCCAGTTAGGAAGAGGAGACCAGTTCCTTCAATCAACTGATAAAAAATAACAGGAAGTAGACTCCCTGGGTGGTGTAAAGAGTTAAGAATTTGACTACTAACCAAAAGGTTGGTGGTTCAAACCCACCCAGAGCTGCCTTGGAAGAAAGGCCTGGTGATCTGCATCCGAAAGCTCACAGCCTTGAAAACCCTATGAAGCACAGTTCTACTCTGCAACGCATGGGGTTGCCATGAATTGGAATTGACTCTGCAGCAAGTAAACCAAAAAAAACCAAACCCACTGCTATCGAGTCGATTCCGACTCATAGCGACTCTACAGGACAGAGTAGAACTACCCCATAGAGTTTCCAAGGAGAGCCTGGCGGATTTGAACTACTGACTTCTTGGTTAGCAGCCGTAGCACTTAACCACTACACCACCAGGGTTTACAGCAAGTAGAGTCTGCAGCAAGTAGTTATGGTTAAATGGGAAGAACCTGGAAAGCGTAAGAGAGGCAAAGTAAAGAAACGCAGTAAGGTGTAAAGCCCATTCACCTTCCTTCCTCCCTCAGGGAGCTGACAGTCTACTTAGGGACCCATGCAGCAATATAAGGACCTAAGGTGAGGCAGGGGAGGTACAGACAGGCTTCTCAATGTAGGTGCCTCTTGAGCTGTTGTTGTTAGCTGCTGTCGAATCAGCAATGACTCATGAAATGCTGCCCAGTCCTGTGCCATCCCCCATGATCTGTTGCAGATCCAGCTGCTGTAATCCATAGAATTTTCATTGGATGCCTTTTGGAAGCAGATGGCCAAACCTTTCTTCCTAGTCCATTTTAGTCTGGAAGCTCCACTGAAACGTGTTCAGCATGACAGCAACACACAGATCTCAAAGGACAGATGGGTGGTGGCTGCACATGAGGTACACGGACAGGGGAACTGAACCCTGGTCTCCCACAAAAAAGGCGAGAGTTCTACCATTGAACCACCAACTCCCCTACCTCTTGAGTACTGCCTTGGAAATGTGTGGGAAGCTGGTAGTGCATTGCGAGGGTTAAGTTCAGAGCGCTGATGATGCAGGCAGGAAGCACAGCATAGCAATGGCCTTGGCGGTCTGTAGTCCTGACTGTGAACCCTGTTTGCTGACAGTGGAGTGTTAACTATCTAAAAGAAATTTCTACAACTGGAAAATGCAGATAGTAACTGAGAGAATGTTTACAACACTTAGCATGGTGCTTGAGGCCTTTTAGGTGCCTAATGTTACCTAACGGAGCCCTGGTGGCACAGTGGTTAAGCCCTTGGCTGCCAACTAAAAGGTCAGTGGTTTGAATTCACCAGCTGTTCTGCAGAGAAAGATGTGGCAGTTGGCTTCCATAAAGATTTATAGCCTTGGAAACCCTATGCAGCAGTTATACTCTGTTCTATGGAGTCACTCTGAGTTGGAATCAGCTGGACGGCAACTAGTTTTTTTGTTCATGGGTTTGTTATTTTGTTTGTTGAATGTTGCTGAGTTATAATTATAATATCATTATTAACTTCACTAAGTAATAATTTCTGAAGCTTTATCTATGTAAGGCACCAGTGAGAACAATGAAAAGTAGCATGACAAGGTGTTTATGTGGGGGCTGAAGCCGAAATTATTATTATGGTGGTGTAGTGGTTAAGAGTTTGGCTGCTAACCAACAAGTCACCAATTCAAATCCACCATCCACTCCTTGGAAACCCTATGGGGCAGTTTTACTCTGTCCTATAGGGTCACGATGAGTCAAAATTGACTCAACAGCCTCGAGTTTGGTTTGTTTTTAATTTCCTGTGAATGGACGTCATTGTAGCTTTTTCTCTAAGAAGCCAACAGCAAGCCACAGAAATGATTTGTGCTACATCAGTTTCAGTCCATGATGGAGACAAACTTAAGCTAAGCTAAACTACCAAAGGATGCCTCCAGGCTGCCCTGTGGATTGTGGAGTAGCATGCCATATTTGTACTTGGAATGGTGGAACAATAGGGGAAAGACAAGGAGCACTGGAAATAATAGATACAATCAACTCTTCCTGGCAACATGGGAAATTACCTGCCTGCTTCATAGAGGTAGCCTGAGCCTGAGGCAGCTCAAAAAATTTTCAGAGTAGACATGGCTAAAACCAGTAGCAGCAGTGAAGCTAAAGAAATACCTATTAAATGAATGAATGGTAATTCATGGTATCTACAGGGGTGATGGCGCCTTGGGGGCACAGTGGTTAAAAGCTCAGCAGCTAACCAAAAGGTCGGCAGTTCAAACTACCAGCCACTCCTTGGAAACCCTATGGGGCAGTTCTACTCTGTCCTATAATTCATAGGGTCACTATCAATCAGAATCAACTCAAAGGCAACAACAGGTTTGGCTTTTTTGGTTTGAATACAGGGTTGATACTTCCACTCAACTTTTATGGGAACTGATGGTCCATACTCTATTCCTCTGGATACCTGGAGAATGAGAAAACTTGAGTTTTTAATACATTAAAAACTCACAGAATAATGAATGGAAGAGTCCTGCCAGGAAATGGCTGGGGAAAGCCAGCTGAGTAGTGCATGAACCAAAGGGTTTTAGAATAGCAGGATTAGAAAGCCAAATATGAATTTCACAAAAGTTAAAAATCAACAATGAGCTTTATTTATTCCCCTATATAAATGACAATGGATAAATCCAATAGCTAAAATGGATCGATCCAATCTCCTGTTTACAGTGAGAAGCTATGGTGCCAATCTGCCCTCAATTTCCAGTCAAGAGTGAGCACGGAAGGAAGAAGGCTGGACCAGACAGGAAGGGACAGGCAAGAAGTGAGGGTGGACACAGGGGATAGACACAGACTAAGTGGGCTTCCTCACTCACAGCCTGGGATCCTAGCTTAGTCATTTCACCCAAGGCAAAGGGTAGATTCACTCATATAACCAGCAAGTGGACCTTGGCCATCTTCTACATGCTTAATCGAATAATAAGCATTTATCAACTGCAGTATAACATGTCTGTATATGAAAATTGGTCTCTGCCCAAAGGAACTTGTAGTGTATGGCTGAAAACAGACCTTAGAATTATGCTGGGATCAAGCCTATTTCTTTTTCACTCTAAAGATTTTTAATGTGCACCTTCTGTCATGCCCTAGAGGTTTGGGAGTCACTAAGAAATGGTCAGGCACCAGGCTGGCAGTTCTGGTAGCACCACGGAGGAAAGACCTGGCGATCTGCTTCCATAGATTTGTTGTTGTTGCTAGTTGCCCTCGATTGCGACTCATGGGAACCTCATGCCAAGAAAACCCTAAGGAACAGTTCTACTCTGTAATGCATGAGGTCCCATGAGTCAAAATCAACTGATAGCAATGGGTTTTTTTTAAGGGGTGGTTCCATAGTGAAAAGAGCACTGAATGTTCTTGTAAATTACATTTTCTTGAGGCCAGATAGCCTGAACAGAAGAGAAAAGCTAGAAGTACAGATAAATGTAAAGAATCCTAGTCATTCCAGGCTGTTCTCAGGGCAGTAAGGCCTACGGTGGTGGGTGGTGGTGAGGGCTGTGCAGCCTGCAGCAGCCACAAAGACAACTAGCAGCAGGGCTGAGAAGGCAGGACGGGTGGGACACACGGCCACTTAGGTGCTGATGGCAGCTATATGAGCTACCATTGGAGGGTGGTGTCTGCTGAAGAGAAGGAGGTAGGTCCCAAGAGCATGTGGTGGGGGCTGCCACGGCAGTTACTCAAGAGGCCGGTTGACAAGGGCTCTTGGAAGGTTAGCATCTGACCCTTCACAGATGGCAATGGAGCTGAGGAAGTGGTAGACTCTGGTGGGGGAGATGACAGGTCTCAGGTGGGTCTGGGCCTGGGGCTGTACCTCTGAGTCTTGTGTATAGTTTTTTCTTTCAGAATTGAAATTTATCAACAATAACATGTGTTAGCACTTCATTTAAATGTTTGGACCTTACCTTTGGTTTCCAAAGCTTTTTCATATACAGTAAAACCTGTGAAAGCCAGAACCTGTGTAAGGGAAAACCTGTTGGAGAAGGGAAACTCAAATATTTTCTACTAAAAGGAGCAAAAAGCTTTCCCATCAAAGGTGAAAACTTTTGAGAAGCAGAACAAGGCAGTCCCATCAAATGCCAGCTCTCACAGGTTTCATTGTATGTTTGCACTGAAGATATGATTTTCATCATCATCCTGGGAAGTAACAGCTATTTTGATCTCTGCTTTACAGATGAGAATATGGAAGCTCGTGAACTTTCATATTTTTTTCTTAATTTTATTGTGTTTTAGGTGAAAGTTTACAGTGCAAATGAGTTTTTCATTCAAAAATGTATACACAAATTGTTTTGTGACATCGGTTTTAATTCCTACAATGTGCCAACACTCTCCCCCTTTCCACCCCGGGGGCTCCCCGTGTCCATTCACCCAATTTTCCTGTCCTTTCCCACCTTCTTGTCTTTGCTTTTGGGCAGGTACTGCTCATTTGGTCTCCTAGACTCCTATACTGAACTAAGGAGCACGTTCCTCATGTGTGTTATTGTTTGTTTTATAGGCCTGTCTAATCTTTGGCTGAAAAGGTGGACTTCGGGAGTGGCTTCAGCTCTAAGTTAGCAAGGTGTCCCGGGGCCATAGTCTTGGGGGTCCCTCCAGTCTCTGTCAGACCAGTAAATCTGGTCTTTTTTATTAATTTGAATTTTGTTCTACATTTTTCTCCCACTCTGTCCAGTACCCTCCATTGTGATCCCTGTCAGAGCAGTCAATTGTGGTAGCCAGGCACCATCTATTTCTTCTGGGCCCAAGCTGGTAGAGGTCGTGGTTCATGTGGTCTATTAGTCCTTTGGGCTAATCTTCTCCTTGTGTCTTTGGTTTTCTTCATTCTCCTTTGCTCCGGACATGATGGGACCGATAGACGTATTTTAGATGGCTACTCACAAGCCTTTAAGACCCCAGATACTACTCACTAAAAGTAGGATGTAGAACATTTTCTTTATGAACTATATTTTGCCAATTGATCTAAATATCCCCCAAGACCATGGTCCCCAGACCTCAGCCCCAGTAACTCTGTCCCTCAAGCTGTTTGGATGTGTCTAGGAAGCTTCTCTATATTGTGCGTTGTCTTTCCTTTTGCCAAATTTAACAATTGTCTACTATCTAGTTAGTAATTTTCCCTCCCCACCCACCCTCTCCCTCATAACCATCAAAGACCGTTTTTTTCTGTGTGTAAACCTTTTCTTAGGTTTTTATAATAGTGGTCTCATGCGATATTTGTCCTTTTATGATTGACTTATTTCACTCAGCATAATGCCCTCCAGATTCATACAAGTTGTGAGATGTTTCACAGATTCATTATTCTTTATTTTTGCGGAGTATTCCATTGTGTGTATGCACCATAATTTGTTTATCCATTCATCTGTTGACAGACACTTAGGTTGTTTCCGTCTTTTTGCTGTTATGAATAATGCTGCAATGACCATGGGTGTGCTTAAGACTACTGTGTGATGGCTCTCATTTCTCTAGGATACATTCCTAGGAGTGGGATTGCTAGACCATATGGTATTTCTATTTCTAGCTCTTTGAGTAGGCACCGCATCATTTTCCATAGTGGTTGTACCATTTTACATTCCCACCAGCAGTGCATAAGAGTTCCAATCTCTCCACAACCTCTCCAATAATTGTTATTTTCTGTCGTTTTTTATTAGTGCTAGTAATGTCACGGTGAGATGATATCTCATTGTAGTTTTGATTAGCATTTCTCTAATGGCTAATGATTGTAAGCATTTCCTCACGTGTCTGTTAGTCTCCTGAATGTCTTCTTTGGTGAAGTGTCTGTTCATATCCTTTGCTCATTTTTTAATTGGATTTGTCTTTCTGTTGTTGAGATAGTGAAGTATTCTATAGATTTTAGAGATTAGACCCTTGTTGGATATGTCATAGCCAAATTTTTTTCCTAGTCTGTAGGTTCTCTTTTTACTCTTTTGGTGAAGTCTTTTGATGAGTATAAGTGTTTAATTTTCAGGGGCTCCCAGTTTATCTTCTGGTGTTTGTGCATTGTTAGTTATGTCTTATATTCCCTTTATTCCATGTATTAGAGGTCCTAGTGTTGTCCCTATTTTTTCTTCCATGATCTTTATCGTTTCAGGTTTTATATGTAGGTCTTTGACCCATTTTGAGTCAGTTTTTGTGTATGGTATGATATACAGATCCTATTTCATTTTTTTACAGATGGACACCCTGTTTTGCCAGAACCATTTGTTAAAGAGACTGTCTTTTCCCCATTTAAAGGACTTTGGTTCTT
This sequence comes from Loxodonta africana, assembly GCF_030014295.1. Lineage (NCBI taxonomy): Eukaryota > Metazoa > Chordata > Mammalia > Proboscidea > Elephantidae > Loxodonta > Loxodonta africana. The sequence goes on along the minus strand of NC_087342.1, from coordinate 137,605,911 downwards.
TGTCAAAGATCACCTAACCATAGGTGGATGGATTTACCTCTGGGTTCTCGATTCTGTTCCATTGGCCTATATGCCTGTCACTGTACCAGTACTGGGTTGTTTTGACTGTATAGTAGGTTCTGAGATCAAGCAGTGTGAGGCCTCCTACTTTGTTCTGTTTCTTCAGTAATGCTTTGCTTATCCAGGGCCTTTTTCATTTCCATATAAAGTTGATTAGTTTTTCCATCTCATTAAAGTATGTTATTGGTATTTGGATCAGGATTATATTATATCTATAGATGACTTTGAGTAGAACTGACATTTTCACAATGTCTCAGTTCTTAACCAATGCGCTACCAGGGCTCTTTTTATTTGTACCCATACAAAAAACCTGAGTCATTGCTATACTCCTCAACAATTTCTCCTATACTCATAAACACTTTCTCTACCCAGTCAGAAATCATCCCTGGTTGATTATATATCCTAACCCTCCACTGTCTGTCCCTCTTCTCCATCCCCACTGCTGCCCCCAAAGGTAGCACAGACCCCTGTCCTCTCTACCTGAATCAGGATAACACCCTCTTTCAGATTTTCCTCTGACCTCCTGAGATCCGTTCTCCTCATGCGATCAGAGCAATCTATGAAACTAACAAATCTGACTCTTCATTATTATTTATTCAACAAATATGTATTGAGTACAAGTTACGAGTCAGGTCTTTGCTAGGCTCTGGCAAAAACAAAGGTAACTCAGCTCAGTCCCTGGCCTCAAGAAGCTGTCTGTACAGAGCAGTGGTCCTCAACAGGACCTCCTGCATCATCTGCTCCCCTGGGCACACTGGCCTACCTGAGGCTGAGAAGGAGTACAGCTCTAATTTTATTGCTCACATTTTTGTCTCTTTTCTAGATCATCATCTTTCAACCAAGAACGCTTATGGAAAGTACAGAGTAGAACTGCACCATAGGGTTTTCTTGGCTATGATCTTTACGGAAGCACCTCTCCAGGGCAATCTTTAGGTTAGCAGTCAATTTAGCAAACTGTTTGCACCACCCAGAGTCCTTAATAAATCATTGTTGTCGAGTCAATTCTGACTCATAGTGACCCTGTAGGACAGAGTAGAACTGACCCAAGACTGTAACCTTTACGGAAGCAGATTGTCACATCTTTCTCCCGCTAAACAGCTGGTGGGTTCAGACTCTAACCTTTCAGTTATGAGCTGAGTGTTTAACCACTGCTTTACCAGAACTCCTGTTCATGCATAATATCTCCTAGTAACTATGTGGTAGGGCTGTCAGTCCTCTGTGATGGGGCATGAATGGAACCAAGAGCTAACTATGTTACACGGACTAAAAGAACTCCAAGTAAAATGCCAGATTATCAATGAGGGCGGGTCATAGGAGCTCAAAATAATATCTAGAAATTTTGATATATCATCTTCCCACCTAGAGATGCTGGATCCATCACTTCCCTATGGCAGTCCCTATTTCAATGCTTGGAACTCAGTAGGAATTTAATATGGATGATATTAAGTAGAATTGATAAAAAGCTGGGACTTTCTCCATATTTAGCAAGCACATCCTACCCCCAAGTCTTGAACCATTTCCAAAATGTTAAACATTGTTCAGCACTTTAAGGATGGTACCTGGGAATTTGTACCCTTGTCCCAATTGATACAGAATTCAATTCTGGCACATTCAGAAATCCCAAAAAGACAGGGAATCTTCAGAGCTTGAACTTCCCTGGCATTTATAAAAACTCTCCATTTGGTCCCATAGAGAAGTAGAAACCAGAGATATAAGCAGAGGTCGAAGAGCAAACTGTCATCAGTTCCAAATCTAGCCATCCTCCAGACCAGGTGATGAGGTTTTTAATAGGCAGCTGATGAAATTTTGCCCTGTGATCATTTCGTTACACTTTGTCCATGAGAGAGATTGGCTAAATCTATTTTGTTTTCCTTTTTTTTTTCCCCCTTTGCTAAAGAAAAAAAAAAAAATGACAGCATGAGAGCATGTGCAAGCTCCAGTATACAAAGTAGGAGTTACTTCAATCCCAATAACAAAGGTGGACAGGAGACCAACATACAGTCAGGTTCACACACTCTTATAGACTCACAAACACCTGCCGCCTTCACAAAGCGACTCTTCCCTGTTCACAGCCTTGTTCTGATCCAGGGAGAAGGAGGTCAGCACTAAATCCGACAAAACTCACAATCATTGCTTCGAACCCAGTTCATTAATTTCTTAACTCTGTGAATCTGCATGCCTTACAAAACTTCTTGAAGACAAAATTAAAAATGCTGTTCTATAACACTGTCTGTACAGTTAAAATGTTTCTAGCATCAGCAAGTCTATATAATTTTCTTTAGAGGAAATATGTACACAATTAGTATTTTAATTATAAAATAAACAGGTGTCTAGGATTTAAAATAAATGAAGGGAAATACACAGATGACTTTCAATAGTTTTCTTTCCATCTTTTAATCAAGGCAATATGACAGCTAGTTTTTCAATGTGACTGGCTGTTCCAGATTTTCTCCTTTTTGGTGGTATACTTGAGTGTTAGCTGTCATGGTGATTGACAGGTAAGCTGATTAAAATGTCCTCCTAGTACAACCAACCAGTGCAACCAGCTGATCATGCTGCCTTTTAGGTCTCTAGACCCCAAGTGAAGATGATTATTTCAGGTTCCTGGAGAACAGGGAGTCAAATTCCAATTTACACTGTTTCTGGCAGTATTGCTGGTGTGGTCTTTTCTAGTGTTGAAGATTCAGCCGACGTAAAGCACTGCCCATCCCTCACATGTAGTAAGAGAGACCTGAGGGCATCAATAATCAAAATCTCAGGTAATACTGGAAGGCCATTTTAGCAAATACAGGAAACCTCCTTGATTCCATTTTTGATCTTTCAAGTATTTCCTTGAATTCACTGATGCTGGTCCAATTTGCTGAGGAAATTCTCCTCAGAAGAGAATTAAAAGGGGAAATCTTTAGAGAGAAAGAGGAAAGCTGCTAGAGATACTTTATGTCAGTAATAAATACTTAGCTTTGTCTATAGGAGAGGAGCTCAAGAATCTAACCTTGGAAAATAGGGATGACATCCTATACTTTTAACCTTTCCCCACCCAGGATTAGGGCTATACATCAAAATTGAGCTCCTGGTTTCTCAATGCTTGCCCTTCCTTTACCACCTTCTTGGTAGAGACAGGGAGATTACAGCTAGTACTGTGCAACACTATGAGGGTCAGCATGGTCCTCCCACCTCACAGCCAGTGTTCCCTCTGCTCTAGAATCACTCTACCCTTCTCTACCTCCCCCAACCCTTGTCGAAGAGTAACCCCCAAATGTGAAAACCCTAATTCTCATACAAACAGAGAGTGAGAATATGTCAAAGTTGTGTTGAACTCATTAAGAGAACTCTTATGATGACAAAGCCAGTTTAAAAGAAGACATGGGAACAGGGATTTTATACAGCCAAAGAACAAAAAAAGAATGATGAAATGAAACATAAAACAGAAAATAAAATCATCTGATCAATTTTCTATACATTAACTTTCAACTTCATAGAGTTATAAAACGTCTCAGACCTAGTAAATAGTCAAACAAAGTTCCTGCCCTCTAGTGCAGGGATCAGCAAACGTTTTCTTCAAAGGCCAGACAGTAAATATTTCAGGTTTTGCGGCCAAAATCAAGGATGTTATGTAGGTATTTACGTAACTATTTTAAATTTAACCATTTCAAAATGTAAAAACCATTCTTAGCTATAAAAAAGCCTGTGGCTGGTCCAATTTGGCCCACAGACTATAGTCTGCCAAGTCCTGTTTTAGAGAGAAGGCTGACCGTTATTAAAGGGGATTGTTAGTGCTCTAGCAGAATACTGAAGGCCATGCAGTCAGCCTTATGCATTGTTTCCAAGTGTTGCATAATTTTTCTTAAACCTTCAAAAATGACCCCATCTCCCATTCCCTCTGGCCCTGATCTTTGCTGATACAGAGAAGTTAGACAAGTAACAGTAATACATCCCGTAAACATTTATTGATGATCTACCATGGGTCAGACACTATTATAAGGCACCAGGACCCAAAGATAAATCAGCCCCATCTCTGCCTTCAAGGGGCTAAATGCCCAGCAAGATAAACAGACCAAAACCAAACCAAACCCATTGCCGTTGAGTCAATTCCAACCCATAGCAACCCTATAGAACAGCAGAACTGCCCACAGGGTTTCCAAGGAGCAGCTGGTGGATTCGAACTGCCAACCTTTCAGTTAGCAGCCAAGTTCTTAACCACCATGCCACCAGGGCTCCAGATGAGGAGATGTATATACAAAAAGCCATAAAGAATCTGTTAAATACTATAATCAGGATATGACACACAGGAGTGAGAGCAATTAGCTCCACAAAGAAGAGAGGATGTCAGAGCGGGTTTCACAGAGAAGATGACATTAAGCTCAGCCTTGGTGTATGATGTCAGAGGACCCAGGGAGAGAAGGGTGAAGAGGAGCCATTGTAGGCAGAAGGGCAGAAGAAAGCTGCAGACATTTCTGGGGGTGTCAGGGTCTTTCAGGTATCCCACTGTGACAGCAGCTTCAGATAGGAAGTAAGGATGGAAAGTTGCTCAGACTGGAGGGAAAGGAAAGCCGGGCTGAACCAATCCACTTAAAGCAGGCTGTTCAAAAGCCCTTGTTAAATCTATTCCCATCCACTTTGATGTCTTTTTCTCCAGGTTTGTTTTTTTTTTTTCATTTTGTTTTGTTTTGTGATATTATGGCCCTCAAAGCTAATTTTTTTTAATGTTTAAAAATAGCAAAAAGTCTTCAAACTGCATACTAAACACTTTTTAAAGTGTTCTTAAATTTATAAAAGAAAAATACACAGTTCATTCATAAACTACTGCAAATTTGGAAAATCCATAGTAAAAACATAAAAATAGGTACCAAGTATGCATAGATTAACTCCTTTTTTAAAAGAAAAAAAATTTTAATGCAAAAATTAATAAAATATCTTAAGGATGTAAAAATATTCCAAAAAATGTTTGGGGAAAATTGGTTTTTAAAGAAATGGACTTTAGGCGAAATGTGGAGTAGGCCTGAGGGAGAGGCCAGTGCTCAAAGTAGAAATTTGAGAAACCTCAGTTGAAGTCACAGAATGGGTAAAAACTGCCGAGGAGAATGTGGGGATGAGATGAAAGTAGGGCTGGGACAGAACTCTGAGAAACCCCAACACTTCATAGAGAATAAAGAAGACTGTCAGTGAAGAAGGCCAAGAAGGAGCAGTCAGTGAGGCGGGAGAGTAACTAGAAAGGATGATGTTGCAGAAGCCTGCGAAGAAGAGAAGGGCAGGAGAGAGGGGTCAGCAATTTCAGAAGCAGTGAGTGAACAATGGGTGGAAGTTACTTAAATTGACACTTCAGAGGTCATTAGAACCCTCTACAAATGCAGTCTTGGTGGGGCAGCAAGGCCAGATTTCAATGAGGCTGGAATGAAACGGAAAATGAGAAAGTCAGCTAGCCCTGTTCACCTCCTCTCCAAAGGTCAGCTGAGAAAAATATTGTGGAGAAAATGCCTGAAGAATATATGGTCCACTTTTTTCTGGGTTTTTTAGTGCCTAAAAGTGTGAATTTTCTTTCTGGATTCAGAAAAACTATCCAAGACTTGGCTGTTTGGACCGCATTGTTTCAGAGCCTTGTTGATCTTCTTTGACTGAGTTAGGTGGTGGTGCCTGCCTTTAGCTGACATTAAGGGGCACAATCCTTCCTACTATTGCATTACTGTAGCTGACACAGCTAACACCCTGTGGTGATTAGTCTGGGATCCCGGGGATCATAGCAAATAGAACAAATCAAGCCAGGAGAAAAGGTTTGTTTGCAAACCCTACACAGCCAACATTAGCACCCAGCATTCTGTTTCCCACACAGAAACCAGAGTCGCTTCCTGTGAATCAAGAGATACCTCATTGCCAATGCTGATTTTTTTTTAATTAAATAGCTCCTTTCTTCCTCTTTCCATTCTCCCTGTGACCTACATAGATGTCACTTTCTTAAGTCTCTTGCTATACAGTTTTACTCAACTTTTCCATAAAGCCCAGTACATCACAACACAGAGAAGACCTCTTCAGGACAGCACATAGGCACACACGGACATGCACACACACATACAAGTTCCCAGTATACCCAGGTTCATTGCTTAACATCACTCCCTCTTCTCTCAAGTAATTGCCTTACTTTCCAAATGACACACTCATGATTTTTCTCTTCATCCCTGACTGCTACGGTCCCATAACCCCCCATAGTCAAGAAAATACTGAGCATATTTCCTAACACATCACTCATTACCCCCTTTATGATGATCCATCCAGGAATTATTTCTTCCTCAGGCCTCCAAGCAGGAAAATCTTTGCTCATTTATAGGCCAGGGAATTTTTTTTTTTAATCTTATAGACTACAAAAATCTTGAAATTGTCATATTTGCAGTTTTTCTTGGCTATTAAGAAACTCAAAGCCAAATCAGCAAATCACGACTTCCAGCCAACATGGTGCCATAGACGGAAGCACCATGCCATCCCTCTACAGCAAAGACCTGAAAAACTAAGTAAAACAGACAAACCTCATTCCTGGAACCTGAAGTGTCAAATGAAGAGATAATGAACTCAGTAAAGCACGGAATGGAATAAGAAACTGACACAAGACAGAAAGCGAGGAGATATAGCTACGGAGGTCCCCACTGCTAACGCAGCACTGACCCGCCATCTTGGACTCCTGTGAGGGATTGGCAGACAGGGAGCCCTGGAAGGCAGTTTCGCGGAACTCCCAGCAGGAGACAGAGCACCCAGTAACCAGCGATATACGCTTTCCCAGCCCCCGTTCTCTCCCCGCCGCTGTACCTCCGAGCTTGCTGGCTGGCTGGCTGCGGTGGCTCGGCAGGCCGGGAAGTGCAGAGTTGGTGCCACTTGGATTCGCCCCACCTACACTGGAGATCAGTGGACAAGGAGTAGGGGAAAGCAGCTTCCCGAAATGCCCAGCAGGAGACAGAGCAGCCGGTATGAGCAATATACGCTTTCCTAGCCTCCCTCCTTCCCGCCCCGCCCCCCCTTCCAGTGAGCAGCAGTGTCCTGGCTGAGAAGCAACTGCTTTGGCCTCAGGCTGCTTGGATTCGCCCTGCCCACACTGGCTGGGATCCTCAGCTGTTGTTGGTTCTTTCTGTCTGTTTTGGTTTCTTCTGTGCCTCGTACCACCCCCCGCCCCCCTTTCTCTGGAATACCTGGCTCTGTGTGCCATCTTTGATTCTTCTTGAAAGGCTGTGAAGCCATGCTTGACCAGGGGTCCTCTCCCCCGGCCCGCGACAACACGCTGGTGGGATCTCTGGGTCTTTTTTTTTTGCCTTGTTTTGCTTTGTTTATTTTGTTTGTTTTCTTTTTCTTTTCTCAGCTTGGGTGCCCCTTATAGCCGGGCTGCACTGCACGGCTTAGGAGCCACTCCCCCAATCTGTGCAGCCACATAGGTGGGATCCCTGTGGCCATTTCTTTTTTCTCTCTTTTTGCCTTTCTGTTTTTCCTCATTTCTCAGTTCTTGTCTCCCTACACTTATCTTCTTTTCCTGTCTTCTGAATACCTGGTGCTGTGTAACATCTATACCCTCTCTAGCCAGGCTATACGTGCAGCCTAGAGCCGCTTCCCTGGTCTTAGAAGCCCCACTGGTGGGACTCTGGGACTCCTGGGGGCTTTTCTTTTATTTCCCAAATTTTTATCTAGTTATTTTTTTCTTTATTATTTATTTCCCTTTTTCTTTTCTCCATTTCTTTTCTCTCCACTCCAATGGCAAGCTCCCTTAGCACTCTTTTTTTTTGTTTGTTTGTTTTTGGCTCCTGTTCCTCTCTCCTCTTTCATATACTCCTATTAGCTCCACATATCACAACCTCCCCACTTTTTCCTGCCTACTTGCACTGTGCACTGAACATCACACCCCCAAGCTGCATAGGCACAGCCTGTTGGAACCTGCCCAGCACTGATTCCTGGCCTGCCCTGTCGGCCCTAGTACATGCCACAAACAACCCATCCCAGCCCCTTCCCTTCAGCTGGACCTGCCCTGCTACACCACAGCTGATTGGCTGGCCCTGCCCGTCGGACAAGGAGGTGAAAATTATTGTGACTACAGACAAGCCCTGGTGGCATAGTGGGTAAGTGCTACAGCCACTAACCAAAGGGTCAGCAGTTTGAATCCACCAGGCGCTCCTTGGAAACTCTGTGGGGCAGTTCTACCCTGTCCTATAGGGTCGCCATGAGTCGGAATCGACTCGATGGCACTGGGTTTGGTTTGGTTTGGGACATACAAGCAAACAGCAAAGAACACACAGCCTGCCTACTCAGATATAACCAAGTAAAACAAAAAAGCAGTACGAAACAAACAAATCTACAATCAAGAAATGAAGAAAATAACTACTGAATGGCCCAAAGACAACAGACAATATCAAAACATTAAAAAAAAAAAAAACAGGACAGGATGGTTCCAGTAGGCATCCAAAATAAAACACCAGATGACTCTTCAGGAGAAAAAAAGGCACTAGAACTACCTGACAGGGAATTCAAATCTCTAATATTCAGAGCATCCAAAAGTTGAAGCAAAAAGCAGACAAAAATGAGGGAAAAAAAGACAAATTTATGGAAAAGGCAGACAAATTCATGGAAAATACAGACCAAAAAAAGGGAACAATTCCGGAAAGTAATATATGAATAAAATGCCAAAATAAACTCACAACTAGCAATCATACAAAAAAAAACAATTAGAAATCCAAAAGATAAACAACAAGATTCAGAAATGGACAGTGTCATAGAAGGGCTAAGGAGCAGATTCAAAACAATGGAAGAATCAGAGAAACTGAAGACAAACACCTGGATACAACTCTGAGGAAAAATCAGAAAAAAGAACAAAGAAAGATGAAGAAACCCTAAGAATTATATGGTATACAATCAAAAGCAAAAATTTGCAAGTGATTGGAGTTCCAGAACAGGGGGAGAAAACAGAAAACACAGAGAAGATCATTGAAAAACTGCTGACAGAAAACTGCCCTAATATCATGAGTGATGAAAAGCTGACCATCCAAGAAGCTCAACAAACCCCATAGAGGAGAGACCCCCAAAAGAAAAACACCAAGGCACATCATAATCACACTCACTAAAACCAAAGACAAAAAATTCTGTGAGCAGCTCAAGAAAAACAAAAAGTCACATACAGAGAAGAAACAATAAGACCAAACTCTGATTATTCAGCAGAAGCCATGTAGGCAAGAAGACAATGGGATGACATATAAAACCTTGAAAGGAAAAAATTGCCAACCAAGAATAATATATCCTGCAAAACTTTCATTCAGATATGATGGTGACATTAGAACATTTCCAGATAAACAGAAATTAGGGTAATATGTAAAAACCAAACTTACAAAAATTATTAAAGGGAGTCCTTTGGTCTGAGAACAAACATCAGACCACAGCCTGAATCTAGGAGGCAAGATTGTACCAGCCAGATACCAACCTAGGAAATGAACTCTCAAGGACTACCCAAAACCAAAACAATTGCAACAGGGAACCAGAGGTTAATCTGTAAATGACAACAATGTCAGAACAATAAAAGAAGGAATAAATGGCAAAGAAATAGAACTTTGTAATGGAGAGGAAGGCAAGGCGATACCAAGTAATAATCAAACCTAGGAAGATAAGGGTAAATTTCAAGGTAACCACAAAGAAAGTTAACAAACCTACTCATCAAAATAAAGAAGAAAAACATAAAGTCTCAATAAAAACAAAATCTACAAAAACAAAAGAAATGAAAAGGAAATCCACAAACAAGAGGAACTCAGCACAGGAGAGTAAGAGGAACAAAGAAAATGTTAGCACCACAAATCAGCAAATCACCTTTGGTAACTGCCCAGAATTTTAAGGCTTGCCTTTCTGTGTTCTTACTCTCCGTTTCTCCATCCCAATTCATCCTCCTCTCTACTCTCTTGTCACTGATTGCCTTATCTATTTTAAAATTGTGTTTTATTTATACATAATGTCTTAGTTATCTAGTGCTGCTGTAACAGAAATACCACAAGTGGATGGCTTTAACAGAGAGAAATTTATTTCTTCAAAGTGAAGTCCAAATTCAGAGTGTCAGCTCCAGGGGAAGACTTTCTCTCTCTGTTGGCCTTCTCATCAATATTTCCTCAGACTAGGAGCTTCCTTGTACAGGGACCCAGTGTCCAAACAATGTACTCTGCTCCCAGCGCTGGTTTCTTGGTGGTATGAGGTCCCCCTGTCTGTCTGCTCACTTATTTTATATCTCAAGAGATTGCCTCAAGACACAATCCAGTCTTGTAGATTGAGTCCTGCCTCACCAACACAACTGCGGCCCATCCTCCCTCATTAACATCATAGAGGCAGGATTTACAACATACAGGAAAATCACGCAAAACCAGGAATCATGGCCCAGCCAAACTGATACACACGGTGTCTGGGGGGACGTAATTCAGTCCATGACACATACATATGTGTATTTTGTAGACCTTCTCATATCCTTTTTGAAACAAAGGAAGACATTAATATTTTTTTAATTTCAAGAGAAGGCATTTGTGTAAATTACTCATTTGAGGAATTTTGTGGTGAAAGAAAGAAGAGGTAAGTGCTATTTTAGGGGGAAGCATAGAAAAGGGGATTTGATTTGATTTGACTTTAGAATGAGAGGTTCGTGAGTATCTTTGTAGTCTGTGGGGACTATAGGCCCACAATGTCAACAACAGGATTTAGTAAGCTCAAGATGTTTGCTATAATTTTAGAAACCAAAATGACTTATTTCAGTTAAAACGCATATAAATTGAGAAGATCCCAAAGAGTAACAGTGGAATGGACTGTCTGTGGAGGATATGTTGGCTAACTGACCCTTCTGCAAGCCCTAAATAAAGGGTTAGACCTGAAAAGTAAGGGCTAAAATTACCAAAAGGGAAGAAACTGGGAGAACAGAAGAGGGAGAGAACATCCCAGGGGTCCTTGGAACATCAGCTCTGAATAAGCAGTTTAACTCTCACATGATGCAATCTAATACTAAATAATTATTCTCAATTATAATTATTCTAATTATCAAAATAAAGAGAGACAAGCTTGTTCAAGTTCACAAGGTATTTACAATGCCATGTAAAAAGCAAATTCTTCTCTAACAGTTGTCAATTCCAATTCATAGTGACCCTATAGGACAGGGTAGAGCTGTCCTATAAGGTTTCCAAGGCTGTGATCTTTATGGAAGCAAATTGCCACATCTGTCTCCCATAGAGCAGCTGGTAGGCTTGAACCACCAACCCTTTGATTATCAGCCGAGCATTTTAACCATTATACCACCAGGGCTTCTTGGTATATATTCATTAATATTTCACAACCAATAAATCGTAAGCTCTGCGTCATAAAAATGGTGAAGATGAGTTTATTAGTTAGGGTTCTGGCGGAAAAAGAATTTAACTGAAAATAACTGAAAGGAGATGTAATGAAGGAATATTGACAGAGAGGACAGCTGCGTTAAGAAAACTAACTAGATGGTGTTATTTCACGGATTAAGGGACTAAGTTAAGGGCTCCTGAGAAGCAAGGATGGTGAGACTTTGTCTCACTTACTTTGGATACATCATCAGGAGAGATCAGTCTCTGAAGAAAAACATGCTTGGTAAAATAGAGGGTCAGTGAAAACGAAGTACCTCAGGGAGATAGACTGACACAGTGGTTGCAACAATGGAATCATATAGCAACAGTTGTGAGGATGGCACAGGACCAAGCAACATTTCATTCTATTATACATAAGGTCGCTGTGAGTCAGACCCAACTCTGCAGCACCTAAAGAGTGAGAGATCAGGGATTAGTGCCTGAAGGAATGAGGGGAGGGAAAAGAGGCTCCACATCACTTTGAAAGGGTAGCTGTGAAAGAGGAACGATCCCACAACATCCTGGGATGTAAGGCAACAAGTAGCCCCCAAAACCATGGCCAGAGGAAGGGAGCGAGGGTAAGAGGAATAAGTATCCCAGTCTCACCCTCACCCCATCTGCCTATCACCTACCAGTCTCACACTGGCCAAACCTAACCTGAACCCAGAGGGTGAGGGAGCCAGGCTGATGCAGGTCACTGAAGTCAGCTCCCAAGACTCAAAGAGGGCAGAGAATGGTTTGGGGTAGAGGGAGAGCACCACAGTATGACATTGTACAATGGGATTGTAAAAAGTTCAGACTTTTGGCTTCTCTGATAAAGGGGATCAAGAGAATTGTATCTCTGGCCATATGCCCTCAATACTCTTTTATATAATAGAAGCACTTCTATTATATATGTAGACCAAATGAGTGTGTGGAAAGGATGTAGCATTTCTTTTCTATGTCTCAATTTTTATTATATTTCCAGACAATGGCCAGCCAGACCAATTACACACATTCTTCAGTTATCAACCTGATTAGATTCCAAAGACCAGGTCATTATGTGAAAACAGTGGATGACCACATCAGATCACAAAATATTATGCGGGACATATATGTCCCTCTGGACTCTGGGGGTAGGAAGGTGGTATGTCAGGTACTCTGCAACTCGTGCTGGCACCTGAAAATGAGGTATTCCTGTGAACATGGATTCATCATGAGAAACACAACTTCCAAATAACACACCAAAAAACCCCAAACCAAACCCACAGCCGTCGAGTCGATTCTGACTCATAGTGACCCTACAGGGCAGAGTAGAACTGCCCCATAGAGTTTCCAAGGAGCACCTGACGGATTCGAACTGCCGACCTTTTGGTTAGCAGCCGTAGCACTTAACCACTACGCCACCAGGGTTTCCAAATAACACACACGAACCTGGAAATGTACTTACAAGGTTTATCTTCCTGTGCAAAAGTCAAAAGAGACAAAAGTTTTGCACAGTCACACCTCCAGGATATACCACCTCATACAATACCTTGTAAAAACCGTAATTTGCAACACACGTCTGTTTCTTCTGTTGTTGTCAGCGCATACTGTTAGTGGGCCTGTAGCTTCCCAATCAACCTGAAAGGCAGAAAATGTAGAAATGCTAGAAATGTCCCTTCCCAGCTGGGGGAATCACAGAAATTCTTCTCCCAGGAGCCTCTCACCAGCCTCTCCCCTGTCCTTTCACCCCTTGCCTCTTCTGTGGTCCTGGCCCTGTCTCCTAGGCTTACATGGCTGCTGTCCTTTGCCTCCTGGGATGCTGTTTAATGCCTGCTTTCACTTAGGAACCCCAACCCTGACCAGACTGCCAGCTACCTTTCACCTTTCCCCAGAGTTCTAACCTGTGCCCTCATCCCAGACCCCAGCTACCCCATGGAGCTTTCTTGAGATGCTGGGGTATGGGATCCTGGGGTATCCAACCCTTTAATGTAAATTCCTCCACATAAGCCTGGGCTTCAACTGGCTACAGAGCCATATCCCCCAGTTCCTACTGTCAAAGTTCTCCTTCCACCTGCTGACCCTGGACACCTAGGTCCCCACCCTAACATCCCTGCACTACCCTGTCCTCAGTTTGGCAGAGACAGATAATGGCTGGGAGCTGAGATCATTCTTCAGCCTCACATCCTGAGCAAGATGTGTATGGGCATTCACACATCTACTCATTCAAAAAAAAAATTACCGAGAGCCTACTATAAACAGTGTGTGGTGGTGGTTCTCGAGGACAATGCAAAATTGAAATGAAACCCAAAGTTTCTCACATCGTTTGCCCTTTCAAACCAGAGAGAATTCCCATTTATAACTTAATCAAGTCCAAGAATGTATATTAATCGCCAGCCATGTATGCAGTGCTGTGTTGTCATTGATTAGTTGTTGTTGTTAGGTGTCATGAGTCCATTCCGACTCATAGCGACTCTATGTACAACAGAGTGAAACGTTGTCTGGTCCTGCACCATCCTCACAATCATCGCAGCCACTGTGTCAACCCATCTCTTTTTCACTGACCCTCTACCTTTCCAAGCATAATGTCCTTCTCCAGGGACTCCAACCCAACAGGAATAAGTATTAAGTAAATTATTTTTGGTTAATAACAAAAACAGTAATTAAACATAGTTTTTTTTTTTAAAAAAAAACTTTATTTTAATCACTGACTTGTATAATTCTGGAGGCATCACATGTCAGCATGTCCAGCCGCTGCTCTAGCTGTCTGTATTCATGTAGAACAACCAGAAAAGGAAACTTAGATACTAGCTGGAGGGACATTAGTGATCATCTGGTTTAAATATCCCATTTTATAGAAGGCAAAGCTGAAACCCAAAGAAGCTAACCTAGCTCCCAAGGTCACAATTTCCAGTGAAACCAGGTCTTCCTGCCCAGGGTGCTTTCCATGAAGCTTGAGCATTGACAAAGGGGACAAGCAGGTTCACTCCCTCCAAAACTACAGTCAATCTGCTGTTCTCAGGATTATGAGAGACAAACTTGATGGGCCTGCTGTGGAAGGTGTGGTTCCTGTGTTATATCCTAGATGAACCCTCAGTCAATGGACATATTTATTAAAATTACTGAGCTCTAGGTATCAAGCGGAAACCCTGGTGGCCTGGTGGTTAAGTGCTACAGCTGCTAACCCAAGGGTCGGCAGTTCAAATCCGCCAGACGCTCCTCGGAAACTCTACGGGGCAGTTCTACTATGTCCTATAGGGTCGCTATGAGTCGGAATCGACTCGACGGCACTGGGGTTCTGGGTAGGTATCAAGCAGTGCATAAAAGTGATATTCACACATTGAGAAAGGAACTCAGACTATCAGGGCCGCATTATGATTATGTGGACCTGTTTCCTTTATAAAAGGATATTTAAAAATTATATCTTACAACTCGTCGGTGAAAAGGTGAATATAATCCATATTGGAATATATTAATTTTGCCTTCCGATTTTAAAAGAAATTAAAACATTTTCATGGGTCACTAAAAGTACCATAGGCGCTAACAGTGTGCTTCCCGTGCCCTGAAGATTACTGTTGGGCTGTGTGTCTGACATTCTCTGATGCCCCAGGCAAAGTAATGACCTCCCCAAAACCAGATGCCATCAAGTTGGATTACATCGCCAGGCCTTTCTTCCAAGGTGCCTCTGGGTGGACTCAAATCTCCAACCTTTCGTGGTTAACTCTTTGTGCCACCCAGGGCTCTTAAAGACTCCTCTATTTCCAATAAAGCCATGGCCACAAAGCCTTGGTTACAAAATGATGGGTGGTGGGACAAGGCAGCACTAACAGCTGCCCCCTGTTGCCGGTAGGAGCGCCCTTGTGGCCTGATTTACCCCGGCTCTGACTCATTTAAAATCTGGTCACTTGTGGCGTGAGGTTTGGTCACGCCTCTGGACTCCAGAGCCATATAACTCTGCCTTTTTGAAGTCCGAAAAGATGATCTAGGAGTTTCCACCACATTCCGCCAGCCAGGCAGGCCGGATCTGCCGCTGTAATCACTAAGTAATAATGGCTCCATCAGCGGTCCCCTGCAGCTGCCTCTGCCACCGCACAAATACCTTCCAGACCTCGCTTCCCTCCACCATGGCGCAGGGCACAGTGGTTTTTAAGGAGACAGAAATCTGTTCGAGCGCTTAAAACTTCATCCCCTAAATGTATTCCTACTTCTTTTGCTATGGAGCGCCATCTAGCGAAAGTAGGTTTCCTAACATCGAAAAAAGCCGTCCACAAACAAGACTTCAACAGCCGGTCAGCCCCTTCCAGCCCACTGTTAAAACTCTGGTACTGCCGAAATGAGCTGAAATCCAGCCCAGGAGAGGACGAAACACCGAAACGCTTCGCTTTCTAACACTTGAGTGGGGTGGCGATCTAGCAAGAGAAGAGAATGATGAAGTCATAAAGACTAAGGCAGAAAGATAATCAATACACAGCCCCCAGGATATAGGACAAGTGGCAGGATAATCAGGGAGACGACATAAACTGAAGTTGGTGCAGTGCAGGACCGAGAGGGGCTAGAAACCGGAAGCTCTCACCCTCGGAGGCCTGGCAGACAGGGAGGGCCTGTTTTCAAGGGCTGACAAGCATGGGTGCAGCTCTGGGGGCCAGAAAAACCAGGTTTAAAATAGAGACAGCTTTGGACCATCGAGGACCTACAGTCTCCATGGATTTATAAACTCCTTGATGGCAAGGACCATGATCTTTTTAACTTTAACTGTAAAATGCCTCAAAATGTTCCCTGTAGGCAGGCAACATTCATGTAAATGCTTGTTTGATCACATGATGGGAGCTGAGAGACATCCTTCCTTAGCCAATTGGAAATGCTCTTCTGGAGTTTTGAAACGCACGCAGAAGATATTACATAAGCAAATCCAGAGGAGAAGCTGGTACATAAAATATGCTTGCCCTGAAAATCTCAGACTGATACAATACTTCAAGCCCTCCATAGCAGCTTACTTATTTCAACCCACGTTCATTGCTGTCACATGTGAACAACAGGAAAAAAAAAATTTTTGGAGCCACTGTAGTGTCAGACTGCACTTCTACAACTAAACATTCTGCCTCATGAAGGAGTGGTGGAAGACCACATCGCTGAGCTTTTGTGTAGTTGGAAAAGCCTTCATTCAAAGGAGAGCATTCTTGGAAGTCTGATAAGTAAAACCAATGAAAGTGGAGATGCTGGCCTCCAGGGGGCCTCCTGCTCAGTCTACTTCAGCCCCTGTTAGCCCCCTTGGAGCCCTGAGGTGTCTCCTTTAAACCCCATATTTGAAAATCCTTAGAATGATGTCAAAAGCCAAGCTCTGTAAGCAGATGGGTGCAGTGTTAATCTTGGTTCATAGTTTCTAGCCAAAATGGGCTTCAGCTTTCCCACCTATGAAAATGAGGTCAGAAATATCTACTCTGGAAGACTGTTGTGAAATTAATGAAGACACATGCCAAGTGTGATAAAAAAAAATAGGCCCTCAATAAATGGGAGCATTTTTTCTGTATAGTTACCTTGGCCACTCCTGGTGAAGCCAGGGACACTTCAGGGACAAGGTCTGAATGAAATGACATCAATGCCCTGGTTACAGCCAGACTCCACATAGTAAGGACTAAACTAGGGCCTCTGGGTGCCAGGAAGGACTTGGGCCTTCCCTACCAGCTGCTAACCAGCAGTTCCTGACCCTGCCTGACTCACTAAGGTCGAGTGCCCTGGGCTGCCTCTTCAGAGAGATTGTCAGATTTGCTCTGCAGAAAAGTTGCCCACATGGGCCCAGGAGAGAAAATTAAGACATTTTGCCAGCAAGCAATCACAGGAAGCCCAGAGGATCCCCTAAACCATGCTAGGTGTTTATTTAGTGTGGTACAGGCTCATGAAACATCTCTAGTGCCAACCTTAAAACTGATATGTTTAAAAGGGATTTAAGCAGATCCAGGAAGCCAAAGCAATTACACACAAATTAGTGTTTATATCAGCCATAAGGACTTCACTTCTTCAGATCCACACAGAGTTTGATTATGACTTGAAAATATTCTTCTAGGAAATGGCAGCTAACTGTTCCCTTCCTAATATACTATTGATCTCAAGTCTCTTTCTTATGCCTCTTTCCAAGCTGGATACCATGTCCAGGATAGAGCATTTTAGGTGGTTGCAGCATAATGTTTAGATTATTAATATTGACCAAATCAAGAGCAAAGGGTGGGAAGTTCAGACTAATTTGTTTTGTGAAAATGCCTAGGGATGGGTTATGGTAAAGGCAAATATTTGTTTGGCCTGCAAATGAATTGAGTCCATTGTTCTAAGGAGAAATGTCTTTGGGATGTGACAAAGAAATGAAATAACTACACAGAGAAAGCTTTGCTAAAGGAAGTTCTGCTCACTATGATTGCATTCATCTAGAGCCAATCTCTCTCTTCCATCTATTCCATCTCTCCCACGGCACTTTCTCCCTAGAATCAGCCCACATCCAGTTCTCAGGTGTTGCCCAAAGTTGTAGGTGCCCCTTGAAGGATGACATGTAAGCAAAGAGGGTCATCAACACATCTAGGAAAAATATTTTTAAAATAGTAAGAGTGGAAGCAGCGTGTGTTGTTTCACAAATCAATGGTGTAAATATGGTCTCTTTCCATTATGATTCAAATTAATTGCTATTGCCTTCATGTGCCCTGGTGGCACAGTGGTTAAGAACTCAGCTGCTAACCAAATGTCAGCAGTTGGAATCCACCAGCCACTCCTTGGAAACACTATGGGGCAGTTCTACTCTGTTCTATGTGGTTGCTGAGTTGTAATCAACTCTACGGCAATGGGTTTAGGTTAGTTTTGGTCATGTGCCATATTAGGAGGTGATCAACAGCTCTCCATTGAGGCCCTTCCCTTACCAGGAACTTCCCCTCACACAGTCCGCAAAGGGATCTGAATGGAAGTCAGAAGGCTTGAGCACAAACAAGCATGACCTTGGCAACACCCAACTTCACTGAGTCACAGCTTCCTCATCTGCAAAGTGAGCAATTAATCTAGATGATCTCTAAAAATACCTTCTAGCTCTAAAATTCCATCTATCTAAAATCCAGAATTTTATATATGGATAAAATTAAAATCTAAAGCAATAAGCTGGTCTGAAATTATTAATGCTGAAGGTATTGAAGGGCCAAGTTGATATTTGTTGAATGAATGAATGTTGTCTTAGTATCCAAGAAGGTATACCTAGCAAACAAGACCTGAGCTGGGTATTTGAAGGTTCCTACATCTTCTCTGCAGACTGGTCATGAATAAATAACAGGAGAAAAACTGAGTGAACTTGTTCTTCAAATATACCTGATTCAAGGACCCCAAATTTGGATAAAACTAATTTCTCTAATGGTGTCTTTCTCTTCTCTTAGAGGAGAGGTATACTATGCAGTTTTATTGACACACAGACTATGCCTGGCCAGGCCAAAAGGAAATTACAGTAAAACAGAAACATTTGTTTTCACAGGGAAACTCTTTTGGTTATAAACTTCCTCTTACTCTTCAGAGGGGCAGACTCCATGCATTCGGTCAACTTCCTCAGTTAAATATGTTTTTCCACACAGAGAGGGGGAAACGGAGCCTCTAACTATTCCCTTCTGGCTTCTGGTTTCAAGATTACAGCCCTGCGTGTAAAGTTGCTGACAGCTGTTATTTACTAAACCAATCACCTGGGCTGTCAGGATGGATTTGAGCTATTTTCTAAACAGTGACAAGGATCCCTTAACATGGCCAGCTTTAGGAACTGAGAGGGAAGGGAAACCCATTCACATTAATGAGGCCTGGAGGTCCTAAGGGACCCTCAAGCTGCAGAGTAAGATAAACTTCACACAAAGGCCGTTAGCAGGTTTGCCTTGCTGGGAGACCAAAAATATGTTTTCAAGGACCCACTCTTGCCCAAACCCCTGGCGTGGTCTGATGTCCCTCATTGTAGCTTCCTCCACCACAAGGAGGCGCTGAATCAGACCAGTGATTCCATAGTTGTTCATTGGAATACTCATCCCACAAGACAGAATACCCCTGCACACACACTGTTTCCATAGTCAGTGAGTATAACAAAGCAGCAGACTATGTTTTCCACCTCAAGATTCACCATACACAGTAGCTTAGTAATGACCCTAAGAGATTTTAAAGTAAAAAGAAGGGGAGTAGGTTGAGGGAGAAACAGAAGAAAGGGAGCAGGGAGAAAGAAACCTGTTATGTTTATTTCATCCATCATTTTTTTTAACCTTATTTAGCCACTGAACCTTTTTAGTATAAAACTTATTAAATCCTGCTGAATTAGAATTCTGCAAATGTTGCCACTTGGGAAATAGAGGACCAGATAATCACTGAAGTCATCCTAATTCGTAAAAGTCTAAGTTCTATTTCCATATCTTCTAAAGCACAATTCTGATCATTCCCCTCTCCTGCGCAAAACCTCTCCATTGCTCCCACCTGCCTGTAATGTTCAAATTCTTCACCATGGTATTCCAGGCTCTCCAGAATCAGACCTCAACTTAGTTCTCTTAGTTAGTTCCCTTTCTTCCCACCCATGATTCTCTGCTCCCTCCAGACTGGGTTTCCCCTGCTCTTCCCTGCCAACCATAAAAATGATCTATTTAAAGGGTGTGACTTTCATGAATAGACATATGCGCACCCATGTTCACTGTAGCATTGTTCACTATAGCAAAAAGATGGAAACAACCTAGATGCCCATCAACATATGAATGGATAAACAAACTATGGTACATACACACAATGGAGTACTACACAATGATAAGGAACAATGACAAATCTGCGAAGCATCTCACAATATGGATGAATCTGGAGGGCATTATGCTCAGTGAAGTCAATCACAAACGGACAAATATTGTATGAGACCACTACTGTAAATCTCACGAAATGGTTTACACGCAAACAGAAACAATCTTTGATGGTTACAAGGGAGAGAAGAGGTGGGGATGGAAAAACACCAAATACAATAGATAAGTGGTACCTTTGGTGAAGGGTAAGACAGTAGGCAGTACTGCGGAAGCTAGCACAGCTTGTCCAAGGCAAGGTCATGGAAGCTCCGTAGACACATCCAAACTCCCTGAGGGACCACATTACTGGGCTGAGGGCTGTGGGGACCATGGTCTCAGGGAACATCTAGCATAACATAATCAATTGGCATAACATAATTTACAAAGAAAATGTTCTACATTCTACTGTGATGAATAGTGTCTGGGGTCTTAAAAGCCTGTGAGTGGCCATCTAAGATACTCCACTGGTCTCAGCCCTTTGGGAGCAAGGGAGAATGAAAAAAAACTTAAGACACAAGGGAAAGGTTAGTCCAAAGGACTAATGGACCACACCACAGCCTCCACCAGACTGAGTCCAGCACAACTAGATGGTGCCCAGCTACCACCACTGACTACTCTGACATAGATCACAAAAGAGGGTCCTGGACAGATCTGGAGAAAAATGTAGAAGAAAATTCCAACTCATAAAAAAAGACCAGACTTATTGGCCTGACAGAGACTGGTGAAACCCTGAGAGCATGGCCCACAGACACCCTTTTAGCTCAGTAACAAAATCACTCCTGACATTCACCCTTCATCCAAAGATTAGACAGGCCCTTAAAACAAAACGAGACTAAAGGGCACACCAGCCCAGGGGCAAGGACTAGAAGGCAGGAGGGGACAGGAAAGCTGGTTATAGGAAACCCAAAGTTGAGAAGGGAGAGTGTTAACATGTCATGGGGTTGTTAACCAATGTCAAAAACAATATGTGTACTGTTTAATAAGAAACTAGTTTGTTCTGTAAACCTTCATCTAAAGTACAATTTAAAAAAAAGTCAATAAAAAAAAGGATGTGACTTTCCCACCTCTCTGCCTCTGCTCATGCTGTTGTCTCCATTTGGAATGCCTTTGCTAGTCTTTGCATGTACAAATGCATCAAACCAAACCAAACCCATTGCCTGTGAGTCTAATTCCAACTCATAGCGACCCTATAGGACAGAGTAGAACTGCCCCATAGGGTTTCCCAGGCCATAATCTTTATGGAAGCAGGCTGTCACATCTTTCTCCCACTGAGTGGCTGGTGGGTTCAAACCACCAATCTTTCGGTTAGTAGCCAAGAGCTTTAACCATTGTGCCACCAGGGCTCCTTGTACAAATGCAACCCACTTTTAATACTGAATTCAAAGCATTCCCCTCCATGGTGATCTCTCCTCTCACCTTATCCTCATATACTAGACAGGCTACTGGGCTTCTTGTATAGAATTATCTGTATTCACTCCTTACCTTCTTCTAGGCTTCTTGGAAGAATTAAGTGTCTTCTACACAGTTCCCTGTCCCTCAGTTTCTTGAACATAATAGGTGCAAGTACATGCTTATTGAAAGAATAATCCAAAGAATAAATGGCTGATGGGATTCAACAGGAAGCCCTGCCAGGGCAGAAAGAACAGTGGTCTGAGGACCAAGAGGCCTGTTCTGTTCTGCCATCAGCATGTGGTGACTGAGGCCATTCCCTTCTCTGCCCCGGAGTTCAATATGCTCAGTTCTAGAACGACAGGAAAGGGCTGGTGGGGCTAAGTCCTTCCAGAGCTAAATCTTTCTGAGATTCACTCGATTTATTATAGTCTGCTTCCAAAAGAATTTAAGGCAACTCTATGAAATTAAGAATAAAGTGAAACAGAACAATTAATGATAAAAGCAGAATAGAAACAAGAGGTCTATTTTAATTTTAATAGGGGAATAATTAAGCCAAAGGAAATAATCTCTAACAATAGAGTCTCAGGGATCAGCAAAAGGCTATGAGAAATTTTTTTTTTTAAGTGGGGAATTGATTCTGGGCTCTCAAAATTGTCCACAAAAATGACTACTATGTATTAGGTTTCTCTGATATTAGATACATATAGATACTAAAATAAGTTTACAACACATGCTTACCTGAAAATAAACAAAAACAAACAAACAAAACTCCACTGTCTAATGCAGTGATTCTCAAACTGTGCTGTCCAGGTCAGAAGCATTAGCTTCAGCAGGCAGTTTCTTGGGATACGAATTCTCAGTCCCCCTCCCAAACTGCCTCAGTCAGAAACTCTGATGGTGGGCCTCAGCATCTGTGTTCTAACAAGGCCTCCAAGTGATTCGGATGCACACCAAAGTTTGTGTGTAATATTTGGAACTAAATATGTGTGTTATCATCTGTGTCTATAATCTCATTTTTCAAAGATACAGAAATCTGTGGTTCTGTTTTTACTCCAGCCTGCTTTCACTCCTGTGCAACCCACAACAAAATGGGGTGATGGCTAATACATTTGATCTCTTGCCTTCAACTTCTGCCAGCTTCACTGCTTACACATCCATGCGTTCACTAAAATCTGCCCTGTCTCTTACAGCTGATAAAGCAGATCCCTGCAAATTCCTGGCCTGCGGGAAATTTGCCCAGTGTGTAATGAATGAGTGGACCAAGGAAGCGGAATGTCGCTGCAGACCCAGATATGAGAGGCAGGGGGGCCTGGACCACCTGGACCCACGTCTCTGTGGCCCCGAAGAGAAATGTGAGGTCACTCAGGGAAAGGGAGCCACGTGCAGGTAGGTCAAGCACACTAACTTTACAGACCCAAGAATTCATTGCTCCAAGAAACTCATTATTAATCTTTTAAACCCATGGCTCTCTAACTTCAGTGAGCATTAGAATAACCCAGAGCACAGCTTGTTAGAAAACACATTACTGAGCCCAGCTGTGCTGTTTCTGATTCAGTAGGTCTGTGGTAGGGCCCAGATACAGCCACATTTTAAGAACTACTGCTCTAAGCCCTGTGCAGTATTAAGACCAGTAGGGAGGAAAAGAAGGTGTGTCAGTTTTAAGACAGTATGTTACATGGTCTACCTTAATTGGGACTTTTTAAAATATATAAAAATATACACATGGGGTCATCGTGAGTCAAAATCGACTCAGTGGCAGTGTGTGTGTGTGTGTGTACATATGTGTATATATACAGCTAGTCCCCAATTTACAACATATTCGAGTTACAATGAACCACACTTACGACTATCCAGTTTTTTTGGTTTTTTGTTTGTTTTTGTACATCTTATGGTTAGTAATACGTACTACATACAATACATACAACATTGCAGTACATAATTTGCTGATGTCATCATATTTTTAATTTATATGTAATGCTTCCATCCCCCAAAGACAAGTAAAGATCGGATTTATAAAGTTACTGATAATATATAGCAATAATAATGAAAACTAAAAAAAAAAATGCGGTATTTGACTTACATCAGATCCAACTTACAACAAAGCTGTCAGAACAGAACCCTGTTGTAAGTTGGGGAGTTGTCTGCAAACATAGTAGCATTCATCAGTTTATCATAAGAACTCTGGAAAAATATAGCAAAGTATCATGTGTAATTCATTGCATTAATCACTATTATCTTTTGGTTTACATGTTTATGTAGAATTTATTTTCTAAAGCAAAATAGAACCAAATTAGCTTAATGCTTTTTTTACTTAGAACATTTCCTTAAATATATTCTATAATTCCATTTTTAATGATTGCATAGTAGTTCATTCTGTAGATGTTTTATCATATATAATCAATCCTCTATTTCTAGACAGTGAAGATTTAAGATGCTCTTTAGAAGGAAGAAGTCAAGATATAATGGGCCTTCTAATCATGAGCCAGACTTTAGGTGTGTGTGAGGCTCAGGGAATGATGCCAGCTTTTTCCAGTCATGACCTTCTAATCACACAACTGAAATTGTGCTCAGTGTTGATCCTCTCAGACTCATGTCATTATCAGTTCTGTTGGTTTTGTTTGTTTGCTTTTACCGTCCTCTTGCTCATTCTAGTGACCACAGCTCCTAATTTCCTTTCGGGGGACTTGTGGCCATCTGCTTGTACTCATGAGAGATTTAGCCTCTTCCTTGATGAGCCATACCCTGTTCCTTTAAAGTATTAACACTTCAAAGATAATTACTCCAATGTACTGGAGTCCAGACAAATTGTGATTAAATTTTTGGCTCAGCAATTTACTAATCAAGTGGCCTTGGACAAATTACTTAACTTCTCTAAACCTCAATTTCCTTGTTGGATAATAAGACTAATACAGCCCAACTCATTGGATTACTGGAAGGGGTATAGAAATAATGTTTATAAAGGATCTTTACAAAGAATATAAAGGACAGGGTATCTACTCAGGGAAGTGAGGATGATAATGATGTCAATTTCACCCAAATTAATCCCAATGAAAATCCCACAGGATCCTTTATGGAATTTGACATTCTGGTTCTAAAATCAAACAAAAAACGTTGCTGTCAAGTCAATTCTGACTCACAGCGACCCTGTAGGACAGAATAGAACTGCCCCATATGGTTTCCAAGGAGTGGCTGGTGGATTCAACTGCCAACCTTTTGGTTAGCAGCCAAACGCTTAACACTGCGCCACCAGGACTCCTTGGTTCTAAAGTTTCTATGGAAATGAAAAAGTACAAGAGAAAATCTTAAAAGTACACTCATGGAGGGCTGCTCAGTAAGACAGTAAACCATATGTAAAGGAATAATATTTAGGACACAGAGATAGACAATACCTCAATAGAGCAAAATATAACCCCCAGACAGGGCCTTATATATTAGCGAATTTGTATGTAACAAGCATTTCAAACCAGTAGGAAACATGGACCAGTCAGTAATGGTTGGAGTACAATTAGAGTTACATTTAGAAAAAAAGGAAAATTAGTTCCTTATAACGCACTAGTGAATTCTACATCAAGGATCCAAGCCTGAAATCAAAACTATGTAAGCATGAGAAAAAATATTTTTTAAATATTTGTATAATCTTGGGCTAAAAAAAAGAACTCCTTAATTAAGACACCACCCCAGAAACCATTAAGAAGATGACATCTGTAGAAAAAAATACACCATAAATAAAATCAACAGGGATGCAATAAGGTGGGAGAAAAATGTTTACAAAATACATTACAAAGGATGAACATCAATAAGAAGAGCTCTTTCACATCAATAAAAAGACAAATATTAAAACGAGCAAAGAGATGTAATTCGTAGTCATACAGAAGTGCAATTCACAGACGAAATACAAGTGGCCAATAAAACCTAGAAGATGCTCAATCTCACTGTAGTCAGGGAAATCTAAAAACAATGAGATATTGTTTGTTGCTCATGAATTTGCAAAAAAAAAAAAAAAGGTGGATAATATCCAGTGTGAGTAACACTGGGGGACACTAGGTCTATCAAGCATTGTTGGTGGATTGTAAATCGGAAAATCCTTTTTTCAAGAGAAATTTGTGTCTATCAAAATTTTAAATTTGACTCAGCTACTCACTTTCACCCTATTTTTAGACATTTATACTCGTAAAAACAGCTGTACCTGTGCACTATGATATGCGTACCAAAAGTTCACTGCATCACTGATGCGAATCTTAAAACAGTTGTATAGCCCATCCGCAGGGGGATAGTTAAACAATCTGCCGTGAATTTTTCACTATGGAACCAGCAGTTAAAACTACTAATATAGCTCCATGTCTGGAATAGAAAAAAACCAAGACGTATCATTAAATGAAAAAAGAGAGTAGCTCCTGTTATATAATAAATGAATAATAAAACTATATGCTTTATAAGTATATTAGGTTCAACCATATGGCATTGCCATATTGTCATCACAATTTGTCAAATATCAGCAATTTTGTTTGGTTCAATCTAGTAAGTAAATGCATACCCAAAATTTGAAAGGACAGATGCACTTCACTATCTTTCCAGTTAAGAGGAATGTAATTGGGGGCCAGGTTTTTTATCATGAGAGTATGTTCATGTATCACTTGTGCAACTTGGAAGGAAGAGAAAGAGGGCCAGTGAGCTCAACCCTAAAAAAAAAAGGGGGGGGAGAATAAGAGGGTTACACGTGGCAGCTGTGAGCAGGATGCAATCAGCCCTATCAGCTCTTTCAGATGGCTGTACATTTATAATTTTAAACATTCCTCTTTCTTGAATAAGAAAGATCGATTTAATTCTAGGTTGTCATAAGTGAAATCAATAAAGCGAGGTACCAGGTGATCTGGAACGGAACAGCTCTCACGAAGGTTTGTCGTGCTCCACTTCCCCCACCTGGCCTGCTTCTGGGGGATAATACTGACTTGAGGTGTCCTGAGCAGTAATATCTGATGCTCCTCAGACCAATTCAGTTCAACAAACATTTTTGAGCACCACGTGCCAGTCACCATGTTAGATGCTGGGCCATAATAGGAAGGAGGGAAGAGAGGGAGAGAGATACTCAATTTCTTTTCAGGAAGGTAAGAGAAATCCCATTCCTGCCCTTTCCAACTCCCTGATTTAAGATTCTTTTAAAAATGTTAAGTACTGAGCCCTAGTATCCTTAGCACTGGGACAAACCCCAGCTGCCCCCACGAGCTCCATCAGACGCTTAGGGGAGAAGACACCAGAGCCCAGCAGTGGTCTGAGAGTCCCTCCTGGATCTCCATCATCCTGGATCCCCATGACCTGCTCCCCCTCCCATCAGTTATCTCAGTTCCTCAAGAAATGTCATCATTTAGGCAACTGACGTTTACTTTCTTGGGGATCAGCTGACAATTTAAAGCCTAATCAACCATATGTTAAGACAATGGCAAGGTCAAATTCCAGCTCTGGCCCTAACTAAGCCTAATCTTGAGCAACCTGTTTCCCCCTTTTAAGTCTCAACTTTCTCGGCTGTATAATGGAGATAATAATGGGAATAAATTCATAGATTTAGGTAAGGAATAAATTAGATGCCCCTCAGTGTAAACTGCTTGGTAAGGACGGCTATTAGTGTTACCGGTTCGGTGTGGTAATTATTACTGAAAGGCAGCCTTGTAAAGAAAAACAGATTCCTACCTGGCACTTCAGCCTAAACTCACAAGCAAACAGTTGAAGCACTAAGTGTTAGAAAACTTTCAAAGCAGCATGATCTAAAGAATTATAAATGCAACTGTTGTTATGCTACCTGAAAGTGAAGAAAGGGATGAAAAAAAGGATGTTGAAGGCAAATATTTTACTGGGAAGATGGCTCCATTGACACACAACAAGCAATTCAATTGATTTGGTTGCCAGTCTACTGCAAAGTCATTGTCATTCACTGTATTTTCACCTTTATTTTTCCTTCTATTTTTTCCCACATTCAGTATCTATGAATACACTCCCTCAGTTTTAGATGTCCTATACATAGATTCAATTGTGCTAAAAACTTACTTCATGAAATTCTCCCAAGAATAAACAAAATTTTCATTTTCAAAGGTCCTTTTTGTGGCTTAATGAGGTTGACTTTTATTAATCACAATTATCATTATACATACACAGAAAATGCAAATCCAAAGAGAACTTCAAGTAAATTATTTATGACTCTTCCACTTCAAATAAAAAATTTCACCTTTGTCCTTTAATAGGCCTAATGTGTTCTCTGTGTCATTATTTGTAATTAAGTAAATGATGGTACACAGTGATATTTTGGGGAAGTTTTAAGCATATGAAAGTATTTGTTATAACTATAGCCACGTCACACTTTTACTCATGCTATATCTCAGATATGAAAAAGGGAAGGCTCCATTTTTTTTTCTGTAAATAACTGTCCTAAACTCTCTTATGAGCCCTTTCCCCACTGAATAGCGGTGGAGATACTGGGCGGAGGGGGGGGGGGGACATGTGTGGCAGGGTTGGAGAGTTAGTTCAATAGTTTTTAAAATTTCATCTGATCATTAATTTAAGCAATCACTTTAAAGTAACTCAGTTTCCTTGGAAAAGGGAGGCTCAGAGATTCTGTCCCCTTCCTTTCTCCACGATGGTACCTGGATATAGAGGTCGGGGTTGGGGTGGGGATCAGTGATGGCTCTCCTGGTCTTACCAGGTCCTTTGGCAAGTTCCTAGTTCCATATTTCCCTCACATTGTGATCTCTTGGTTCTGACCCCAGGCCTCTGCCCATCCACTGGTATTCTCAGAGCTTCTATCCTCCAAACCTCTCAACGAGAACATGTAGCAACCAAAAATGCTGCCTTACCAGGGGGAACAAGGAACTTGTTGCTCAACCTCCTCAAACCATCTCTCTCTCCCTCTCCTCTGCTTTCTTCCCATCAAGTACTGGGATTGGTATAGGATTTTCCTCCTTCCTGTAATGAAACCCTCCTTCCCTCTTTCTGTGAAATTATAATGGACAGAATGTTGCAAGAAAGAAAACAGTTTACTGATAAGGGAACACATCAGAAGGTATCCCCCAAATATTATACCCATTGTATAGTGTAAAGAGGAAAAAAGCAAGGTGCAAACTGTATATACACTATCATCAGAAAGTATATAAAATATAGAGAGAAGAGCCTAGAATTATATACATTCAAATTTTAAATAAGTTTTGTTTTTAAATTATATGAACAAGATGCTATTATGGAGTTGCTTTTCAGCAACCACAACTCAGAACTTGAAAAATAATTCCACTTTTTTCTTATATATGTGATTTGTCAATTATTTTCTAATATTCCCAAACTCTTCTTATATATGTGATTTGTCAAATGCATTTCAACAGGTTGAAATCTTCACACTAATAATTTATATTCCTGTGACTGGGTATTTTAGTTTTATATAGATTCTTATAAAATACCTTATTTTGATTTCTAATAATAATCAGTAAAAGCATTTAGAAAAATATGTAGAAGATGATTCGTGAATACTGAGTAAATTCAGAAACCCCTAAACCTTCCTTCTCAGAGAAATGTTCCTTCCCATCCTAGATGTCTCTTTTAAAATACTCATCCATTCAAACGCCATTCAGTTTGTTTGAGTTTTATTTTGCATTGTTGAAAATAACTTATCTGTAACCAATATAGAGCCTATATAAAGTGTTTAAGAATAATTTTGGGGGGGGGACCTTATCTTTAATGGTAAACATAGGCAATCATCAGCCAATGTCCATTCTGTCTGAGATCTATAGTGCTAGAAGTAAACAAGCACGTCAAAGCTTGCATTTGAAACCAGACTCAATATACAAATCAAGAAGGATAGTGAGACAATCCCACGAGATGCTACTCATAATCTCGTATAACCACATGCACATTAGAACGTGTGCCATTTTGATTTTCTGAAGCCAAGAAAATTGCAGAGCCAAAAACTGTTCACGCTAGCGTCATAAAATAACAACAGGACACAAGACCTGATATTGACCAAATGTCTGGGACAAAGCAAACATCAGCTACGTCCTGAAATACCAGATAGTATTAGGGACCATACTTCAAATGAAATTTTGTAGTGAATGAAAGAAAGTGACACTTTTCACAGCAGGAAGTAAACTTGAAGAACTTCATCTTCAAGACAGGAATGGTAAATAAATTTTAGTGTTGATTATTAGTGGCTACATGGATTATGTTGAAAGAGATTGGGAGGACACATTTCAATTCCATGAGGAAGAGCTCTGTAAGAGATTGTCTGCTTTGGTTGTTAGAAGGGAGCATAGTTATGTTCATTCACAGACTATTTGCCATCCCTGCCCCAAGAGATGGGGATCTAAATAACCTTAAACGTAAATAGGTTTAAGAAGAGAATATATTCCAAGTAAGTTACAAAGTTAAAAATATTTGAGGTGCATCTCCAACCCTTCAAAGATATCCTAAAGGGCAAGCATGTCCTCTTACCCCTGGAGGCACCAGCAGCGGTAATATTGGAATGAAACATTGGTTTGACATCATGTGGCATTTCTTAAGTTTTTTACAATTATTTACCTTCCAGATAATCAGGAAAAACATTCTGAATCACTGACTGCAGGACATGAAGAATTTAACCATCAAGATGGGGAAAGAAATTAAAATGTACAAAGTATCACTTAATCTATCTCAAGAGAGACTATTTGCTTTAAAAATTGTATCCACTTTCTCAACATCCAGAAAATATAAGCAGGAATATTCACTGGTCATCAGACTCTAGGTATATAGTTAACATTGAGAACCAGCATCCACCATGTTTCACATATAAAAGACATTCAATATGGACCTGAGGACTGATAAATTCTGAAGATGCTTTTTAATCAAAACTCAAAATGCAATCAGTGAAAACATGTTTTGATAATTCTTGGGTATTTACTTTTTAAGTATGCTTAACAAATAGTCAAGGTGATAGTAAACCAGGTTTGCTTCTGGCTGCCCTTAAAATATTATTCACAGATTTATAACAAGTGCAATTTACTAATTGCTTTTGAGGACTGAGCAATATTTGGAAGGAAAGCTCTTCATTAGAATGTACATAAAAAATGATTATTTATGTAAGAAGATGTAGGTCTTTCTGAATGCATGAAATGTATCAATATGTAAACACTGTGGTGAGAGTATATATGCTCTACATTTCAACTTCTGTAGTATGAATTACCTTCAATTCTTTGACAGATTAGTTTTATGTAAGCAATTACTGCCTACATAGTAGATCATTTTGTTGACAATTTCTGAATTGTTCCTTGAAAAGAAAACGGAGATAATCAGATATACATACCAAAGAAAATCTAACTTTTCTTGTTAATGCCCAGGCAAAGCTACTTTAAAGGAAGACACTATATTGGGCGAAAAAGTGAGATTGTACTATAAGACATGATTGATTCGTTTTCTACCACAAGTGAATTGTCTTCATAATAACTTCATTAAAAACTTCCTCAGACTAACATTTGTGTATGTATACCTAGATTGGCATCAATGTAACTGATTGTTCAGTAAATGTTTAATGTTTTTAGGGAAAAATGAATCCCTCAGTATGCTTCGAATGTCATCGATTATCAAGTATATTTGCTGCAAAATTTAATTTCAATAAAAATGATAAATACCATATTCATAGATTTACAATAAAACGGGTCTGTTTTACTGCACAGTCTCTCGTTTTGTTTTACGGATTAAGATAAATGATTTCAAGAATGAAGACTTTAATGCTGCCAATAGATTGCAAAATTATTAAACATTGACAGTAACATTTAAGCTTTTCAACATCAAAAAAAAAAAAATTCTTAACAATAGATACAAACTTTCGGGAAGCAGTATTCCCCTCTGGTTACAAACCCTTAAAAATTCAATCATGTTGGTCTCACAAATACATGGCTTTCACCCCTATTCCCACCTCAATCCTTAAGAGTGAAGAAATAAGATGTGGGACAAGGACTCCAAGTTAGGATATGATGACAAGTTGCCACAGACCTGAAAACGGTGGCACCCTCATATCCTTGAACTTTTCAGAGGAAAAACTGCTTGTTAGAAGCATGATGGGCCCACCTAAAGCACATGAAAAATTGAAAATCTACCACTACTACAGCCACATAATGTGCCCCATCCCCACCCCTTACACTTCAGTTGTGCTTCAACTACTGTAGGGAATGTTGTTTTTGGTGGAGAAAGAGTAGTTTAATACTCTATCTTCTCTGGGGAACAAGTGCCTCTCACTCTTTGGCTCACCCATCTTTGCACTGGTCCTTTCTAACAAGCAAGAAAAAAACTGGTGAGGTAAGACTGCCCAAGTCTCTGTCCACTCTCAGAAGACCCACCAGGATCATCTAGGTTCCAGGCAAGCAGCATGGAGTAGGCTGTGTAGACTAGCTTTATTGACAGCCTTTGGAAGGCCTCTCCATTGGGTCCCCTGTCTTTACATCCTATGTCTTCCCACAAACAGGGTTAGTAAGTGCTTGGAAAAAGGAAGCCAAGATTTGGCTTGCCTCTAATCTAGGCAATGAGTAGTTGTAGCTCATGCACAGTCCTTTCAGTTCCCTAGATGGAGATCATGTAAGAGTATGGGGCCAAAGCTCAAGGATGGTTCAATCACCTTGAGTGCCTCACCTCTTCCTATAGCTACCTAGCATCAGGCTTCCAGTTCTGGTGACTAGATGAAGTTTCAGGATCCCAGACCTCTGCACCTTACTCCATTTGAGACATGGCCAACAAGAGCAACATTTACAACTTTTTTGTTTACAACACCCTTTAACTATTAAAAGCACAAGATACAGGAAGAAGTTCAACATAGAAAGTATTTATTATTTGTATTTCCAGTACATCAGTAATTTAGGAAAGAATCAGATACACATTTTTAATGAGGAAAAATTAAGCAACAGTTGTAACGAGATGAATTTTTCAAAGTGAAAGGAAAACAACCAAGTAATATGCCTTATCTGGATTCTGAAGGTGAACTGAGATTCTGCATGTGTACACATCAGTATCGTGAGATTCTCCTTTTAAATGTGCACTGAGTTTTCTTGATTATCAACAGAAAAACTTCTGAAGCATCCAAACTTACTTCATACATTAAGTTAGCAAATGAAGAAAGAAGAATACATGAATTTGAACTTGATTTTATTCAAAGACCCAGTCCTGGCATGGTCAGGCTCTAACTCTGAAAGTGTTTCCACTTTACCCTTAATGAGGCTATGCACAGAAGGTCTACCTAGTGCTGGCCTTCTCCAGTTCTATATGCTGAGAACCAATACACCAGCTCTATCTTGACCCAAATTTTAATAACTACAGATTCTGCTCTTCTATTACATGTAATTCTTTAAAAATTAGCAAAGATCTAAGAGAGCTTTGGTGCCTAAAATCTTCAGTGTTTTCTAACCTGAGGGATGTAGTCTTCAAGGGCACATCACCTTTCTCTTCCACCTTAGCTATTAACAACTGCTCTCCCTGACTTGTCCTTATTCTCATTTTTGGATATCCCCTCCCCAGGGATGGATTACCCAATAAGTAAGGTACACTGGGGCCTCATTGTGTTTACTTACAAATCCACAGTACGCAATGTCACATGATGTGGTGAAAAACAGGTACAGTGCAGTGCAGATACGTAAACACAAGGAAGCCTGTGCGTACCTTGTTTACTGATTAATCCGCCCCTGCCCCTGCCCTTCTCTCCTTTGTTAGTTTATCTTCTGGGAGAAATTAAGACTCTCCATAATTGTTATTACTGATAAATAATATAAAAAACCTGTCACACCTTCTGAAGGCATAGAATGACAAAAGCAAAACCCTTTGCAAATTCTGAGGGCTGTTAAAATGTTTGCTTGTTTTATTTCTCAACATAGTTGGAACAAAGGCATTTGTATCTTCTTCATGATTCAGAACCAAATTAGTTGACCTTTGTGGATCTCTGTTCCCTCATCCATAAAAGGAGGTAGGTCTACCACTAACACTGTATTAATTGACTAACTGACTGATTCAGTAGTTATTCTGCTGATCCAAAGAACTCCTAACAAACTGTAGGTAAAGAAACCAAAGATCTACATATTTGGATCCCCTGAGAACCACAGTAATAACCTATGAATGAAAATATCTTTAAAGAAATCTCCAATTAATGAAACTCTACAGACAATAAATCCTCATTATTATTCTTGCCTATGCTTTTCTATTCCCTAGTTAAACCTCCACCGACACCACCTCTCTTCCACTTAAGATGATCTTTTCTTGGTTGCTTGCAAAACAAAAGGGTTTTGCTATGTTACTAGAAAGAATGAACTCTAAAAAGTCGTCATAGGAAGCTGAATGTGAGCAATAATAAAGTGCTCTTTGTGTCGGCTCATGCTTCTAGCACATCATTTTATCACTCCAACTTTACAACTAAGAAAAGTCAGTGTTCTCTGGCCGTATGTGCATTAGGGAAATTTCCTTCTCTCAGTGCATACCCATGGCTCACGATAACCCGCTGCCGTTGAGTTGACCCTATACAGATCTAAAATGTGTTAAAGGAATTAGAAATTACATCAATAATCGAATTAAATGTAAAAATATTTTGTCCTATTTTTAATATTTTAGATATACCTACCTTTGCCAAAGAGTATAGTAAGGAAGGAACTGGTATTGCGGAAGACAAGCATTAAGAATTAAGGGCAGATTTCGCTGGTTAAAACTTGCAATTTTTATTCTTAATTAAAATGATTAATGAAAACATGAATTAATTTACTTATGATTCCTACAGTTTTCTCCTCGATCTTATAGGTGTCACTGTGACATAGTAATGCAGCATCTTGACAGCACTATATTTCCCTTAAAAGGTCAATGAGGTCCTCAGTTTCTCCAGCAATCAGACCTCTGAGTGTATGTATGTACATCTATTGTATGTAGGTTACTGAAAGTCTATTCGAATTAGGGCAATTCTCCTGGTAGCCAAAATTAACTCAGGTGACTATTTTAAATAGATCAAGTTCTAGGACAGCTGTGTAACATAATTAGAAACAAAATGGCTTGTGATTAACTATGATTTTATTAACTATTAGAGTCAAAAACTAAAAAAGATTTTTAACAATGCTTTGCTGTGGTATATTTCTTATGTCTTTTAAAATATTAAGTTTTCTGATTACAGTAGTTTTAATTTTTCCATCTAGTGGCTATTATTGTATCTAAGAGGTATATAAACAGTTTCTGAGAACAGTTAAAAAGGGACAAGTCATTAAAAATCAATTTGAATAATTTCTTCAAGGACAGTACTTGCAACTAGTTAGGAAACAAAACTAATTATTCCCTATCCTATACAATTAAAACACCGATTAAAGGCAAGAGATCAGAAGAGAGAGAACAGGTCATTTATTTCAATAACCAGACCTTGTGTCACCAACCACAGGGACCAAATGACCCCAGGGTGGGTCAATCCGGGCAGTAATACAGCCTTCAAAACATAATCACATTCACATACTCAATTGACAGCACAGACAGGACAGTGTGCTTTCCTAACAGAAGACAATCGTTTGCACGGTAGCATAATAAATAAACGCCTCTGCACTAAGACAGACACTATGAGGGAAACAGTTCTGAAAACAGTGTCTGTGGCTCACAAACACAAATCAGTTTGGAAATATCTTCCTAACTGAGGTATCCTTTCTAAGAAAAAAAAAAATTACTGGGAATTCATTTCAAAGGTTAGGGTCTTTAAAAATCAGAAAAGCAAGGTGCAGAGAATAGTTTTATTTTCTAATTTTATTCTAAAATACAAACAAGACTTCTTAGGATTATGTCAACATAATTCCTTGATGCATTTTTGTCTCTCAATTCCTAATATGAAAGTCATAAATATTAGGCTTGAAACAGCTGGCCTTTGATCAAAATAAACAGCACACAAAGAAAACGTGTTTTTGTTTTTTCTTTTTAGATTATCAGTTACACGAAACAAGCAATTATTAAGTACCTGGGCTTTTGAATTACGAAGCTTATAAAACAGCTCTACAATTACCAAAATCTCAAAGGCCAAAAAAGACAGTGGGAATTAAAAAATAATAATAAAAGATGTCTGAAGCACAACACTAAATCACATGAAACAACTTGGACAAGATTCTGACACAAAAATCGTAACTGAGATGAAGTTGAAAGAATATTTGAATTCGGCCCAGTTAAACCATGGTGCCACCAAAAATCTATTTCCTTTCCTAAACAAAACAAGTCATTTCAAAACTTTTAGGCCTTTAAAGTGTCTGAATTTCCTTTATTTGCCCATTATAAAAAGAACATTCTTATAGCAACAATGTGCTAGAAAAGAAAAACAAATCCGTGCAGGATACTGTAAGTACTCTTTATTACAGAGTACATCAAATACAGGAAGGCCCTTTCTAGAATTCTAGAACTTTTAGAATCACTTCACTCAAACTAAGACACAGTGAAGGAGGGAGAAAAAAAAAATCATAGTTTCCACCTTCAGGGGAAACGTCCATGAGTTTCTGAAAATGTGAGTAGAATGTGAGCAGCTTTTCAGACTAAAACATCAGTGCCTTGATCATTTCAAGTGCCTTAATTCTTGTAAAAAATTTAAGTCAATATTCCAGTTCCATGGTACTGTGCCATCCTTAAAAAGTGTAAGTAGTATGATTGTTTTAAAAAAATTCTCTTTTCCTAGAGAACAACTATGATGGCTGCACTTAAGGTAGTCTGTTGGAAAAGGATGAGAAATGTCAGAGTCTGTCCAAGTGTAACAAGTATTAGAATAATGAGAGATTTAAGAGTTAGAGCAGAAAATAATTTTTAGGTCCCAAACTCACTACCATAATTAACCTTAAGCAAATTAACAAAAACCCATCATTACTAAAATCTGTTCACTTTGTCTAAGTAATGCTAACATGATCATGGAGTGGTGAAATCTCTGGGGCACACACCCCTCAGAACCACCGTAAGGGCTCCCAGCTACAAGGTTAGTGTGCAACGTTTACTTTAACAGATTCTGCAGCATGGCCGTCGCGTACGTGGGCCTAGCCTGTCTGCTCTCAATCGCGTTCTGAAGATACTGGATGCCTCCGCAGCGTTCCCAAATTTCTTCAAACTGTCTTGGCAAAATCTCAGCACCACGCTTTCGAGTGAGGCCTGTCTCTTCAAGATTCAGCTCACACATCTCCATGTCATCCTTACCTGCGTATACGAGACGTCGGAAAATTACCATATCTCTTTTCAGTACCATTTCTTGTAACTTTATTCCTGAAATACTATCAATTTTCATAGATTTAGAGAAGCTCTTAGTTTGTAACTTTTAAGATTTTATTTTCTCCCTCTAAGATATCTGCTTAATAAATTCACTAGAGATAATCTGAATCTGCCTCCTACCCAGAAGGACCCTTTCAAAATTTACTAACACTGCAGTTAATCAAATTATTGGGGTTAATAAAAAAATTCCACATTCCCTCAAGCCATTAAAAATCAACTGATATAATTAATATGATGAAAAGTTTCTTAGGACGTAAACAAGTTTCTGTGTTCTTTACAAGGACACAATAAAATCCAAGCGATTTCACATTATAAATCAGTTAATCCTCAATTAACTGAAAATGTGATTTAACTGCAAAACTCCACCGCATCAATCCTGAAATTTAATGAACTATTACACATACACTAGAATGTTTCATTTGGAGGGTTTATAATCCATTTTTGTTTTATAATTTTTTCATGTGAATCATACACACCAGCCACAAGAAGGATGGGTGGCTTGTCAGGGTGGAGTTCCATCTGCCGGGCAATCCATGGTCCATCAAAATGAGCGTACCACCAGCCTTTTTTCTTACTCTGTGGGTCTTTGTACTGGTCTGCAGGGCGGATGAATGGGATGCGAAAGAAGCGCTGCTGTCGGTTCATTTCAATCTCCTGCTGCCTGGCAGGAAGCTGAGCCACTGGGTTCTGTTGAGCTATTATACAGAACAAGGGAAGTTACACTAGCAGCCCAAGGGAGGTAGCAAACAGCCTTTAATCCTAAAATGAACCAAGAAAATATTTCGAAAAAGGAAGAAGAGAGGTTCCTAACAGTAAATTTAAAACAAAATGTAAATGTTAACTGACTATAAATGAATACAATTTAGAGTGTGATTCTTTCCCTGGCATTGAAAACACACACACTCACTCACACACACACTCACTCACACACACACACACCAACCACCACCAACAACCCCTTAGCGGATTCCCATAAGTGCACAGTTTTTAGTAGTAACCTAAAATAAACTCACGTGGTCAGAAGGAAAACTGGTATTATTTACTAGATTTATATGTTTCCTCCAAAGAGTTTATTCGAAGGTTGCAGCATAACATTTATTGGACTAATTACAGTAAAATAAAAAGAACAATAATTTCCAAAATACAAAGGATATAAATATTTATCAGTGTAACCACAGTTTCCACAAAAAGAAAACATATAAAATCTTTCATTTACCAAGTAATTTTGTTTTTTAAAATGGTCAACCTAATGTAAATGTCTTAATGCTATTTAGACAACTTAATGACCCCCCAAAAAAGATTGTAACAGTAAGTGTGGCCTTCCCCTCAAAGATACTTACTTACTCTGAAATTAACTTTTTCTTGGAATAAAATCCACTGAAGTAAGTGGAAAGTGTATATTTGGTTCTCTTCACCAATAGAAAAGTCCTTGCTTTTCTGCTGGTACTGGGAAGTGCACTCATATCAAACTTTCTTCCATTGTTCAATTTTCATTACTGAATAGTTGGGTTTTTATTTTATCTGCAAATGTAAATATTTCCCTGGGGCAATGACTTTACATCTTTAGCAGCATATTTTTGTAAGCCTGTTAATACGATTTATACTCACAACTTTAAAAGTAGACCAACCATTTATTGGAGCTCAATTAAGAATCTCATTGTGAAAAGCTAAGTATGTCAATGAAAAATTATATAATATATCCAATATATGTCAATAATAGTCACATGGCTTTTGTGACAATTTCCAAATACTGAAAGGATGAAAATACTCTTATTCTACTTTTTACATCAAGAAATAGCAAAAGCTTTATAGCAGCTGAATTTTTTTGCAAACCAGAGAAAGCAAAAAGCAGGTAGCAAAGCTACGCCCCTGAGAGAAAGACGCCCAGTTTTGTTAGTGACTTTAAAAAGCCCCATCACCTTTAGCATATTAACAGAGATGTGTCTAATTCTTTTGTTTCTGGCCCCTCACAGTGACTTAAAGTCTTTCCATTTCAAGTTTTAAAAAATTACCTACTTTGCAGACAAATACACTAACTCAAAAACGAAGATAATTCCAAAGGGTAAAAAAATAACCTTTCCCTCCCTCTTCAGTAGTGAATACAAATTCAATGTCCACATGAGAGATAACTTACTATGATACTGATGGTCACCCATGATTTAATACTACTTTTTTTCTTTTATAATTTAAAGGTATATAGAAAATGACAGCCTCCTGTAACTAAATACATTGGGTAAGACTAAAAAACTAAAAGGAAAGTCTCTGACAGCTTTTTCTCCTGATGTGAGAACTGAAATTTTGTTGGGGAAGCTTGGAAACTAATATCCAACTGGGAAAGTACAAAAATAAAGACATTAAAAGCCTGACGCTAAACTTCTAAACTGTTTCACATCCAACTGAGCTGTCTTCAAAAGTGTGAAATAAGTTTCAAATGTAGCACTGTAAATTATAAGAAACAAAAAAAGGCCCAACTAGTTGGTAATTAAATACACTATTATATCCAAATCATTACTGCTCAACTGATTGTAGAAGCAATTTACTATACATTAAGGTGGCTCAAACCTTTTCAATGATCAAAGAATGTGCACCATAGGAAGCTAGTAAAATTAACAGAATAATCTCCTCTCCCTATTATCATACAAAACTGAAATCTCTTTGAACAGAAATATGCTATCACGGTGTTTGAAAATAGTGTTTGCAACGAGTACCTAAAGTTAGTCTTTATTCTAAAAGATCAACTGCTTTACTAAGAGGGTTTTGCTACAATAAGAATGATATGTAATCACAGTTTAAAATGCTAGTTATTTTTTAAAAGGAAGTAATTGATAAGACAATACATTAGATTTTGTTTTGCATATATAAAAATATTTTGGAGAGTTTTAATGTGATCTAATAAAAGCAACGTCTCAAATTAAAATATATTTGAGTATAGATAAACCAACATTAATGCTCTACTCTTAAAATTGTAGCAAAACAGAAT
Source organism: Loxodonta africana (assembly GCF_030014295.1). Lineage (NCBI taxonomy): Eukaryota > Metazoa > Chordata > Mammalia > Proboscidea > Elephantidae > Loxodonta > Loxodonta africana. The sequence continues at coordinate 137,566,123 of NC_087342.1, read as the reverse complement.
TTAATAGGCATTAGTACTTTATAAAGTATTTTTAACCCATCTTCCAGTTAGCTCATAAATTACCACCCTTTGACTTACGTGAACTGTTCAAAAATGGCGCAAAATCTGTGAACAAATATTTTATGTTGAAGAAAAGATAAAAATGCCAAAACTATTAAATGAGCATTGTTCTAATTTATAAAGCTTTCTCATCAACAGAGGTGATGCTGTAGGCTATCCAATCAATAAGCCAAAAACTCTCAAAATTAACTACAAGTAGGTGCTGCTTTCTGACTTTTTTAAAGCTATTTGATTATGTTTTTGATAATTCTGCATCATGCACACATGAATGGGATCAAAATTCTAAAGTTAAATTTCATTTCAAATTTTGTGACACAGTACCACCCAAAACAAAAACCCAACACAATGAGTTAATAATAGACATTATAACCAAACAAAAAAACTCATTGCGTCAATTCCGACCCACAGCAGCCCTAGAGGACAGAGTAAAATTGCCCCGTAGGGTTTCCAAGGAGCGCCTGGTGGATTCAAACTGGTTAGAAGCCATAGCTCTTAACCACTACGCCACCAGAGCTTATTAAAAAAAAAAAAAAAAATTTTTTTTTTTTTTAGAGCATATAAAAAAATACTACTAGAATTTTCATAGGAAAAAAAGGAAATAACTTCTAAATTCATCAGAAAACTATATTCTTTAGTCAAGAAAAAGCATTTGCTACTCTCATCATTCACACACACAGTATGTTTTAATCTCTTCAAATAGCTAAATCTTAAACTCAGAACGTTTTTATTTCAGAAACTATAAAAGTACTTTTCAACATCCTTGTGTTAAGCAACTAAATATTACATTTACTGGGTAATTGGTCACCTCCCAAAAAATTATTTCTGAAAATCTCTTTCTACAGTCAATGAAATGAGAATATGCTCAACCAGTAAAGCCAACAGGAAGAGGGTAGGAGGCTCCTTACTCATTATTACAAGAATTTACCGTGATTTGTCAATGTAACAAAGTCGATAATACCAATTTATATTTTTGTTAATCTAAAGTTGCCATTATTTTATTTTCTCAAACATAATGAATTCTAGTCCTTCTAATTAACAGACTACACAGAAGTTCGTTTTAAAGGGTGATTAGCTGTCCCATTAGGAAGCAACCCAAGTATAGTTTTTTTTTTCTACTGAGCTATTCAGTTACCTTGATGCTTTTCACCTTTCTTTTTAGCTATACTTCTGTGTCAAAAAGAATTTTCTATGAAATAAATAAATAAATATAGAGAAAAACATGATAAGTACTTTCCAGAGTAGAGGTTACCTTTATCCTGAAAATGGTCCATAATCAAATTCTCTCAAGGCTCAATATATGTGTATTGTACGCAAAAACATGTGGATTGTGTTCACATATAAATCCTGAATTCCTTCATATACCTGGACGGAACTCTCAGGGAATTTTCTTTACCAACTCTTTTGTTCTTCCAAATAGTACATTAGGGTTGGAAACAATATACCAATCAGCAAGTTGAGCCAGGCAGTATTGCTCCTTTTTGGGGGAAGCTGGACGAGTAAGGTATCAAACTCTGATTTAAAAATACAACTAAATCCTTTGTATATGCATTAAACACTTGTGTGCCAAATATAACAGCATAATCTTTTTTTTAAAGAAATGCCATAATTCAGATAAATTTGAAATATTAGGTTGCACCATATGAAATGTCGGATTTTTTTTTTGAAGGCAATGTAAAAACATCAGAAATTGAGACAAAACAAATTTATTTAATCAAAATATGCTCCATTATGTTCAATTATCTTGTGCCAACATGATATTAAATTATATACCCCTCTTTTAAAAAACTTTTCATCTTTTCTGACTATAAACTGCTCAAATGCTTCAACTACAGCTTCTTGATTTGGGAATCTTTTATTAGGTATGAAGAGTTCCAAGTGTTTGAAAAGGTGGTAATCCATTGGGGAGATGTCAGGTGAGTACGGTGGGTACAGGAGAATCCCATGACCTAGCTCCGTTAATTTTCGAGGCATGGTTTGAGAAGTGTGTGGTTGTGCATCGTCATGCAACAGACCTGATCCATCTCTGGTGGACCAGTCTTGTCTGTTATGATCTCAATTTTCCAAGTATACAATCAATTTCCTAACAGTATGAGCTTGCACTGACTGCCCTTGTTGCAAAAAAGAATAATGGATTATGCCTTTTGCGAAGTACCATACAGTCACCGTAACCTTTTTTGCGTGCAGTGGTTGTTTTGGGTAATGTCTTGGAGACTGCTCTGCATCTAACCGTTGCCCAGATCATGTATTATCATCAAACAGTGTCCATTTCTCATCACAAGTACTGATACATTGCAAAAAAAAAAAAAAGGCTCATTTTTGTTGTTGATGAGTAGCACGGAGCACACCTCTAAACATCGCAGTTACTGATTTACCGTCAATTCACGTGAAACCCATTTGTCCAACTTTTTCACTTTTTTGAAAACACTCAAACAGTGGCAAACGGTCATAGGAGATATACTCCCAAGTCTGCTGCAAGACTTCTGTTGGTCGAGAGTTGCTTTCCACCAATTCTGTCAATCCATCTTCATTTATGACAGATTTTGGTTTTCCTCAAGGCTCATTTTGAAGGCTGTCTCCAGAGAGAAATTTGTGAAACCACGACTTATCATTCACTGGTTAGCAACACCCTCTCCAAATGACAAACTGATGTTATCCTCAGCCTCAGTTGCATTATTCCCTAATTTGAATGCATACCAAAAAAAGCAGTCATGATTGTTCAACAGCCACCCTATTATTGAAGGGTAAAAAAAATCAATGCTTACACAAGAATCACCTAGAAAATAAAGTCAATGACTACGAAAGCTAGCCTAGTAACACGAGATGATGTAACCTAACACCCACTTACTCTAACACGTCTAATCGGGATTCAAAAACAATCCCCCTCGAATCCAACATTTCATGTGGTACATCCTAATAGGACATATCACAAGTGGGTGAGCTAAAGGCTCCAATTAGCATATTACAGGTAAAAAATAATGATAGCTCATTGCCATTTTTACCAAACAAATGTAACTGTATTCTGAAACTCAGCACACAGATAGTGAACAGGTATTACAGAGGCAAATTTTTCAACTTGAGAAGAAAGCGGTGGTCACAAGATCAATATTTACAGGGTCCTCCACCAGCCAATTTTGAGACTGTCAAAACAGTCATGTGCTACATGATGTCCATTCAGGCAACAACCATACCTCCATGGTTCCAAAAGGTTTTTTTGTTTTGTTTTAAGGGAAAGCAGCTCTCCTTTTGTTTATTATTTCCCCCTAGTGGTTTTAAACACCCTAAACCCCCAGAGTGAAGGAGCAGCGGGGCTCCAGGGCACATCTCTATTCCTCAGCACCTCCTCCCCCTCCTCCTTGCTTCATTCACTAGTCCTGCAGTGGTTCACTCCCAGTATAGGACAGGCACTGCCTGGGCTTCTCCCCTCCTGCCAGAGCAGTGGCAGGGTCGCCTGCAGTCCTGGGCACTCGTGGGGACACATGATCAGGAAGTGGCTGCACCAACAGGGCTGCACAGCCAGGGCTACCACCGCCAGCCACACTCCCAGAACCTGCACACCCCTTCTCCGTGGCCACCTCTCCATACCCCCCTCTCCGTGACCCACCGCCTGGTGCCTCAGTCTGTGCAAAGTCCCAATCCGGGTGCCAGCACAGGCCCCACTCAGCTGGTGGCTGCATGCCAGGCAAGGCTGGCCTCCTGTATCCAGTGGAGACAGCCCCTGGGCTTTGTCTAGCTGGCTCCCATAAGGTTTAATATAATAGGCTTTAAGGAGATTTAACTATGGATTTTACCAGGACTGCCTGTATATAAAACAGTGTTCGCACAACACCCAAATCACATAACATCCTGTTTCACAAAATGTATCATGGAGGTTAAGTGACCTATGACTATGTGTCAATATGCCCCTCCACACTGTTATAGTCTGACTAATCGCTGGCATTAAATCTCCCTTATTAATAACAATATTTTCCTTACTCAATCTACTCTTTTCAACAACTTAAAAACACTTTTATTCAAACATTATCTACCTGAGAAGTAGTAAAAGAAACAAAAATTAACTAAGAGTTATTTTCTAACAACTCGGATCATGCATTGCTAAACTGTACTGTCGAGTGTTGAGACTATATCCCTTAAACAACAAAGACATTAAATCTACTGTCACCTTGATGTCAACCAGAATTAATATGCTTAAAAGTAGCAGGTTGAACAAATCAAATTCTAATTCTTGCTTTTAAGATTGAAAATTACTACTCATACGTCACAGGTTATTTTCAACCGATGTTGAAGCTAGTGCATGCTTCTCCTAGGTTGTGGCTATCCTGCTCCATATTCCAATTTCAAGTATACCACTTTGCTTTTTTCATCACTAAGTAACAAAATGCATTTTAGGGTCCCAGTCAGAAATTCAGGTCTTGGCCTAGACAAACCTCTAGTCTGAACCAAAGAGATATTTTTTACTCTTTCATTGTCACAATATTGTAAAATAACGTTTGCAGTAAACATTCTTCTTTGTTTAAACAAAGGAATTAGAATTTTAATGGCAAACACATAAACCAATTCTTTTCTTCTTCTGGGAGGGAGAGGAAGGTACTTATGTCTACATATAAAAGAGATAATAACACTTGGGTATTTCAGGGAAACAACTCTAAAAACTGAGCCACATTTTTTAAAAAATTAAGAAAAAATTTTAAAAAGATCTTTTTTGGCAAGTGTGAAAATAATTCATTTTCATATATAAAATTCATTTCACCTGTAAAGTAGAAGATTCATAGTAATCTTTACATTTTCACATGTCATCTTTATGTATGGGTGTATACATGATAAAAGTATGTGTTCACAGCCATACTGCATAACCTCTTCAGTAGATAAGAAAATTCTTACCTCTAGAATTTATTTTAACAAATAAATTCAGCATTTCTAAGCTGATACGGCATATTCTATTGAATATTTAAATACATATTCAATAGAAATAATATTTATAAAAGACTGGTCATTATACTCGTGTTAGGTTCAGTGAGTCACAGTTCTACAGTAAGAGAAAATTTATGTGAGTGTTTTACCCAAATGTCTTATTATATGCATTTATGTACATACACTTTGGAACATTTAAAAATACAGATTTGTTTTTACCATAGTCAGTAACAGACTTTGGGGCACGTTGCTCTGTTTCAGTATTTCTCTTCTTGTTCTTGGATTTCCAAGCATGATACACTTTTAGTCTCCTGTGAAATTCTTCTCGGCAAGCTGCCAGGAGCTCAATATCTATCAAGTAAATAGAAAGAGCCAAAAAAAAAAAAAATCACCATTTTAACTAAATCATCTTACCTTAATTATCCTGTGGCATAAACGTTTTTATTTTTAAATAGTATAAAGTCAAAGGTACATTAATTGTTGATAGAGACGAACTTTGTGTGGTAGCATTATCTTTATATTTATAGGGCACTTTCTTATACTTTATTACTATCTTACATAATTTGCTCCACACAAAAACTTTGGACCAAATAGTTTTTTTTATAGATAAGGAAAGTGAAAGAGGGGTTAAGTGACTTGTCCAAGGCCACAAGACCTTCACAATAGAATAAAAAGTCACTGTGCTCAATTACAAGTTATAGCTACATGCAACACATCTTTTTTATTGTTGCTGTTGTCTGTAATTATGTTGATACATTCAGTGAGGGAGGAAAAAACAGTGAGGAATTCGGTACAACTATGACACCTAATTTCCTGGTCGTAGCATGCTGAATTCAAACAAGAAAACAATTACATGGGATCCTCTGGATATGATATTTTACTCTAATTGTTCTCTTAGAAGAAAAATAGCTTTACAAAGAAAGGACTTCCACAGTCTGTTGTTCCTTTGCATTCATGGATCAAAATATTCAGATATTAAATATTTAACTATTATGAATAACATTAGAAGAGCCAGTCATTAATATAACCCAAACCATAATTTGTCTTCGCTCTTCCCCTCCAACCTATGCAAGAAATAGGCAAAATACATTTAACAAGCGTATCTCTCTTTTACCTTTGTGAATAAGCTAGGTCTTCATTTAAAGGGGAGAGTAACAAAGAGACTAGCTTAAGCTAATTTATACAACAACAACTAAAACAAAATAGCACTCCAATCCAGGTATCTGCTTCATCCGCTATGGAGCCCTCCCCCGCTGTAATCCTCTCCATACACTTACCACAAGACGTATTAATGGTATCACGTAGCTCTGCATATTTCCATTTACTAAGGTCATGTTTCTTGGTACCAGCAGCTGCCTTGGTGGCTTGTACAGCAGGACCTCTGTAATTATTATATATTTTTTACTATTTAAACTAGAAAAATGAATGTAATGTTGACTACAGAGGCAGAAAAGTGAGCATAAATTTGAGAAATGAAAATAACTACTAGAAAAACACTTAATCATTTCTGTACCCTCGACAGATGAGATTAAAGAATGGTATACTAAAAGATGGCCAGGTGTAAATTAAAATTTTCCAGCACTCCTTTTAACAGCCATGTTAGGTTTTAAATGAGAACTTTTGATTCCAATATTCTATACCATGGACTTCCCCCAGACTCCAATTTAAATGTTATTTACTGATGCTGATGGATATATGAACATCCGAAGTTAAAAAATACATTTAGATATATTTCTCAAAATCAAAAAAGAAATGCTCAACATACTTGGAAGATCACTAGAAGCACATTAATGGTTTACGAGCCACCAGGCCACACAGCACAACCATCTGGAGAGCCCAGTGAAAGCTACAGATGGCCAACCTCCACCCATGTCTACTGGCTCAGAGTCTTCTGGGCACCCAGATGTTTGCAGGGTCCACAGATGAGTCATTAAAGGTAGGATAAAAGAGCTACTGGAAACCTAAAACTCCTGACTTTTTAACCTCACTGTGAAAGAACACTTAGAAAAGTTATATAAGCAGATAATAACCACACGCTCACAGCTAGTGAGTAACGATATGACCACAGGGAGCAGTTTTAGGTCAGGAGGCAGAAACAGAAATTTCAAAGAGCGTAAGTGGTGTATCTTGTCCCATTTAAGTAGGAACAGTTGTGTGGGTGAAAAGGAAAGAAAATCTAAAGCACACACTGAAGTGGAATGAACTCGACTGTTTTACAACAGTGCTACTCAGGGCTTAAGGCTTGTTTTTATATATATAAGCTGAGATCCTTATTTGGCGAATATGGTAACAACTTCTTTTCTGTAACACTGAACATTATTTTCCAACAAAAGATTATGCTCTCACATATAAGACACTCAATGAATAAGCTGCAAACAGATTTTTAAACTCAACACCAACAAAGGAAGAATCGAAACACCACATTTCAAGATATGAAAAGAAGATGATACAAATATTTAAAGAATTAAATAACTAAAATATTGCTTCTCAGTTATCACACAAGGAATTTCTCCTTTATCATCTGCTTACTACTTGGAAAACTTTCTCTCATAGAGGGAGAAGGTAAAATATCTGAAAATGAGCTCATTTATACACAGATTTTCTCATCATTTTACGTTTTGAAAGAAATAAGTAATCCTGGCAAACTATCAAAACACAGACATTTAATGAGACACACGTTACCGAAAAACTTTGTTCCTAAAGTGAAACCATTCCTTCAATATTAAGCCTAACAATGAAACAAATAAGGTGTCTTCGAATCTTTGAAAGGCCTATTTATGCCTTCATTTTAGAGAATTAAAAAAATAGCATACTTCACCTTCCACCCACTGCCGTTGAGTCGATTCCAACTCATAGCGACCCTATAGGACACAGTAGAGCTGCCCCACAGAGTTTCCAAGGAGCACCTGGCAGATTCGAACTGCCGACCTTTTGGTTAGCAGCCGTAGCACTTAACCACTATGCCACCAGGGTTTCCTACTTCACCTTATGTACTTAAAAAGTGTCAGACATGGTTGTTGTTAGTCACATATAAGACTGGCTAAAGAATGATGTGTGGCCATTAGTCCTTCCTGCATTTTTACGGTTAAAATCTGTTTTAGGTTTATTGCATAACCTATACTTTTCATAAGCTTGAGATTAGCCATTTTCCATGTAGCTTTTTGTTCTTGTTTTGCTCAAAAAGTGCCAGCTGTGTGTCAGCAAGGTCTCTCTGTTACCCTTAACAATAAATTATGCTTTAACATTTATTCAATACTCTCTTTTTTTCTCTCCTGCATCCCTAAACCACTATTCAATAAACAAAAAATTTTTTCTAGCACTTCCGGGAGTCTTTTCTAAGAGAGTAGCTGAAAATTATTATAGCTTTTCTCTTCTTTTGAAAAAGAAAAGTTAATTTACATTATATGCAGTTTTATAGATTGGCAGAATATACATGTGTTCTGATACTTTTAAAAAATAGCAATGAATTCAAATTATTATTTCTTAAAATACAGTCTTGATATTAACTTTTCATTCATATCACTTCAAACAAAAATACATTTGCTAAAAAACATATGCAGCATCCTAGGAAGTACATGAATGCAATGCACTTAAATGCATTTTTCCCCCACGTCTAAGTTATTAAAATAGTAAAATAAAGATGCAATTTACTGATTACTTGGATTGGTTATAAAGGCAATCATGTAAATGACAGGATAAGGTAGTAGCAAAATTAACTTCTGATTTTTAAAAACATATTAATTTAATATTTTAATTAATTTTGCAACTTTAAAATCAGCAGTTAAAATTGTTATTGATTCATATCCATTTATAGAGGTAATGGACCAGATCCTGCTGGGGTTGTATTATTCCTTGGAGGCTCATTTTACACCAGTGGTTTTTAAACTGTGTGCTTTGATGCAGAGCCCCTCAGGATCTACACTCTTCCTCTTCATCCCCTTCAACTAGGCACAGAGGTTCCCAAACCAGGGTCAATACCAACCCTAGGGGGGGAGTTTCAAAATACTCGTTTTGTCACAATTCAAGAGAAGGTCCCTTGACATGAGATTGAGTTGGTGGGGCCAGTGATAATCAGGATAGTACCACGAACAAGGAATTTCCCATCCAAAAGGTTAACGGTATTCCCATTGAGAAACACTGATTCAGAGGACAATGTTTATCTTTTTCTGTTTGGGGAGGGATGAAAGGGGAATATTTTTCATACAGAACATTTACACGAAAGGAGTAGACTATTCATATATCAGGTTCTGGTCCAAGTAATCAAAAGTGATTTAAAAATATGATTTTGAGGTGTTCATTTATCTCCCAAATTACACTGAACTAACCTACTCAAAATTTCTGACATTTCTTTGGCCATTTGTTCCCTATTAAAAAAATAACAACATATCATGGTTACATAGATTACTTAAAAGAGCATGTTCAGTAGGATTATTGACTTATTAACCATTTACAATTATTTTACTCTGTAAAATCAATAATATAAAATACAGCAAAATTTTTGTTTAAATCCAGTTGAAGTTATTTGAACATGTCCCCATTTTAGCAGCAAGGAGCTTTTAGATAAAATCTCATGAGCGCCATGCTTATGTAGTATTTTTATGTATAGAATATAAATAGCATTTTCTAATTGCATACGGGAAAGTAGGCAGTGTACACATTCTATACAAGGATTTTTGAACTGGAGTTGCTTAATAAATATTAATTAGACAAGGCATAAAGGTGATAAACCAAGCTGATGTATTTTACAGTGTCAAGAGTTTAAATAAGACTGATAAATTCAAAGCTGTAACATTCTAAATCAAAGCATGCTTTAAAAAAAAAAAAGTACACGATGTTCTTGTTAAATTAAATATCTGAAGCATTCTGACCTTGCAAGCCACATTTCCCAAAGGCAAAAACTTATTTTTCTTTTATTGCCCAAGAGAGTATAACTTTTCTCAATATTTGTTTAATTCTCTGGAATATACTCGAAGTTTCATTATTCATCAACACTTCATTAACTTCATTATTTTATTTTCCTGCCCTTTGCTCTCTTCCTTCCGTAATTAATTATTTTCTTACTTATTCTATTCCTCTGAGTCTGGTAACCTCAATACCTTACAAATCAGTAAAAATCCTAAGAAAAGAAAGATGGGTATGTTTGCTTTTTTTTTTTATATCATAGTTTCCTGGATGCCTGCCACCAGCTGGGACCCTGACTATCAAGGAGGGGAGGGCTCCTGTATGCCAATGTCCTTGTAACCAACATTGGCTACAATCGGGTACTGATGTAGGTCTATCCAAGCAAACACACAGAGGAAAAGTAATATTTCAAAACTATTGATCGTGGACAACACACACAAAATAAAATACACAAATATAACTGAATAAAAACTATCTTTTGATAACAAGTCTATCAATCTCTCTTTAAACTTGCAGTTTCTCAGAATTTTGTAATTTCCAAACTCAGGGTAATTGTGATCAATATTTTTAATTCTAGCATCACCTCTCCTCACAATTTCGGTCCCAGTATCCGAGAGAATCTCTGTTTTTACCATCTCTTTCTCCTGGAGGTTCCTCTATTTCTTTTCCCACAGCAGGTTTCAAGGAATCCCTAGCCTTTCAGAGCATTTTCCACTTGGTCTGCTGACCTCACACAGAATTCTCCTTCTGCCCAGACACTATACTGGATGACAATTGCTACGGATTCAACACTCCACCTGATCCTATGTTACTGCAATAGGCACTACACCAAACACATTGGATAGAAATGGTTCATGCCTCCAGATGCTATTTTCTTTTTCTGATTTTACCAAACTATATTCAAATGCTCACAATTTTACCTTAAATATGAGTTGCAAGGTTTATTTTAATTAATTTCTATTTAGTTCAAGCTTAAATGGTAACTACATAGCAGGTGTTCTTATGGAGGGCAATGGTGCCCCCAGGAAACATGATGGTGGCATGATGGTCACAACAATGCTGTAAAAGTGCACTTCTGGCATTTGCTGAGGTTGGGCAGAGATGCCAGGTGTTCTGTACAAGAAAGAACTGTCCCATGTCCCACATGACTTCACCATGTCCACCAGATATACAGGTGAAATATGTATATACATAATGTTTACATGTAAACAAAGCCTTACAAGTACTTTTTTTTTTTTGCATGGTTTTAATATTCACAGAATTTTTCTAGGAATGTAACTACTGTTTAATTGAGAAGAGGCCGTATGTTGCTTCATTCAAAACTTTACAAAGGATTGTTCATAATTTCATGACATTTGAGTAAATAATACAACAGGAGCGTATCAATCTGCATTTGTAGTTGTCAAATTCATGGTGAGTCTATGTATAAATAAAAGCATCTGATTAATTATGTCTTCTTCTGTGGTTGTGCATAAGCACTTTCATATTAAAATAGATATTATTATAAATTTATATACTTTCAGTTCTCCTCTACATGTATTATTTGGAGGGGAGATTATTTATGTAGGTCCTATCATTTTTAAAACATTTGTTATTGATATTGGGAACTATGGAGTCTAGAACCATTGCTAAAAAGTAGCAGTTGAGGCCCTTAAATCTGTTAAAAATCAGGTTTTATATGTACTACAAATATTACTTGGATTCCCTTTCTATGGGGAGATTTTTATAATAAAAAGATACTTCAGTGTCAAATTTAGTATTACATTTATAACTTACGATTATGACATAGTTTGGATATTAGTAGAATGAAATATCATATATTAAAAACTAAGCTTCTATTACTCAAACATTTTAAGTACTTTATTTATTCTTATTCATATCCTCATACCTGCTTCAATAAAGGTGTGTAAGGTAAGGAATAACTAAAAACACATAGAAGATAATGAGTGTTGAAGTTTAAACAAAGTTAGAAAACACAAAGAAGGAAACCAAATCATGAATGATTGTGACTGAATGCTATACAGGAGCATTAAACATTTGCCTTGGCCAAGAAAATAATGAGTTATATCCTTCTCTTTATCAAATAAAGGAAATAATTTAAATTTTACTTCAATGAGGAAACTAATTCTCCTACAAAAGCATCCCCATCCTATTTTAAAAAGTTCAAAAGACGAAATGAAGTTTTAAAAGAGGGAAATGACATACGGTGTCATTTTGGGTCTTGCTCCATCATTTCTGTGAAAAGAATATATTGTAATTAAAACCATAAACTCTGAATTGTGAAAATTTTTATTGTAAAAATTTGTGTTTCAATTTCTTAACTTACTGATTTTAAAACTCCACTAATCAAGTATAAGGTAAGAATTTTATATATTTTTAAATCTTTATTAAAAATGATTAGGAAAGAATGAATTAAAGGGGTTCAATTCAATGAAAATTAAAGGAAAATATTATATCTAGGTTAGTAAATTCGTATGTAGTGAGATTTTGAACAACAGAATCTGGAAATTACTTTATAATTTTAAGTAATTTGAAATCCTTACTTTGCATAAAGGATCATATGTATAATTGATTGAGATTACATTTTAAAACAGACTATATATGTGGAAAACAATTCTTACTTAGAAATTACTGGATGGGAATCCAAGCTGAAAAAGTAACTTAAAATTGTTTACTGCAGCAGAATCCATATAAATATTTACTTTTTAATCCATCAAAGAACCCAAGAACATTTTAATGCTACATGTTAAGAACAGGTTTACTTAGAGAGTTCTAACTAATAAACAGTTATAGGAAAAATTTAGTGCTAACAAAGGTAAAATAAGCATTTTGAAATGTTTAGTTACAGCCCACTAAAGTAAGACAAAATTATCAAGCATGGAAAATCTGTATAGAACATTACCCATAACGAAGTGCTAAAGCTTGTAGTGCTGTTCCTGTCAGCTGCTGTTGGGTTGATTCTGACTCATGACAACCCCATATGTACAGAGTATAAAATAACCACTAGGTTCAAAAGGGAAGGAACTCACGAGGACATGAAGGGCCAGGGAAAGCTTTGTGAAGATTTAAACAGGCATTCCAGAGGAGGGGAACACATCCCTAGACTGTACCACAGGAGAGCAAAAACTCTTCTGCCTCTCAAGGTCTTAACGGCGAGAATGGTTCCTAATTACTTAGCAGTGGGCCGTAAGGTAGTTAATTCTGCTTAGCTTAAATCACAGATACTTATCATTTATATTAAAGGTCCTAAATGGTCCACGCTTTCTCAGAGACCACCTACCCCGGGAGAAGTGCACCTTTCTGAAGATGGAAGGAGTCTACATATGAGCCAGTATCTTGTACATACCATATGGAATGACACGGGGTACAGCTTAATATTTCAGATTTTTAAACATAAAATTTGGTCATACAAGTACTAAGAATGACTCCATCGATGAGCCCCTTAGAAATGAACTTCAGTCATAATAAAGCCAGCTCTGTCGACTGCAGTACTTCCTCACAGACACTAAGAATAGCAGCTATAAAAGCTTGGTTTGTTTAACAACCTGGAATAGTCACCCTTGTCAGAAGATACACAAAGGCTCCCAGCCATTCTGACATAACACAGGAGGGAGGAATGGAACAGCAGTGAGCTGAGTCTACAGTTACGAAGCCCATAGCCAGGTGAAAATATTTTAATTATAGTGAAATGCTAATAAAAGGCCAAATATTGGACTCCAGTCCAAAAATTTGAGAATTATTATAATGTCTTATATTTGTATAGGCCTACTCAGTTTATTTGGGGTTGCCATGAGTCGGAATCAGCTTGAAGGCAACTAACAACAATTCTGCTGATTTTCCATATATTTTCATATACAAGTCAGACTCCAGAGTTCCCCTATATAATACTTATCACAAAAAAAAATTTGAGGGCAACCTACGATACCCTTTTTTCTTTCCGATCTTTATTTTCATGAAAATCAAATCTAACCACTGTTCTGCAATTAGAACCCGTTTTTCCTTTCACAAGGAAATAGCTCCATCTAGTGGCTGTGCGTCAATTATATTTTGTCATAAACTAAAAACCAAAAAAAAAAAAACCCAAACTTGTTGCCCTCAAGTCGAATCCAACTCATAGGGACCCTATCCAAAAAAAAAAAAAAGGAAACCCACTGCCATCGAGTCAATTCTGACTCATAGCAACCCTACAGAACAGAGTACAACTGCCCCATAGGGTTTCCAAGGAAAGGCTAGTGGATTCGAAACGCCGACTTTTGGTTAGCAGCTGAGATCTTAACCACTGCACCACCAAGGCTCCTTAATAATTGGGCAATAAGTAAAAAAGAAACTTCTAGAATAAAAATTTGCTTTGTGCTCTTAAAATCTGAAAAGCATAGTTACAGGTATTTATGAGTCTCTCAGTATACACAGACAATATATATACATATCCACATACAAAGGGATCCTACAGACTAGTTTTCCTTTGTTTTTGCAGTGTGTACATAAGTAAATAATTAACTAATACATCTACATTCTAAATTTTTTTAATGAACCAGATATATCAAAACCTTCTTGTAACTTTTAATATGAACTCCAGAGTCATCCACACGCCACTAAAATGCAGTATTTAGAGACAAGTGAGAAACTAGAGGAGACAAAATACTTCAGTGTGACTAATCGTTCTTCTTGGGAAGGGAAACTCAATTTATTCTAAGACATTGTGAGACACGGGATGATAAACTTCTCCTCATTCCAAGTGTTAGGCTGTATAATAAAGATATTTTAAAAAACCTTTGCATTAGGAAAATAATAAAGTCTAACCTCAAATATATTAAACTGAATTATAATATATTCATTAATTCCTATGCTATTGTATAAAGCTAATTTAGAAATTAGCCTTCAACCCAATATAATACTCTGACAATTTCAGGGCAAAATTTGAGATGTTTTCCAAACAAAGTGCTCACAAACTGAAATATCACAGCTTCATTTTTCAACAGTTTAACAATTCAATGGAAAATCAATTGTTTCGGATACACAAGTGGGTAAAAATAATTTTAAATATCTTTACTTAAAATGTATGAGGACCTGAGGAGTATGATTTTCTATCTTCCTTTTACATGGAAATGAGCAGCAGAGAGGTGAGGAAACGCCAAAGCAGAGGTCGCGGCACCCCACCCAAGGACCCCAGTACCTCCGGAGCGCGAGGTCGGCCTGAGCCTCGTCAGTGATAAGCTCCGCTTCGCTCTGGGCGATCCTCAGCGCCAGCTCCCGGTCCCGGCGCTCCTGCTCCAGAACCGCCTGCTGCTGAGACTCCTCCTCCCGCTGTCTGGCCAGCTGCGCCTCCACTTCAGCCTGCCAAGGACAGCCAGTTTTACCATGAGGTCTCCACTTGCTTACGTGATCATCCCAGTTATTGTTAAAATAAAGGGCAACTGTTCCATGCAAGTTCTTTACTGAGGAATACATACTGTTCAGCCACAAGTATCTTCAGTTTCTATTCTCTTCTGTATTTTTAAGATTCATGCTGCAAACACATCTCCATCTTTCCTCTCTTTGCCAACACCAAGAGAAGGTAGAGGGACCACCATTCTAAAGAGTATCCCAAGTATCACAAGCATTCTAGGTACAACTAAAACAGACTAGAAAGAAAGGCCTGCCAATCTACTTCAAAAAACTAACCCAAAGGGAAAGACAACACTCAATACATGGAAGGTCAGCTCAATTGGACTGGACCAAAAGCAAAGAAGTTTCCGGGATAAAATGAATGCTTCAAAGGTCAGCGGAGCAAGCGCGGGGGTCTGGGGAACATGGTTTGCGGGGACTTCTAAGTCAATTGGCAAAATAATTCTATTATGAAATCATTCTGCATCCCACTTCGAAATGTGGCGTCTGGGGTCTTAAATGCTAACAAGCAGCCATCTAAGATGCATCAATTGGTCTCAACCCACCTGGAGCAAAGGAAAATGAAGAACGCCAAGCCCACATGACAACTAAGAGCCCAAGAGACAGAAAGGGCCACATGAACCAGAGACCTACATCATCCTGAGACCAGAAGAACTAGTTGGTGCCCGGCCACAATAGATGACTGCCCTGACAGGGAGCACAGCAGAGGACCCCTGAGGGAGCAGGAGATCAGTGGGATGCAGACCCCAAATTCTCATAAGAAGACCAAACTTAATGGTCTGACTGAGACTGGAGGAATCCCGGCGGCCATGCTCCCCAGACCTTCAGTTGACACAGGACAGGAACCATCCCCGAAGACAACTCATCAGAAATGAAAGGGACTGGTCAGCGGGTGGGAGAGAGATGCTGATGAAGAGTGAGCTAATTATATCAGGTGGACACTTGAGATTGTGTTGGCAACTCTTGTCTGGAGGGGGGATGGGAGGATAGAGAGAGAGGGAAGCCGGCAAAATTGTCAAGAAAGGAGAGACTGAAAGGGCTGACTCAAGACGGGGAGAGTAAGTGGGAGTAGGGAGTGATATGTATGTAAACTTATATGTGACAGACTGATTGGATTTGTAAACGTTCACTTGAAGCTTAATAAAAGTTATTATAAAAAAAAAAAAAAAAAAAAAAACTAACCCATGGGAATTTTATGAATCACAGAATATTGTCTGATATAGTGCTGGAAGGTAAGCCCCCTAGGCTGTAAGGCACTCAAAATACACCATGGTTGCAACAATGTACTCAAACACACCTATAAACATGAAGATGGCACAGGACCAGGCAACATCTTATTATACTGTTTAGAGGGTCGTTATGAGTCTGAGCGACCTTGGTGGCAACTAACAACAACAACTAGATATCGTATTACTAACAACACCTAGACAGCAAATGACAGAAATTTTAAGTGATGGGTTGTACTTAGGATATATTATGAAAGCCAAGACAAACAGATACTCAAATACATGATCAATTATTCTCAGACACAGACACAGGGACTTTTTTTAAAAATGGGGGCAGGGAAAATATCGTAACTCTAACCTATTAATACCAATATGTATAAAGTTTTAAAATAGTTTTTGTAAACACAGTAATTATATTTTGAGTGAATGTTCTACTCAATTTCCCTTAAGTATTATAATAGGAAAAACAACGAAACTGATATTTACTGAGCTAGGCACTATTCTAAACACTTTAACATGTGTTAACTAGTTTAATGTTCACGACTATTATTTATTCCCATTCTACAGAGAAAATCATAGCCCAAAGAGTTACTTATTATAACTTGTGGAATGTCACTATTTCTACCAGTGACAGAGGAGGATTTGGGCCCACTTACTTAGCTCCAAAGTCCCTTCCTATAACCACTAAAGAAACTGCCTTTGGTCTCAGGGATAAACTAGTGATAGCTTAATTAGCACATCAAGATCTTGTTTTCACTTCTTTTGCTTTACAATGTTGTAGATTCTGAAAGGAATTTAATCCAAATTACCTAGTAAGTACATACCTGAATACGTTTTTCATCATCTTCCCTTTTCTTTCTCTCTTCTTCTTCTTGCTTTCTCTTTGCCTCCATTTCAAGTTTCCTAACAAAAATAGAAAACTCTTTAAGAACGTCATAGAAAATCATGAATCCTTCACAAAGCAATTTAACTATTAATAAACAAAGGTTACAGAATGGAACTCAAATTAACCTCCTGGTCATATACATTATCAACTTAATCTGAATAACATAAAATCTAATTCTACTGACAGTAATTCTTCTGAAATAGAACAAATATATTTCATAACCTTTAAAAACTACAGATTAGCTTGGTTACAAACTCTAGCTGTAAGGTCCTCATTATATGTGCTTCTCTGTATCCCTTCGCCAACTAAATAACTCTTGTATTTCTTCTGTTTACACTATCACAGAAATCTTCCAAGAAGTTGTCAGTTTTTAAACTGCAGAAAATAGTAGTGCCCTTTTTTTCTAGCTTATAAAATAATATACAAGTCATAACTTTGAGAAAGAAATTAAGAAATTCTCAGGTGTAACGTTCTAACCAAAACTCAGATTACCACTGAAATCATTTGTCATCCTTATTATACAATAATCTATGTTCTCAACTTTCAAACTTATTCAGAAATTGATTTTTCAAATAAGAATATTAATTTTAAAAATAAGAGTACTCATTAACCACTGTCAATACCAAGAATTCACTATTCTGGTAATTTCTAATTCAAATAACCACAATATAAAGAGTTTACATCCGCCTTTCCTCCTCTTCCTTTCTTCGACGTTGTTCGTCTTCTTCACGTCTTTTTCTTTCTTTTTCCATTTCTTCTTGAATACGTCTCAACCTTTCTGCTTCCTCTTCCTGCTGTTTTTTCTTCTGTAATGCACTGAGAAGTTCCTCTGAGCTTTTAACTAGTGCATCATATTCCTTCTGTATTTGTTCCCTTGTCATCAGAGTGGACTTAATAAACAAAATAATAAAATTTTATGTAAAAAGCTATCTCTGCACACAAATGCTTGACCCTATTTTCTATCAATCAAATACCTAAGGATGCGTATTGTGGAAGGTAACATATTAGAGTTAAAAAAATATTTTTTTTTTTTTTTTAGGAATAATTAGCTAACTCAGCTAGTGTTCACGACTCTTCAATGAAATGTTCAAATAGTACCAAAGGGATATTTAAGAAATACAACCAAAACTGCCAGTTGGTTTTCCTAAGTTAGTCTTTAAAAAATATGACTGGTTGATCTTAACCGATACTGATGTCACATAAATAGAGATGGCCTTTGACGTATTTGTAAAATCAGCTAAGTTTATCTATAGCATTGTCATTCTTCTCCTGGTCTTCTCTATCCCTTCTACTGCCAAGATACTTACCATTGTCTACATAAAACACCTGCAAAAATGACAAGGGGCTCACTTTATTCTATCTCATATAATTTGAAGGATATAGGACCATGAACCAAGGATTAGGAGCCTTGGTGGCACAATAGTTAAGCGCTCAGCTGCTAACGGAAAGGTTGGCGGTTCAAACCCACCCAGCAGTTCTGCAAGGAAAGACCTGGCAATCTGCTTCCATAAAGATTCAAAACAAAAAACAAACTCACTGCCATCAAGGCAATTCCAACTCATAGTGACCCTGTAGGACAGAGCAGAACTGCCCCCATAGGGTTTCAAAGGCTATAAATCTTTACAGAAGCAGACTGCCACACCTTTCTCCCACTGAGTGGCTGGTGGCTTCGAGCTGCCAACCTTTTGGTTAGCACCCAAGCACTTAACCACCGAGCCACCAGGGTTCCTTCCATAAAGATTACAGCCTAGAAAACACTGAGGCAGTTCTACTTTGTCACGTGGGGTCACTATGAGTCTAAATCAATTCAATGGCACCCTAACAACACAACAACAACCAAGGATTAATGTCTTTATTATACAAAAACATTATGAAACAAGATGGAAAAAAAAAATTAAGACCCTAAAATGTAACTTAGGAAAAGATGTGGACAGATGAAATATAACTAATAAGCATATAGAAAAATTTTTCAATCTCACTAGTGATCAAATAAGTGAAAAACATTTTTTAAAAAGGCCCCATTTTTTCCTAAAAAGGAAAAATTAATTACTGCTTTCAAAGCAGTTAAATTATGTTATAGCCTACATGAAGATAATGCAGTAACAAAGACAAGGCATATAACATGATGTTAGAGACACAAAATTAATAAATGTTCATTATGCTAAGGACTATAATAAAATATATGCATATAAAATAAGACTAGAAGAGGAATATACAATAGTATAATAGTTGAACGTGTTAGTGTGGGGAGATTTTTTCTGGTTGGTTTTCTCCAAAGTTTCAATAATATCACATTACTTTATAATTTAAAAATTAGTTTCTGAAAGCAAAAAGCATCAAATTAAAATAATTTACAGTAATTCTTTCTCAATTGTGATTATGCAAAAGCTTATCAATGGGGTATAATATTTAGTTACTATTTTGGGAATAAGATCTCTTGTAGAAACAGATGAAATCTCATAACAAATTATCTTCCTTTTTTTCTTTTTGCTATGAAAATTTTCAAACATAGAGAAGAGCAGAGAGAATATTCCAGTGAGCATCCACCTGCCAGCATATAGACTCAATCTTTAACATTTTTTATCTTTAAAAAAACAGACTTTTTTCCTGTATAATCTCAATGCAAATAACAAGAGATGTTAAATTATACAAAAAGTCAAAGTCATTTGGAGTAAAAGTGCATACCTTAATTTTGGCCATCAAAGCATCAATAGAAATTTCAAGATTCTTGACCTTTTTATTCATTTCTGGTTTTCCATCTTTCAGTGCATTGACAACTTCGTTAAATTTACCAAGTCGTTTCTTCAGTGTGCCCACCTTAACCAGGCCATCAATGCTGTGAAGATGATACGTCATCAGAGTTTAATTTCACCATTTAATGATAGAGGAAAACTTTTTTATAAATAAAGTGCTAAACAGATAGTGCTAAAATTTCACTTCTGTTTTCAATATTATTCAGTATTTCCTTTTTCAGATCTCTTGTTGAGGGTAAAAAGGAAATAATCAAATATGGTTGTGAATGACATCAATACTTGTCAGTGTGCTTTTAATCTATATTTAGAATGACAAAATTAAAAATTCAAATTATAGACTAACAAAAGAGTTACCTAATCTCTTGGAAAGATTCGAACAATCAATAGTTATTCAGACCTTCATGTTTAAAAAGTGCAAATTAATACTGAAACACTCAAATAAGAAAAAAGCACAAAATTTACAGTGAAACCATATAATTCCTACAATTTCGAAAAATATGGTCAAAATATTAGTAAGACGAGTATAAGTTTCAATATTTCAGTAGTCAAATTTCAGTTTCTAGGCAATGTCAATTTGACAGTTTATCAAGAAACTCATGTCACTAAAATAATCAGAATAAGCATTTTCTAACCATTTACTTCAATTTTTTATGTTTACATTTCTGTAATCCACTTCAAGTCCTTTTGTAGAATAAGGCAAGAATTAACTAACTTCAAATAAATACTACAGATAAAAAACTAATATTATCTTTTTACAAATGACATGAGAAAAGAGAAAACTCCTTGAGTATCCAAGCTGCTCTTCATTATGACGTTACTGCCTTGTTACATTACGGTAACTAAGTTCTGTAGGGTTCTTTAGGCACTATTCATCATCTTACCGAGGTTTGTGTCTTCTTTTGCAAAGCCACATTCGAATAGTTTTTTGCATTTTAACACAGGCTTCAGCTCGATATTTTATTTTGTTTTTCACTATATATAAATAAAATAAAATGATTTAAAAATATAGTTTAAAACAGACATAAAATATTAAAAATACATTCATTTCCACAAAGCAATATTCAAAAAACATGAAATTTTAATGAACATATTATCCTAGACACTAAAATCAAGACTTCACATTTCTTTAATTCCTTATATTTATTAAAAATAAAAAGCATATCATGTATATGGCTTGTTGTTGTTTTTAGTTGCCACTGAGTTGATTCTGACTATATGGGTAGATTTATATTTTAACTGCATCCTGATAATGCTACACACTGCTGTTTCCCAAACTCTCCTAGGCAACGTCATTTCATGAAATGTTAACAGGTATGCTTTGAAAAATAGATTTTTTTGTCAGTTAAGTTCAGGAAAAGCTATACACTATTCTTCATCTTGGAGATTCATTATGAACATACGAGCGAGGTATTTGAGAATCCTGTAGTAAATGGTTCTATTTAATATTCAGTTACCTAGAATTTCATAATCTGACCATGAAGCATTTTTTTTTTTTTTTCCAGAACAATCTGCAAATATACCTGCTTCTCTACTGACTTCGATATCACTGCACAACACAGGTCCCAAAAGGATAGTACAACACGGAAAATTTTAATGTCACGTGTTGATCCACTTCCTATCACAATACAATGTACAAAACTGAATGCACTGAACTACAATGACGTATGTTTATATTTTACTTGGAAAATGATGAAAAAAAAGAGCTTCCTTTATCTTTTATGATTTTCATCTAAATTCCCCATTATCTCACAAAGGCCCCAATAATAATCCCTGCTGGAATGCTTCCTTTTCACCATTGCTGTCAGGTGCCGTCCAATTCATTTTGACTCATAGCTACCCCATGTAATGGTGTAGAACTGCCCCACAGTGGGTTCTAGGCTGTAATCTTTAGGGGAACAGATTAACAGGTCTTTCTCCCATAGAGTAGCTGGGTGGATTTGAACTGCCAACCTTTCGGTTAACAATCGAGCACTTAACCACTGCACCACGAGGGTAGGTCCAAGGAATTTTAGTTCTCTATGACCAGGACGCTATTTGTTGAATCCTTTTCATATGCTCAGCACTGTACCAAGTGCTGTGATAAGTACGGGGAGGGCAATTATAAATTTTAATGAAGTCACGGACTACCACAGAGCTCCAACAATTAAAAGTTGCCAAAGGCCCTCAAAAAACAAAAAAAACCACATTGCCTTTGAGTCAATTCCGACTCATAGAGGACAGAGTAGAACTGTCCCATATGATTTCCAAGGAGCAACTGGTGGATTCAAACTGTCGACCTTTTGGTTAGCAACTATAACTCTTAACCACTATGCCACCAGTGTTTCCAGACCCTCATGTTCTCTAAAAATACTCTGTCCCTCACCCTTGTTTTCGGTCAGAGATGACTAGCTGCCATGACCTGGCAGAAACACACACAAAAGCAGTTCTGTTCAGTGTATCAAGAGAATAAGGTCTGAAAGGGGGTGGGGCAGGAGGTGGGGTTTAAAAGGTAAGCTGAAACCTCATTTTACAAGGTCTTGAAACATATTCTAAGAATTCAGAATGTCTGCTCAAGAAGAGCCATAAAGGGTTTTTAGTTAACACAGAAGCACTCTGAGAAGACAAACTGCAATCAGGGAAATCAGTTTGGGAGCCACTGAAATTACTGTGCACATAAGCTTGAGGGGCTCTACCCAGGTGCTGGCAACAAAGAGGAAGAATGTACAGGACTCACAGGCAGAATCAACAAGAGATGGTGACTGACAAGATTTCAGGGATAAGAAAAAAGAGACACTTACAACCTTGAGATTTTGGCTCTGAATTATTGTGTACTGATGGTGGCATTATACGGGTGGAAAAAGAAAAGTTCTGGTGTAAATCTGAGAGATTGGTGGATGGTGTGGGATAGAGGAAGAGAGAGAAGAATCAAGATAGTGAGTTGTTTTGTTTGATATGTGATGAAATTAATGTTCCCATAACACATTCAGTTCCAGGGCAATGCAAACAGTTAATGTGCTCAGCTGCTAACTGAAAGGTTGGTGGTTCAAGCCCACCCAGAGGCATCTCTGAACAAAGTCCTGATGACCTACTTCTGAAAACTCAGCCACTGAAAACCCTATAGAGCACAGTTCTACTCTGACACATATGGGGTCGCCACCAGTAGGAATAACTCGATGACAACTGGTTGGTTATAACACATTCAGATAAAGAAAATGGGTATTAAACACTAAAAAACACACACACAAAAATAAGGTCTACAAATACTAATTGACCACATACTACATGTGAGGTGTTGCTTGAGGATCCAGGGACACAGCGTGAACAAGAGACACAGCCCCTGTCATCCAGCATTCACCACTGAAGTAATGACAGACCTCAGTGTGGAAGAAAACACCTACATTTGATGACCGAGAGTGAACACCACTGAACCTTCTTCCAGCGACTGCAGACAAGCCAGTGATTGACTCTTTTCACCAACTCTGCTAAGTGGTCAGGGTCAGACTTCATAATCTGATCAAATTCTGCAAACTAGGAAGTAAAACAATTTCATATCAATATCAAAATATAAATGTGTTTAAACACACAGATAGATGCTGAATAAAAGTAACATGAATCAAAAAAACTAACTTTCTGGAAATGACCACACATCAATTTTTTTATCTCAATGGGGTATAAAGCAAATCCAAACACACTTGGCTGCATTTTCCTGCCTTTTTTTCCTTTGTTCCTTCAGGATCTCTTTTGTGTGTGTGTGAAAGAAGGGAGATTATTTATTGTTAACTAGAAGATTCAATAATAAAGTTTGACAACAGAAAAAAATATTAAATGACAATTACAGAGAGTTGGCAAAAGGCTTTACTGAGGAAAAAAAAAAATGAAGAAAAGGGCTAACACATCTTGATTCTGATTCACACACATTCTCAGATGTCCCTTTATAGCTCCTGGTAAGTGAAGGAAGCTATACATCATCATTATTCTGTCTCCCAACCCCACCCCTATTTTGATCAGGGATAAGAAATTACTACTAAAAGAAAACACAAATAAAGCAGCTATCAGGTTTTTAACGAATAAAATGCATTATGTCCACTGTTTAACACCAAATTCCATAATCCTTTCTATCCTTCTCCATATGTCCCACTAAAATATTAAGGATGCCACATGCCCAGCTAACAATGTATTGGCTTTTGTATGGTTCAAAATTAAATTAAAGGAAACATAATGAGATTGAAGATCTTGGGCTTTGTGCCTTAGGCTGTCAACATATCCTTCTGATTGATGCATTTTTCTGGAGGCAAACAAAACCAACTGTTTCCTCTTATCAGACTGTTAATTCTTACATAATTACTGTAGCTCTGAAATAAGAGAAATGCTGACTTTATGGTAAATACATATGATTACAGCTAAACCAACAATGGACATTCGTATACTCTTTTTTTCTGAATTTTTTTTTTCTTTTGTAGGGAAAGGTATAGGCCTTCTGAGAGAAAAATATTCACAGGGATGTACATACATTGGTAATGCACACATACACTTCTCTCAGGCCCAAAAATGTGAGATCAGATTTATTTATCATGATTAAGTTAGTCTTCAATGCACTGAAGCTATTTATTAATGATTTTGCCAAACAAGAACCACTGGCTATTTAAATACGGTAACAATAATATTTAAAATTATGAGGATGCAATTATTCAATCCACATTAAAGAAATCAGTAATGGTGAAAAATATTATCACTAACTGATCTATGAATGGCATTTAGATATTTGTGTTGTATGTATTTAGTTATGAGTATTCTACAACTGTCTTGCAAATTACTATGAGAACCTGTATATGTTAAAGCTATAATATGTGTGTGTTAGTCTAAAAAAATACACCACATACAAAAGCATTTATACATTTATCATTCTAGGGTCTGAAAGAGGTCAGTACAAAATTCAGTCTAATATATACTTTACACATCTACCATACTCTAGCAGGTGTTCTCACAATGAAGACTCAAAAGTACTGTAAAATCTTAAATCATTACAGACTGAATTAATATGTTTTAGAAAACCTTTGAACATGTTTAGAACTAAAGTATTTCACGTTAACTTTTATTCAAGTTTTAAAAAAAAAAAATCCAACTAAACAATGCCCAGATTCCAACACTCGCAAAGCTGAATAAAATTATAAAAATTGTATAGAGAGTACTACACATTATAAACTTCTCACAAGGAGGGAAATTGTGTATGTGTTTGTTTTTGTATGAATGCTGTTAGTCACCCTATGATTCAAAACTAAAACAAATCACTAAATACTTAAAAATATTCACTAACTTCACCTATCCATATTTATGATGTTAAAGTTAAAATAAGAATATACTTACCTTGCCAGGTCTAAAAAATACTTTCGTTAACCCAAACTTATAGTCAACGTCATTTAAGCCCAAAGCTTTAAAGAGAGCCTGCAAAATAAAAATAAAAAGGTTAGACACTAATTAATAATAAGATAGTTTATACATAAGGAATTTCAATATGGATGGCATTTTACCTTACAAAATAGTCTTGGATCCAACCTTGCAAGTTTATCTGGCATGTATTTTTTATACATGTTATAGAGTTCATGAAATGAAGCTCGTGATGGAAAACCACCCTGCATCAAGTCCAAAACAGACACCATACCTAGGTTCATAAACAAATACAAATCATTGCCAGTAACTGTACAGAAGTCCAAAAATAACTTGTGAATGATTAAACAATTTTACAAATTAATATTTAAAAAGGGAAAATTTAATGGAATTATCAGCAGTTAAATAATACATGGGAAATAATGTTTTTATACTCAATATGTCCCATCTTATCCACTGTCTAAAACTATTTTAAGAGGGCAGTGGTGGTTCAGGGGTAGAATTCTTGCCTTCCATGCCAGAGACCTGGATTCAAATCCTGGCCAATGTATTTCACGCTCGGCCACCACTCATCTGTTAGTGGAGGCTTGTGTGTTGCTCTGACGCTAAACAGGTTTCAGCAGAGCTTCCAGACTAAGACAGACTAGAAAGTAAAGCCTCAAGATTTGTGAAAATCAGTCAGCGAAAACCCCATGGATATAAACAGTCCAATCCTATTAACGCATGGGATCACCATGAGGTAGGGGTTTCCTTGACAGCAGCTAAGAATAACAACGACAAAACTATTACAGCTGAATTTCATCAAGAATCAACTTGACCATTTTCTAGTGGGCAAACTATTGATCTCCAAAAAACTTAAGTATATTTTGTATCTCTCTTCTACCAGAAACGTCTGTGTCACAACCACAGCATACAAGGCAAAGGCCCACATTACGCCACTTTTGAAGTCCTGGGGTTAATTTTAGAACAAAATGCCTGACACATGGAATCTCCATGTAGTCAGACACATTCCCAAGTTCTCACCAATGCTTAAAGGAAGTCAACAGAAAAGAAAGAAGAGCCAATAATTTCACCATAAAAACCCTTGTCATTCACCTGTCAAACTACAGTCTGTCAGAAGGAAGAGACTTTAGGTTGAATATCTACTTTCAAAATAACTCTAGCAAGTGGTTAACTTTAGCCTGAGTCAATGTGACCTTTTGATGTCAGAAAAGTGTAAAATAGACAGGGAAAGGCTCAACAGCTATAGGCAATGACAATGACATCAATGCCAGGGCTTTGTTTATAAAAAGATCTGGCTTTCAGTCTTTGGGACAATTCAAATCAATAGGGAAAATAAGATGATTTAACAGAAAGGGTTATGACAAATGGCTAGCTGTTTGGAAAACAAAAATAGCAACGAATCCTTACTTCTATCCCAAATTAAATTTAAATATTTTTAAATTTTAAAAATCTGAAATTACAAAATATTTAAAAATAAGTAAAATTTCATTTTAAAAATAAAGGGGGCAGTATTGTTTTAAGGTGAACTTCAGCCTATCAGACTGCCAAAGGCGTAAACTACCAATAGTACCTAGAGTTGTTGATGATGTAGGAAAACACACTCATGCCCTCTTGGTGAGAAAGTAAACCTGTGCAATCTTTTGGATGCCAATTTGAAAATATTTATCCTTTTGACTCAGTACTGTCTACTTCTATAAATCTATCCTATAATTTGTCACACACATGGGCAAAGATATGTGTACAGAGATATCCACTGGACAATTGTAATAGAAAAAATAGATGGCAATTAATACAAGATTGGTTAAATTATATTACAGCCATATGATAGAATATGATGCATTAATTAGATAGCAATTAACTTAGACAGCAATTAATAACTTAGATACCAATCAATACAAGATTGATTAAATTATATTACAACCATGATAGAATAAAGGCCATAAGAGCCATTGCCATCAATAACAATTAACTTAGATAGCAATTAATAACTTAGATAGCAATTAATACAAGATTGATTAAATTATATTACAACCATGATAGACTACGATGCATTAATTAAAAAGAATGGGGCAGAGCTCTACACACTATAAAAAAATATACCTAAGACATAGAGTTAAATGGTCACCCCTGAGAAGTGAGGCGTTTTATTTAATTATTCTGTACCACTTAATTTTTGTTACTGTGAGCATATATGACCACTATAACTTAAAAAAAAAAAAAAATTTTTTTTTTTTTTTTTTTTTTTAAATGAAACACATAAAGGCAATAGTTCTTACTGGGGAAAAACAAAGGCTCTGCTTAAAGAAATAAAAAGTTGGTTGAGACTACCACAATTTTTTCCCGTTATATAAAAAAAAAAAAAAAAACAAGCACCCTTAGAAATGTATGCCTTTGCCCTCTCCAAGTTCTTTGGCTTGCCCTGTAGCTATACACAAACTATAAATTACTTCATATAAGTTCATTAAGAATTTCAAGGAGCTTATTAACAAATTACCAAGCCTAAGACTGCTTTCTCAGCACTTGAAGCTAATTTACATTAAAGATTTTTTGAAGCTTAAAAAAAGTAAAATTCACCATACCAAGTAACCTTCCTTCTAGAAATCCCCATGGCCTGCGTCTTACTCTGGAAGTTTGGTGGGGAGCTTCTTGGTACAGTCTTGGCTGGTTATGCCCTGGGTCCCCTCTCTGCTACCACAAACAGGCAACACAGCACTGAGGTCACGGAGGAAGAAGACAATCTGCCTTATCTCACCTTCCCTTACTTTGCCCTGGTGTTGGTTCATCAGAAGACAGAAATTTTTGTAAAAGGTGTCCTAAACTAATTAATTCTCCTTAAAATAGTAAATAAATATATAAATGAATGAAATGGAAGGGCAAGGCAGAATTCAAATCTTAAATGTCTTTATTTTAGAAAGCTTCACAAACACTTTTATTTCTACCAGTCATTCATAATATTTTTGTTTTTTCATTACTTATCCACATAACTGGAAACAATTCTGAATCATTACACTAATATTAGTGCCACAAAAAAAAAAAAAAAAAAAAAAGTATCATGAAACGGTATCATCTATTAAACTGCCAAAAACTGTTGAAATACACTGCTTACTGAAAGTGGAATCTTAGCTAAAGTATCAGTAAACCCATGCCCCATTAATCTAATGGTGTATATGTAGCTAAATATAAACACGCTTGACTTAGGACACCGGATGCTCACTTAAAAAGTGAATTATTATATTATGCTGAACAAAGTCTAAAGAGAAAGTCAAACAAAAAAGAAGTCAAACTCAAAGTAAAGTAAGAATGACCTGAAGAAAGTATTACAAAAATAATTCTGTACCACGTGTAGGAATACAACAGAAGTGAATTATTTACTTTTCCAATATTTGTTAGAATTAGTCACAAATACATCTTCGTATTTGCTAGACTGTGTGGTTCATTCAACAAATATTTACTAGGCCTAGTATGTGACAGATACTACTAAGAACTAGGGATATATATGTAAGCCAAGACACAGTTTGTACCCTTGCAGTGGAAGGAAAAATTAAGTAACTGTGCAAATATACACAAAAGTTATAACTGTGACTGTGAAATAAAGGTAGCCAGGGCCCTGAGCTCAGGTTCCATACTAGTTAGGAATAACAAGAAAAGCTTTCATAGGGAAATGATAATCAAGCCGAGATGTAAGTGATAAAAGAAAAGATGGAAAGTAGTCAGAACAGCCTGGTACTGGTACAACAACGGATACATAGACCAATGGAACAGAATTGAGAATCCAGACATAAATCCATCCACATATGGGCAGCTGATATTTGACAAAGGCCCAAAGTCACTTAAATGGGGAAAAGACAGTCTTTTTTAACAAATGGTGCTGGCATGACTCAATATCCACCTGTGCAAAATGAAACAAGGCCTATACCTCACACACCATGCACAAAAACTAACTCAAAATGGACCAAAGACCTAAATATAAAATCTAAAACAATAAAGATCATGGAAGGAAAAAAAGGGACAATGCTAGGAGCCCTAATACATGGCATAAACAGTATACAAAACATTACTAACAATGCAGAAGAGAAACTAGATAACTGGGGGCTGCTAAAAATCAAACACCTATGCTCATCCAAAGACTTCACCAAAAGAGTAAAAAGATTACCTACAGATGGAAAGAGTTTTTAGCTATGACATTTCCGATCAGCGTCTGATCTCTCAAATCTACACGATACTGCAAAAACTCAGCTACAAAAAGACAAAGAACCCAATTAAAAAATTCGCAAAGGATATGAACAGGCACTTCACTAAAGAAGGCATTCAGGCGGCTGACAGATACATGAAGAAATGCTCACAATCATTAGTCATTAGAGAAATGCAAATCAAAACTACAATGAGATTCCACCTCACTCCAATAAGGCTGGCATTAATCCAAAAAACACAAAATAATAAATGTTGGAGAGGCTGTGGAGAGACTGGAACACGTATACACTGTTGGTGGGAATGTAAAATGGTACAACCACTTTGGAAATCGATTTGGCGCTTCCTTAAAAAGCTAGAAATAGAACTACCATATGATCCTGCAATCCCACTCCTTGGAATATATCCTAGAGAAATAAGAGCCTTTACACAAACAGATATATGCATACCCATGTTCATTGCAGCACTGTTTACTGCAGCAAAAAGATGGAAGCAACCAAGGTGCCTATCAATGGATGAATGGATAAATAAATTATGGTATATTCACACAATGGAATACTATGCATTGATAAAGGATAATGATGAATCCGTGAAACATTTCATACACGGAGGATTCTGGAAGGCATGATGCTGAACGAAATCAGTCAGCTTCAAAAGGACAAATATTGTATAAGACCACTATTATAAGAACTCGAGAAAAAGTTTAAAAAGAGAAGAGAATATTCTACGATAGTTACAAGAGAGGGGAAGGAGGGAGGGTGGGTGGGAAAGGGGTATTCACTAATTAGACAGTACATAAGAATTATTTTATGTGAAGCGAAAGAAAACACACAATACAGGGGAGGTCAGCACAACTGGACTGAACCAAAAGCAAAGAAGTTTCCTGAATAAAGTGAACGCCTCAAAGGCCAGTATAGCAGGCGCGGGGAGTTGGGAACCATAGTTTCAGGGGACATCTAAATCAAGTGGCGTGACAAAATCTATTAAGAAAACATTCTGCATCCCACTTTGGAGAGTAGTATCTGGGGTCTTAAACGCTAGCAAGCAGCCATTTAAGATGCATCAATTGGTCTCAATCCACCTGGAGCAAAGGAGAAAGAAGAACACCAAAGACACAAGGTAATTATGAGCCCAAGAGGCAGAAAGGGCCACATAAACCAAAGACTACATCAGCCTGAGACCAGAAGAACTAGATGGTGCCTGGCTACAACCGGTGACTGTCCTGACAGGGAACACAACGAAGAACCCCTGAGGGAGCAGGAGATCAGTGGGATGAAGACCTCAAATTCTCATAAAAAGACCAGACTTAATGGTCTGGCTGAGACTGGAATGACCCCAGAGGTCATGGTCCCCAGACCTTCTGTTAGCCCAAGACAGGAACCATTCCCAAAGCCAACTCTTCAGACAGGGATTGGACTGGACTATGGGATAGACAATGATACTGGTGAAGAATGAGCTTTTTGGATCAAGTGGACACATGAGACTATGTTGGCATCTCCTGTCTGAAGGGGAGATGAGAGGGTAGAGGGTGTCGGAAGCTGTCCAAATGGACACAAAAAGAGAGAGTGGAGGGAAGGAGTGTGCTGTTTCATTAGGGGAAGAGCAATTAGGAGTATATAAAAAATAGCAAGGTGTTTATATATTTTTATATGAGTCCGACTTGATTTGTGAACTTTCACTTAAAGCACAATAAAAGTTTAAAAAAAAAAAAAGGCAGGGCAAGAGCATCCCAAACAGAGGAAGCAGCATGGGAGGGAATGAGGAGCACTCAAGGAGCTAGAAAGAAGGTCAGCTTGGTTGCTTGGCTGGAGCACAGAGAAGAGAGAGTGTGGAAAGAGATGGGGCTGAGAACACATGAGCCAGACTATGTGGGACCTCACAAGTAATTACGATTTTGCTGTTTACCCCAGTAATCATCAGGAGCCAGTAGAAGGTTTTAAGCAGTCAAACCTTCTTTTATGGGTTTGTGAAATGATAATTCTAAATGCATGTGAAGAATAAACTGAGTAGATGCAAAGAGAACACTTAGGAAGCTACAGCACAAAAGTTAGATGACAGATGGTGACAGCTTGGATTAGGGAGGCAGCTATGGAAATGAGGAAAAATGGGCTCACTGTTTAAGAGGTCACATCAAGGGGATCTGGGGGACTCAGAGAATGGAGAGCTGTACTGTTCAATACTGCAGCCACTAGCCACATGCTCTGTAGCTGCACTAGCCACAAGTGGCTATTTAAATTTCACTTAAAAAAATTAAATCAAATAAAATTTAAAATTCAGGACCTAAGACATAAAAGCCACATTTTAAATGTTTGATAGCCATAAAATCTCTAGTGACTACTATACTGGAAACACACATACAGACTATAGCCACCATCATGGCAAGTTCTGTTGGACAGTGCTGATGTAGAACAAGAAGAAAAATAGGCCTAATCCAAAGTCTGAAAAACCTCAAATGATATCCAGGTGAAAAGAAGATGAGCCTGCAAAAAAGTCAGGTATGGCCAGAGAATTCAAAAGAAAAGCTGTTTCAGAAGACAAGGAAAGAGTATGCCGAAGGGATTGTTCAGAATCAAATGTCACTGTAAAGTCCACGAAGAGAAGGGACTGTAAAACAAACACCTGATTTTGGGTCAAGAAAATTATGGGTAGCCTTGTCAAGAACTACTTTGGTGGACTGACTGTAGTGGAAATTGAATTCTCTTGAGTTAAGGAGTGAGTGGAAGGCAGGAAAGTGAGAAAGTAAGAACAGACTATTCTTTCTTCTCTTCAAAGGGGAGGAGAGAGACAGGAAGGCAGCTGGAAGGGCATGCGGGTCACAGGGAATTAGACTGAGGCATGCTTAAATGCAAAGGGGGAGAGCCATTTCCGAGAGGAAGGCTGAACATACATAATCGAGATCCATGAGAAAGTAGGAAGGAATGGATTCCAAGGAACTACAAGCCTCAATTAGGAAGAGAAGGAATTCTTTCTTCCTTAAGAAGAGAAAGACGGCTCATGCAGGTTGGTAGATGTAATTAGGAGAGGCAAGTGAAGTTTTTAGTTTTTTAGCAAAAAGGTGAGGCCACCTGCTGAATGGGGCTCAAAGATTTAAGTACCCATGAGGAACCCATACACAAATCAAGAGTCAGTCGTTTGAACAGAACGAGGGGATACTGTGTGGTTTAAAGTCAGAAAAGGTGTGAGTCAGGGTTGCATCCTTTCACCATACTTATTCAATGTGTGTGCTGAGCAAATAATCCAAGAAGCTGGACTATATGAAGAAGAATAAGGCATCAGGATTGGAGGAAGACTCATTAACAACCTGCATTATGCACATGACACAATCTTGCTTGCTGAAAGTGAAGAGGACTTGAAGCACTTACTGATGAAGATCAAAGACCACAGCCTTCAGTATGGATTACACCTCAACATAAAGACAACAAAAATCCTCACAACTAGACGAAAAAGCAACATCATAAAATACGGAGAAAAGACTGAAGTTGTCAAGGATTTCCTTTTACTTGGATCCACAACCAACACCCAGGGAAGCAGCAGTCAAGGAATCAAACAATGCACTGCACTGGGAAAATCTACTCCAAAATACCTCTTTAAAGTGTTAAAAAGCGGAGATGTCATCCTGAAGACTAAGGTGCACCTGACCCAAGTCATGGTGTATTCAATCGCCTACTGTGCATGGGAAAGCTGGACAACGAACAAGGAAGACCAAAGAAGAACTGATGCCTTTGAATTGTTGTGTTGGAGAATACTGAATATACCATGGACTGCCAGAAGAACAAACAAATCTGTTTTGGAAGAAGCACAACCAGAATGCTCCTTAGAAGCAAGAATGGTGAGACTAGGAGGGACCAGACCCTAGAGAAGGACATCATGCTTGGTAAAGTAGAGGGTCAGTGAAAAAGAGGAAGACTCTCAAGGAGATGGATTGACACAGTGGTTTCAACAATGGGCTCAAGCATAACAATGATTGTGAGGATGGTGCAGGACCAGGCAGTGTTTCGTTCTGTTGTACACAGGGTTGCTATGAGTCGTTAACTGACTCGATGGCACCTAACAACAACAACAGGGTGGGTCTGATAGGTGCAGAAAGGGGAAAACATGTTCAACAGGGAATCTTGGCAGGACAGGTTTGAGAACTCTTTAAAGGTCAATGATCATGATCATGGTACCAACCCGTCTTGCCTACCAATGCTGTGGAGATATAGGGAGAGGACAGAATTAGATTAATCAGTACCTAAGATTTTGTGAGAGGCATCAGGGCTCGACGCAGGTTTTAGGGGCCTGAAGCAAATACAATTGAGAAAGCTCTTTAAGAAAGTAATATAAAAATACAAAGATAAAACTAGGTGCAGGGCTTTGGAAGAGGCCCATTTAAATGAGGGACACTGAAGCTTAAACATCTCCAGCTTTATGATAAATCTGACCAAGAGGAGCACAAAAAGGAGTCAGAGAGGCAAGATAGTTTAAGGAAGCATTAGGAACCTAAGATAGAGCAAAAGGTAATAAGTAAAGAAAGGAGGGGGCTGATGCCTTAAGAAAAAGTAGGGGTGATATGGGTGGGGGTAGGGGATGGGCATGGAGTTAAGGAAAAACAGTGAGCCTGGTACCTAAGATTTCTGTGACTGAGGAAGGTCAGACAATGGCAAGGCAAGGGGTAGGAAGTGATAGTTTAGACAAATGCATATTAACTCTACAGAAGCTGAGGGCACTGTATTGTTTTCATCTTTTTAAAACAGGTTAAATGGGAAGCAAGGTCTCCCAACCTACCTTCTGACCTGAGTTATGAGAGAACTGAGTAAAAGGACTGCTGCTGACTTGAGAGAGCCATAGGAAGGCAGCCCATTTAGGGGATATCCAAGTTTGCAGTTAGAGAGCTTTTACAAACTTTACTTCAATGATGTAAAATAGTTTTGTTTCATAATATACCCAACACTGCTCAAATAATTTGTGAGCCATGCTTTTTTTATAAATAAAGGAAATGTAAGATAAAAATCTTATTGTACTTAAAAATAATCAAAATAATTGTGAATTACTTGAAAACACTGGACCTAATAAGATGTATCTGAGCTAAGATTACTGACGTGTATTATAAAAATATGGAAATACCTGAACATTGAAGTTGAGACAAAATCTGAACACCTTCAAAGTGGTGGCTTGTCATTTTTAAATTAGGTTTGATGCAACGAATAAAGCTTGCTCCCTAGGGGGATAAAGATACTTTTAAGACAACACATACAGCACTCTTATTTTTCTATTTCTAGGTATACCAGAGACTTGCAGAGCATACCGTCATTAATATATGAAACCTTAAAATAATCATTAAGGAACTTAAAATTTTATTAGCGTGCTTTTATAATTTAAAGCTTGGAATAAATTTCTGCATTATATATTAATATTAAAAAAATTACATTTAAGATTTGAATGTCAAAAACTGCTATTGTTAGAAGACATCTCTCACCACAAATTATTTCAACCTATTTTAACAACACACCTCACAGGCTGACATACATGTGACTTTATTCTATATTTCAACATATTTATATGCTATATTTCCTTTAGAAGAAAACATCCCACAACAGGAGCACATAAAACTTAAAATCACGACCCTTAAAATTTAGACCAAAGAGTTTAAAAAAAAATGATCCTTTTTAATCATTCTATCACAAAAATACGCAAGAGGTCCCTAAGCTGAATCATCACACATTTTGAAGTTTTGTTTATTAAAGAATACTTTAAAAAGCTTAAAGGCATTCATTTGGAATCAGTTATCAGATCATGCTGAATGATGTAGAGAGAATACTGATTATGTACAAAATGATGCTGCTGAGTGCCAAGGCTAATATGCTAGACATCTAAATAACTGTTTCTCTTCAAAGCAGTCACCTTGCAAAACTGTACTTATTGCAAATATTTTTAGAACACATTTTAGAAATGCCTACTGTTATAAATCACAAAAGTAATCTCATCACTTTAGAGTAGCCAAGGAAGATACTTAAAAGAATTGAATGGTTCCAAAAGCAAGTCTAATAATAAGTTAAGCAAAACAAAATATCTAGCTTTTCAAAATAACTATCTGAAAAGGAACTCAGTTAAGTTCGGTGGATTTCTGTAAAAAATGAATTTTAACTTGGAACCATGCCTCGTTTATATAACCCACATACGGGATAATACTAATTTAATAACAGTCAATGAATTTTATATATTTATAAAATAATTTGACTTCACATATATATTTGATCTTTCTTCAGAACCTAACGAAAATGACAACCTTTTTAAAACTGAAAATTTTTTTTTAATGATAGATTAAGAATACCATAAAGGAAACAAACAACAAAACTCATTTTTAAGTATATACTCACAGTACTTCGAAGTTTATCCAGAAGCAAATTTAACTGTGTCTGTAGAAGAAACCAGTTCATTATTTCAAAATGCACACGTGCACAGGACACCAGTTAACATGAGCTTACCAAACTGAGAATAAAATAACGTGGTAACATCCACATGTAGCACATTACAATCTGTCAGCCTCCTGTACAAAGTCTTTAACAGACAGCAACATGCAAAATGACTAACATAATGCCAAGGACAATTACTGTACTTACAGGCAGCTTGTATAAATTGTACTCTTTCAGACTGAAACTAGCAATTCTAAAAAACACACACACACTTCCAGGTGAGGTGAATGCGGAAAAATGTGCATAGGCAATGAAGAACTAATGAAATACTCGGGGTACATTCAATAAGAATCAACAGAACATATCTGACTATGTGGCAAACTAGGTGTAGTTATGAGTCACGTGCCATTAAGACCAAAGACATGCTTAAAACATACACTAATGGTATACATTAGGATTGGTTCTTATGACACTTAGTATAAATAATACTGTCCTGCCTAGCTATAGAAATCCTTTTTACTATTTTAAAACAATAGAAAAATACTTCACAGCTCAATTTTTTTTAAACTTAGACAATTTTTTCATATAAAAATTTGACAATGAATATTACAAATTAACTAAGTTGTCCTGTTTTTAATAATATTAATTATCTGATTATAATTTATCCTGATTCAATACATTAAAGTTATTTATTTACTACTCTGCAAAGTAAATTAATAATGTAAAATTCTTATATCTGGGTTTTATAGTGACATGCTCATTGTGCTACTTACAAAAGACAAATGAACGTGTTATTTCTTAAATTAACATACTGGATCTATCATACATTATAATCAATAACAGATGTACCTTACTGAACGCATTCCATGAACTGGGCACTGCTTAAAGCTTTTCATGGCATCATCATACTTTAATTATTTTTTTTTTTATATTATTAGTCTCCTTTTACAGGTGAAAAACCTGAGGTCCAGAAAGTAACATTCCAAGATGATGGCGCTAGGAATGGCAGAGCTAGGTATTCCAACACAGGCCTAACACCAAAGCTCATGCCTTCATCCTTGATACTACAGTATACTTCACACATCAGAGGGCAGGATTAAGCTACAAAAATGGAGTGAATTTGTCACTGGATTAAAAAAATGCAGTCATACTTATCTGGTTAACTGACACACAACTGGAAAGAAAAAAAGAGCTGCTAATTTGGAAAAACAACTGTCACAAAGTCTGTGCTCCTAAATACATAGACTAAATACCGTATCCTCCCCAAAAATGGAGATAAAATAAGCCAGAAGAGTAGAAGCAGCAAAAAATAAACTAATAGCAGCTAATAGAAGAGGAAAGACAATTATCAAAGAACAGCAGTCAAGGACCACAGGCACAAGGATAAACAGCCTTATGCAATTCATGCTTCATTTGTACTTTATTTCTATTATTAAAGCATATAAATATTCATACTTATGACTGAATAATAAATATTTCCATCAAAAGGATTACCTTTTCTAAAACACTGACAGTAAAGGGGATATATTTCAATAGCCTGAAAAAAAAATCACTTCTCAGGAAAACTTTTAGTCCCCAGTGATGTTGCGTAACTGAGCTATTACTGTACAAGGCACCCTGTTTTTATTACTTTACATATCTCAAACAATTAACTATTTTACATTTTTAATTAATTCTTTAAAATTAAGAATCATCATTAATACTTCATTTCAAAGTATCTCAGAGAAAAACACTTTATTATTAATAATTTCGTTCAGTTATAGCTTTCAGCAGTATAACGTGCAAAATATATTTGTTATATATAAGGAATTATAAGGTATTTCAACATAAAAGAGAAATTTAATCCATAAGATAATCTGAAGAATGCTTTTGTTTTTATTTATATTGCCCAAAATTTCAAGTATATTCTTACCGGTAATACTACTGTAATATTACAGTAACCAAAAAAAAAAAAAAAACCAAACCTATTGCCATCAAGCCAATTCCGACTCATAGCAACCCTACAGGATGGAGCAGAACTGCCCCATAGAGTTTCCAAGGAGTGCGTGGTAGATTCGAACCACCAACCTTTTGGTTAGCAGCCATACCACTTAACCACTATGCCACCAGGTTTTCCATATTACAGGAAGAAAATATTTAATGAATTACATTTCATATAGACTAAAATTCTGTTTTTAAACCAATCTTTTATCAAACATTTATTCAGGAATTTAAGACTATGCAAATAAGAAAAAAAATATTGCTCATCAAGAAAAATTAGGGACTCATAATTAATACATTATAAAAAGTTAAAAGTTTTTTATTCAGTTACTTCAAAATGTATTATAAGCTTTCTCCTATATTTATGTTTAAGGTTAAAATAACCAGTTTTTATAAAATGATTTTATCAAGTTATTCAGAACCTACTTCAATCTAAAAGGGGTTTAAGCTTATACTGTCAGTTACTATCATAATATTCTAATACTTAAATATTATCCTTAATTACATAATTTTTAAAAATATTTAAAGTACATATAATGAAAGGCATATTCAGAGTTTTTTTATAAATACAATAATACTTTGTAGAAATGTATAAGACAGAAATTAATTCTATTTCTTTTCCTATTAATTATAGTTCTTCGCTGTTTAAGCATGTGACCTAAAGGTTTTTAAATTAATTCTTTCTATGCTGAAGACTCAACATTTGGAAACAGTAGTGCTCGATTTCTAAAACACATCTTGTGACAATTTCTCTATAGAATGCAAAGAAAAATTCCTGATCCAAAATTAATATAACAAATGTTCTTCAATGTTAAATAAGCAATTTGAAGGGTTTGTCACACCCAAGCACTTATCTTCTATGTAAGTTATTAAAAGCTTTAATCAAATTTTAGCGTAATATGCAGATCCATAATGCCACTGTAAGAGAACACACACTCAAAAGGAATTACAAACTGAATCATTAATTTGAGATGAGCCCTTTTTAACATTGCAGCCACTCTATAAATAGGAGTGCATGAAGGTGATCATTTACCTGAAGCCCCTGGCTGTGCCTGCTTTTCCTCTCTCAACTCAACTAGTCCTCTCTAGCCATCTCGAGCTGGACTACTCCAGCTAAAACAAAACTGCTGAATAAGGAAGGAAACAGAAAACAAGTGGGAAAGAGAAGGTTGGAAGGTCAATCAGACAGTAAGCAGAAGCAAGAACATTAGGAGAGGCAATCAGATATGCTTAGCACCAAGAAAGAACATATTCAGAAAATTACCAGCATTTCTGTATGTTCAGTTATTAGACCTACCTTATGACAT
Organism: Loxodonta africana; assembly: GCF_030014295.1. NCBI lineage: Eukaryota > Metazoa > Chordata > Mammalia > Proboscidea > Elephantidae > Loxodonta > Loxodonta africana. The sequence goes on along the minus strand of NC_087342.1, from coordinate 137,526,769 downwards.
TTTACGTACCTTGCAGGGACTGCTACTGAACTTCACTCATGACATTTGTAACAACTGGTCTACATTATTCACTTTAGAGTATAAAACAACATAATTTGTCTTAAATGCACTCAAAAAAAAAAAAAATCAAATTATTTAACACAAGTTACCTTAAACTTGTTTCCCACACTGATGAAGCTGAGTTTGCCTGCTTTTTGTTTAGTATCTTTGTTGTTATTTGTGGATGACTCAAATAATTCCCGAATAAACTTATCTCTGGATTCACATATTAAGGATTCAAGAGACATATGTAGGGCATCATTATTTTTCTCCACAAACTGGGTCTGAAAAATACATCAACAGGAATGCTTGAGTCCATCTTGTTATAATATCCCTTAACACAGTAGTCTCCAAGTGAACTTTCTATTTTGACGAAAAAGGATTCCAGGATTCCAACACAGGCCTGACACTTACGTGGCACAATGTTTAAGCACTTGGCTGTGAACCAAAAGGTTGGCAGTTCAAACCCACCAGCTATTTAGCAGGAGAAAGACTTGGCAGTTGGCTCCCCTAAAGAGTTCAACCTAGTGAGGGGTATTCACTAACTGGATAGTAGATAAGAGTTATCTTAGGTGAAGTGAAGGACAACACACAACACAGAGGAAGTCAGCACAACTGGACTAAATCAAAAGCTAAGAAGTTTCCTGAATATAACCAAACACTTTGAGGGATAGAGTAGCAGGGGCAGCGGTCTGGGGACCATGGTTTCAGGGGACATCGAGGTCAACTGGTATAATAAAATTCATTAAGAGAATGTTCTGCATGCCATTTCAGTGAGTGGCACCTAGAGTCTTAAAGGCTGGTAAGCAGCCATGTAAGATACATCAATTGGTCCCAACCCACCTCAAGCAAAGGAGAATGAAGAACACCAAAGACACAAGGAAAATTAGAGCCCAAGAGACAGAACCGGCCACATAAACCAGAGACTCCATCAGCCTGAGATCAGAAGAACTAGATGGTGCCCGGCTACCACCAATGACTGTCCTGACAGGGAACACAACAGAGAGTCCCTGACGGAAAAGGAGAGAAGTGGGATGCAGAACTCAAATTCTAGTAAAGAGACCAGACTTAATGGTCTGACTGAGACTGGAGGGACCCTGGAAGAGATGGCCCCTGGACTCTCCGTTAGCCCGTTACTGAAACCATTCCTGAAGCCAACTCTTCAGACAAAGATTAAACTGAACTATAAGATATAAAATAATACTTGTAAGGAGAGTGCTCCTTAGCTCAGATACGTAAGACTAAATGGGTAGCTCCTGTCCAGGGACAAGATGAGAAGGCAAAAAGGGACAGAAGCTGGGTGAGTGGACACGGGAAATACAAGGTGGAAAGGAACAGTGTGTTGTCACATTATAGGGAGAGCAACTAAGGTCACATAACAATGTGTGTATAAACTTTTGCACGAGAAACTAACTTGAACTGTAAACTTTCACTTAAAGCACAATTGAAAAAAAAAAGGATTTCAACCTAGGAGACCCAAATGGGCAATTCCACTCTGTCCTGTAGGGTTGTTATGAGTCAGAACCAACTCAATAGCACACAGTAACAACAATGACGATGAAAATGTTCTTTATCTGAGCTGTCCAATAGTGGCCACCAGCCAATATGGCTACTGAGCACTTGAAGTGGGTGTAGCATGACTCAGGAATTGAATTTTAAATTTTATTTACATTTTAAAAGCTACATGTGGCTAGTGGCTATCGTATCAGACAGCACAGCTTCAACATCAATTTTCCTCTCCCCCGGTAAAAGATATACTCACTGTTTCATAGCACACTGCCCCTGCAAAATGCCTAATAATGAAGCCTTCATCATCTCTGATATTCCTATGAACTGCCAGTTTAGATTTTCTGGGGATCTGAAAAACAATATATACCTCAGTTATAGATTTATCAAAAAAGATTACATGATGTTCATTTACAAAACATTTATGATGTAAAATATCTGCAAAATTACAAAAGAAGTTTTCAGAGTATTCATAATTACATTGCTTTTAAACATCTAATACATTTTAAAGTACCAATGCAATCTAGCAAATATTTGGTTATAGTATCTTAGGAGAGAAAAAGGGGGTAAGACAATTTAAAAAAAATGACAAGCACATGTAAAACATAGTAGGCATTTTATAACGTTAACTGCCTACTGCTAAACCAGTGGTTCTCAACCCTGGCTGCTTAATTATATTCACCTGGAGAATGTTCACAGCTCCCACTGCCCATACCACCTACCCATCAGGTAGTCACTATATGCAGCCAAGGTTGAGAACCATTTTTCTAGAGAAAAACCTGAAATCCACCACAGGGAGTCTCTGACTGTTTTAAACCATACATCCTAACGTGTTTATACAATAAGCCCTAATTTATGTGAAGGAAACACTATGGAACAGTTGTACTCTGCACACATGGGGTCATCATGAGTCAGAATCACCTTGACAGCAACCAAGAGCAACAAATCATTTTAGGGGTATACTATCTAATTGTAACATTTCTTTATGTCTGTATCATGTTTAAAAGTTTCAGGAACACTTTCATATTCAAGATCACATCTGACCCTCAAAATAACTGAAGGTTAAGAAAGATAATCTCATTTAAAAGTGAGAAAACTAAGATTTGGGAAACTTATGTGGCTTGCTTGAATTAGAGAGCTGGTAGACCACAAGGCCTCTTTTCTCTATGTGACCGTCCTAAGCCAAACTGCCTGGGCCTGACTCCCAAATCCACCACTTCCTCACTGTGGGATACACAGCAGCAGGTCACCTAACCTCTCCTTGCATGTTCCTCACTGAAGCATGGGGATCCTAATAGGATCTACCTCAGAGGACTGCTGTGAGGATGAAATTAAATAATTCAGGTAAAACCCTCAGAATAGTGCCTGGCACAGAGCGTTCAATCATTTTGTTTTTGTTTTTTCAAATTAATACAACAAAAGTAACAGCCTATACAAATTGGGATTTACTGCCTTGCTCATAGTTCTCTTTTTGAGCAAAGTGGCCAAAGCCCATTCCTGACATTTTGAGTTATATGACTGTGCGACCCTAGTTACAATTTTGCAAGCGTTTTGTGAGCAGCTCCTAACTAAAAAGGTTCGGGTTCATACCCACACAGCAGCTCCACAGAAAAAAAGGCCTGGCAATCTGCTTCTGTAAAGATTACAGCTAAGAAAACCGTATGGAGCAGTTCTACTCTGTAACACATGGGGTCGCCTGAGTCGGGGACTGACTCAACAGGCAGCTAACAACAACAGTGATCAGGACCATTGGTGTAGGTAAGCATGCATCCACAGGCTAGGCGAAACAAGGAACTGGGGGTGGGGGAGGGGGGGTGAATACAGAGAGGGAGAGATAATACTGAATCTTAGAAAAAGTTTTGTTGAGGATACATATTGTCCTATTTCTGTCTCCACTGAAGTAAGAGGAAAAAAGTCTCCACATTACAGGGACTATTAAGGGATACAGAGCTCTCTGCTAATGGGGCAGGTGGTTGTGGGATCCAGTCTCTAGAGGTTAGCAGAATCACATCAGCTTTTCAAGTAAAACCCTTTAACCTATTACCCAACACAGTCTGGATTCTGTTAATGATGCATGGTAACAAGAATACCCATTACCATTCACTTAATCCCCTGGATCCACCAAAGCAATGACTGTTATACTATGGTACAATCGCAAAATGATATATAGTGTGGGAGGCATTTGCCTATTAGTTCCTTAATTCCACGACGCAGTGTTTCTTTCCCTTTTTTTTTTTTTAATTGTTGTTGTTATCTATACCATGAGGCAGCACATATCTTTGTGGCTGAAACTGGCGTATTTCTTCTGCACTAATCTGGCTCTTTCTCACCCTACTATGGAGTTATTGTATTATCCCAGGTGATGATCCCTGAGTTTAAAGGTACAGACAGAATTAGGGGAGCACAGAAAACAGCTCAATAGCCACACAGTGCAGCCTCATGGACACCTGTTCTATTGTCCACTGCTGCACGGGTTCAAGCACAGCTCTATGATCCAGAGCAGCTGCGGGAACCTGGCCTTCTGGCCCTTTTAGAAATGCACCTCTCATGTATTTCTACTGCTCTATGTCTGGTTTTCCCTTTATTTCAGCTAATTCTTCTATCGCTTCAGCTTCTATTCCCTCTCTGATTGTATTTTCCATTCAAAAGTCCCTAGAGGAAAGAAGATCAAAATGAATCAGCTGTCTAATATGGACTGCTTCCACCAGTGAGCATTCTCATTCATAAGCCACAACCTTTACTGCTGGTCTTACAAATGTGTAGACAGATGGCTGCTTATGACCTCTAGGATCTCTTGTGACTCCTGGATTGTGATCAAAGTTACATGACATAAAACAAAGCAATTCAGGGTCACTTCACTCAGAAGGGAGACCATGAAGACAGCAGGTAAAGCTTTTCAAACACTGTTCTTCCTCTTAAACCCAGTGGATTCATCTACTTTCATTCCCACCAGGTCCTGCAGACTCTGGGTTGTTTCTTGGGCAATTAGATGGAGGCATCTCACAACAATTACTCCAGCTACTCCTCCTGCCTGGGATCTCTTTCCACCCAGAGGAAGGGCCTTGATTAAACAGATCATCGGCATCAAAAACACAGGCAGTCCCCAGGTTAAGAATGAGATTCCCTCCTAATTGTATCTTCAAGAATTTGTAGGTAAGTCTAAACAGGTGCATATGGTTCGTATTTAGCCTTACTTCAGTGCAAGACAAGCCCGGAAGCCTTTTCAATGATTTAAAAGCTGCACGTGCAGCAAGTGAAGGTGACTGAGATGAAGAATTTGTTGTGAGTAGGGGTTAGTTCAATCGTTTCAAAGCGAGAGAAAATTTACATACCATTAAAGGGCAAGTAGGAGTTGTCTTTAAGTTGAATGTTCATAACCTGGGGACTGCCGGTATATATAAATTAAATGTTCATCTATACAAGATGCTGTACTGAATGTATTATAGTCACTCTAAGCCCTACATAACTCATGATTCTAATTATCTACTGAAGGTTAAAATGATTAATGCATCTTCTTAAGAGGTTTCTCTTCCTATCACCAAGTCTCAATTTTGGAACGGTAAACTCACAGTGAGTCGGAAATGGTCCTTATGCTTCTGGTGAACTGCAGATGTAAAGTGTTGGTCGCTGGGCTGGGGAAGGCGATTTTCTTCATCCAAAATATCCAGTATGCCCACTAATTTTGCTTCAATTAAATCTATTTCAATGGGGAAAAAAATCAAAATATTCACAATACGATAGCAACATAACATTTTAAAGATATGTGAGCAAAAACTGATCATCGATTTCAAGGACTGGTCAGAAACAATGTAACAGATGATTCTATAGGTATTCTCTAAAAGTCCATAAAGGGCTGGTGGGCTATATTCCAAACCTGGCAGTTTATTAGAAAGTAAAATTTTACATTTATCATAGGTTTCCAAAAAAAAAAAAAAAAAAGATTGTATAAAGAAAGCAATTGATATAATAAACACTTCATTTGTAAGTCAGGATAAGTGGCTAAGAAATCAGAAATTTCTCCTCTTCCAAATGACATCTATATTCAAAATGAAGCAAAAGCACGGAAGGGAAGCTTCTGCATGCATAGCTTTTTTATACTGCTTTTAAAAGTTTATCTAAATTATGCTTCCAAAGTAAAACTATTCAGTAACAGCACATTTTTATGCTCCTTCCGTCATGCTGTTTGAATTTTCTGCCCATCCCAAATAGCTGTAAGATGTGGACTGCTTAAACTATGGTATATAAGAATTGTTGAGTGTGACAGACTCTAAGCTACAAGACATACAAAATCAAGATTCTAATGACGTTGGTCAGAGCATGGTGTTTCTTGGGCACTTAGCAGTGGTAAAGGTGGGGTGTAGTGAACTGAGCCATAAATGGGGCTACTGATTGGCAGAGGAGAAAGTAGAGGTAGACTAAAGGATAACTGGAAGGAAAGGAGTTCTACCCAAGGATATCAAGCCGCACAGTCAAAGGCAGAGAGGTGGGAAAGGATCTAGGGTGCTAAAGGAATGCTGAGTGGGCAGGTAGGACATGAAAGTGCTTTGATTAAAGTTACACAAATATGAAGTGATAGCACTGTTATACTATTACCTTGTCCAAATCTAGCACATGAGTTATTGATCAGATTGTCGAATTGCGATTTCAAAATTAGGCTTGCTTAATGGTTTTAGAGATAGGATAGGAAAAGAAAAGGAAGCCTGAGTGCTAACTGCAGGGCTTCAGGGAAATGCTTCTTTACAGTTAGAAAACCGAGGAGAAAGCACAGACCCTGTTCTCCTGCTGCACACTATTATCTGGATGTGACATGCAGAACTTTTGAAGTCAACATGCAACAGGAGGGTGCTGCCAAGGCACGGAGAAGGAGGGAGCCCAGAGACTCGCAGGAGAGCCAAACCCTGACAAATGTCACCCAGAGCCTGGGCTACCTGTGAACTTCTCATCATGCGAGATAATAAATCCCTTTACTGCTTAAGCCTTTCGGTTTCTCTGTGAACTGATTCACATGTTAGCTGTTTAAGTAGGAAAATGCCCATCCATAATGAACAGAGCAGATTTTAGACAAACTGTCCAGATAGCTGAATTTGAGGCCTTAGTAGGAAAAACAACTTCCAAGCAGTATTATTGGAGTAGAACCTCTCTCAAATATCATAGTTTCAAGTCCTATAGCCAGAAATAATAATTACAGAGCACAGAAAAATTACTACTAAATGCATTCATTATATCTCTCCTGTTTCCCCAAAAGTGGAGTTAAATGGTACATACCTATACAGTCCTGATTATCCACATAATGTACTTCATTAACACCTAAACCTTCTTTTTGGTAGAGTTCTTGTTCCTAAAAATAAAATAATCATAATCACAGAGATGGAAATACTGCACAATATGAAATGGACTCAGTGTTCTGTGGCGAAATGTCCACCAAAACTCCTGACTTGGGGCTTTGCTGCCACACAGAGAGAGCAAGTAGATGGCAGAGGCAGCAGAAGCAGAGAGACTTGCAGGAAGGGTGGGAGATGCTAGGCAACAATGAGAGGAGAAAGCTGGTTGGCAATGACAGAATTAAAACAGCAGCATAAAGCCTAGTAAAGTCACTGGTAAATAGATGTTCCTTACATCTGAGGAAGTACCTATCAATGTTCTGACTGAGTCCCCAGGGCGGCAGCTACGCCGTTCACACATCTGATGTGCCTGAGTAACAGCTGAAATGCTGCGGTCTGTGCTGGGCTTTCTTAATTCCCTGGGCCACCTTACATTATGCCCCCTTGATCACGGTAACTGTGGCACATCTCTGTTCCTTGAATTTTAAAATCACTTACTGCAGTTCCTAAAGTAAAATGGCAAGTACCTCTTTCAGAATCCTTTCATTAAAAAATTGTTGAAGTTTTTCATTGCAGTAGTTGATGCAAAATTGCTCATAACTGTTATGTTCAAAGTACTCTGAAAACATAAAACCAGAAGCAAGAGTCATCAGCAGGCCAACTTTATATTATAAATTTACCTCTGGATAAAATTTTAATGTACTTTAATGGCTTAAGTGAAGATTAGGTGAAAATAAATAAATGCAATTGTTCCGTGCTCCCCAAATGCTCTTATTTCAAGTCTTAAATTTTGTTAAGAATTAAAAATATGAAAAATACCTTGCTTCATTTGACAAAAAAGGTTTTTGTCCTATGAAATAAATCTCATATGGTAAAACATACAAAACGTAAGCCATTTCCTAATTTTTAAAGCAGAAGTATTAATCTGAGTTAATTAAAACAAAACAAAAGGCTCAAAATTCAAGTGCTCTAAAAGATCTTTTGCTATGCAAGCTGTAACATTTTAGTTATCAAAAATGCTATGGATACTGATTTCTAAAATTAATGGATTGTATTAAATGATCACTAAGATCCCTAAAACTCTAAAATTTTATGATTCTCTGTGTGTGTTAAGTTAAACTGGCATACACCAGGAAACAAGCATCTGAAGATCGTGAAATCATAATTCAGTTACAGGTGTTTCTCTACCTTTGAGTAAAACGTAATGATTTACTATAAACTTTAAAATATATATCACATCACTTAGCCTGGCAAAACGAAAACAAAACCCTGCTCCTCCCAAGATGCAAACACACACACCTTCCCTTGGCAAAGGCAATAAACCACAGAGGAGAAACGCCGCTCCTACACGGCCAGTGGAACCCCCACATCAATAAAACCCAACACAAAACCTGATACCAACAGTCAGATTTACTTTGAGAATTTTACTACACAGTCATTCAGAATAAAGCAGCAACACTCAGATGTAGGTGGATTCATTTCATTTCTGGTTGTACAGCTTCAAAGTTATTTTATATTTGCTCACAATTAATGCTACAAATTTTTACACACAGTAAGCAGGATGGTCTATCAACTAGGTCAACCTGTACACCAGCTTACATGTTAGTCAAAAGTTTGACTGTCAATGGGAACTGTCTCTACTTTCTGCACAACTGCTCAAAGTCCATTAAAAAATACATTAAAAATCTTGATGCCTTAATTAGTACTAGCATTAGTAGCACTCAAGAGTTTACTTTATTCGCTTGTGTTTATTTAAGAGTACAGAGACATCCCTTAACTATAGCGGTTTTAATCAATACGTTTTAACTTTAACATTAGTGTGATCAAAACTGCCCATTCGAGTCTTTTTTTTAAAGCATCAGTTTCCTATTTAAATCATTCTATAAAATGTAAGTATGTATGTATAGCTTAAAATACATCAGATAAAGGGTATTACAAGAAGAGAAAAGGTTACTTTTTAAAATCTTTTCTTTTTAAATATTGTGGAAAACCAAATGAAAAAATATTGAACACACACAAACTCACAAAAGAAACTACACTTACCAAAACCTGCAATATCTAGGACCCCAATAAAATAGGATGAGGTTTCAAAAGGAAAACACTGATTTATTCTGTTAACCACATGATCAAAGAGATGGCTATAGACAGTCTTCGCCAAGGCATCGCGGGCATTGTTTGCTTGCTCCACCTTCAGGGGTACCCTATAAAAGAACATGATACCGATGAGAATTCCTTATGGTGACGTTTTGTGAAAAGGGTGCCAGACACCCCAGGTCAAAGTACACACACCTAACATAGTCACTATGAAGAACAAAATAGTTACCAAGGGTCATGGGTAAAAAGGCACAGATAAATGAGGCTGGCTGAAAAATTATAAGAGAAAAACTAAGGGAATTCTTTGCAATTAGATAAAAAAGAAAAAAATCACCTATACTTAGATTAAAAAAAAAAAAAATCTATTACTGGATAAAAGAACTTTAGGTCTGAAAAAATCTTTTTAACCTTAACTTACACTTCTCTATATTATACATGCAGAATATATAAAAATTATTCATAAGAATAATCTTCCTTTTGATTTTCCATAAATACAAAAGAAATTGCACTTAATTCAAGATAATTTCAAAGCTTGGTAACTTCTTTACTTTGTTTATGAAAAAAATGTTTACACCTTAAAATGTGAATTGTCCAACTTTACTGCTCTCCAGTCCCTGCAGAAGGTCATCATGCTTGGTAAAGTGGAGGGTCAGTGAAACAGAGGAAGACCCTCAACGAGACGGGCTGACACAGTGGCTACAACAATGGGCTCAAGCACAGCAAAGATTCTGAGGATGGCAGAGGATCAGGCAGTGTTTTGTTCTGTTCTACAAGGGTCTCCATGAGTCAGAACTGACTAGGCTGCACCTAACAACAACTGTTTAAGTAACTACACGGTGTAACGGTATTTGATGCTGCAAATTCAGACATACAGCCTCGGTTCTCAAGAAAATTACAGTCTTATGAAGGAAGACTGGCATAAAAGAAAACTTCCAAATACTGCTAAATGCTATCATAAAGGTATCCATGAGGTACCAGAGGAGCATCAAAAAAAAAAAAAAATGTCAAATTTGAAAGGAACCCTTAAAAGTCATCTAGGTCAGCCTGATATTTTAATTCCCTCTAAACAGTGGTTTTCTAACTGAAATTTCCCACAAGAGAACCATTTCTTAAAGTGAATCTTATGTGGACACCCAATAAATAAAGTACCTAAAAGAACTGCTTTGGATCAAAGCAGAAATTGAGAAAGTGATACCTGGGGACCACCCATAAGGCCTTTATGGGCCACCTCCTGGCCTCTGAACTATCCCTAAGAAACCACGTACCTGTAGGGCACTGCTCTACATCCTCCTTGCTGGATTTTTCTTTATAATAAAAATAATTTGGAATTAGCAAAGAATCAGGCTATGCACACCTTATTAAGATTTTTAAAAGTGTTGGTACTACTGTATTTTCTGAGTGGCTAAACATTTTTTCAATCTACTTCCGAAAAATCAGCCATTGAAAACCCTATGGAGCACGGTTCTACTCTGGCACACGTGGAGTCGCCATGAGTTGGAGTTAACTTGATGGCAATTGGTTTAAACATTTTTTAAGAATGCGTTTTAATTTGTTGAAAATTTGTCAGAAATACGTCACTAGAGCCCACTGCCTGCCTTATTTAGCAGCGCACAGAGGATACGACATTTTCTCCTCACAGGTGAAAATCTAACAGTGTCTCAGGATGATAACCCTAATCATTATTTAATTTCCAATATCAAAAGTGAAAATGTATAAAATATACAATACTGAACCAAGAGTACACATACCAGACACAATCTACAAATTGTTGGTTACTGACTTTAAAAATCTTAGCTGTGCCTTTATTTTCTTATCAGTTGCAATTTCCTTTAAACAAAGAATCCTAAAAGCCAGGGGAAATTCCATTGCTGAGTATTTTGTTAAAGACAGTTCTATGTATAAGTTGTACTGTGTGCACCATTCCATTTGCATGGAAACATACTTCTGAAATAAAATAAACCTAAAACAGTCAAATACTGAGCTACATAATTAACTCATTTTCATTGCTGTACAAAAGTAAATCCCTTTCTTATTTCATAAATTCCAAATTTGTGACATGCAGTACATCTGCAAGGAACAACTGAAGAGCTATCAAAGTCCCCATTTATTTATATGGTTGGTGGTTTACTGCAGTGAGATGCACAGAATTTTGATCTATCAACACAGGTTTTAGAACATACTATAATGAAAAGAAGGAATGATGCATAAAGATCAACTTTAAAACTCAGCTCCTTGACAAACTGCAAGGCAGGATTTTCATAGTTAAGAAACTTACTTTATAACTGTTCCCTTAGTGCCCCCTGCTGTTGTAAGCATGACTCTTGTGGTTAAACTCACACGAAGATCATCTTGATCCAAACCCAGTAACTCAGCACAGTATTCCAATGACTGAGTAGATTTATTCTTCAGATTACAACCACCTAATGAAAATATACTTTAATTCAAAATTAATAAACATTTTTTACACCAAATTTTTAAGACTCATTTCTTTGAATTACACTTTGCTTTTTTTTTTATGTAAAACTATTTTTATAGGGGCATGGTAGAGCAATGGTTAAGCATTTGGCTGCTAACCAAAAGGTCAGCAGTTCAAATCCACCAGTTGCTCCTTGGAAACTCTATGGGGCAGTTCCACTCTGTCCTGTAGGGTCACTATGAGTCACAATCAACTCAGTGACAACAGGTTTGGTTTGGGTTTTACGTGTTTTATTTGTAACTCTTAATTTCACCTCACTTTACCGCCATTGCCAGACACCCCTGCTGCCAAGGGCACCTGAAGACCCTCGTGTGGGACAAATCTATGGTTTAATTCTTTCATCCCATCAATACTAACTTGCTACTATTTCATTTTTTATGACCCTGTAAGCAAAATATATAACGATGAATCATAATTCCCTATTAAAATTCGTTAAGTCTCCAAAAAGCTTCGGGGAGTAATTTTTGTGGCAAAAGTTATAATATGCTTTAGTATGTTAATTTTGATAAGGATATATCTATGCATGTGTGTGTATAGGCATGTGCTTGTGTTGCTTGGAATGGAGGGAGAGGGTGAGCAGACAACTGCTACTACCTACATATCATATCTATAAATTTCTGTTTATAGAGGCTGTTATAAAAAATATTTTTTCATGCCAACATGAAGTATACCAGCATGCTTGAGACTCTGGGTTGACCTGGCTCTACCACTTACTACGTGTGTAACCATCAGCAAGTTACTCTCTCTGTGCCTCAGTTTCCTCATCTATAAAATAACGTTAATAATAGTACCTACCTCATAAGGTTGTTATGAATATTAATAAGTTAATATACGTGAAGTGTTTGGAATAGTGCCCGGTATACAGTAAGCACTGCATAAAGGCTAATTACTATTACTGTAATTATTACTGCTAATAATATTAGAAATACTAAACATTTTACAAATTTTTAAAAAGTTAGTATTTATGTAAAGGCTTCATTTCAATACTACCTAACTCCAAAACTACACAGCATATGTGAAAATCATGAGAATTTGATTATGACAAGTTAGTGAAATGCTTAACAGACCACTTCTCAGAAGAAATAATCACAAGATCTTATAAGAATAGGGGTTGTCAAGACCAATCAATAGGAAAATACAGGCAGTCCCCAGTTTACAAATGTCCAACCTGTAGTTATGAACCAACCCCCTGTAAAGCCTAACCTAACCCGTTGCCTTAGAGTCGATTCCGACTCACAGCGACCCTATAGGACAGAGTAGAACTGCCCCATAGCGTTTCCAAGGAGTGGCTAGTGGATTCAAACTGCGGACCTTTTAGTTAGCAGCCAAGCTCTTAACTGCTATGCCACCAGGGCTCCCCTATAAAGCCTAGTATAGTAAAAATTCGAGGTACATACAATGGTCCATAGTAACAAATAGGCACTACTTTGTGACACTCAACAAAACATTATTATTATTACTGTATTATTATGTTAAAGATGTTTTAGCATATCTGCAAGTGTTTAACGTTTTTTATGCATAGGAAGGTATACCGTATACTAAGACAAACATTTGACTAACTGACGTTAGATGTTAACTGTTCTGATTTATGTATAAATTCAACTTAAAGAGACTTAGGAACAGAAGTCGCTCGTAATCCAGGGACTGCCTGTAGTCTTTTCAACAAATAGTGATGGGACAACTAACTATCCACGTGCCAAAGAATGAATCTGGATCACCACCCCATACCTCTTAAAAAAATTAACTCGCAATGGATCAAAAACCTAAATGTAAGAACTAAAACAATTAAAAAAACTCAGATGAAAACAGAGGCATCAATCTTCATGACCTTGGAGTAGGCAATGGTCTCCTAAATAGGAAACTAAAAGCACAAGCAACACAAGAAAAGACAGATAAACTGGATTTCACCAAAATTAAAAACTTTCATACTTCAAAGAACACAATCCAGAAAAATGTAAAGGAAAGCAACAGAATGGACAAAATATCTGCAAATTATACATATGAAAAGTGAATAGGGACTTGCATTTAGAATATATAAAGTGTATATATATGTATACGTAATAAAATCATAATGATTAAAATAAAAATAATCTGGTTTATTAATTCTCTTGATTCAATACTTCATTCCAAACTTCTCTACTTTCTGCTCATTGTCCCTTCAACAAAAAGATAGGATGGAAGAGAAAAAGCAAATATGTACTACGTACCTTGTGGCCACTTAAATGCTTTTCTGCTAACTGCACCATGCAACATTTATAATACATTTGCATGTTTTACCACAAGGTAGTAACGTAAGACGTAAAATGCCACACCACTTCTGAGATTTCTAAAGTGTGTGCATTCACTCTAAACACAGGATCTTTTTTTTGTGACTTTAGTATAACAATGTTCCAGCACAAACGAAATGTATTCTAACATTCATTACACTTTCAAAATATATTTTCAAATCCCTTCAAAAAACTAATTAAAAATGTTAACGCACACTAATAATAAATCAACTTTAATGTTTTTCCATTTTAAACTGGGAATGCTCTATGTTTTTATTTTAATTATTATTTAAAATTCTTACAGTGCTTACTATGTGCCAGACAGTAACATTCAAAGCTTTTTACAAATATTTCTCTCCATTTATTCCTCTTCACAACAAGGAGGAACTATCATCATCCCCAGTTACAGGTGAGGAAACTGAGACATAGTAAGCTTAAGTTACTTGCCCAAGGTGACACAGGTAGTGCATGGTGAAGCAGTCTGCCGCAAGAGCACTCGCTTTTACCCACTACACTGTGTTGTATCTCATATTATCAATTTTGCAGCATCACAGGAAATTAAACCTGAAAGTCATTAAGTCTATCTATTTCAATCTACTCATTCACAGATCAGGACTGTCAGGGAGCTTCAGTGACCTGGGGAAAATGAGGGACAATTAGCATAAGCTCCTGAGTTACTAGGATGTGGGTAAATTCTGGTTTTCACATTTACATCTTCATTTAATAACCATATTACTTAATTTTTCCACAGGTTCCACCTGTGTAAAATGGCGATACTATCTCCTGCCTCATAGGTCTACTATGATATTTAGGTGAAAAACAGTATATAAAGGCTCTTGCTCATAGTAGATGTATTTTTAAAATCTTTTTCCTTTCTCTTGTGCCCCTTAAAAAAAAAAAAAAAATTTTTTTACCTACATGCATATTAGCACCAGGTACTATAAAAGCACTTCTCATGTATTATTTCATTTTACCAATGAAGAAACCAAGGCTCAGAGAGCCTGAGATCTGACACTAAAGCCCATGGTATCGACTACTATACATATAAATGGTGCATTAGATGTTTTTAACTCATCCTTGATACGAGATTTTAAAACAATATATTAATGCAGGAGTCAGCAAACTTTTTTTATAAAGGTTTAAATAGTGAATATTTTAGGCTTTGCAGGCCATGCAGTCTTTGCTGCCACTACTAAACTTTGTTATTGTAGCCTGAAAGCCACAACAGACAATACATACGTGCATGGATGTGGCTGTGTCCCAATAAAACTTTATTTATACAAAAACAGGCGATGGGCCAGATTTACCCCAAAGGCCACAGTCTGCCAGTTGTTGTATTCATGGGTCAAATTTAGGATTATACAAAAAGTCTTACTGTTTATGTAGAGACTAAAACACTAAAGCTGAAAAATTGCCAGCATTCAGGAATTTACATATCCTTTTACATTACCATAAATTTCAATGTATTTACATTTCTCATTAATAAAGTATATAAGCTTTTATTTAAAATAAACCAAACCTGTTGCCATGAAGTCAATTCCGACTCATAGCGACCCTACAGGACAGAGCAGAACTGCCCCCATAGGATTTCCAAGGAGTGGCTGGTGGATTCAAACTACTGACCTTTTAGTTAGCAACCAAGTTCTTAAACACTACGCCAACATGGCTTACACATACGTATATTTACATACATATATACATATATATACACCCATCCACTGCCGTCGAGTCGATTCCGACTCATAGCAACCCTATAGGACAGAGCAGAACTGCCCCATAGAGTTTCCAAAGAGCACCTGGTGGATTCGAACTGCCGACTTTTTGGTTAGCAGCCATATAGCACTTAACCACTATGCCACCAGGGTTTCCCAACAAACCAGAAAAATATCAAATATACCTTAGTAAATGACAGAGAATTAAAGTATAATGTCAGTTCAAAATTTTGGTTAAGGGCTCAGCTGCTAACCATAAGGTTAGAGGTTCAAACCCATCCAGCGGCTCTGCAGGACAAAGACCTGCTTCCGTGAAGATTACAGCCAAGAAAACCCTATGGGGCAGTTCTACTCTGTAACATGAGGTCACTATGAGTTAGAACTGACTCAACAGCACCCAACAACAACAGTCAAAGTTACTTATCCTTCATTAAAAAAAAAAGGTTTAGTCCTAATCAGTATCACTAATTTGCTCAGAACGGGCCTCATAATGAAGGATAATAAAGCTTCCCTCATTTGGAAGATTCATCATATGGTCTACAAAGCTCAGAGAAAGTGTTAATAAACCTGTACGTAAACAGATTCAATTACATACGACAAAGAAATGACAGAATTTCCCTCTAATTTCACATCTCATTAAAAAACAAACAAAAAACCTGAAGTGCTGCCGGCTTCCTCAAAATCAATATTTCCAAGGTGCAAGACACCAGCCACTACCCGAAACAGATCAAGTTTCTCTTCATCATCCAGACCAATCTTTTTCATGGCGGTGCACATTCTAATAAAATCTCCATGGTCATCTAACAGAGGATCTTTCAAGCAACCTGCCTTAAGACACTATAAAACAAGAAGTCATCAATTAACTGAACTTTATATTATTTAAATAGAATAAAATTACTACACCAGGTCTAGTAATGCACTATATAACATGCAAAAATAAAAATTTTCAGTGGAAAATTGCAGTATTCTAACACATTCAAAAATTGAACGACTAAGTATATATGAGCGCTCTCTGTATTACTTCTTATAACTGTGAATCTACAATTACCTCAATAAAGATTTCAGTTAAAAAAATGACTGACATGTTTTCCAATTAAATTACAATTTTAGCCCTAAAGCATTATAATAATAGGATATTAGATAAAGACATAAAATGAGTGGAAAGGAAGAGAACATCTGTAGTTAAATCAACATGAACCCAAAGAACAAACAAAACTGAGATAAAAAACGGTAATAAAAATTTAAATCTGACACCTAGCATTACACTTCTTTAGGTTAACTGCCATCAACTGCACCAATATTAAACACTAGAAAATAGTGGATGGCTGACAGAATTCTCGTGACCTGAAAATATTTTTTTCTAATCTTTCTGTATGAAGTAAAGTGTATCAGTAATCATTATGCTTATTCTAAGAATTTACACATCTTCTTCTGTTATACATAAGGTCGCCATGAGTCACCATGAGTCGGAGCTGACTGAATAGCAACTAACAACAAGAATTGATGCAATGACTTAAAACACTTTAGAAAATGAAGAGAAAGTTTATTTTTGTGTTACCTCCTAAAAGAATTTGCATTTAAAGTATTCATTTGTTAGAACCTGTAGCAAATTCAGAAAAAGGGAGGAGGGAAGTCAGGTCTGCAAAAACTAGAAAGACGAACATAGAAGTTGCTGGACACAAGAAGACAGAGCTAGGAATTTTCCAGAACTTCAGAATGAGGAAGTATAGTCAAATATTAGGTAACACAGGATCAGAATCAATTTGACATTAAGACTCCCCTGGGAGATTTTTTTTTTCCCTCATAGAACGATGGCTTCCCAGATAAAGCTGTAATTGTCTATAATTTTTTTTTTTAATGTTCAATTATGCTTGTACAAAATTTCTGGAAAATGTCTAGATAATGAAATTCAATTTCATTCATAAGAGAAGCAAACAACCACATGCAGCCAACATTAAAAGAAAACACATACCATGCAGAATTTTTAGTCTTACAATTGAATGCTTACTTCACTTAAAAATTGTTTTAATGAAATGTGAAAGAACATACTGCTATTATGACAGACTAAAAATACTGCATTCTCTCGAAAATTACACAGTTTTAAAACACTCTAATGAAATAAGGCAAAGGATTCTAATTAGTCAAAATGATCACCTCATCCTCCTGACAAAGAAGACATAAAAAGTAATTCAGACATATTAATCCACTGTTCATTTACATACATAAATATTCAATAAAGTGAATAAGATTACTGACACAGTATGCTGACTCTAGAATCAGAAAGTACACATTTTTTTCTTTTGAGAGTAAAATCCGGTTTTCCTTCCCTTGTAATCAGTTTTTTACATGCCAAAGATCAAATTTATATTCTTTATTTCTTTCCTTTTGGAAAGCTGCCGTGCCCCACTAAGGAAGGTTTCCATTATCTTAGTGGAGCGAACACAACTTCTATATTATCTTGATGACTAATAAAACAGTCTTATCAAGACAAAGGAAGATACCATAATAAATATTAATGCTGCTTCTTAAAGTTTCAACTATGTCTATAACAGAAAGTTTATGATTTACAGTTCAGATACCTGTGTCTAAGACGATATATAAAATGTCGACTTAAAAATTAACTGAAGACTCATGTGCTTAGAATCCAAAACAATGGAAATTTTTATTTTCTGTTCTTTTCTATGAGTATATGAAGACACAATTCATCTCACTCATTTGAGGAATCAAAACTATTTGACTCACAATCCAATAGCATTATAAACTGACTACAGTAGAACTTGCTCAATTAAATACTCAATATAAATCTTTAAATAGAATTAATAAAAACAAGCTGAAGTAGGACCTATTATTAATCCCTGTTTAGCATTTTGTAATTTAAACTCCTTGAATAGACAAAACTTAATGCCATTTATTACTTAAATACATTGCATACTAAACTTTATAAGTGTTACAGTAGATTTTAAATTAAGGTTTTAATGCTTTTAAAATAATACTTAATGGTATGATCATATCTAATTATTCTCAGAAATAGTATAATAATTTAGTGAGCCCAGTACAAAAAACTTTTCATATTACAGAAATGAGATGCTCTGAAGAGACATGAAATAATTTATAAGCATTCTTTTGTTTACTCAGCTTATTTACTGTCTACTTCAAGTCTTCAGCCTTGAAGTAGACAGTAAATTATAAAAGATGTATTTTATACTTCTACTGATATATAGTTACACATATCCCAATTGGGTAATATGACAGTAAGTTTCAAAAATGCTAGAAGAGAGTGATTCTTACGCAATTTAATACTCTCATACTTGAAAAAGAATACGCAGAGCAGTGCACCGTGGCCTAACGAAGCAAAACCTGAACCTGTTGGTTCTACACACACCAACAGTGGTTTCAAGTGCTGCACTATGAGAGAAACTTAGATGAGTATTTAGCTTTTTGTTTTTTTTTTTTTTTTTTAAGTATAAGTCGAAACATAAGAAATTTTATTTGGGCTCCAAAATATCTGACGTATCTTCCACTAGATTACTTTTGCATTAAATACTTTAATAAAAAAATAAGTCTACTATACCTCAGGGCTTTTACGGTTCTGTAAAATCTGTTTGTCAGTTTCTTTGTTGGCAAAGTATCTAGTGCAGCCTCGGTTTAAATACTATGAAAAAGAAAGTAAAAAATCATTAAAAAATGTGATCCACAGGAAAACAATACTGGAGAAATTTATTAAATAGTGCTAGCCATTAAAAATTTCTAAACATAGCCTGAGTATCATTTACTCTCTCAAATAAAATCAATACTTTTACATGTTGTCACATTTTAGTCCTACTAATCAAACCAGGGATACTGAAAATCCTATCTCCCTGAAAATAGATTAAATGATTAAATTTAAAATCAATACCACAAAGGTTTCCCATTTTTAAGGAACAGTAATTTTAAACCTCAATACCAAATATCCTTTTAAAAATACAGTGCATAAGTACTATGGATAATAATGAAAATCACCTTCCTACTACACGCTTACAGACTCACAATAAGAACCTATACTATGGTTTAATATTTCAAATAATATTTTAAATTCTGAAAAAAGGAGAAATATTCACCTTCAATTTCTTAAATTTGATTTTTCTCTTTTTTGAGAGTCAATTCTTCAAAGCATACCTTTTGTATTTACTGATAGTTAACAATGAATACACAAAAATTACAGTACTTCCTTTATGGACCTTTTTAGGAATTCGAATAATACTTTCAGTTTTTCTTATTTCAGTGAGAAGCGTTTTAAAGGCTAAGTATTTTCAAAACACAGAACAAGAGAAGCAGCTGAGAAGAAAATCATATATTGGTCTCAAAGAGAATCAACTACCCACATTTACTCGGGGAAGTGGCTGGTCAGGAAGGAAGTACACAGAGAACAGGATGGGAAAATTTTAAAAGCATCTCAGCTTCTCTTACGTCAGGTCACTATGATCCCATTGTATCATGGCATGCATTCCAACGTTAAATACACCAAATCAAATAAATACCAAGAAAAATTTTATAGTAAGTTTTGAATAATTTGAGTATAAGTTAGTAATTTAGATATGCCACACAATTATCTTCCCCCCATTATAATGAAATACTAAAATACAATTGAAATCAGACAATGATACACAACAAGTTTTTCCTTCTAGCTTAGAATCTTTGGAGGAAAAAAAGCAAGGGAGGGGGACAATAACAGTAAAGCATTTTCAAGTGATTGTTTCAAAAACAGTTCTTTTATTTAGTAGGATAACAGTAGCCCAAACATGTAAAGCCAACGCAAATATTTCCTTTGCTAGCAAGAGTTTTAACCCCCCGCCTCCAACTATTTTGTTAAACACTTGGCTTTTGGACAGTTTGGCCTGATATTAAAACCTAGGAAAAATACTTGTTTCTTCTGACTTTTATAGAACTAGAAAAGCTATAACTATCCCTACCATCCATTTTCATTCTACCCAAGCTTTCTTTGGATTCAAGGATCTTTGCATGACTATGGCGAACGCTTCTGTAAAATATGTGCAAAAATATATTTAAAATTTGGATAATGCAAGCATGTTAAACTTTTTGTTTTCTAAAACACATATGTAGTTAATGCAAACGTTTTCCAGCAGATGTATCTCTGCGATTCCTCGTTTACTAATTTGGGAAAAGCAGTGACCAAAAAAACAAAATCAACCCTACTGAAGGATTCTTCTTATCTTTACAACCTGATCTATGAGTTATAACTGGAGGGCTAAACTAAACTACAGAAAAATCTGATGAAATTACCAAGATACTTTCAAATGACTGTAACGCAGAATCATTTGGGGAGGGAGGAGTAGGATGGGGTGTGTATAGGTGTGCGTATGAGAGGAATGTCCAAGACAGAAGATGCATTTGGGTGAAAGTTAACACCGTTCTTCTACTCCCCTCTTACCACCAAAAGGACTCTCCTGTAAGAAAGGAAATTATGCCTTCTGGTTCACTATGGGAGCAGGAAATCCCTGGCCTGATGAAGAACTGCAGAAGCCGCCCTCTCAGGATGCCTGCAGCTGGGCCACAAAAGGCTGTACAATTTCAGACACAGTAGAGCCACGCTGCCACAGACTCCAAGCAGAAGGAGATGTCAGTTTATTCACATCACTTTATCTTCAGCTAGGTGTTGACAAAGCCACATCACCATTATTAAATTTCATATGATTCACAGCAATTTATATTCCTTTTCTAAAGTTCATAGTGCAGTATCTGTGATATACTATAAATCATTGAATCGAGCACATTACACGGGTAAATTGTATGGTACCTAAACTACATCTCAATAAAGCTGTTAAAAAACACAAACGGCAGAGCAAAAACACACAAAGAGCCTGGGTCCTTGCCAGTACCACTGTACCACTGAGCAACTGAACCATGTCACGTGAGGAAAAATAAACCTCTACTTGGTGACGGCACTGGGTCTGGGTACTTGTTAAAAAACTTTTTAACTCATAGCACGGAAATTCATCTTCTACTTCATGAAGATAATGTGGGCAACTCAATTCAAACACCAATTAATTCAGTTGAGTTCTAAAAGAAGGCTGGAAGTTAAGAAGTATATTACAAGACACACTTTAAGACCATAAAGTTTTTAAAAGTTCCAAATACACATTGAAAGAAACTGCCTGAAACAACGAGAAAGGGGGCTGCAAAAACAAACAAAATACACACACATATACACACACACAGAGCAAAAATTAAATACAATCATGCGTGTCATAATTATCAAATGGGGGATTCCTGCCCAAACAGGAATATCAGAATCCTGGTGTTATGGGTTAAATGGTTTCCAAAAAACAGGTATGTTGAAGTCCTAAGCTCCCTTGTCCCCACCTGTGAATGTGACCTTATTTGGAAATACAGTCCTTACAGATGTAATTAGTTAAGATAAGGTCATTAGGTTCACCCCAAACTCTTTATGACTGGTACCCTTATAAGAAGAGGAGACACAGAAGGAGGAAGGCCATATGAAGATGAAGACAGATTTTGGAGTTATGCTTCCACAAGTCAAGAATATATTGGACTATCAGAAACTGGGAGAGATAAGAATCTTTCCCTAGAGCCTTTGGAGGAAACATAGCCCTGCTGTCACTCTGAATTCAAACTGCTAGCCTCCGGAACTATGAGGCAACAGATTTCCGTTGTTCTTAAGCCATATAGTTTGTGGTAATTTATTCCAGAGGCCCTAAGAAACTAATTCACCTCAGCATCTTTACACAAACTACATTCCTTACCCCAACCCATGATTCCCAAGTTACCAGTTGCCAAGTTTATCCTAACTCACTGGAACCCCATTTGTGTCAGAGCAGAACTGTGTTCTATAGGATTATCAATGGCTGATGTTTTGGAAGTAGACTCCTAGGCCTTTCTTCTGAGGCAACTCTAGGTGAACTCAACTCTTCAACTTTTCAGTTAGCAGCCAAGCACATCTGCACCACCCAAGGACTCCATTTACTCCCTTATTAAAAAAAAGAAAACCAAACCAAACCAAACCCGTTGCCGTCCAGTCGATTCCAACTCACTGTGACCGTATAGGACAGAGGAGAACTGCTCCATAGAGTTTCCAAGGAGCGCCTGGTGGAATTCAAACTGCCAACCTTTTGGTTAGCAGCTGTTGCACTTAACCACTATGGCACCAGGGTTTCCACTATTTTTCTCTTTTTTTTTAAATTTTTTTTATTGTACTCCAGATGAAGGTTTATAGAGCAAACTAGTTTCTCATTAAATATACATATTGTTTTGTGACATTGGTTGCCAACCCCACGACATGTCAACACTCTCTCCTCCTTGACCTTGAGTTCCCCGTTACCAGCTTTCCTGTCCTCTCCTGCGTTCTCTTGCTTGCCCCTGGGTAGGTGTGCCCATTTAGTCTCATTTTGTTTTATGGACCTGTCTAATCTTTGGCTGAAGGTTGTGAACCACAGGAGTGATTGCATTACTGAGCTATAAGGGTATGTGGGGGCCATAGTCTCAGGGTTTCTCCAGTCTGTCAGGCCAGTAAGTCTGGTTTTGTTTATTTATTTATTTATTTATTTTTTGCGAGTTAGAATTTTGTTCTATATTTTTCTCCAGCTCTGTCTGGGACCCTCTATTGTGATCCCTGTCAGAGCAGGTAGTGGTGGTAGGCGGGTACCATCTAGTTGTGCTGGACTCAAGTCTGGTGGAGGCTGTGATAGTTGTAGTTCATTAGTTCTTTGCACTAATCTTTTAGGGACACTATTTTCTGGCTGAGAATCTGTAAATTATGCTAACCATCCCCAGTCAGCATTCTTGAAATTGTACTCCTTTGGCTCATGTGATACTCAGCACTCCTGATTTTCTTTGTTGTTCTTTCACTACTCCACATGTGCTTTTTTCTCAGGCAACTCTCCCTCTGCTCGTGCCTTTCAACTTCAGAATCTGGATCCCAACACATGCTTCTTTATATTATGCAACTCCCTGGACAATCTCCTCTACAAACTGTCATAGTTTTAACTATCACAGAGAGTGCTGACACCTCCCAAGCCTGTTATCTCTAGCACTGATACAGATGCCCAGGATAGCTATCTTCCAGACATCTCTACTTAGCTGATCCATAGATTCCAAAACTGAACTCAACCTATATGCCACAAACCTTCCATATGGCCCCAATGATGGTATTTACATCTACCCAGGAACCTCAGACAAAAATTAAAAAATTATTGCAGGCTTGTGCTTCTCATATCATATTTAGTGCCTAAGACCTATGAATTTTACCTCCTAATATTTTGCACATTCCCTCCTCTGTAATCTTGCCATTGCTGACCTAATTCAGCCATTTGAAAACTACCAAAACCAGTTGCTGTTGAGTAGAATTCAACTCATGGCAACCCTACGGGTTACACAGTAGAACTGTGCTCCACAGGGTTTTCAAGGCTGTGACCATTCAGAAGCAGATGGCTAGGACTTTCTTCCGAGGTGCCTCCGGATGGGTTAGAACCACCAGCCTTCTGGGTAGTCAAACCCTTAACCATTGGTACCACCCAAGGATCCTATTTAGACACTTAGTACCTCTTATTATTGCTGTAGGTCCCTAATCAGTCTACCTCTGGTTTTAACTTCTACCCACCTCTTCCCCATCCCCTTAAAGTTGTCGTCCATATTAATCCAAGAGTGAAGTACAGATCTTCTACGTAAAGTCCTTCGACAGCTTATTAACTACAGAAGTAAGACCATGCTCTCTAGTCTCACCTCCCACCACTTTCTGCCTTACTCTTTAGATGCTTCCTGCTCTTCTTTGTTCATGCTTTTCCATCTACCAGAAATACCCTTTCCAACTTTCTTCATCTAGTTTACATTCCTCCAATAAGCCTTCCTAAAATTCCTAGGCTGCCCCAGAAATCAATACATATCTCTTATCATTCAACATATTATATATCAGTCAGTGTGTGTATGTATGTTTCCTAGCAGATTCTAAGTTGCTCAAGAGCAGAAATTGTGCCTTATTTTTCTTTGTACCCCTGGTACAATGCAGTAAATACCCCTGTGCAGGCAATAAATAATTATCGTTGAATTGAATTAAAAAAGACAATCATATGCCCTTTATTAACATTAATTCACTGGTCAAACTGTTTTTACAGATAAGTCAAAGGTAACATTAAAGCTAGCATTACAGAACTACTATAAATTTCTAATTAAGTTTAAATTAATAAGAAGTTTAACAACTATCCTTTTACCTATCTCATTACATACCTCCTCATATAGTGTTATAAACTTGGCAATAAATTTCAATAGAGATCTACTCAGTATAGCTGTCATTCTGTCACAGTATACTTTATTTAAAGAAAGTTACAGACAACTAGATATCAAAATCCCACTGACATAATTTTAGGACTGAAGGCAATTCAATTTACACAAATTGTTTGAAATTTCTTTTCATCCAACCTACCCGAAAATTATCTGGGGAACTCAAATGAAGTTTTTCCCTAATATCTTCAGAAGCACCAGCACATAACCTATAAAAGATATGATAATTCCTTTCCTCTTTGCCTTGAACACAGATCCTAGATTTCTCTAGGAGATAATGTGAAACAAATCCTCCAACAACCGAACTCTAAAAAACAAAATAGAAAATACATTTTTGCATTTAAAGTCTTAAAGTATAACTTATCAATGCTAAATTATTCATATTTTCTAATAAACAACTATCTATTAAAGAAGTTACAATATTTATCAAATACAGAGGAAAAATTATAACTAAATATATTCTTAAAAAGTATCTACAGAGGTCATCCCTCATTTGAAACATCTTCATTATAAGCTTTGAGCCCCAGGTGAATCAGAATTGGCTTTGCACTGCATCTCAGCTTGAGGCAGGTTCAGCTAGAATGTCTTACAAGAAAAATAGCTCTAAGGTAATACTCAATGCTAAAGTCAAATCCATATCTGGGTTGTGATTGCAAAAGGAGCTTTTGGATAGTCCCTGCATATAAAGTGGATATATATGTACATATTCTCCAAATTATTTAAAGTAACAAACTTCACAAATTTACTGAGATGAAAGTACAGTTGTAACTCAAATTTACCAAGAAACGATGGACACCACCAATTATATCAAGATCTTCCTATTTCTCACAAACACTCTTCAAACATACCCCCCAAAACTCACTCTCACTTACTTTTTCATTGAAATGTATTTCTACAAATTTTCCAAATCGACTGCTATTATTGTTGCGAACAGTCTTTGCATTTCCAAAGGCTTCTAAGAGTGGGTTGGCTATTGAGAAAATGAAATATTCCATCAAAAATTAACATAAGGGAAAATTATGAAACAGTATAATTAGTATGATTTTGTTAGACAGAAAGATAGATAGAGACAGAAAGACACACAGAAGTCCTAAAAAAAATATTAACAAGGAAGAATCCACACGTAATGTCAAGTCTCACAAATGTTTATTGACTATCTACTATGTTGTTGTTGTTTGGTGCCATCAAGTTGATTCCGACACATAGCGAGTGACCCCAAGTAACACAGCAGAACATTCCCATAGACTTTCTGGGCTATAACCTTTACTGAAGCAGATCAACTATGTTCAGCCATTATTCAAAGTGACGGAGATGGAAAAATTAGTAAGGTATAGTTCATAGTACCTGCTCATAAGGAGTTTAGTCTTATAGAAAAGTGAAATCAGTGCAATAGATACTAGCATAAGAGAAAGTGATTAAACCAAGCAAGGGAATCTTTCACTAAAATTAGGTAACAAATTTTAAGCCTATCAGTCTGAGTTGAGGTTTATAGGATGAGCGGGAGTTTACAAAGTAGACAGAGAGATAGGGAAAGGGTCAGAAGAAAAGAAATAGCATATAACATTTCAGCAACCATAAAAAGGAAACCAATACTAAATCTCATTCTCAAATGAGCTTGCACCTCAAGTAAATAAATCAAAACATTAATTCATCTTTTATTGAGTTAACCCATAATTTGTTTTTTCTTATTTATTTATTCAATTTTAAAGGGTGATTCCCTCACAAGGTCAGGTACTTTACTATGCGCAATCCATTACTTGTGAGACCCTCACAACTGCTGTCATACCACCACAGTTGAAAACTGTAAGTAAAACTGGGAAATTATATTAAGATGATTTCATCAAAATGAGTAAATTTATTAACACACACTTTAAAAATATTTATTAGAGTGGTATTAAGCTGTATCTACAAACATATTTTACCTAATTGTGAAAAAAAACTGCACACCCTTTTGCTATTTTTATAACCTAGCAAAACACATAAACACAGAATACCCCTTATAAATTTCTGTTCAACTGAAATTTTTCTAATGTCAGAAGAGTGCTACAATAGGTATTTAGTATAACATGGTGGTTAAGATGACTAGGTTTATGTCAGTTCCACAACTTAGTGCTATGTTCTCGGACAAGTTACCTAAACTCTCATTACCTCAGTTTCTCATTTATAATATAAGGATAATAATAGTATCTACCTCATTCTGTGAAGATTTAAATTAGGTAACAGATTTTAAGCATATCGCACACTGCCCAATACCTCACATATATGTTAATATCACCATCATTATAAAAGCACTTACTGAGTGCTCACTGGGGGAAAGTAAAACTACAAGGAGGCCAGAGTGGCTAAAGAAGCATAAGGAGTCAGAAGGAACACGACTCATGATCAGACCACACAGGGCACTATAGGTGATATTACGGATTTGGGGCTTTATCTTCATAGCAATATAAAGCCATTAAAGGATTTAAAGCAAAAGAGATTATTCCAGCTTCAATACAGAGAACAGATTAAGGGGAAGCAAGAACATAAATGAATAGTCCAGACAGGAGTCTATAATGCGGGGATGGAGGCCTCCAGACTCAGTACAGTGATAGCCTAGTTCAGTGGTTTCCAAACAGGCTACAAGAAGAATTTCTAAGTGGCATAGATAGCTTGAGGAAACCACCTTCCACATTTAAAAATGATTTGCCTGAAACAGCACCTCAATTTCCAATAACCCTCTCCCTCTTTCCTTCCTTCTTAAAAAAAAAAAAAAGCACACTCCCCTGGTCCACCTCAAATTTTACCATAGTATAACTGGGGAGGGAGAAGTTGAAAATAAGGAAACCAAGTCCACAAAACAAAGAAGCCAGAGAGCTTTCTGTATTCTTTCATTCAACAGATATTTACGGAGCTCATACTATTTGTAAGGTATTATTCTAAGGACTTGGAATATAAAATAAAAATCTCTGTTTACATGAAGTAGGCGAAGGGCAGAAGACATGAATTAACGCCAAAGATGATATCTGAGCAAATATTTGGAGAAGAGAGTGTCTTCTAGATCTCTGGGGAAAGAACATTCTAGATCACTGAGAGGATTCCCTTAATTTCATTACATTCCTAACAATAGGAAATAGTTTTAAAAATTAACAATACCTTCAACAATTCTATCATCAATATCTTGACCTGTTCCATAGGATTCAGTCAGATATCTGTAACATACAGGATAAAGAAATATTTAGATGACAATATTATTGCATATATTTATGGTTTTAGTATCACTTAGTACATTTAAAACACAAACGTAGTTGTTGCATCTGTATGCTTAAAAATCACAAATCCATGTTTAAATGCAACTATTCTGTTATAGATTTTTTAATTTATTTAAAATTCTATTTAGATTGCCTGTAACATGCAAATCAGCATTATTTTCTTAAACTGTTTTAGGGAACATTCTGACTTTAACCAATGATTTAATTTTAAATATGACACACATTTCATCAGGAATAATCTACACTGTATGAGATCTCAAAATAATTTGTGATAGGCTATTAATTCAATCAAGAAAATAAGGCAACCTGTCACTGAACCACTGGGAAGTTAGCATGATCCCGTTGCACTGTACTGAAAGATACAATGTGACAGAACAGCTATTTGCCTAGCATGTTTCAAAACAAAGGGTAATCTTTGATTTACAATATAAATTTACATTATAAGTTTACAATTTCTTAACTTTTTGGTCATTATCACAGGTGTTTATCAGCCACAGACTCACTGTATATGACTATCACGTACATTAGAGAAAGAATAAGAAACTGAATTCCAGGAGTACTGAGAAACATTCACTTAAGCAGAATTGCACATACATAACTCTTAAATCAGTTTTATATAAATAACAGAATAGCATATACGTTGGCATAATAAATAGCAAAATTTCAAAAGGTGTGCTGCCAGGCAACCATCAACTAAGAGCCGTAATAAAGTGGGAACACCACTGAAGGGGATTCAGAATGCACTGGTCCTAGCAGTAGCTTCACCACTGGATTTAACCTCCCTGAGTCCGTAAATTGAAAGAACTATAATGAGTGCTGTGGTTCAATCTATTTTTAAAACACTATGATTCAAAACAAACTATAGAGAGTTTAATTTGATGGCAGCAAATGGGAGGAGGGAGTTGAGGAAGGGGGCCAAATTGTCACAAGCATGAGGTAAAAAATGGTTCCACCTACACTAATAACGGATACAGAATGTAAGGAAGAATTCTGAAGGGATGATCCCAGATTTTCCCCTGCCTAACCAACATTGGTCTCCTCTAGGATCCCCACAGGCAAATACCTTGTCAGAGCCTGCTTTCAACAATAGACCCATTAGCCTCCACATGAAGTATTTGTTTCTTAAAGGGAATAGAGCCCACCATTTCAAAGTTATGCCACAAAGCACACAAAGGTATTAAAAGTCAACCTGTTCGAAATATTCCCGATTATCTGAACACTGACCTTAGAACAAATTTTGTATTTTCTGTTTTGCCAGCTCCTGATTCTCCAGATACAATGATAGACTGACTCATCTTGAGCACCTTCATGTCTCGAAAAGCCTTATCAGCTAGAGTTAAAATAACACATAAATGGTGAACAATATATTTAATACAAATTTACAAAATTATAGAAATTTCACTTAAAATCAAAGGGCACTTGCTCCTAAAGAAATGATAAATGTGTTTTACAGTTAATCAAATTTTAAAATGAAAAATCATTCAAAAGTGTTAGAAAACATTTCTGAAAGTGTTTACTTAAAATGTTATTATCCTGACAGCCGAGTAATAGGAAATCCAAATAAACAATCCTTAGGTCTGTGCTAGAGTATCTCCATATTATGAGCTGTGGCCTGGCACTCCCTAATACAAGAGCAGATCTGCAGAGGGATAAAAAATGCTCACTGTGCATAACTAATGAAGTCCCTGAAGAAAAGCAAGAAATAACAAGCTTCCAATTAAGAAATCTGGCAACCCAAAATTTTGCTGGAGAAAAAAATTTTAATTGTAAAATAAATCTATAAGGTTTTTTTTTTTTTTTCTGTGAAACTACTATCAAATTTAAACATTTCATAGAATTTATCAGCATTTCCTAGATTTGCAATTTCATATACATATACAGGCTAACTAACCCATTGCCGTCAAGTCAATTCTGACTCATAGTGACCATACAGGACAGAGTAGAACTGCTCTATAGAGTTTCCAAGGAGCAGCTAATGGATTCGAACTACTGACCTTTTGGTCAGCACACATACATACACATATATATAATGAGCCCATAAAAAACCTACTGCCATTGAGTCAATTCTGACTCATAGCAACTGTATAGAACAGAGTAGAACTGCCCCCTATGGTTTCCAAGGCTGTAATCTTTACAGGAGGGACTGCCACATCTTTCTCTTGCAGAGTGGCTGGTGGGTTCGAACCACCAACCTTCCAGTTAGCAGCCAATCACTTAACCACTGTGCCACCAGAGCTCCTTATACATATAACTGTCTTCATTAAATACCAACAATAGACTACAAAATGTCTTAATTAAACTTTAAGATTAGAAGAACAAATTGAGCACAATTTAATTCAATATTTGGTTAAAGAAGTACCCAATTAAAACAATTTTAATTCAAAACTAGTTCCTGACCAATTTGGCCCTATAATTGTTTCTAACTTCAGAGATGTGTTACCCATAACAGAAAAGAAAGCTTTACAAATGGCTTTTATTCTAAGGACCAAGTGTAAACCACATACTAGAATATGCCCATCCCCTTGACCAATTTGTCAGCAACCTGTCTATATACTTCTGTGAAGTCATTCTAAACATCTTTTATTAGCAGTAAAAGGCTAAAAATAAAAGCTGGCTTAATTACATTTTAAACACGTAGCTTCTCTCCAGTGATGAGCTTGCTCACATTCAGGTTATAAGTTTTTCCTATTTTTGCCAGACAATAGAGAACATACCAATGCTCCTCAGAGCTTCTTAGTAGAAGAAGTCTAAACTGCTACTGCACTGGACTTGGGCTGAACTCTTTACCCTGCCTAACAGGTTCACAGTCGACCAAATCAGGAAGTGAAGGCCAAACAGAGTTGAAGAGTAAGCCGAAAAAGAGATAAGCTACACTAAGAACCAGCACTAAGACTGTCATTTAACTGCTGATTAAGTCTGGCTCCAAAGGGTTAGCTAACATCTTATATTTACAGTCACCAGCTACCAGGGAGGGCAATTTCTAATTCTGATCAAATAACATCATCTCTCTGTGCCTCAGAGCTACAGTGCTTCAAGGTGAAAGAGGGGCTAAGCAAGGCAAAGACAGATATTACTGTCTTCCCACGCCAATTCTCCAGGGACACGAAGCTATAACACATTCAATCCTTTAATTTTATGAAGCCCTAACACAGACAATGCATGAAAAGAAGACTGGTCTCAAAGCTCAAAACTAGTCTAGTAACACAATCACAAGTGATGCCCAGAGTAACACTGGAAGGCATGGGCCTCAAAGCTGTGAGGCGGGGCACATTTCAAATGGAGCTGGCCATGCTGAGGAGTCAAAAGAACCATTAGGTCAGTTTTTATCATGTTCTGCTTTCAACTGGGTAAACACACCTACAAGGACATAGATGTTTAACAAAGGTAATATATGACTAACCCATGAGTTGGCTGCAAAGGTATTCTTCCCCACCCTACGTAAAATACACGCTCCTAACAATGTTAATACACCCAAAATGCAAGCAGGTCCTCCAAAATATATGTTTAATTTATGGCATTTTTTTTAATCCAAAAAAACTGAGCCAATTTCTACCATATAAGAAAAGAAGAGACTCAAGATACAATTAAATTACATACCAATTGCAAAGACATGAGGTGGCATTGTCCCAAGAGATTTTCCTTGATATGACTTTATTGTTTCTGAAGAATATATTTTAGGTATGTCAAAGTATGGGTTCACTGCAATCAGAATGTTGGCGACATACGTCTAAATAGGAAAAGCATAAACATAAAATTTTCAAATTACTATTTTCATTTAAAACTAAACAAAGTTTACAGGAGAGAGAAATAAAGCAAGAAAACAGAGCAAAAGAAACAGTCCCGTACCTTCAACCCTCTATGTAACCAGGACTCCTAATCTACATTTTTCAGCCGCAAACATTCCCTCATCTCTACAGGACCATACTTCTCCAACTCTTAATAAAGTTACATCTTCTTGTTCCATACGCATCTCAAACTTAGCAAGTCGAAAGTTATTATCTCTCCAACCGCCCTCTGCCTCAAAGAAAACATTCTCCTCCCGTATAGTCTCCCAGGCTCATGGCAAATCTACTCCTCTAATTCTATTCCTACAGTCCACGTTCTGGTCATTTATATCCCTCAACTAGGCTATTTTATTCACCTGCTCATAAGTCTTGGGCTGCTATTGAAGAGTTTAATATAGCTTGTAGGACCGTCTGGGTCTAACCCTATCACTGAATGCCAAGGACTGATTTAGCTCGCTGGTGACCACTTGATCTCAGATTTCTGCAAAACCACACACGCTAACCACTGCTTAGAATATTGACTGGTTAAATATTTAGTGAGCAATTTAAGCTTGCTTTTAATTTTGGAATTTAACTGTGGCTTTAGAAGATCTGAAAAATACACTTGTAGAATTCATAAAATTCCTTTTTGAGCAGGAAAAAAGTTGTGGTTTAGTTATACTGGCAGAATCAGGATATGCAGGACCGTATTTTTCTCTTTCCTGCTTCTAGTTGTGGAAGGGAAATGATTAGAAACCCTGAACTCCCAAACTACTAATCTAGAGTTCAAGGAATGTTCCCAAGATATTTCCTAACTGGATTAAAAAAAAAAAGAAGAAATTCCAGATAATTAATCTTCCTATGAGAGACAAAAGGAAAGTCACGGAGATTTTAATAACCAATGGGAACATTAAATGTGGGTTAACTATTGTTCTACTCAAATCTAAGGAAGAATAATTCTGGTTAGTGAAAAACATAAAAACATCAAACTTAAACTCTTAAATTGCTTCCTTCCTTTACATGTAATAAAATACTAATGGCTATAGTTATATATTACTGCTTTTTAGCGGTTTTTAGAAACAAAAGGCATAACTGGCTGGAAAACAAGCATGACAACAACAACCATGGCTTCAGTTAACTATAAAAATACTGTGTCCCCAAACAGGAGTTCACGAGCCCAGATAGCCACCATCTAACAGAGGTCATGCGCCCAACTGCAGAAACATCCTAGAAGAGGAAGGAGAAAAAGCTAGAAGCAACCCTAAAAGCTCAATTCTTCAACATGATGCAGACATCATACACAAAGAACAAAAACTTAAAATTTCCTAGAGAACCAGATAAATTTTTCTGTCAATCACGCGATTTATCCAAGCTTGTAGGTCAACTGTGCCCAATGTGAAAAAAGGGGAAATGAATTTTTTTTAAGTACAATTAATCGTTGTTGTTCTTATTAGGTTCCATCAAGTCGGTTCCAAGTCATAGCAACTCCATGTACAACAGAAAGAAACAGTGTCCGATCCTGCACCATCCTCGTGATTGCTGTTATGCTTTAGCCCACTGTTGTAGCCACTGTGTCAGTCCCTCTTGTTGAGGGTCTTCCTCGCTTTCACTGACCCTCTACTTTACCAAGCATAATGTCCTTCTCCAGGAACGGGTCCCTCCTGATAACATGTCCAAAGTAGATGAGATGGAGTCTCACCATCCTCGCTTCTAAGGCTGTAATTCTTTCAAGATAGATTTGTTTGTTCTTCTGGCAGTCCATGGTATATCCAATATTCCTTGTCTATACCATAATTCAAAGGTATCAATTCTTCTTCCATATTCCTTATTCACTGTCCAGCTTTAGCATTCATATGACATTGAAAATGCCATGGCTGGGGTCAAGCACATCTCAGTCCTGAAACTGACATCTGTGCTTTTTAACACTTTAAAGAGGTCTTTTGCAGGAGATATGCCCAATGTAATATGTCGTTTGATTTCTTGACTACTGCTTCCATGGGCGTTGACTGTGGATCTAAGAAAAATTAATTCCTTGACAACTTCAATCTTTTTCTCATTTATCATGATGCTGCTTATTGTTCCAGGTGTGAGGATTTTTGTTTTCTTTATGTTGACGTGCAATCCAGGCTGAAGGCTATAGTCTTTAATCTTCATCAGTAAGTGCTTCAAGTCCTCTTCACTTTCAGCAAGCAAGGCTGTGTCATCTGCATATCACAGGGTGTTAATGAGTCTTCCTCCTATCCTTATGCTATATTCTTCTTCATATAGTCCAGTTTCACAGATTATCTGCTTAGTATATACAGACTGAATAAATACGGCAAAAGGATGCAACCCTGATACATATCTTTTCTGATTTTAAACTATTCAGTATCCCTTTGTTCTGTTTGAATGACTGCCTCTTGGTCTACATACAGCTTCTGCATGATCACAATTAAGTGTTCCAGAATTCCCATTCTTTGCAATTTTATCCATAATTTGTTATAATCCACACAGCCAAATACCTTTGCATAGTCAATAAAACACAGGTAAACATCTTTCTGGTATTCGCTGCTTTCAGCCAAGATCCATCTGACATCAGGAATGATATTCCTGGTTCCACGTCCTCTTCTAAATCTGGCTTGACTTTCTGGCAGTTCTCTGTCAATGTACTGCCACAACTATTTTTGAATTATCTTCAGTAAAATTTTATGTTAATGATAATGTTCAATAATTTCCCCACTCTGTTGGATCACCTTTCTTTGGAATGGGCACATATCTGGATCTTTTCTAGTCAGTTGGCTAGGTAGCTGTCTTCCAAAATCTTGGCATAGGAAGTGTGGCCATGATGGCAGAACAGCCAGACGCTTCCTAGGAATCCTCTTACAACAAAGACCAAAAAAAAAAAAAAACAGGTGAAACAGTTATGACAAGCTACGAGCCCTGAACATCAAAGGCAAAGTCAGAAAATGGACTAAGCAGCAGGGGGAGGGACAGACAGTTCTAAAGCGGAGGGGAGTTGCTCAACCTCAATAGCTGGGATCCCTCAGGCACCATTCCCAGGAGCAGCAGCGGTGGGCTGGTAGCAGTGTTCGGCCGTAGTTTCCTCAGGGAGAAGCAGCCAGCCACACAGCCTACTCACTCTTCCGGAACCAGAGAAGAATGGTGCTCCCGGCAAAAATTAAGTACTTGCGTATATTTTAATGTACCCCAGCCCCCA
Organism: Loxodonta africana; assembly: GCF_030014295.1. Taxonomy (NCBI): domain Eukaryota; kingdom Metazoa; phylum Chordata; class Mammalia; order Proboscidea; family Elephantidae; genus Loxodonta; species Loxodonta africana. The sequence continues at coordinate 137,491,855 of NC_087342.1, read as the reverse complement.
AGCCAGCTTCAGTGGTTGTTGATTTCCCTGGGCCTAAGATAGGCCCTATTAAGTGCCCTGAGCCATCCTCCCGGCCTTGGAGTAGGAATAAATTCACACTTGGGGGAAAAGATAATTTTCCAACTCCACTAACTGGGGGAGCTCAGAACAGAAGCAGCTTCAGTCCAGGCATAAATGGTCCATGGACTTTGAATACCTTTCCCCCCTGCATGGTCCTGTGTGGGCCTACCTCAGGAGAACAGGCCCTTGCTGGTAGACTGCAACTGTTTCAGCTGTGCAGTGAAGAGGTGGGTGTTTGATATTTGACACCACCTTGCCTATTAAACAGGGTCCCCACCTACCTACATCAGGGGCATATGGACCGGTGGATCCACTCCAGTCACCCATGACAGGGGCCCAAGGATAACTGGTACCTCCCAGACCTCACAACCAAAAGCTTTCGGTGCCAAAGGTCAATCTGCAGAACCCACCCACCTGTACGCTCTAGGAAACAGGGACACCCTTTCCTCACAGACACTCGGGGGAAGGTTCTCCGCTCCCTGCCTTGTTCAGAGTGTGACCCCTGCTGCAACCAGATACCAGTGCCTACACCAATCACCTCTGCCCCTCTACAATTGTAGGACAGGGCCTGTACCACACACTTGATGATCAGCTACCTGCACACCTGAGCTGAATTCATATAAGGAAAGGGAATGGACTCCTAGACTTATATACCTAACAGCTCTAGCCATCTGGTGACAGGACATCAGAGTTTCAAAGGTGAAAATAATCAGGCTAGCTCACTCAAGCAACCTATCTGGGCATATCAAAACAAAACAAAGCAATAAGCCATGATACAGTAAACATAAAAAAAAACTAATACAATAACTTAAAGATGGCTTCGCAGACAACAGTCAATTTCAAGTCACACAAAGAAACAGACTGTGATTGTCTCAATAGGCTCTTAAAACAAAGAATCAATGGATCTTTTGGATGAAAGTGTCTTCCTGGAAATACCAGATGCAGAATACAAAAGATTAATATACAGAACTCTTGAAGACATCAGGAACGAGATTAGGAAGGAGAAGGGGCAAAACACAGAAGAAGCTAAGGAACATACAGATAAAACAGATGAAGCAATTAAAAAGGTTATTCAAGAACATAATGAAAAACTTAATAAGCTGCAAGAATCCATAGAGAGACAGCAATCAGAAATTCAGAAGATTAACTATAAAATTACAGATTTAGACAACTCAACAGAAAGTCAGAGGAGCAGGACTGAGCAAGTGGAAGGCAGAATTGGTGAGCTTGAAGATAAAGCACTTGGCACTAACATATTTGAAGAAAAGTCAGATAAAAGAATTACAAAAAGTGAAGAAACCTTAAGAATCATGTGGTACTCTATCAAGAGAAATAACCTTCAAGTAACTGGAACATTAGAACAGGGAGGGACAAGAGAAAATACAGAGAGAATTGTTGAAGCTTTGTTGGCAGAAAACTTCCCTGATATCGTGAAAAATGAGGAGATATCTATCCAAGATGCTCATCAAACTCCATACAAGGTAGATTTTAAAAGAAAGTCACCAAGACATATTACAATCAAACTTGACAAAACCAAAGATAAAGAGAGAATTTTAAGAGCAACTAGGGATAAATGAAGTCGCCTACAAAGCAGAGTCAGTAAGAATAAGCTCGGACTACTTGGCAAAACTATGCAGGGAAGAAGGCAAAGGGATAACTTATATAAAGCACTGCAAGGAGAAAAATTGCCAACCAAGAATCATATATCCAGCAAAACTGTCTCTCAAATATGAAGGTGAAATTAGGACAGTTCTGGATAAACAGAAGTTTAGGGAATTCATAAAAACTGAACCAAAACTACAAGAAATACTAAAGGAAGTTCTTTGGTTAGAAGATCAATAATATAAGGTATCAACCCAAGACTAGAACACTGGGCAGAGCAATTAGAAGTCAACCCAGGCAGGGAAATCAAAAAAATAAATCAAGATAAAAAAAAAAAAAAACGATCAAAACAGGGAAACAGCAATGTTATTATGTAAAAGAAGACAACATTAAAACAATAAAGAGGAACTAAGAAATGTAGTCATTGATCTTTCATATGGAGAGGAAGACAAGGCAATATAAAGAAATAAAATTTGGGTTAAACTTAGAAAAACAGGGGTAAATATTAAAGTAACCACAAAGGAGACTATCCTACTCACCAAAATAAAATACAAGAAAAAAAGAGAGACTCAGCAGAAACAAAATCAACAACAAGAGGAAAAGACAATATATAAAGATAAACTACTCAGCACAAAAAATTAAGTAGGAAAAAGAAACTGTCAACAATATACAAAAAAAGATATCAAAATGACAGCATTAAACTCATAAAAAAAAAAAAACCTATCGATAATTATGCTGAATGTAAATGGACTAAATGCACCAATAAAGAGACAGAGAGTGGCAGAATGGATAAAAAAAAAACACAATCCGTCCAAAATCTTGGCACAGACAAGGGAGCACCTCTAGCACTGCATCCATTTGTTGAAACATCTCAACTGGTATTCCATCAAGTCCTAGAACCTTGATTTTCACCAATGCCTTCAGTGCAGCTTAGATTTCTTCCTTGAGTGCTCAGTTCTTAATCATACGCTACCCCCTATAACGGCTGAACGTCAACCATCTCTTTTTGGTACAGTGGCTCTATATATTACCTCCAACTTCTTTTTTTTTTTTTTTATCATTTTTATTGTGCTTTAAGTGAAAGTTTACAAATCAAGTCAGTCTCTCACACAAAAACCCATATACACCTTGCTACACACTCCCAGTTACTCTCCCCCTAATGAGACAGCCTGCTGTCTCCCTCCACTCTCTCTTTTCATGTCCTTTTTGCCAGCTTCTAACCCCTTCCACCCTCTCATCTCCCCTCCAGGCAGGAGATGCCAACACAGTCTCAAGTGTCCACCTGATCCAAGAAACTCACTCCTCACCAGCATCACTCTCCAACCCATTGTCCAGTTTGATCCATGTCTGAAGAGTTGGCTTCGGGAATGGTTCCTGTCCTGGGCCAACAGAAGGTCTGGGGGCCATGACCACCGGGGTCCTTCTAGTCTCAGTCAGACCATTAAGTCAAGTCTTTTTATGAGAATTTGGGGTCTGCATTCCACTGCTCTCCTGCTCCCTCAGGGGTTCTCTGTTGTGTTCCCTGTCAGGGCAGTCATTGGTTGTAGCAGGGCACCATCTAGTTCTTCTGCTCTCAGGATGATGTAGTCTCTGGTTCATGTGGCCCTTTCTGTCTCTTGGGCTCGTAATCGCCTTGTGTCCTTGGTGTTCTTCATTCTCCTTTGATCTAGGCAGGTTGAGACTCATTGATGCATCTTAGATGGCTGCTCGCTAGCGTTTAGGGCCCCAGATGCCACTCTTCAAAGTGGGATGCAGAATGTTTTCTTAATAGATTTTAGTACACCAATTGACTTAGATGTCCCCTGAAACCATGGTACCCAGACCCCTGCCCCTGCTACACTGGCCTTCGAAGCATTCGGTTTATTCAGGAAACTTCTATGCTTTTGGTTTAGTCCAATCATGCTGACCTCCCCTGTATCATGTGCTGTCTTTCCCCTCACCTAAAGTAGTTCTTATCTACTATCTAATTAGTGAATGCCCCTTTCCCACCCTCCTTCCCTCCCCCCTCTCGTAACCACAAAAGAATGCTTTCTTCTCAGTTTAAACTATTTCTCAAGTTCTTATAATAGTGGTCCTATAAAAAAAAAAAATTTTTTTTTATACAATATTTGTCTTTTTGCAACTGACTAATTTCACTCAGTGTAATACCTTCTAAGGTTCTTCCATGTTACAAAATGTTTCACAGATTCCTCACTGTTCTTTATCAATGCGTAGTATTCGATTGTGTGAATATACCATTATTTATTTATCCATTCATCCGTTGATGGGCACCTTGGTTGCTTCCATCTTTTTGCTATTGTAAGCAGTGCTGCAATAAACATGGGTGTGCATATATCTGTTCGTGTAAAGGCTCTTATTTCTCTAGGATATATTCCAAGGAGTGGGATTGCTGGATCATATGGTAGTTCTATTTCTAGCTTTTTAAGGAAGTGCCAAATCGATTTCCAAAGTGGTTGTACCATTTTACACTCCCACCAGCAGCATATAGGTGTTCCAATCTCTCCACAGCCTCTCCAACATTTATTATTTTGTGTTTTTTGGATTAATGCCAGTTTTTTTTTGTTGTTGGAGTGAGATGAAATCTCACTGTAGTTTGATCTGCATTTCTCTCTTCCATCTTCTTTTGATGCTTCCTATGTCATTCAATTTTTTGTCCACAGAATCCTTCAATATTTTTTCTTTAGTTCTTTCAGTTTGAAAAACACCAAGTGTGTTCTTCCCTTTGGTTTTCCAACTCCAGGTCTTTGCATATTTCATTACAAGACTTCGTCTTCTCAAGCCGCTTTTGAAATCTGTTCAGCTCTTTTATGTGATCATTTCTTCCTTTCACTTTACCTAATGTCCATTCAAGAGCAAGTTTCAGTGTCTCTTCTGACCATCCAGTTTAGTCTTTTCTTTCTTTCCTGTCTGTTGACCTTCTGCTTTCTTCACATATGATGTCCTTGATGACATCTGACAACTGTTCCCTGTCAATGTACTGCTGTAACTTCTTTTTTTTCTTTTAATTATCTGCAGCAAAATTTTACTTGCATGTGATATTAGTGATATTGTTCAGTAATTTCCTCATTCTGGTAGATCACCTCTCTTTGGAATGGCCACATATCTGCATCTCTTCCAATCAGTCATTGATGTTCGATACGTCATCTGTTCTTGAGATGGTCCCTAAATTCAGGTGGGACATACTCAAGGCCGTACTTTGGCTCTCATGGACTTATTTTAATTTTTTTCAGCTTCAACTTGAATTTGCATATGAGCAACTGATGGTATGTTCTGCAAGCAGCCCATGGCCTTGTTCTAGTACAATTAATGCTGTATGTAAATTTTTAGTTATCGATGGTCACAATCAGCAAGCCTTTTACTACTGTAGCACAGGAAGCATTAAAAGACCAATGAAAAACCCATGGGTATTAATTCTTTATATAAACACCCCAAATAAAAACAAATTATCTCAAATACAAAGATATTATAATCATTCCATAAAATAAAAAGGTTTCCAAACCAGAAGAACATATTAAAACAATTAAAATTTGCTCAAATAAAAAGATTCCTCTACCACCACCAAATGATATAAGAAATGTTTAAAAAAATAAGTGACCTCTCGAAAGATGAAGTTTCCCATTTATATCCAAATTAACTCTCACTCTATTTATTCATTACAATTTAAACTGTTTTAACATAACATTAAAAATTTATAGTACCTCAGTACCTAGAGCAGCATTTCGCAATACATCAGGTACTCAGCATGAATCTGTCAATTGAGTAAATTTTGCTTCTAGATATTTTTCTAATCAAGAATAGCCATATTTTAACCTAAATATATTATTTAACTGATTCTGTAAAATTCAAGAAAGTAAAGCCTTAAAATAATAAATATGTTATTAGGTGCCCTCGAGTTGTTTCTTACTCATAGCAACCTTATGCAAAACAGAACAAAATGCTGCCCGGTCATGTACCATCCTCACAATATACATATATTGAAATAATATATATATATAACCAAAAGATGTCAAGTGAACTCTTTTGGAAAAGACTAGGTTGGTTCTATTTCCCAGCTGTCACTACTTGGACAGATGGCAAAGACTAAAGGTAATTTAGTCAGAATTAAGTAAGTACAATTAGGCAAACTGATCCTGATATAAAAGATTAAGATACTGTCATTTGATCTAGAAGGTCAAAGAAGCCATGTGTTTTCTTCATTCAAAAATAATGAGGAGTCCCATCTTTATAACAGGAGAACTACAGTGGGTAATTTATCTCTACCCAACAAAGAAATCTACCACTAGGTCATATTAGAATAAAATCTTGTATACTGCCCAATGAACAATTATAATTAAAGCATACTTGTCAATTATCCATCTGAATGATCTGGTGTAAACTCTGACCATTTACATTAAAAGCATTCTTTTTCATTTTTTAATATCCTGGATTTTTAAAGCACAATGTACAGAGTTTACCAAAATATCGCAACTATTTAGGTTTTAAAGTCAGCACTTGCATTACTGTCATTTCCTCAGATACTGCCTTCTATTCTAATCTGTATTTTATCCTTATTCAAACTTTTTATTTCAATATATATCCTTTATAGGCTGCCTTAAATTCTCTGTAGAACAATGTAAAAAGTGAATGTACTGAATAGACCTATAGAGAGTTATCAGAAAAACAAAATCCAAACCCAAAACAGTGTTTTTAAAATAATCAAATGATATTTTTTCAGTTTGAAACATATCAGATGATGTTCTGAATTCATCTTCATTCCACAAATATTTACTGAGTGCCTAAGAGGTGCCAGGCATGTTCTGAGATCCGGAGTTAGGGCAGTAAATGAGGATAAAAATCCTTGTCCTTGTTGGAGCGCACATTCTATTTGTCAGGCTCAGATCATGCACGGTTTCCTGTCAGAAAATCTAAAGCCCCCAAAAATCAAACAGTAGCACGTAAAATTTAAAAAAAAAACCCACTGCCGTCAAGTCGATTCTGACTCGTGGTGGCCCTATAGGACAGAGTAGAACTGCCCCACAGAGTTTCCAAGGAGCGCCTGGTGGACTTGAACTGCCGACCTCTTGGTTAAGAGCCATAGCACTTAACCACTATGCCACCAGGGTTTCCGTGTAAAATAAATATCCCCACAAAAACTTAAACTGTAGGTAAAATACTTACATAAATTCTGTCTTTACTATACCGAACTTTGATATTATGGAGAAGTGTGGCTTCATTTAAATACATTAACGAACCTAAGAAATAAAAATTTGTAAATCATTAGATATTTAGAAAAACAAGTAAAAATAATACCATCTTTACCAAAAATCACTTTGACCCATGCTAACATTCTGTTGTCAGGTTAGATTTAATTCTATCTTTTTAAAGCCCTGCTACGTGTAAAACCCAGAGACTGATTTAAAATACATCCAATTAACAAACTTGTTACTGTAATATTTTTAAACGATTAATGTCCAACCAGGTGAATATATTCTTCTACTGATGAAGGTTCAACAGTCCTGAATCCAGTCTACACTCACAATTTTACAGATACAACACAAGAGATAAAATTTTAAGAATGGCAAGTGTCTGTCAGATCATTTCATCAGACTCCCTCACAACTGATATGATGAAATTAAGAGTCCTGGAGAAATCACATGTCTTAAGCCAGGATATGCAGCTAATTAACTGCAGGAATCAGGATGTTGTTGTTGTTCTTGTCAGGTGCCAGCGCGTCAATTTCTACTCATAGCAACCTCAAGTGACAGAGTAGAACTGCCCATTGGGTTTTCTAGGCTATAACCTTTATGGAAGCAGATCACCAGGGCTTTCTCCCATGAATTGCTGGGTTAGTTCGAACCACCAACCTTTCAGTTAGCAGCCGAGCTCTTAACTGTTGTGCCACCAGGACTCTTTAGAATCAGGATAGAAACCTTGTTTTCCTGACATCTGTTCTACTAATATGCCAGAATTGACTTCGAATCTATTCTTCTGGCCCTCTAATCTTATGAGTGCCATTTCTACACTTCTACATGCTAATAAAATAAAACCACTGCTCTTTCCAGTGACCTTTATTCTGTTTTTAGCACTACCATTTTTTTCAGTTATCCAGACTGTAAACCTTAGTCAACTCTCAGATCATCTTTCTCTATCCTTGTTCTGACCAGTTTTCAAGTCTTTATACCATGTAACAAAGAAAAGCACAGTGCCAGGCTCATCACTGGCATTAATAATCTGAACCTCTGAAATGTCTCTCCTTTCTTTTCATTTCTTCTGCCACAATTCTAATTTAGGTCTCATTACCTCTTTTGTGATCACAGTAGCTTCTTAGTTATGTAGTGCCTTACTCTCTCTCCTCCCTACTCCATCCTGTCCAGCACATTAATCTAACTAAACTACACTGTTGTTGGACGCTGTCAAGTTGGCCCCCTACTCATGGCAACCCCGTGAAATGGAACAGCCTGAGTAGCATGGCTTAAGGGGAAGACCCACTTATCTAAACTGCTCCATAGAGTTTTCTTGGCTATAATCTTTATGCAAGCAGTTGAGCAGGACTTTCTTCTGTGGGTCCTCTAGGTGGGTTTCAACAGCCAACCTTTAGGTTAGCAGTCAATGGCAAAGTGCTTGTGCCACCCAAGCTCATAATCCAGATTAAATCTCTCTCCTGTTCAAAAAACATTAGTGGGTCTCCATCAACGACCAAAGTCCATATTCAAGTCTGACATTCAAGGTCCTTAATAAACCTGCATTCAATTGACCTTTCTATATGATTTTCCAAAACTCTCTTTAATATATGCTCAATAAAGTTGCAAACAGACTAAACTATTTATCAAACCCAAATATCATTCACACATTGCCTCCTGCCTAAAAATGTCCTCTACATCTCTGTTGTTGTTGTTGTTAGGTGGCGCAGAGTATGTTCCAACTCATAGCAACCCCAACGTACAACAGAACAAAACACTGACCAGTCTTGCACCATCCTCACAATCATTGCTATGCTTGAGCTCGCTGTTGCAGCCACACTGTCAATCTATATTGTACTTATCCTTGAAGGTCAGTTGAAATATTATCTCACAAATGATCATTCCTCAGTTTCTGCCCTCCCTCACCAGAACTACTCTCTTCTTTGTGTTTTCTTTAGAGCACTTTACACATACTGCCAGGATTACAATTATATTTTTACATATCTGATTTTAGTTATTAAGTAAAACTCCTGAGGACACCGCCTGACTCATGTTTTGTTTGTTTGATCCCTCACTGCAATTGCACAGTGTCCAACATCCAATTCAACACCTAATCAACACTGTTAAACAAGAGCCTCTTGCTGTACTTATCTCAAAGCCTATTTATGTGTCTACATTCATATAACGCAGCTCGTTACTTTCCAAGGGAACATGCCTCATTGCTTTCTTATGCCACTTAAGGCAGAATAAAACAGGGTAAGAAGAGGGCAGAAACTCCGAACAGCTGAATGGCAGCTCTCTTTTGTAATGAGGAAAGAGGAGAGGGGGTAGGCAGCAGAGGTATATCTGGTTTGGGTTTTAGTTCACCTCCCTTTCTATATCCCTGCTCCTCCTTTCAACTTCATCCCCTAGGAGCCTGTATCTACATGTTACTTTTCCTTACACAAAGCACTCTTCTGTACCACTCCCCCATCTCTCACCTTCCTGTGAAGTACCTGGTTGTATGAAATTCCCTCCGCTTTGTCTAAGGTAAGAAGCCCCAATATCACACGACACTTTCCCTGGAAAGCTAACCATATAAACCTATATACCTCCTTCCACATCCACCACCTGCCTTCTCAAGGATGTCTGTTAATTAAGCCAAATAAATGTCTAACTGGTGATATATCTGCTAATGACAAAAACAATTTGGATATGTGGGTCTTCCCCTTAAATCATGCTACTCAGGCTATTCCATTTTCACAAAGACATGAAAAAGGAAAGAAAGAGAGGAAAATATCTGCAATCCTTGCCTTGCCAGGATGATTAATGGTAGGTAGCTCCTGGCTGCCTACGCCTCTCTGAATTATGAGCCTAAGGATGTTCGTAAGTGTCTCAGAAATAGCTTCCTGCTCCACCTAGTTCCCTCCTACTCTCCTAGTAACCAACTTCAGGACTAGTTCATAAGGCTATTTACATTCCATCTTTTATGTAAACTTTTTTCATTTTATGCCTAATTAATCATAGATTTCATCATACTCAAAAGAATCTATAATTTTAAAAACTATTTTTAAAATAAGACATATGAATAACAGAATAAACAGATTGTTTTTTATAAACTCAGTACCACTTTGCAATAATAAATATAGTTCTGACATTCCAAAAGTTTCTAATGAAGACTGGGTATGACTTCGCTGTTAAATCTGAGGATCTGATTAGAGAGATATTTGATCATTTAAGACCATACTATGAGTCGGAATCAACTTGATGGCAATGGATTTGGTTTTGGTTTGGTATCCATTACGGTTCCAATTCACTAAACCAACAAAGAGGAACCCACAAAAAACTTCAACACCAAAAACCAAACCCACTGCTGTCAAGCCGATTCTGACTCACAGCGACTCTACAGGCCAGAGTCGAACTGCCCCACAGGTTTTCCAAAGAGCGTCTGGTGGATTCTAACTGCTGACCTTTTGATTAGCAGCTGAACACTTAACCTCTGCGCCACCAAAGCTCCAAACTTCAACACAGTAGACATAATTCTACATTTTTATATTGTGTTTGAAGTCATTCTATTACTGAGAAGGAGACTGGATCAGGCAACTTTTAGGATTCTTTCCAATTTTGTAGTTTATACTGTATTATTCTCAACTGCCAACAGATGATAATTCATGACGAATATTACATATCATATAAGTAATAGTAGCTTAAAATCAGCATAAAAAAAATTTTTTTTTTTTTCCTTTTAACTACTGACTTTGCATTCCTGAATTATTTTCCCTCTTCTGGTATTAATTAATGCCCAACAGTCAAGTAAAAAGACAAAATTCCCCTGAGGGAGCAGGAGATCAGTGGGATACAGACCCCAAATTCTCATAAAAAGACCAAACTTAATGGTCTGACTGAGACTGGAGGAATCCCGGCGGCCATGCTCCCCAGACCTTCAGTTGACACAGGACAGGAACCATCCCCGAAGACAACTCATCAGAAATGAAAGGGACTGGTCAGCGGGTGGGAGAGAGATGCTGATGAAGAGTGAGCTAATTATATCAGGTGGACACTTGAGATTGTGTTGGCGACTCTTGTCTGGAGGGGGGATGGGAGGATAGAGAGAGAGGGAAGCCGGCAAAATTGTCAAGAAAGGAGAGACTGAAAGGGCTGACTCAAGAGGGGGAGAGCAAGTGGGAGTAGGGAGTGAGATGTATGTAAACTTATATGTGACAGACTGATTGGATTTGTAAACGTTCACTTGAAGCTTAATAAAAGTTATTAAAAAAAAAAAATAGATTTTAGATTCCAAGCCATTAAATATTCCAATCATTTCTAAAGTCAGAAATTATAAGCAACAAAATAAAAAACAGTATTGGATCATAATAAAAAAAAAAAAAAAAAGACAAAATTAACGTGCTAATCTCTACATATAAAACTCTTCATATAGAAAACATAGAGCTAAAAGCAGGCAATGAACTGTGCTATATTGTTACAATACTACCAAAAGAGAGCACACGTCTCTATTTCAACAGAACCTTTACTACATCGTTCAGAACACTCTATAGACATCAACCATCTAACCTTCACATTATTACCATGATACAGAGAGAGGAAAGGGTTTTGGAATTTGCATTTTAAGACCAGAAGAAACAATGCCAATGTGTCATTTGGCAAAGGGCAGCCAGTATGGTGGCAAGTCTCGGACAAAGGAAACTCCTAAGTGAAGGAACCACTTCAGCCGGAAAACCTACATTCTAAACTCAACAACCGAAGCTACATTAATGATAGGGTTTCCGAAAAGGCAATTCAGGTAGGGCTGGACTACTGGATGATGAGGACAGTTAACAGTCACATATTATCATTGCTCCTTTCTAGCATCATCGAAAAATTGCAACAGCCAGCAAATCCCTACCAAGCCAGGGAAATAAAAAAGTTACACAAGTATATCAAGATGAAGCAACCAGAGGGAGGATGCTTTAAAATATTATTTTTTTAATGGATTAAAAATAATTCAAAATTATGTATTATGTTTACCTACATATGGACATATAAACAAATTTTAATACATGAAAAAGATTAACTCCCAGGTCTATATACTGTAAAAAATTTTAACAGAATAAGAAGTTTCTCTCTTTGGGTATAGCATAATCTTATGGCTCTTTTTATTTTGTTCTGATTGCTGTTCAGAAAAATATTATCCTATCAAACCACTTCTCCAACCATTTTGAAAGGAATCTTATTCTCAATCTCTTGCATCTAATACTGTTGTTGCTGGGTGCCATCGAGCTGATTCTGACTCATAGTGACCGCATGTGACAGAGAAGAATTGCCCCACAGGGCTTTCTAGGTTGTCATCTTTGGAGAAACAGATCACCAGGTCTTTCTCCCATAGAGCCACTGGGTAGATTCAAACCACCAATGTTTCGGTTCGCAAACAGGCACTTAATCCTTGTGCCACTCGGGCTCCTTACACCTAACAGCTAACATTTATTGAGAGGCTATTACAAATCAGAAACTGTGTCAAGCATTTTAAATATGTCATCTCTAAGCATGGAACATATATATTATTACTCACATTTTACCAATGAGAGGATCAAAAAGGAGAGATAAATTGCCCATGGACACACAGCTTCCCAACAGCACAGTCAGAATTGAAACTCAGGTTTGCCTGACTCCACAGTCCCCAGCTCTCCCCACTGCTACACACTGCCTCCATTCACATATGGGGCGTGACAGACTTACTCAAATGTAAACTCCAGAGAAAATCAACACGGACAAACCTATCCCTTTCTCTTTTTTCCTTAAATGGAGTGTTTCTGATATCAGATACCTTTAAAAAAAATGCATGAAAATTGGACATGATTCTTGAGTATTGCTCCCACACACAAAAAACTGAACTATGATTACTGCTTAATCTTGAAAACAGTTTTTTTTTCCCCCACCACAGAGGCTAAGATATTTATAAGTCAAGTTAATGCTGCATTTTAACATGTTCTAAAATCCATTTCAATTAGTAATTACTATACAGTATTTTTTTTTTTTTTTTACATTTGGTTACTTCAAATAGTGACATTCATTGACTCCTACTGACTTAACTTCCAAATTACTGAACCACAGGTACAACTACTAAAATCTCCTGATTCCAGATGAGATTCAAAATAATTCTTTCAAACTTGTTAACAAGAGACCTTTAGTTCAAGTATCCAAGTAAATTATTACCAGTCCCCACATTTACCCAACTGAAATAACACTAAAAGGAAATTCAAGGGAGCCTTTCAACAAAATGCAAATGTGAGACAATAAGGAATTTAGGACTTCTGAGCTCCTCGGTTCACACGAACCTCACGTCAAAAGTCTACATTTGTTCCGAACTAGTATAGCGTATCTAGTGATATAACGACTAGATTTACTTTTCAGGAGAACTGTTTCCTTCATCTACACTGAGAATTATTTTTAACTTAATACTTACAGTTATCTTCCACATCCTTTTTACTGTCTTCTTCTGCAGGGAACACTTGGTTCATGACAGCCAAAAACATCTAACAAAAAAAAAAGTTCATTAAACTAGAGACCTACAAATAGTAAGAAAAATAAAGGAGCTTACTTGATTGTATACGCTGTAATAATGGCAACAACACGCTCTTCACAACAACGTAATAAAAGATGCTACTATTTAACAAGTCACTAACTCAAAAAACAGGGTAACTTTTACTCAAATGCATTACCCACTGTTACTCCGAATAGGAAATCAATAACGTAAATCAGTAAATAAGCATCCTGGGCTCTAACATTTAGAGTGCAGTAAAACAACAAGTATCTTAATATTCAACTTACATGTGTAAGCTATTTAAAAACTGATAATTTTTTCAAAAATAAAAATTCTAATGTTTATATACACAGCAATTGTATTGCTGTAATGAAAGGGAAAAGTAACATTCAGTCATTCAGCTATAACAACAGAACAGACTATTATTTGATTAATGACAATTTTTGAATAAAACATACACAGAAATGTGTCAGAAATAAATATCAAAAAATATTTGGTCCAAACAACTACAGATACCCAGGAGTAAACACAAATGGTACATTTACTGTATTAATTAAAAATTATGCTAGACACCCTAGAATTAAGATGTCATCTTGTAAGAGAGAACAAATGATCTCAAATGACACCTAAAGAGAATTCAATTTTATCTGTCGTTCTAACAGTTACCTATAAATTTCTAATTCACAATAACAATTTATCTTGTGCCTGAAGTTTTCATCCACATCAAATAAAACTCTAAAGAAAAATGGTTCAATTATTTTAAAATATTATTTGTAGGTCTTCAAGTGTGCAATAGTATAAGACAAGACTATTACTGTTGTTGACAGAGTGAAATCCAGGCCACTAAGACTACCTCAGTTCAAGTCATACCCAACTTAGAAAATTATTATGCTCTAAAAACTCTGGAAGTTTATTATTTGAAACCCAATACATATTTTCTTGAATGTTATAAATGTGGAAAGGGTTGCATGACAGAACACGAAATCAGAATTAATCTACAATGTACATTTAGTATATTAATGGTGTTACAAGAGTAATTCCCACCACTCGTCTGTTTGTCATACTGTGGTGGCTTGTGTATCGCTGTGATACTGGAACCTATGCCATCGCTAGTTCAAATATCAGCAGGGTCACCCATGTGGACAGGTTTCAGTGGAGTTACCAGACTAAAACACACTAGGATCTACATCTGAAAAAGCTGGCCAGTGAAAACCTTATAAACAGCAGCAGAACACTGTCTGATGTAGTGCCAGAAGATGAACCCCTCAGGGCAGAAGACACTCGAAATACTACTGGGAAAGAGCTGCCTCCTCAAAGAGTCCATGTTAATGACAAGAAGTAAAGCTTTCAGGACCTTCATTTGCTGATATAACATGACTCAAAATGAGAAGAAACAGCTCCAAACATCAGTTAATAATCAGAACACGGAATGTACGAAGAATTGAAGTTGTCAAAAACAAAATGGAACACTTGAAGACAAAATATCCCAAGCATTACTGAGCTGAAATGAACTGGTATTGGCCATTTTGAATCAGACAATCATATGGTCTACTACGCCAGGAATTACAAGTTAAAGACAAAAAGTGTCACATTCATGGTCAAAAAGAACATTTAAGGATGTATCCTGCAGCACAATGCCGTCAATGACAGGATAATATCCATACACCTAGAAGGAAGCCCTGACAGTGCAATGGTTTAAGCATTTGGCTGCTAACCAAAAGGTTGGCAGTTTGAATCCACCAGCTGCTCTTTGGGAATCCTATAAGACAGTTCTACTCTGTCTTACAGGGTCGCTATGAGGAGGAATCGACTTGACAGCAATGAGTTTTATTTTTAGAAGGGAGGCTAATTAATACCACTATCATTCAAATTTACACACCAACCACTAATACCAAAAAGAAATTGAAGATTTTTACCAACTTCTGCAGTCTGAAACTCAACAAATATGCAACCAAGATGCATTGATAATTACTTTGGTATTTGGAATGCAAAAGCTGGAAACAAAGAAAGATCAGTAGTTGGAAAACATGGCCTTGGTGCAAGACCAACAACTTATTCATTGGAAATAGCTTTTCAACAAAATAAACAGAAACTATGCACATAACTCAAAAGCCAGCAATCTGAATCCACCAGATGCTCCCTGGAAACCCTATGGAGCAATTCCACTCTGTCCTATAGGGTCACTATGAGTCAGAATCGACTCTGCAGCAATGGGTTTTTGTTTATACACATGGACTTCATAAAATGGAAAACAAATCAGCTACATCTGTGGAAAGAGATGATGGAAAAGCTCAATATCATCAGTAAGGATAAAGACAGGGGGCGACTATGGACCACACCACTAACTGTTCACAAGCAAGTCCAAGCTGAAGAAAATTAAAACCAGTCCATGACAGCCAAAGTGCCATTTTGAGTATATTCCACCTGAATTTGGAAACCAACTCAAGAATACATTTGACATATTACACACTAATGTCCAAAGACCAGATGAGTTGTGGGATGACATCATACATGAAGACAGAAAAAGGTCATTAAAAAGACATGAAAGAAAGAAAAGGCCAAAATGGATGTCAAAATAGACTCTAAAGCTTGCTCTTGAATGTAGAGTAGCTAAAACTAATGGAAAAAAATGAAGTAAAGGAGCTGAACTGAAAATTTCAAAGGGCACCTTGAGAAGACAAAGTATTATAATGAAATGTGCAAAGACCTGGAGTTAGAAAACCAAAAGGGAAGAAACACTCAGCATTTCTCAAGTGAAAGAACTGAAGAAGAAAAAAATCATGTCTTCATATTGAAGGATTCTATGCACGAAAAAGAAATTGAATGACACAGAAAGCATCAAAAGAAGATGGGAAGAGTACACCAGGTCTGTACCAAAAAGAACTGATCGACATTCAAACATTTCAGGGGGTAGCATATGATCAAGTACCAATGGCATCAAAGGAAGAAGTCCAAGCTGCACTGGAGGCACTGACAAAAACAAGGCTCCAGGAATTGACAGAATACCAATTAACATCTTTCAACAAACTGATGCAGTGCTGAAGTGTTTACTCATCTATGCCAAGAAACATGGAGGATAGCTACCTGGCCATCCAACTTGAAGATATCCGTATTTATCCCTATTCCTAAGAAAGGTGATCCAACTGAATGCAGAAATTATAGAACAATATCATTAGTATCACACATAATTAAAATTTTGCTAAAGATAATTCAAAAACGGTTGCAGCAGCACATCAACAGAACTGTCAGAAATTCAGGCTGGATTCCCAAGAGGACGTGGAAGATATTGGAGGGATCTTGGCAGAAAGCAGAGAATACCAGAAAGATGTTTACCTGTGTTTTATTGACTATGCAAAAGCATTCAACTATGTAGATCATAACAAATTACGGATAACATTGGCAAGAATGGAATTCCAGAACACTTAACTGTGCTCATGCAGAACCTGTAGGTAGATCAAGAGGCAGTCATTCAAACAGTATCTCCATACTGCATGGTTTAAAATCAGAAAAGGTTGTGTGTCAGGGTCATAACCTTTCCCCTTACTTAGTCAAATCCTGGTGCCACAGTGGTTAAGTGCTACAGCTGCTAACCAAAAGATCAGGAGTTCGAATCTACCAGGCACTCATTGGAAACTCTATGAGGCAGTTCTACTCTATCCTGTAGGGTTGCTATAAATCAGAATCAAGTCGACGGCAATGGGTTTTGTTTTGCTTTGTTTTTTATTAAATCTGTATGCTGAGCAAATAATCCAAGAAACTGGACTGTGTGAAGAAGAACACTACATCAGGATTGGAGGAAGATTCGTTAACAACCTGCAATATGCAGATGACACAACCTTGCTTGCTGAAAGTGAAAAAGATTTGAAGCACTTACTGATGGAGCTCAAGGACTACAGCCTTCAGTATGGATTACACCTCAACATAAAGAAAACAAAAATCCTGACAACTGGACCAATAAGCAACATCACGATAAATAGAGAAAGGACTGAAGCTGTCAAGGATTTCATTTTACTTGGATTCACAATCAATGCCCATGGAAGCAGAAGTCAAGAAATCAAATGACGTATTGCAGTGGGCAAATCTGCTGGAAAAAACCTCTTCAAAGTGTTAAAAAGCAAAGTTGTCACTCCGAGGATTAAGGAGCACCTGACCCAAGCCATGGTATTTTCGATCTCCTCATATGCTGGACAATGAATAAGGAACACCAAAGAAGAAAACTGAATACACCATGGACTGCCAGAAGAAGGAACAAACCTGTCTTGGAAGAAGTACAGCCAGAATGCTCCTTAGAAAGAAAGATGGTGAGAGTTCATCTTACATACTTTTAGCATGCTATCAGGGAGGACCAGTTCCTGGAGAAAGGTATCACACTTGGTAGAGGATCACGGAAAAAGAGGGAGACTCTCAACAAAATGGATTCGAGTAACACAGTGGCTGCAACGATAGGCTCAAACATAGCAAGGATTGAGAGGATGGCATGGAGCCAGTTTCTTCTGTTGTATATAGGGTCCCTATGAGTCAGAACCAACTGGACAGCACCTAACAACAAGGGTAATTCACAATTTATAATAATGATTCTATAGGAAAATGCTCTCTGAAATAACTGCTAATAAGGTGTATATAAATTTTTGTATGAGAGACTGACTTGATTTGTAAACTTTGACTTAAAGCACAATAAAAATTACTTAAAAAAAAATAAATAACTGCTAATGCCAGAGGCCTACGTGCCTACTTTTCCCAGCTGGGGCAATAGGGGTAAGGAATCCCCAGACTTCAGGTGTCAGTACTAGGAGTTCAGAAGATGGGGGAGAAGAAGGAGCTTCTAGAATAAGAAGGTTACGAGCAAGGCTAAAAGGACAGAATGAATCCTGAAAGATGGTTTCTCTCCCAATTCCCCAAATTACAACCAGTCCCCATCTTTCCCTCCCCTCACTTCCTAGGCAAGGAGAAAGAAAAAATTTATTTCATTATGGTAACTGTTTTCTCTCGAGGACAGAAGGTTTTTTTCTCCCATCAAAAGATCATTTAACATGCAGAAGGAATGTGGTTCACATTAAAACAAAAGCACACATTAAGCATCCAGCATTGAACACCTACCACATGTCAAACACAGTGCATTAAGTACCAATGACAGAACAGACAGAGAATATAGCACCTGTACTTGAGAAGGTTACAGTCTGGTAGAAAAGGGAAGACAAATGTAAACAAATAACTCCAGTAATGTATTATGAAAGAGCTAAGGATTTATCTCATTCTTTGAAGGAGTAATCAACCGTCATTTCTAATGTGTAGGGGTGAAGAACTGGGTATCCGTACAAGAATTTCATAAAGAAGGTGATTGTCCATTGAGGTCAGATTACCCCCGAAAACTTTCACTCTGAGGAAATCGTTACACCTTGAGCTGAAACTGTCGTCTGAAGTCATCCCTGAACCAAATAAACCAAGTTTGGCCTAACTGCTTAGGGGGGCAGTGAGTTTGTATTAATGATGTTGAAATAGTTTAGAAAAAGCTGTCAGGAAAGATGGTACGATTTAAGAATGTAACCATTTTCAATGAATTGAACATGTAGAAAATATTGAAGTGGTGTATGTCTGTTGTACATATTTTCACCAAAAAAAAAAGAATTAATAAATTTAAGAAAAGAAGAAAAAGGTGACCCTCAAACCAAAGATGAATAAGTATTTGCTAAGCAAGGCTCTACGGAAAGTGGCATTCCAGACAAAAGGAATACTGTGAGAAACAACACAGAGCCCAGGCACCACCTGATTTCTGGTTACAACTTGATAAACACTGCGGAAGGGAAGATGAAAGAGAAGGAGAAACAGACTGACAAAAACAAACATTTGGCAAGAGGATGGGGAAGAGCACGGGTTGACAAAAGTAGACAGGGAACAGAAACGTGGATGCTTATACGTCATATGCTCAGGGCTTTAGCCTGAAGGCCAGTCTGCTTCAAATACGGAATGTGAAATCAATTTAGAGGGCCACAAACAGCATTTTTAATGGAATAAAAGAGATTAGGAAATATCAGAATGCACAGCATGTGGTAAGGATGTCTCATTTGATCAATTCTGTTTCCTATACTTGTTGTGATGTAAAATCTATTTTTTACTGTGTTATAACCAAAAACCTTTAGAAGCCACTGCTGCCACCAATGATGTGCTCCCCACTAGAGATGACCACTTCCTCCTCTATGCTTCTACTGTGCCACCTAACGGGTGCACCTGACTCCTCCATAACTTCATGCATTTAATTATTTATTACTATTCACAGGTCGGTGATTTCTATACCATGAAATAGCTAGTCACAAGACTGCTTCTATTATGATCTTTTTAACCATCTGCTTATGACACTTTACAACTTATCAAGACTCCAACCAGAATCTAGGGGAAAAAATTATGATTAAAAGCAATCTCTGAGAATATCTGCTAACCTTCAATCAAAAAAAAAATTTTTTTAACTTAAAACTTGAGTTCACAATTTAAATTTTAAGTGTTACATTGATTCTATATGTATACTGAATAAGTATAATAAGGTACAACTGAAAACACATCAAAATATTTAAAGTACATGAGATTAATGTTGGTAGAATAATCTGGAAAAGGGTAGCGAGAACAGTTACACACCTTGAAGAATGTACCTGAATTGTACAGGTAGAATTTGTTAAATGATAAAAAACAAATTTAATTTAAAAAAATATTTAAAGTATGAAAAAAACATATGCCCATAAATCACGCTTCTCCTTATGCTTGAACTGAATTACTCTGTTACCTGGAGATTTATCAGTACATAATAAACTCAAAACCAAACCCATTACTGTCATGTCAATTCCAACTCATATCGACCCTATACTGCAGAGTAGAACTGCCCCGTAGGGTTTCCAAGTATTCAAACTGCTGACCTTTTGGTTACCAGTTACCCAAAACTCATTGCTGTCGAGTCGATTCCGACTCACAACAATCCTATAGGACGGAACAGAACTGCTCCATAGGTTTTCCATGGCTGTGACCTTAATAGAAGCAGACTGCCACATCTTTCTCCTGAGGAGCAGCTGGTGGGTCCGAAGCACCAGCTTTTCAGTAAGCAGCCAAGCACTTAACCACTGCACCACCAGGGCTCCTTCCTAAAAGCATAAACCTAGGAAATAGAATTTCCATTTCAATTTTGGCCTTGTGATCTACTTTGCTTATAAAA
Organism: Loxodonta africana; assembly: GCF_030014295.1. NCBI lineage: Eukaryota > Metazoa > Chordata > Mammalia > Proboscidea > Elephantidae > Loxodonta > Loxodonta africana. The sequence goes on along the minus strand of NC_087342.1, from coordinate 137,471,322 downwards.
TATATTTTTTAAAAATTTAAAAAGACTTCAAATATATAAAAATACTTGAACTTATTTTTTAGTTCTTTTATTTTTTAACATGTACTGCATTGTAAGAACAAATAAGTACTTGTTAATGAGAGGAAAACTAGAAACACTTTGTCCTTTCTTTCCTGAGGGTATCTTTAACTGGCCATCTCTAACACGGCACATCATATATTATGCATTTAGGTTCCTGGGTTATTTACAGTAACAGAATAGTTTTCTCTGTGAAAAGACCTCATGAGAAATCACCTTGTTTTTCTAAAGTTCCCAGAAGGATGGCAGTCACATGGCATTACTTAAACATGTATCACTAAAATTACAAATTATTCATGTACCTTTTCAGAGTCTAAACAGAAATGACATTCACGAATTAAATTGAATCAGAACTGTTTAACAGGAATATTAATTAAACTGAAAATTGTCAGACTCTCCACAAAAAAACAGACCCTACGTCCCCATGAAGACTGAAAGAGAAGGCATCCATTTTATAATACCGTCTAGTCTACACCTCAGCATAAAAGGAAACAGATACCATATGTAAAGAATTAAAGTATACTTTATGTTCTAAGAAAACCCTGGTGGCGTAGTGGTTAAGTGCTACGGCTGCTAACCAAAAGGTCAGCAGTTTGAATCTGCCAGGCGCTCCTTGGAAACTCTATGGGCGAGTTCTACTCTGTCCTATAGTGTCGCTATGAGTCCGTTCGACTCAACAGCACTGGGTTTGGTTTGGTTGGTTGATGTTCTAAAAAAGATCATTAAAAATAATAACAGATTGCTATGTCTAAAACTTAAGTATCTTCACTTAATAGAAATATATGTACTCAAATCCCATGCCAATAATTTGAAGTAATTAAGCAGCCTTTTTTTTTTTTTAAGGAAAGGGATTATCTAAAAGGCAAAAAACAAAATTTGGTAACATGAACCCATTTACTTTAAAGATTCTTACTTCATAATATATGGAGTACCCTACAGATTTACTAATAACTTTAGTGATATGGTATAAGAAATTAAAAGGAGCCCTGGTAGCGTGATGGTTAAGTGCTCGGCTGCTAACTGAAAGGTCGGTGATTTGGGCCCACCAGTGGTTCCTCAGGAAAAAAGACCTGGCAATCTGCTCCTGTAACAATTACAGCCTAGGAAACCCTATGGGGCAGTTCTGCTCTGTCCACTCAACGGCACATAACAACAACGTAACTCTTCTCTCGTATTTCATCATGCAGGTTTTTTTTTTTTTAAGAATGTGATTATGAAAAGCTGGCTGAATTTCTGTCAAATTTCATCAGGACACCATTCTTTCCCTAAGGTACGTACCTCTGCTTTCACCAAAGAAGTCAGTAAAAAACTAAGATTCACTTACCAGAAATTTGCTTCCCCCTGTTTATACTGTATTAGCTATATCTACTGCATTAAGGGAGACACCTGTAAAAGGAAATCAAATTTTGAAATCTTTCTGGGAAACTCACCTTGCCTTTTTGGTTCAAGGGTTCAATTGTCAAGCTGTCGGTGCCAATATCCACAATATTGCCCATCTGGAACCCATCGGTTGGGTGTGGCGCCCAAACGGGCTTTCCATCCTCCATTTTTGAAGAGGGCTATCCACTATCACCTGTATCAAAAGGAACAAAGTAGCATGCATAACTTTGGAAATATAAATTAACACCTTTTTTTAAAAGAGCCAAATGCAAATTGCCACATGATCACTGCAACTCATTTCTAGAAATACGCATCTACCCTGCCACAGATAGTACCCTCCACTCCCCTCTTCCTGACCTTGCCCACTTTATCTACATTCTCAGCCCTCAGGTAACACAAGCTCTACTACTGCCTCACTTCAGTTGTGACTGAAGCAGAGTACTATACCATGACAGATGATAACATTGAAAAAAAAAGTTCTGTTTATTCGCTATTGTCCTGACGTAATTTATAATACTACCACCCTTTAACTATCATAGTTCACGCTATAAACAGGAATCCCAGAAACAGATGGTAATGTGTGGCATTCCTCAAAAGTTGAAAAATAAGTCATTGTAGCCTTGAAGAGTTAAAGAGATAGAGTTGGCACATTACTTCCTCTGAGAAACCTTCCCTACCCATCTAAGGCTGTAGGGGTTAGCCTCACTCATCTGTTCCCTATACTCATCTTCACAGAACCTCTCGGCCCATTGTTTTTGTTGTTATTCTTTTACTTTTTATTGAGGTACAATTTATACACAGTGAAATGTACAAATCCTAAGGATAGAAGCTGATGAGCTTTGACAAAAGCATACACCCATTCTGAACAAATGCTCTAAGTCAACATATTAACATTTCTATCACCCCAGAAAGCTTCCTCATGCCTCCTTCTGGTCAATCTCCACCCCTCACAGGCATTCGCTGTTCTGGTTTCTATTGACTACAGACAGTTTTCACCTGTCCTTAAACTTCATAAAAATGAGACCATACAATACGTATTCGTTTGTGTCTGGCTTCCTAGATTCAAAAAAATGTTTCTCAGATTCAATCATGTTGTTGTGTGGTATTCTACTGAACAACTATACCACAATAACTCATCTTTTGTCTTACTGATGGACACTTGGATTATGTCCAGCTTTTGCCTATTATGAATTCCAATCTGATTTTTCCATTGTTCCTATAAAGCTTTGTTCATGCTTGGCATTCTCAGATTTAACATTTACAATACTGGCTACTGAAAGTAGACTAAAGGGTCCATGACATGCAGAACATTTTATTTTCATGAACTTAGATGCTATGAGACAAATATGCAATAGTGAATCAACTAGTGAGTGATCCCAGATGGTCTAGTTTTACATCTCAACAGAAACTTACTTTTCACTACTTAACTAGACCTAAGAAAGTATTGATACATGGGCCATAATTCTTCTCATGTGTGGATTTTTCATCAAATCTGAGATTCCCATGCAGATGCTATTAGGTCTAATCTCTCATGAAAGTCAAACATGTTTGACACATAGTTCAGTCAAAAAGCAGTTAGTTAACTGCCTGCATGTTTGCAATGTGCTTGTTGTTTGTCTTCCACTCAATGGCTACAGGGAGGAATATGCTTGCCCTATCCAGTAAATTCTATTAGGTTTACAAGTAATTTCTGAGTTAACAACTCAGATTATGATTCTCCACAGGAGTTAGTCAACAACACTGCTTCACACTTACATTAGCACACACAAATATATGTCTTTTCCCCAGTCATATCCAGTCCCATGGCTTTAAATGCCACCTGTATATGAAGGATGCCCAAATTTATTTCTCCAGCCCAGATCCCCTCTGAGACCCAGACATTTACTTCTAATTGCCTACTGGACACCTCCTTGTGGATATATCTCATAGATTAAAAATATTATTATTCTGTCCAAGACAGTGTCATCCCTCCCTCCCTCAGTCAGTCCTTCCCCGTATCAGTAAAGGCACCAACATCATACAGTTGAAATCAAATCTGAAGTCATCTTCAATTCCTCCAGCTCCTTCCAAATCCTGTCAGTTTTACCTTCAATAGGCATTTCAAATCCATAGAGTTCTCTGCATCTCCTCTGCAACCCTAGTCCAAGCCATCATTACCTTTTACCAGAACTTCTGCAAATAACTTGTCTGTTTGCTTCTACTCTTAACACTCACCACAGATGGCCAGTAATTCTATTGAAAAGTAAATCTGATCATGTCAGTGCTGTTACATCAGGGCATGAACAAGTCCCCTCTGTGTCTGTAAGGTCTAAACACAGCAGGCACTCCAATATTCACTAGGTAAATGAATGAACTGTTCACACAGTTTAGGAAGAGTAAAATAAAATGAAACACTGGAAAGAGTCTAAAAGTCTTAAAACTTAGGTCTGAAACTGGACTCCATCACTTTCTTACTAGTTCTTTGAGCTTATGCAAGTTACTTAGCCTCTCTGATCTTTATCTGTATCCTTACCCATACTGCAGGATAATATCACTTACCTTACAGAATTGCTGCAAGGATTAAGTGACATAAAATTGAGATCACCAGTCTATTGGCACCCAATGAATGCTAGTCACACCTCTCCTCTTTCCTCCCCCGCCCCCCCCCCCATATGCCTTGCAGAAGCCTCCAATAAATTTCTTGACAATGGTCTTGTGGTAGTTCTAAATACAAAGGGAAATGACATAGTAACTATCAGGAGTCATTTGGGAATAATTAAGTACCTAAATGTGAGAAATTACAGCAAAACAAACCCTCAAAACTCAAAAAAGAATGACAAATTCTCTTAACTATTCAAATTGCTTTCCCATTTGGAAAAGTTTGCTGCAGTCTCTCAGTTAAGATATAGGGGCTTTTTTTAGAGATGAATCCCAAGTCAGGAATTGGGAAACATGAGAAGAAATCCAAATTACAGCACAGAATCCTCAAAATTCAGAAGAACTGCAGTACTAGGAACTTCTAGAACCAGAGTGAAAAGAAAGGGTCTAAAATAAAGAGGACTGAGTCAAAGTTATTTGAGAAAGATTTCCTTACACCACCCCACACACACTCCATGTTGCTAGGCGAATGTCTTACCCCTACCCCAAGAGAAAGCTAGATGTTTATTCTCTGCAGAAGGCAGAGGTACTCTAAAATGAGACACATCTGGCACAATAACCCTTTGGCGATTTGTTGTAAATCTGGTGTCCCAATCACTTTTTATTCCTCTGGAGTTCTTTCGCAAGAGGGTAGCCCAATTTTAAAGCAGTTAGCCTCAAGGTGGGACCCTTTGAAATGCGTGAAACTCAGGAACTCTGAATTGGACCCTCATTTTTGTATAGATTGAGCATTGTCTTAAGGGATGCCTCCTGGATGTGGGAATTTTCTAAACTTTTAATAGGTTTGCCTTTATTTCTGTGAGGTAAGCCTCCTCACTATGTTTCCCAGTTACTGTGTTCTCTTGAGAATGTAGCTATTTCCAGCCTTTATTCAGTTAATAGTGGCTATTTTCTCCTTAATATCATCCTTTATATTCAGGTATGACTGACTGTCTGCTTTTCTAGCTTCTAAACAGTAAATATTGCCTTTGCAATAAGAAATAATGCATTATAGTGGTACTTTTCAAGACATCTGAATTCCTGTAAGTTATTCTTACATTCAATCTTAGGCCCCAACTGCTGTTTCCACATGTAGCAGGTGGAATGCACCACTGTGAGCAGTTCGACAGTATTCCAGGGCAGCTGTTTCTGCTTCTTAGCTGTTAGTACTATTTCTATTATAATGAAGACTACACGCCAAACCAAAAAACCAAACCCAATGCCGTCGAGTTGATTCCGACTCATAGCAACCCTATAGTTATAATTTTCCTGAGATTCAAATTACTGTACTTTTATTTATTTAGCCTGTCAGTACTGCTTCTGCAGTAATGAAAAATGTATTGTAGTGGTAATTTTCCTGAGATAAAAAATTCCTTGACTTTATTTGGGCTGTAATACTGCTTTCGCAGTTATGAAAAATGCATTGTAGTGGTAATTTTCATGAGATACAAAATCCCTTGGCTTTATGCGTTATACCACATTTTGAAAAGTTTCATGAAAAATACTAAAAAGGCTAAGAAGGAGACTAGAATAAAATGTATGTACAATCATTGCCGGGGGCTTCATGTTTTACCTCATATTTTGCATATTTTCAAGAAAAAAAATTATAAAAACGATTTTTCACTGACTCATATCAGTAGGATTTACTACATCCAGGGTCCACTGGGACATATGTGATCTCAGACAATGAGTATCACAATCTCTAACTCATAACAAAAATTCTGAATTGGTCCTTTAATCAGCATGCTTCCTGTCCTGGATAAAACTATGTCCCCCCAAAATATGTGTCAACTTGGTTAGGCCATGATTTCCAGTATTGTGTGGCTGTCCTTCATTTTGTGATTTTCCTATGTGTTATGAATCATAATCTCTGCCTGTGGTTAAAGAGGATTAGGGTGGAATATAACACCATTGCTCAGGTCACAGTCCTGATCAATGTAAAGGGAGTTTCCCTGGGGTGTGGCCTACACCACCTTTTATCTTACAAGAAATAAAAGGAAAGGGAAGCAAGCAGAGAGTTGGGGATCTCATACCACCAAGAAAGCAGTGCCAAGAGCAGAGCAAGTACTCTGAACTCGGGGGTTCCTGCATGGAGAAGTTTCTATTCCAGGGGAAGACTGATCACAAGGACCTTCCTCCAGAGCCAACAGAGAGAGAGAAAGCCTTCCCCTGGAGCTGATGCCCTGGATTTAGACTTCTAGCCTACTAGACTGTGACAAAATAAATTTCTTTGTTAAAGCCATCCACTTGTGGTATTACTGTTATAGCAGCACTAGGTAACTACGACATCTTCCATTAGTGAAAACACATGGTATCAACAAAACATTCAAAAGAGAAAATAACTGGATAACCAAAAGGTTAAAGGTATGCATAGAAAAACTGCTGCATGTAAACAATACCACTACCCTCCCCCCCGCCCCCCGCCCCGGGCTTCCACATTACTAGCAACCAGACCTTTAGCTTCCAGGAAGGAGACTAGAAGTCTTCTCTCAAGGGAATATGATCAGCCCAATAAGGAAGATCTAAGATACTAACAAGGGCTTATCCCCACAAACTGAATACCCAGATCACCTTACAGTAAAGCACAAAGTCAACAACTTCTACCCACATGCTCTGAGCAGCGCTCAGGCTTATAGTTCCCCATTCTAAATCATGAGCACGATTACCATATGCCCTAAGAAAGTCTCTAACATGCAGGACAGAGAAGAAAAATAAAAAGTAGAAAACAAGAACTTGGAGAAAGCAGAGACCATGGAGCAGATAGAATATTCAAAAATCTATCCTTACATCATCAGAGAAATAACAAATTCTCTCTCTGAGAAAAGTACAATATGCTACAAAAAGAGCATTGGAAATTAAAACATAAAACCAAAAAATGAAAGATTCACTAGAAGGTTTAGAAGATAAAGCTGAGGCAATCTTTCAAAAAGCAAAGAAAAAAAGCTAGAAAGGTGTAAAATGTTTTTTAAAATGAGAAAATGGGAGAAAAAATTGGAAAATGAGACTAGTAAAGAGGTTCAACATCAAAATACTATGAGAAACTCCCTCAACTCACTCACCCACCCCCAAAAAAGGCAGAATAAAACTTAAAGTAGCCAAAGAAAATTCACCAGAACTGAAAGGCATGATTTTCTAGACTGCAGCCAAAAGGTCCATTAAGTCCTCAACAGTGTAGTTTAAAAAAAAGACCAACACACCAAGAAACCATTGTGAAATTTCAGAACACCAGAAATAAAGATGCTATATATTTCCAGAGAAATGAGTGAAAAAAATAATGGAAAAAAAGAAAAGGTAATATCCAAAGGATTATCTATCACAATGGCTTCAGCAACACTGAAAGCAACAAGTCAATAAAGTAATGCCTCTAACATTCTGATGGAAAATGATTTTTAACCTCAAACTCCACACCTAAGCAATCTCCAGTCAAGACTCAAACAGTATGACTCAAGAGAAAACAGCCATGTTGAGCACTATCATCAAAGACAGTCACTGCCCTTGGACCAAGAGAATCTGGCTCAGATTCTTTTTTTTTTTTTTTTCCTATTTTATTATTTATTGTACTTTAGATGAAGGTTTACAGAACAAACTAGCTTCTCATTAAACAATTAGTACACATATTGTTATGTGACACTGGTTACCAACCACACAATATGTCAACTCTCTCCCCTTCTCGACCTTGGGTTCCCTATTACCAGCTTTCCTGTCCCCTCCTGCCTTCTAGTCCTTGCCCCTGGGCTGGCGTGCCCCTTTAGCCTCGTTTCGTTTTATGGGACTGTCTAATCTTTGGCTGGCTCAGATTCTTATGTGAACTTGTCTTGTTCCGACCACGTGCTGATGTCATACCTATGCCTGGAGAGGTGGTTAACATTCACATCCTCTACTTAATTAATATTATTTTACATAGTGCAAGGTTTTCAGTAGAATATACTTCCTTTTAATTATTTTTGTAATACTAAGTATTTATCATGTAAATTAAGTTTCATAAGTGATGTCTGATTTATACATTCCACCAGAGAAAAATGAACTTCTTGCAGACAGGTTAGAATGTCCCCAGAAAATCACTGAGAAATGCAAGCAATCAACATTCATTCTTACTGAACATGTTTGCATGAGAAGTGTCCTTGAAAAGGTACCATAAAGGGAATTAAAAAAAAAAAAAAAAAAAGGTGGTGGGGTAGTCTCAATTCCCAGAACTATTGTCCCAGAAGTTTTAAACACATTAAAGATTGCCTATACATACACTGGAGCCCTGGTGTAGTGGTTAAGAACTCAGCTGCAAACTGAAAACTCAGCAGTTCGAATCCACCAGCTGCTCCTTGGTAACTCTACTGGGGAAGTTCTGCTCTGTCTTACAGGGTCACTATGAGTCAGAATCGACTCAATGGTAATGGATTTTTTTTTTTTTTAATTTATATACGAAATGCAGGAATACAAAGAAAACAGTAATAATTGGAATTATTTAAGAAAATTAAAAATTCTTGAAATTTTTAATGTAAAGCAGCACTGAAATTATTCTAGGAAGAGAGGGACTGCTCTAGAAAAGCTCATCATCAATTGAAAATTATCTCATTTTTAGTACTTACTTGACAATTGATACTTTTAAGTAAGCACTATCTATAGAAGGCAATCGGTAGCCTCTCAGAGGTACTATCTTTTCACTTATTCTTTGAAAGGTGAGAAGCTTATCAACCAGAGGCTCCCTGGAGAGTAAACATAATGGGGGTGAGAATGAGAAATGTACACACATCCAATTTCTTTCTCTGCAACACCAGTGAGGATACAATAACAACCATGTACACGGGCAGAACTCGTACCACAAAATCAGCTGTCACCTGCCATGTCACCATTATCTTCAAAGACTACCCTGTAAAAATTATAGTTGTAAGATATAACAACACCTTATATTTTATTAGCTATATAGCAACACCTCATATTTTATTAGCTAGGGTATTAGAAATTGAGTATCAGTTAAACATAATTTGGGGTTGGGTTGCCAGAGGTAGAAAAAACATCAAAAAGGTAGAAACATTAAACACTGCAAGCAAAATTCTTCCAAGACTTCCTTCCACATTCGTTCATTGTTACCTACAACATGTCACATACCGTCATATGTGGATACAGGGTGAGAAAAAAGACATAGTATCTGGCCTCATGGACCTTTCTAACTAATAGGAAAACAATCACTTGGATTTTTTAAGTAAACAAAATTGGCAAAATCTCTGCCCTCAGAGATCTTAAATTCTAGTGGAGGGAATCAGAGGGAGGAGAGTAGATGTATCAAATGTACCCTTTAAAAAGACTACTCTTTCATCTGGCCAGGTCCTGGCCTTACTGATCCAAACAGTATTATATGTACCTTTGGCTAACAAGTTTTAAATGGGCAACTCCTATCATCTTTATCAGTGTATCCTGAGGGCTATTAGCTTCCCTGGTGTCCAGATAACATGAGAAAACCAGGCACCAAGTAACAGCTGGCTGTGGGTGGTGCACTTGTGTGTGCACTCAGCCTTTATTGAGTCTTATATTTTCCTAAGAACTTATTTGTACACTAAAACGTCAAAAACATTTCAGCAGGGTTCCCTTCAGTCATAAATCACCTTTGAAACAGCACTCCTAGAAAACATTTCCAAATTATCTTCCTCAATTTAGATATAGATACCATTTTATTGAAGTAACATTGAATTGTGTATCAATTAAACATTAGTATTAAAATTTACTGTGAGTATCTTGGTTTTAACAGCAATAAACATTCTTTTAAAAAGAGACGAAAATGCCCACCAAGTCTAAAACAAAGACAAATAAGAAAACAACTCAAGATTAACAACACAAAAAAAACCTCAACTTTTTAAGAAAATTCTTATATGCATTCATTTGTTTTTTTCAATAAATATTTACTGAATACCTACAAAGTGCCAGACCCCGTTTTAAGCTTAGATATTGATGAGAAAATAGAGCTCTCAGGTTTTCCAGGCTAAGACGTGAAAAAAAGAGAAATATCTAGGTTAGCTATCATGCCCCTTCCAACTGTAAAAGTTCTAGCTGGCCACAGTCAAGGCCCTAACAGTTGACCATCTTCACAAAGTAACTTCTAAAAATATAACTCAGAAAATCCAATATATCAATTGACATTTAAAGCTAAGACCATTATCACTTGATGCTTAGAAACAGCCTCAGGACCAACACCAAGGTTAACTTCAACTTAACTGGTATAAAAAAAAAAAATTTTTTTTTTTTTAACTGGTATAGCTAAGATTAATTTAACAAAAAGAGAGGGTAAAAAATAAAAACAAATATTTCAATATTAAGTTTACTATATGGTTATTAAATATTAATATATCTTTTTAAATTATTTAAAAACTGGTAACTATCATGTGAATTACTACCAGCACTGTATAATCTTGACTGTGAGGATTGGTTATACAATTTTCTTACATGTTTTCAGGGTAGAAATCACAAACTCTTTTAGATCCAAACTCCTGCATAAAGTACTATCAGAAAACAGATTTAAATTTAGACATAATTCAAATAATTTATTCATAAATATACACTAAGATAATCTGGCCAAAATGTAGGACATTCTAGAGAAAGCCTTGTATTCTTCAGAAACTACCAACCAAAACCAAACCCACTGCCATCGCGTCGATTCCAACTCATAGCGACCCTATAAGACAGAGTAGAACTGCCCCATAGAGTTTCCAAGGAGCGCTTGGCGGATTCGAACTGCCGCCCCTTGATTAGCAGCCATAGCACTTAACCACTATGCCACCGGGGTTTCCTCAGAAACTACAGAAGCTCAAAATTTCTTATGTGTTAAGATACACTAAAGCCAGAATATAATTAACGAGATCTTAATTTATCCCAAGTGATTTAAATTTCTCATACCCTTTGGCTAACCTTATTTATTGTACAATGAGCATATCTGGAATTTACCCAGTTTTATAATTTGTGCTAGGTTTAAGTTACTTCTTAAAAGTTTGTTGGTTTTTCAAAAAAGAAAGTTAGTAAAAGACTTTTCATTGAAGACTTTCATTGATTTTCTTCATCAAGGGACACTGTTGATCTCCCAATAAAATAGTAAAAACAACAATCAATCAAATTTCCAGAAACCAAGTTGGTCTTCAGACCAAAGAAAGGCCACTGCTCCAGGAGGATTCTGCCTGTATACAATGGTCCTACTCTGCTTATACTGAAATACTTAAGTGACCATCCTTGGGTCAATGTTATTCAGATTTTTCAGGGACTAAAGCAAAAAACCCACCTGCCATTAATTCCAACTCATAGCAACCCTATAGGACAGAAGAGAGCCCCACAGAGTTTCCAAAGCTGTAAATCATTAAAGAAGAAGACACTTTTATTCAGCCAATTCCTTTACCTGAGCCATCAGGAAGTAATAAAACTGGGTAATTTGAACTGGCCATCTCTACTTCCACTTTCTGAGAGAAACAATAACAAATGTTAAAACAGTCCATAGAGAAGCACAGAAGAAAAGACAACTTCAAGTTGGCCATGCCCATTATAAACAGCTCTGAAACCTGCTCTCGAATGGTGAAAGACCAAACCATGTCAGAATTCAAGCATGGAAATTATCCCATTAAATCCAACACTATTTATGAAACTTCACAGGGTCCTTTACTATCTTCATGTATGCACATCCAAGTGGTGTGTCCAGCCTAAAAAAAACCTACTGTTGACCATGCACAGTCCACAAGTTTGAAACACTGCACCTCATTCAATAAGCAAGTGGCTACTCACCTGGAGAGTGTTGGAAAGAATCACCAACAATAAAGGCATCTGATTTCATTTACTTACCTATTTATATTCCACAGGAATGCTGTTAAGTCTCAATGAACACCTTCAGAAAAATGCCACCTGGAGAAACAAAGTAAACAGAGCATATGATTTTTTTTCCTAACACAAAGAAGACTTACCACGTAATTTTATGTCTCATTAAAATATGCAATGTTTCAAATCTTTGTTCCCAGGAGCACACGGTTCAACGTGCATTAGGACGAATGCCACATTTCCCCTGAGTAGCAGCTGCCCAACCGGTGGGTTCACCCTCTAGCTCAGCATAACCAGGGCTCTCTTTTCAGGGACTAAAAGGTCTAAGTGTAAGCAAAACCATAACCTAGATGGTATGCTAGGTTTAACAGCTAGCTTATCAAGATGACAAGCAGTCTGAGGAATCCATAACCTTTCAACGCATCTGTGACATCTCTAGCACTTTAACTCTCTCAAAAAATGTCCCAAATACAGCAGTTAAAGATTTTCACTGACAAATTCTGGAAGTCACTCTGAGGCCAATCTAATTCAGGACACACAGTTTACCTGAGATAATAACTAGTTAAACCAGGAAAAAAAAAAACCAAAAACTAATGATCAGGAAGAATATACTCTAGGACACATTTATATTAAAAAGGGCAGAGGGTAGTGTTCCACAATTTGTCATTCTTTCAAAAATGAACTAATGAAATACATTGTTAGTTGTCAGTTGCCTTCGAGTCGATTCAGACTCACGATGGCTTCATATGTACAGAGTAGAACTGCTCCATAGGATTTTCAAGGCTGTGACCTTTTGGAAACTGATTGCCAGGCCTGTCTTCTGAAGCACCTCTGAGTGTGCTCAAATTGCCAACCTTTCGGATAGTAGTTGTAAAAATGGCATGGGGGCAGTGTCTGATCTCCTCCAGCTTCACGAGGGGGAAGAAGAATCAATATCAACAGCCCAAAGATGATTCCTATGAGGTGGGGGTAGGCATGCCTCCCCTCTCTGCCATCTTTACCAATTCTGTCACCAACCGTCCCACCCACAGCACTCTCTACTGGGTTTGATAATTCACTGTAATGGCCACACAGAACTCACAGACCATACTCAAAATTACGTTTATTAGGGAAGTAACAGTTACAATTCAGGCTCAAAACACTCAAGATACAGTTCTTCCATCAGGATAGCCTCCTCCCAGCTGTGCCCGCAGGCACCCCTCTCCCTGGCCCTCAGTCTCTGCCCAAAGGCACTCAGCTTTCTCTCTCCGTGGGGTGGGAAGCCCACCACACCATCTCCTGCTGCCAGGTCTCTCTTGCTAGTCTCTTCTTCCTTGGTGGTGCACTCCTCCTCTCCACTGTGGAACTGGCTCTCTTTTAAGGTAAAACTGACCAATTCCCTCAGTAGGCCACAATCACCCGGGTGGGAGTTACAAGACCATGGCTAGAAAGGCTACACGCAAAAGTAATTAATCACACTGCTGTAGTCGAGCACTTAACCATTTGCGCCGCTCAGGGACTCATTAATAAAATACATAGGATACTAAATAAATCTCTCACGTAATTGATAAGGCTAATCTTGGGCTATGCGCACACACCCAGCTCATGCAAAAGCAGGAATTGAAGACAAACTGAACTGTCTTCTTATAACTGATATGTAAGCAGCCCTAGCAGCGTACTGGTTAAGCGCTCAGCTACTAAATGAAAGGTCGGCAGATCAAGCCCAGGAGCTCTGCAGAAGACCTGGTGATCTGCTCCTGTAAAAATTACAGCCTAGAAAATCCTATGGGGCAGTTCTACTCTGTCCTATAGGGACACTATGAGTCGGAATTGACTTGACACAACAATAACAGCTGATATGTAGTTTAATTCAGTTAGTCAAAGGAAAAAAACAAAATCACATTTTATAAACCATTTACTATGCATTAAGCATTGCACTAAGTCCTTAATGTTATCTCATTTAATGTTTACAACTCTGGGAGGTAGATCTGTACCTCTCAGTGGGAGGCTTCTTTGACCATCCTACTTAAAGAGCAAACCCACTCACCCAAATCCCACATACCCTATTACCCTTCCCTGTTTTGTTTTTCTTATAATTTTTAACATCTGTCATACTGATATACTTGTTTAGAATATAAACTTCTTCAAACCAGAGACTTTGTTTTGTTCACTGTTATGAATCTGGAGCCCTAGAATAGTAGCTGGCATACAATAAGTGCTCGTTAAGTTAATGAATTAACTTTATAGTCTTGATGACTATAAAATAACTAGTGTTACTGCATTGAAATAAGAAACCAAAAGCAAAGAAACGTGACACTTTGATTTGCCTATTCCAGTTCTATAGAGGCAAATATTAACTATTGGGCTTTCTGAAATACTGAAAATAAATGAAGGAGACCCACTTGAACCTGATGGCCCCTGGAATGGGAACCTCAGGACTTTTCAGCAGCTCCCAGGTCTTGGTTCCTCTTTATTTTGTTAAGGCCCATTACTCGCCGTTTGTGTTTCTGAGCAGTAGTGTTAACCCATTCACATTGGTTCAGCTTTATACCAATTCAGCTCAGCAGAGTGTTAACTCAAAAAACTTCACAATGCCTAATGCATTCTTAACAACTAGAAAGGCATTCAGGAAGCAGTCTTACAAAAGGACATAGATTTTGTCTGTTTTCAACTTTTAATTAAAATCACACAGTAAATATTATACTTGACTCTTCCAGACATTTGAGTTTAGAAAACAAAAAGCATACAAGTAAATGAATGCTTCAAAGGTCAGTGGAGCAAGGGCGGGGGTTTGGGGACCATGGTTTAAGGGGACTTCTAAGTCATTTGGCAAAATAATTCTATTATGAAAACATTCTGCATCCCACTTTGATATGTGGCGTCTGGGGTCTTAAATGCTAACAAGCGGCCATCTAAGATGCATCAATTGGTCTCAACCCACCTGGAGCAAAGGAGAATGAAGAACACCAAGGTCACACAACAACTAAGAGCCCAAGAGACAGAAAGGGCCACATGAACCAGAGACCTACATCATCCTGAGACCAGAAGAACTAGTTGGTGCCCGGCCACAATCGATGACTGCCCTGACAGGGAGCACAATAGAGAACCCCTGAGGGAGCAGGAGATCAGTGGGATGCAGACCCCAAATTCTCATAAAAAGGCCAGACTTAATGGTCTGACTGAGACCAGAGGAATCCCGGTGGTCATGGTCCCCAAACCTTCTGTTGGCACAGGACAGGAACCATCCCTGAAGACAACTCATCAGACATGAAAGGGACTGGACAGTGGGTAGGAGAGAGATGCTGATGAAGAGTGAGCTAATTATATCAGGTGGACACTTGAGACGGTGTTGGCATCTCCTGTCTGGAGGGGGGATGGGAGGATAGAGTTGGAAGCTGCCAAAGTTTTCATGAAAGGAGAGACTGGAAGGGCTGACTCATTAGGGGGAGGGCAAGTGGGAGTACGGTGTAAGATGTATATAAACTTATATGTGACAAACTGACTTGATTTGTAAACGTTCACTTGAAGCTCAATAAAAGTTAATAAAAAAAAAAAAGCATACAAGTGTAATGGAATCAACAAATCTTTTTCACAAGATTAGTCCTCATCTGTGTGTCCAACAATTAATTGGAGGAAGCCTCAGAGTCAACTACACATTGTTTAATGATATTTTTCAACTCTTGTGGACAACAGTAATTTTACTAGTTTTTGGAAGAAAAAACTGAAAAACATAATAGGGACTCAGCAACAATTTCTATTTCCCAAGTGCCAACCACTGGCAGGACAGACAACCATCAGAACACCAAGATGTTAAGTCTCTGGCAAATATATTCATTCATGTTGTTACCAGCGTCTAGTTGGCCCCCAACTTATGGCAACCCCATGCAGGAAACATTGCCCAGTCCTGTGCCACCCCACGATCAGTTGCAGATTATACCATTGTGATTCACAGAGTTTTCATTGGTTGGTTTTCAGAAGTAGATCACAAGGCCTTTTTTCCTAGTCCTTAGTCTGGAAACTCCTCTGAAACCTACCTGTTCAGCATCATAAGAACATAAGGTTCATACCTCCTATAAAAATACTGGGTGAAAGGTTAGTCCAAAGCACTAACGGACCACAACTACCACAACCTCCACCAAACTGAGTCCAGCACAACTAGATGGTGCCCAGTTACCACCACCGACTGCTCTGACAGGGATCACAATACAGTGTCCTGGACAGAGCTGGAGAAAAATGTAGAACAAAACCGTAACTCACAAAAAAAAGGCCAGACTTACTGGTCTGACAGAGAATGGAGAAATCCCAAGAGTAGAGCCCCCAGACACCCTTATAGCGCAGTAATGAAGCCATTCCTAAGGTTCACCCTTCAGCCAGAGACTGTACAGGCCCACAAAACAAAATGAGACTAAATGGGCACACCAGCCCAGGGGCAAGGATGAGAAGGCAAGAGGGGACACGAAAGCTGGTAATGGGGAAACCAAGGTCAAGACGGGAAGAGTGTTGACACGTTGTGGGGTTGGTAACCAATGTCACAAAACAGTATGTGTATTAATTGTTTAATGAGAAACTAGTTTACTCTGTAAACCTTCAACTAAATTTAAAAAAATGAAAAATATTGGGTGGTACCCTTAATTTCAGTTTTCACTTTTATAAATGAAAGAACTAATCTTATGACTATAAATAGAAAGAAACTATTTGAAGTGGCCAAAAGACAAGACTATATAAGCACTTCAAAATTATGTTTTCCTCTTCTGTTAGCCCAGGACAGGAACCATTCCCAAAGCCAACTCTTCATACAGGGGCTGGACTGGACAATAGGATAGAAAAAGATGCTGGTGAAGAATGAGCTTCTTGGATCAAGTAGACACTTGAGACTATGGTGGCATCTCCTATCTAGAGGGGAGATGAGAGGGAAGGGGGGTTAGAAGCTGGCAGAATGGACACGAAAAGAGAGTGGAGGGAAGGAGCGGGCTGTCTCATTAGGGAGAGAACAATTAGGAGTATATAGCAAGGTGTATATAAATTTTTGTATGAGAGACTGACTTGATCTGTAAACTTTCACTTAAAGCACAATAAAAAATAAAAAATAACAAGTCTTCCTACAAAATTTAATCATTGCAGCATCATCTCTTCCATGCACAATATTACACGTTTATGAGGTAACTGCTTGAGGGAAGTCTGGAGCGCACTCTGGATCATGAATGGGCATTATTAAAAATGCATTCTACAAACATTTGATCAAGTCCCATTATGTGACAGGATACTACCAAAAACAAATATTTCTCATCCAGTTTTTCTAAACAACAAAAAGTGTATATAGAAAAAAGATCCCCCAGATCTCTAAAATTACAAGGTTATCTCATACTGGACTAAAAAATTCTAGTTATTTCTAAGGGGAAAATGGAAAGGAATAAAATGATAATATCCTAGGTGTCCACATGCCTGGCGGGGGGCAGAGGGGGCTCTAGTCACAGAACAGAAGCTGTTGCTAACCACTGTAAAGTAGGTAAAGTTAGTCTTCATACACCTTCTTCATCTATTCCCCATCTCAGAACACTAATTCATGCCTTCAAAACAGGCAAAATTCAAGAAACAAGGGCTATCTCAATGTCTTGAGATGAAGATTCAAATCGCAGGCTATACAAATACCACCTTTCAGTAAGTAAACCAGGGGAAGAACCAAAGCAAACATTTCTTTACTTTATTAATGTCCTAGGGATAATGCTTTTTTTAATATTTAAAAATTTCCAACACTGATAATAAATTAGAGAAGGAAGATGGCTCTGACTCCACTATGTGTACATTGCTTTTTCCCAATCTATGTTCCTGTCCCTCTCTTTACTACAAACATCTTTGTTCTCTCATGACCAAGGTGTGACACATAAATAAGGGCCCAAAGTAGAATATTCTCACATGGAAGCACCTAGACAGGATAACTTTGACTGACTAAATTCCTCTCAGGATGACTAAGGGTTCAGAGAGAGAGAGAGCAATATAAAATGGATCTAGAAGTCCAACAAGGATTTCAAGAAATAGAGAAGGGTATAACAGACAAATGAAATAGCAAAGGCAGAAATTCAAGGATGTGAAACTGAAAGCCACAATCTTTACTAGAAATGTAATTTAGTATGGCTGGAGGGTGTACACGGGTCCCTGGGTAGCACAACTACTTATGCCAACCAAAAGATTGGTGGTTCAAACCCACCCAGAGGCACCTCAGAAGAAAGACCTGATAATCTGTTTCCAAAAGATCACAGCCTTGCAAACCCTATGGAGCACAGTTCTACTCTGCAACACATGGGGTGGGAGTTGACTTGACTGCAGCTGGGTTTCTGTTTCATTTTTGTAGGGTATACGGAGGAGGGGGAAAAATAAGCTTGGTCAGGATGAAACTGGAAAGGTAGATCCATGCCAAAGTGGTGGTGGTGGTAGTGTCACCATCGAGTGGATGCCAACTCATAGCAACCCCATAGGACAGAGGAAAACTACTCCATAGGATTTCCTGGGTTGTACTCTTCACCAGAAGCAGATCATCAGGTCTCTTCTCCCACAGAGTTGCTGGTAGATTCGAACTACCAACATTTTGGTTAGCAGCCAAGCACTTAACCAGTGTGCCACCAGGGCTTCCTTTGCCAAAGTGTAAAGGGCCTTTGCAGTGTATGCCTTTCTAGCCATGGTCTCATAACTCCCATGCAAGTGACTGGACAGGACTGTGTGATAGGGTAACTGTGACCTACCAAGGGGATTGGTCAGTTTTGCCTTAAAAGAGAGCCAATACCAGAGTGGAGAGGAGGATCCTACCACCAAGGAAGAACAACCAGGAATAGACCTTGTCCTTTGGACCCGAGATCCCTGTGCTAAGAAGATCTGGAAGCAAGAAACAGAGAGAAAGTTGTAAGCCTGAAGCTGGTGAGAAGCGGTGGCAGGAGAGACCCGGCAGCATAGGCCCTGAAGCAGGAGATGGTAGAGTGGGCTTCCTGGGCCCAGACAGAGAGAAAGCTGAGTGCCTTTAGGGAGAGGCCCAGGGTCAGGGAGAGGTGTGACTGCAAGGATGGCTGGGAAGAGGCTATCCTGATGGAAGAACTGTATCGTGAGTGTTCCTGAGCCAGAATTGTCTAACTGTTACTTCCCTAATACACCCCATAATTTTGAATATGGTCTGTGAGTTCTATGTTGCCACTGCAATGAATTATCGAACCCAGCAGAGGAGTAGAGAAGGCTGTGGGATGGACAGTTGGTGTCAGAGCTGGTAAAGATGGTGGAAAGAGGAGGCATGTCTGACCTCTGCCTGAGGGGAATCAGTTTGGGGCTGTTAATCTTGGTTCTCCTTCCTCCTTGTGGGGTTAGAGGAGGTCTGACTCTGCCCCCACACCATTTTTTACAGCCTTAAATTTTCATGTTAGGAAAGATCACTGTGTCCTGGTAGAAGAGACTGTATGCAAGAATCCAATATGATAAGGAAAAAAACAGGGCAGTAGCAGAAAGAATGACAGAACGGAATGATACCAGATAGTAGCAAAAAATTAGCAAATGCATGAAGAAACAAATATATTGCCATGGTTTAGTAGTTTACTGGGTATTTCAAACAAAATTTTTTAAAAATTAATACATATATGATAAATTAAATCTTGTATATATTAAAGACTTAAATTGCCATAAATTTTATGGGATATTATCTCATATATCCACTGATAGTAAACTCAGTATGGCAACTACCTTTCAATGCTACTGTTCAGCAACTAGAGTTTTCTGATTGTTACAATCTGTTGGATTATAAATATACCTGAAATCAGACATATTCACTGCTTTTAACCCAATTTAGCATTTCACACAAATGTGTTGGATAAATAAAATGAACAAAATACAGTAATATAATAAAATTCTCAAAACATGGATAAAAATACAAACTTTCACCAAACAGCTGGCAAAGTATGGGTGGGAGTTGGGTTTTTTTTTTTTTTTTGCTTGTTTTTTTGTTTGTTTTGTTTTGTTTTTAAAGTAGGTTTTGACAGACTTCTGCTGAGTATCCCAAATAAATCAAATGCTCTAGTGGGAATTTTTCTGAGAAGAAGACTCTGTCTGGACTTCTGATCTTCCACAGCAAGACTTGAGACAAACAAAACTTATGGATAACTATGGTCTTTCACAAATACTGTTTTATGGAAATAACAGTTCTGTCAAAGCACTTTAACAAGTCATTCAAATAGCTAACTTTCCACAAACAAAAATAACCAATCACTCTAAAATGTAAAACCTGATTATATGATCCAAAGCTCTATACATCTTCGCAGCTCATAAAGCATGACAACACCTCAAAGGAATGCTATTTATAGGGTTACAGGGCTTACATTTCCCATAACAAAGTTAAAAGTAAGCAAACTGTTTTGTTTCGTTTTTTTCAGTAGATCTCACAAAGAAAATCCTCTCCTCTATTACACTCTGGGCATTCTGCCTTTACTCTTAACCACCAATATGGCTGTGAGTGACTTCCTTTAAAGCTGCTGCCTTCTACCTACACCACAACACAGTATCGAGTTCTTATAGTACTAACTTTATTTATAAAGGCCCTAGTTATTGAGGTCAATTTAGTCCAAAAACTTTAATTCAGAGTAGTTCAAGTACTTACAGTTTTTATGATCTCATTCATTCTCTGGACTTAATTACACAGTGATTATTCAAGAATTAAGATTCAACTCAGCTACAATTTAGTCTCAATTCACAAGAATTACCATACTAGAATAGAATCTGTTAGAACTGACAAGTATTCTTCACAGAGGGAGAATTGCTTTATGCTCATGGTTTGAGCCTGTTTTTTTCTTCCATTTATTTGTTCATATTAAGAAGTATTAATTACAATCTTCTCACAAATCTCATTCAATACTGATAGTGCTTCATGAAGACGTACTTTTTATATTACATTTTTCAGTAAAGTGATAAAGAACAATTTTTTCAAAAGCCGAATATACTATTTTAAAAAGGCTCATAGCACAACATGATGAATGTAACTGAACTGCACACCTAAAAAATGGTTTAAATGGCAATCTGTTGTATACATTTTCCCAGTAAAAAATATTTTACAAGGCTTACATAAGCAACAACAGTGCCTTTCCTCCCCCTCTCGGCTCCCCCTCTCAGCTCCCCCTCTCAGCTCAGGATGAAGCGTGGTTGCTTCATCCTGAGACTTCCCAGTCGGTTGCTCTCTCCTGGATACATATTTTAGTGCTTTCATGTCCAATAAAGGTCTTTATTCTACCTTCACACTTAAATGATAGATTGAAGAAATATATACAAGTACTCAAGTCTAAATTGAAAGTCAATTTTTCCTCAGGATTTTTAAGACATAACCCAAGTACTTTCAGCATCCAGAACCACTATGGCTTTCAAATTCCTCACCCTTTGTACTTCTGTTTCTCCCCTCTGACCTACAAACTTCAAAGATCTAGTCTTAATCTTGGATGTTCTACGCTTCCGTGATGACATGGCCGAGTATGTGCTGTGGTGCAAACTTTGGGAACACGTTCAGTCTAGAGGCACAAGTTATACAATTCTGAGAAATGTTCTGATACTATACATTTCTTTTAAAACATCTTCACTTATTTCTGCACCCTCTTTCTGAAATTTGATACTGTATCTAAATCTTTATTCCTTTATTCCACCTTCTTGGAAATGTCCTCCATTTTACTTTCTAGCCCTTCTATTGAAAACTTTATTTCTATAATCACTTTTTTAATTTTTTTAATTTCCCTCCATTGTCTCTGTTTCTTTCTTGTTGCTTCTTTTTTTCGGTTGTTTTTGTTCTTTTCTTTCATGGAATGGCTTTCCTCAACATATTTGGTTTTCTACCGGGGACAGTTCTGATCTGCTTACATATAATCCTTGATCAGCTTTTAAACAACTCTTAAATATGAACAGAAAACCAAATGTGTGGAGGAGTAACTGGGCAGCATCCACCATTTCTGTGGAGAACTATTAGTATCTGTTGGTCTTCCTCTGATAAAGTTGTTTTCCAGAAACAAGGCCTCTCTGGTCGCTGGTAAGACAGTTGAAAGCCACTGTTTTCCACCCTGCATCATCAATCACTCTCACCTCCTGTAATAACTGGAAACTCTAAGACCTAAGCCTTTCAGGGGTTTTTCAGTTTTATCTGATCACTTCGTACTGGCTTTTCCCCCTGCAAGAACTCAGAACATAGATTCTTCTGGTTAACTAAGTCAGATAATATCCACATAGTATCTTCTAAAAATCTGCTGAAATCCCTTATTTGCTGTTGCTTCCTCTTCTAATTTCTTTGCCCTTAGGGATTTATGCCTTTTTAAAAAAAAGTCCTATACTGTCATTTTAATAAAGTTTCAGGAGAGAGATACAAGTTAAATACATGCAGACAATTTTCGATGTTTAATAAGAAATCAGGAAAAAACTTTTTTACAGAATAATTTCCTGTTAATTATTTTCAATATTGCCTTGGGAATATTCAAGAAAGCTTATTAATCTGACCACACTGTCTCAGCATTCATAATTTTAATTGTCTTTTAAAAGTCCTAATATTTTATCAATATAATTATTCCTTACTTAAGAATACTGACTTAATCTTAAAAAGGCTGCTATAAAATATTTCAAGTAAGTGAATTACATTCTTATGGATTTGTATTCTAGATAACTTTCATTATAAAATTGGAAATGTGCTCTCTAAGGAGAAAAAGATTTAATCCTAGAGTATAGTAAAACCATGTAAGATCTTTTCAATTTTAAAATCATTTTGAAAAGAAAACAAATTTTATAGAAATGTTACCAAATATCATTAAATATACCCGATAAATAAAAAAGCTTGAGAAAGGAAAAATGTAAGTACCCAAAACTAGCAAAATCATTACCAGTGTTCATTATTCTTCACATATTATACCCGTCACATGGTAGCAATCCCACAAAAAGCCTATAACTTCAGTGTCTTGCTTTCTCAAACCATCTCAAGCAAAAAATAGTTGCTGGATTATATAACAACTTGGTGCCAATTAGAGAGTGTTAGCATCAAGACGGCTTTACTGAACCTGGTAATCATCTTTGAGCATTAACTAGGTACCAAGGTTTAACCACAATAACTACAGAAAGCCAAGTTTTTCAGTTGATAATTTGTGCCTGTATAAGGTAAACACAAACTGATGAATGAGCGTTCAAACTTCTAACTTTTTGGAGAAAGCAAAGAATTGAGGAAAATGCATAATAATCTAATATTCAAGATTCAAGTGAATTTCTTTAATTGAGAAATGTTAGTAGTATAAATTGAAATTGCCTATGAGAATTAGTTTACTCCCCAAAATCTTCATATAATTGTTCTCTTAAAACTTCACAATATCGCCTTTGAATTTCATTAGGTGGGAAACACAAGGTATGTTAGAAAACAAGATCGATAATAAACATTAATTGAGCATATACGTGACAGGAATGACAACTCTATATGGTAAGTTCTATTACCATGCCTATTTTATAAAAAAGGAAAATGAGAATTAGATAAATTAAGTAACATGTCCAAGATCACAGATAGTGATGAACTCAACAATAGAATATTCTCAGCTTGAATTTAAAAACCCAACCACACAAGTACCTGATAGGGATAACATGCTGGACAGCATTCCTTTGGACAAGACTTACAGACTCTAGTCAACTATAGCTCAATACATTTTCTGCAACTATAAATTAAAGGAAGAATCATTCTTTTTTTTTATAATTTATTTTATTTTTTGGTTGTTAATAGACACAGAACTTATACCAATTCAACAATTTCTACAGGTACAATCCAGTGACACTGACTACATTCTTTGAGTTGTGCAACCATTCTCATCCTCCTCTTCGTTACTAGCCCCGTTTTATTTTAATTAGGTCAAAGTTTACAGAGCAATTAAGTTTCCCGTTCGATAGTCTGTACATGAAGTGTTCCATGGTTACGTTCCCCACAATGTGCCAGGGCACTCTCTCCATTTCCAGTCTAGGTTCCGTTTCCTTTCGTCCTGATTTTCTACTCCTTCCTGCCCTCGCATCTTTGCTTTTGGGCAGATGTTGCCCATTAGATATTGTACGACTGATTGTTCTAAGTAGCATGTTCCTCTCGAGCATTATTGCTTATTTTATGGGCCTGTCTATGGTTTGGCTGAAAGGTAGTCTCCAGGAATGGCTTCAGTTCCAGTTCAGAAGTGAGTTTCAGAGCCATAGTCTCACGGTTCCTCCAGTCTTTGTCTGACCAGTAAGTCTGGTCCTTTTTGTGAATTTAATTTTTTCGTTTCATGATTTTTCTCCCATTCTGTCTGGAACCCTCTGTTGTGATCCCACTCAGAGTGTTCAGTACTGGTAGCCAGGCACTGTCTAGTTCTTCTGGTCTCATGGTCTTGTAGGCTGTGTTCATGTGGTCCATTAGTCCACTAATGGTCTAATTGCTCTCTTGTACCTTTGGTTTTCTTCTCTCTTCTTTACTCCAGGATGGGAAGAAGAATCATTCTTAAAACTGGGAATATGCTCATTGTCAATACTTTACTTTTGTAAAATTATACTAAGAGTACGTCGTTCAATAACTGGAATGTACTTGGAGAAAAGTGATCCGTATGGGGAAAAGTCCAGAAACCGTATCATATGAAAATTCAATCATGAATATTTGGCAGTCATAACCTTCCCCTCATTCCTATTACCGATTTCCAAATATCTTTACATACTTACCTTTTTGTATTATTTTATAATTATATAATATTTTTAATGTTGTATTAGAAATATCCTAACAATGGTATAATGATTGTTTGACATATGAAATTGAGCTAATTCTGTACTAAACCAAATGCATTTTTTTTTTTTAACTAAACCACTGGTTTACTTATCTCACTATTATCTTTTTCAGTTCAGAAATAAATTTGAATATAACAATTTAAAGTTAGATTCTACAGGAGAATCTAGTAAAAGTACTATTTTCAAGAAAAAGATGAAAATAAAAAGTAGTTATCAGTGTGTTTAAAAGTCAGACCTTATTTGTTCTAAGTGGTGCAATGGAAAAACTACAAAAGACATTTGTTTTCTACAGCAAAGCACAAGGTCCCCCACTACACACATAGCTTTGTGGTATGGAGAATGAAAGCAGACACTTCCACTCGTACAGTAATTAAAATTTGGATTTCACTCATTTCAGCAATGCCATTTATTTGTCCACAGTTGAATTTTAATCAGATAAGTATAGTAAAGCCCATTACAACTGCACAAAAAAGTACAAAATACAAATCTAAATTCTAAATGGCCAAATATCTCTATAAAAGATACAACTATGTTACTGAACACTATATTCTAAAGGAAGAGTCTAAAGCTAGATTAAAATAGATGTAGAAATATTCGCAAAACTTCAAAAAGGCTCAACCACTCTGAATAAGCCACAGAGAAAAACGCTATTGTTATTTTTTGGCATAATGAAAAAAATATATCTTTGAGATCTTAACTTCTGTGGCACAATTTCCCCCTTTATTTTCCTTTGTAGAAAATAATTATACAGTACAATCTATCTTTCAGAGAATAATTTAGTAGCTTAGTTTTGTTAAACTGATAACCTTGTATCTTCATTCAGGATAACTCACTAATATAAATAAAAGCCAAATAATTTAAAACAGGCTGGGTTGGATCAAGGCATGAAATAAATTCTCTAAATCCAACACTTAAACACTTGGAATCAAATAACACAGTAACTAAAACTGATGTACCAACTCTTCATCAGAGTATCAGAATTCGACTAGTTTTACAATACGAACGATCGATGACCAATGCTACTGTGTTCTTTTCCAAACACAAAAAAAGGCATGGAAAAGTTAAGTGAGTCATCCACAGCCACATAACACAGACAGAGGCGCCAGGACAAGGCTCCCTTTTGTCTATCCATTTTCTTTCAAAAAAAAAACTGTGCCAACCCCTCTACTTCCTTTTAAAAATCTGTTTCTAGCAGAACCCACTGGTAGAAATACTTTACCACAGAAAAGTCCACATCATACTTATTACTTAACATTCAATTTTTCCCAGAAAAGAACTCAAGTAAACACTGTGATACATTTTGCTAAAAGCCATCTTAGAAAATAGCAAATAGTGTGGCTGAAAAAAATAACCTTTTAGAATATTCAATCCAAATGCTTCTGTTTCACAAATATTAAAACAGATCCTGGTGAAAGGTCACAGTGGAAATAATTTTTTTTTCATTCTTAAATCAGCTGAAAAATCAGTCTTCTTGTATATGTACTTCTTACTAATGGTATATGCTCAAGAGGAAAGGATTTAGCAGTGTCTGTTTTATCATTTAAAGGAGCCCTAATGGCACAACTAGTTAAATACTCACGTGCTATTACATTCTAAGCATATATACTATTATAATTTTATAGTTTCAGCTACTTGATCAGGTTCCAAAACATGCATTACACTGAGGTTTCAAAATCATTATATTTAATGATTTATAATTTAAATCATTAAAATTTATGTCAGCATTAACAGGGCCACAAAGATTTTACATGCTAAGCTCATTATGCTTGAAAACATGAAACTCCTCTAGAAAAACCCACAGCTTTTTTTAAGCAGCAGATCAAAATAAGAAATTCAGTAAGACTTTAAAATGTTCTGGTTGCTAGTTGGTGCCCGGCCACAATCGGTGACTGCCCTGACAGGGAGCACAACAGAGAACTCCTGAGGGAACAGGAGATCAGTGGGATGCAGACCTCAAATTCTCATAAAAAGACCATACTTAATGCTCTGACTGAGACTAGAGGAATCCCGGCGGCCATGCTCCCCAGACCTTCTGTCGGCACAGGACAGGAACCATCCCCAAAGACAACTCATCAGATGTGAAAGGGACTGGTCAGCGGGTGGGAGAGAGATGCTGATGAAGAGTGAGCTAATTATATCAGGTGGACACTTGAGAGTGTGTTGGCAACTCTTGTCTCGGGGGGGGGGGGATGGGAGGATAGAGAGAGAGGGAAGCTGGCAAAATTGTCATGAAAGGAGAGGCTGAAAGGGCTGACTCAATAGGGGAAGAGCAAGTGGGAGTACGGAGTAAGATGTATGTAAACTTATATGTGACAGACTGATTGGATTTGTAAATGTTCACTTGAAGCTTAATAAAAGTTAATAAAAAAAAATACAAAAAAAATGTTCTGGTTGCATCAATCATTCTTTATAGCTAAAAATCTAGTCATTACCATACAGTATGAAAAACATAAATCTAGTAATTAAAAATGTTATGACAGCTGCATAATTATACCTGTACTTAGTTTACTTGTAACCACAAAAAAATGCCAGCCATGTACACCAGTGATAAGCTCCTATAAAAATTAATGTCACAAAGTCTTCAATCCAAAAAAATTCCAATTAAAACTGCGTACCATTTTTGCTTACAGAATTAGAAATTTTTTCATTTTAATATTCAATGCTAATGAAGGTAGAGTAGAAATTACACTTTAAGCACTGTGTGAAAAAGGTAAACTAGTACAACGGTTTTGAAAAGCAACATGGAGATATACAGATATATACAGTGTGTGTGTCTTAAGAATGTTTAGACTTTTTGACCTAGTATTCTCACTCCTAGATATCAGTCTTTAAGAAAATAGTCAGAAATTTATCTGTAAAGATATTCTCTGAAGTAGTAGTTACCAATAATAATGAAGAAAAAAAAATTTAGAAATAAGCTAAATATTAAACAAGAAAAAATAGATAACTAAATAACAGTACAGAATTTGAGGAGTAAATAACCACAGATTTGATTATTCAATAAGAGCTACCCTGAAAATCCATGAAACACAGTAACTTATAAGGAGCTAATACCTACTTAAAATGTTGTTGTAATGATCAAATGAAATATCATATTTCGGTATTTCTAATATGTACTTTTTCACATGCCAACATGTTAACTGAGATGCATCTGACAATAGTGTGTCATTATATAATCTGTGGTAATTTTTTTTCTTTCTTAGCATTATATAAAATAATTGTGCATATTAGAACTGATGGTGTTTTAGATTCAATGAAAACTGAAGAGCCTAGCACAAGTTTGAGAAGCAGAACGTACTTTTTGAGGTTGGTGACCTGGAACTAATCATCTAGATAGCAAGTGAGTCTAAAGACCTCTCAGAATTTTCTCATCTCATCAGTTGTTCCCACTTGTAACATACGAGAAGTAACTCTTTTTTTTTATGTTATACATTGCAATATAAAGGAACATCAGATCATCTGAAATTTTTTCTTAATTTGTTTAATAACATAGCAAACACTTATTTCTCTAGATGTTGCATTCTCTCATCTCCTTTCTAAGGTCTGCACTGTCCAGCCATTCTCTACTACTCCAAGCTCCCCAGTACTCCAGGTTGATTCCACCTCCACACTCCTGCTCAGCTTCTTCTGGCAAAATCATTCCAGAGCCAAATTCTGGCGTCACCTCCTCTCTGAGGTTCCTCCTTCAGTCAAATTTCCTCTTCAACGACCATTGTTTCCCATCTTTGTTCCCACGTATCCCACACATACTCTTCCAAAAGAGCCAGGAAAACTGTATTGCCAGCATTTACCTATTTACGTTTTCCCGTTAAGCTGAAGTACCCTGATGATGGGGACCATATTTGATTCATATATGTATCCTCAAACCAAGGGCACAGAAAACCCCTCTATAAAGACTGCTTGCACTGAGGGTTGAGTGCACCATACATAATTTGCAGAGCTAAATGTATCCTATACTCCAGAAATATTAGAATGGGCATCAAAACAAACTTTTAGTCCTACATGTTTATGCCACAAAATAAGAACATAATTAAATTTTTCTTATTTTTTTATCTAATATTTTTCCAAAAGAAAATAGTTGAGGAGTTAACTACTCTTTGTATAATCTGAAATAATCTGAATAATCTGAAAATAAATAAAATAGTTTCCTCATGTCTAGGTTATAAGATGGCCTTTTATTTCCAATAAAATATTCTTTGCCATTATGAAGTATGACCAAAGAAGAACTGAGGGCTTTGAATTGTGGTGCTGGCAAAGACTACTTAATATACCGTGGACTGCCAAAAGAATGAACAAATCTGTCTTGGAAGAAGTACAACCAGAATGCTCCTTAGAAGCAAGGATAGCAAGACTGCACCTTACATACTTTGGACGTGGTGCCAGGAGGGATTAGTCCCTGGGGAAGAACATCATGCTTGGTAAAGTACAGGGTCAGCAGAAAAGAGGAAGACCCTCAACGAGATGGATTGACACGGTGGCTGCAACAATGTGCTCAAGCATAACAACGATTTTAAGGATGGCGCAGGACCAGGCAGTATCTCATTCTGCGGTACATAGGGTTGCTATGAGTCAAAACCAACTTGACAGCACCTAACAACAACATTATGAAGTACTGTCTTGATTATCTAATGCTGTTATAACAGAAATACCACAAGTGGATGGCTTTAACAAAAAGAAATTTATTCTCTCACAGTCTAGTAGGTTACAAGTCCAAATTCTGGGTGTCAGCTCCAGGGTGTCAGCTCTGCGGCTCTAAAGGAACATTCCTTGTCATCAATTTTCCCCTGGTCAAGGAGTTTCTCAGGCACAGGGACCCCAGGTCCAAAGCAACGTGCTCTGCTCCCAGTGCTGCTTTCTTGGTGGTATGAGGTCCCCACTCTCTGCTTGCTTCTCTTTCTTTTTCTCTCTTAAGAGATAAAAGGTGATGCAGGCCACACTCCAGGGAAAATCCCTTTACATTGGATCAGGGACATGGCCTGGGCAAGGAGGTTGCCTGTCTCCTCAAAGTAGAGTCGACCTTAATCCCACCCTAATCCTCTTTAACCACAGGCAGAAATTATGATTCATAACACATAGGAAAATCACAAAATGGAGGGCAACCACACATGGCCTAACCAATAATTATTTAAGAAGTATCATATAATTACATACATTATTTTCTGAGAAATACCCAAGTAACTTTAAGGCAATGCAGCAAAGTGAGAGAAATAAGCTCATTTTGTTTTCTTCATAAAGATACTATGTTTTAAAAGTGAGCACGTGAACAAGCAGCTGGACACAGGGCACTGGCACGTCCGTCTCGGCATGGCACCAGGGCCAGGGCCTGGGCTTCGCGTGCTCCAGCTTCAGTGCACTCACGCTGCTGCAGCTGCTTTTACTGACCCTGCCAGGGACCAGGTCCTGTGCTGGGTGTCAGAACGCAGTTATGGGTGAGACAGCCACAATCCCACCCTCGGAGAGATCATGGTCTGGGGGAGGAAACAGAAAACTCCACTGCCTGTTGGGCCATGCAAGCATGGAACAGGGCTCTGGAACCCCAACTGGAGGAGCCGGGAAGGTGTCCTGGAGCATGTAACTTCCCAACAGAGACCTGAAAGAGGTTCAAGAGTTGCCAGGCAGGGACTCGCCCCGCTTTCAGTGCCTGGCATACAGTAGGTGCCATTTGTTGACTGACTGAATGAGAAGTATTTTCTGCAACCCCCAAGTGTCTGTCAGTTTATCATACTGTGGGGGCTTGTGTGATGCTGTGATGCTGGAAGCTATTCCACCGGTGTTCAAATACGAGCAGGGTCACCCATGGAGGACAGGTTTCAGCTAAGCTTCCAGACTAAGACAAACTAGGAAGAAAGACTTGGCAGTTTACTTCTGAAAAGAATTAGCCAGTGAAAATCCTATGAATAGCAGTGGAACACTGTCTGATACAGTGCCAAAAGACTAGTCCCTCAGATTGGCAAGTACAAAAAAAATGACTTGGGAAAAGCCGCCTGCCTCCTCAAAGTAGAGTCGACCTTAATGACATGGATGGAGTCAAGCTTTCAGGATCTTCATTTGCTGCTATGGCACAACTCAAAATGAGTACAAACTGTTGCAAACATCCATTAATAATCAGTACCTGGAATGTACGAAGTATGAATCTAGGAAAACTGGAAATCGTCAAAAATGAAATGGAACACATAAAGATGGATATCCTAGGCAGTGAGCTAAAATGGACTGCTATTGGTCATTTTGAATCTGACAATCATATATGGTTTACTACGCCAGGAATAGCAACTTGAAGAGGAACGGCCTTGCCTTCATCATCAAAAAGAACATTTTAAGATCTCTTCTGAAGTACAGTGCTGTCAGTGATAGGATAACATCCATACACCTACAAGAAAGACCAGTTAATACGACTATTATTCAAATTTAGGCAGCAACCACTAAGGCCAGAGATGAAGAAATTGAAGATTTTTACCAACTTCTGCAATCTGAAACTCATCAAACATGCAATCAGGATGCACTGATAATTACTGGTGATTGGAATGCAAAAGTTAGAAACAAAGAAGGATCGGATCGGTAGTTGGAAAATATGGCCTTGGTGATAGAAACAATGCCGGAGATCACATGATGGAATTTTGCAAGACCAATGACTTCTTCATTGCAAATACCTTTATTCACTAACATAAACAGCAACTGTACACATAGACCTCACCAGATGGAATACAATGGAATCAAATTGACTACATCTGTGGAAAGAGATGATTGAAAAACTCAATATCATCAGTCAGAACAAGGCCAGGGGGCGACTATAGATCAGACCATCAATTACTCATATGCAAGTTCAAGCTGATACTGAAGAAAATTAGAACAAGTCCATGAGAGGCCAAGTATAACCTTGAGTTTATTCCACCTGAATTTAGAGGCCATCTCAAGAACAGATTTGAAGCGTTGAATACTAATGACTGAAGACCAGAGAAGTTGTGGAATGACATCAAGGACATCATACATAAAGAAAGAAAGAGGTCATTAAAAAGACAGGAGAGGAAAAAAAGACCTAAACGGATGTCAGAAGAGACTCTGAAACTGGCTCCTGAACGTCAACTAGCTAAAAGCAAAAGGAAAAAAATGATGAAGTAAAAGGGCTAAACAGAAGATTCTAAACGGCAGCCAGAGAAAACAAAGTATTATGATGGCATGTGCAAAGACAGGAGACAGAAAACCAAAAGGGAAGAACACGGTCAGCGTTTCTCAAACTGAAAGAACTGAAGAAAAACTTCAAGACTCGAGTTGCAACACTGAAGGATTCTATGTGGAAAATATTAAATGATGCAGGATGCATAAAAAGAAGATGGAAGGAATACACAGAGTCATTATACCAAAAAGAATTGGTCAATGTTCAACCGTTTCAGGAGGTAGCATGTTCAGGAACCAATGGTACTGAAAGAAATCCAAGCTGCACTGAAGGCACTGGCAACAAACAAGGCTCTAGGAAATGATGGAATACCAATTGTGACATTTCAACAAATGGATGCAGCGCTGGAAGTGCTCACTCGTCTATGCCAAAAAATTTGGAAGACAGCTACCTGGCCAACCAACTGGAAGAGATCCATATTTATTCCTATCCCCAAGAAAGGTGATCCAACCGAATGTGAAAATTATAGAACGGTATCATTAATATCTCATGTAAGACAATTTTACTGAAGATCATTTGAAAGCGGCTGCAGCAGTATATTGACAGAGAACCGCCAGAAATTCAAGCCAGATTTAGAAGAGGACATGGAACCAGGGATATCACTGCTGATGTCAGATGGATCCTGGCTGAAACCAGAGAATATCAGAAAAATGTTTACCTGTGTTTTACTGACTATGCTAAGGCATTCAACTGTTTACCTGTGTTTTATTGACTATGCTAAGACATTCAACTGTGTGGATCCCAACAAATTATGGATGACATTGAGGAGAATGGGAATTCTGGATCACTTAATTGTGCTCATGAGAAATCTGTACATGGATGAAGAGGCAGTCGTTCGAACAGAACAAGGGGATACTGCGTGGTCTTAAGTCAGAAAAGGTATGCATCACGGTTCTGCCCTTTCACCATACCTATTCAATCTGTATGCTGAGCTAATCATCAGAGAAGCTGGACTATACAAATAAGAGGGCATCAGGATTGGAGGAAGACTCATGGACAACCTGTGATATGCAGATGACACAACCTTGCTTACTGAAAGTGAAGAGGACTTGAAGCACTTACTGATGAAAATCGAAAACTACAGCTTTCAGTATGGATTACACTTAAACATAAAGAAACCAAAAATCCTCACAACTGGGCCAATAAGCAACATCCTGATAAACAGAGAAAAGACTGAGGTTGTCAAGAATTTCATTTTACTTGGATCCACAATCAACAGCCATAGAGGCAGCAGTCAAGAAATCAAAAGACACATTGCATTGGGCAAATCTGCTGCAAAAGATCCCTTTAAAGTATTGAAAAAACAAAGATGTCACCCTGAGGACTAAGGTGTGCCTGACCCAAGCCATAGTGTTTTCAATGGCCTCATATGCATGTGAAAGCTGGACAATGAATAATGAAGACCAAAGAAGAATTGACGCCTTTGAATTGTGGCAAAGAATACTAAATATACCATGGACTGCCAAAAGAACAAACAAATCTGTTTTGGAAGAAGTACAACCAGAATGCTCCTCAGAAGCAAGGATGGTGAGACTACGTCTCACATACTTTGGACATGTTATCAGGAGGGATCAGTCCTTGGAGAAGGACATCATGCTTGGTAAAGTAGAGGGTCAGGGAAAAAGAGGAAGACCCTCAATAAGATGGATTGACACAATGGCTGCAACAATGGGCTCAAGCATAGCAACAATTGTGAGGATGGCACAGGACCAGACAGTGTTGCATTCTGTTGTAAACAGATAGGGTCACTATGAGTTGGAACCGATTCAACAGCACCTAACAACAACATTTTCTGCAAGGAGTACTATGTACAGCAGAAGCATAAGACATCTGGTCTGTGGGGGGGGCTCTGGGAGCCGCTGGCTCTCTCTTGCCCCTCCAGGTGCTGAGGCTACTGGTGTGGGCCCTGATTGACGACACCCATACAACCCGTACCCAGCCTATGGCTGGGTAATGTTCATCACTGTCTTCCTCTGACTGGTGACAATCATCATCTTTATCCTGTACCTGTTCCAGCCGCACATGAAATTTTACATGGTGTTAATGATCATTAATGTTGGTGCCACTGTTCTCTACATCATGGCCTTCATCACCTGCCCCACTACGGCTGAGTTGCCAGCCCTGAAGGGCACCCAGATGTATAACCAGCATGCAGCTGCCTCCTCCTTTGCGTGTTTAGTGATGATTGCCTATGAAGTAAGAACCTTCTTCAGCTTTCAGGCCTGGCGAGGAGTAGGCAACAATGCAGCTACCAGTCAGATGGCTGGCAGCTACACCTTATCTACCTGTGCCCATGGCCCACCATGAAGCTGAAGGCTGCAGCTAGCTCGGTCACCTTGCAAGCACAAGGCCCCAGCCCTGCAGGGAGCCAGCCAGGCAGGGACTATATTTGCTCACCAGACAAACTCTCACAACACTCCTAAGAAACAGGATTCTTCCTCTGGCCTGGCCCAAGTCAGCACATACGAGGGCTGGAAACAGGCCAACTGTGGAGACCTCCTCCTCAGCCCCCTTATTCAGTGAAAGATGACAGGGGACATAGGATTCTATCTTTGCTTTGTCTTTAGAGGACATCAGTGTCCAAGGCTAGAGTCCACCTTTTTCACCAGCACTAAATGCGCTAACAAAGGCTCCTCAGATCTGCAGCCCCTGACCCGCCACAGTATAAGGCTAACAGGCAGTACGTATTTATCTTAGTCTTTGTTCCAGGGGAGCTAAGAAAATTCATGAAACTTTCTCTTATTTCTTAAAACACAATTTGTCTCCCTTTGTCCCTAAACCAACATGGCACTTGTATAAAGAGGATTATGAATTCTGACAGCATGGGCTTTTCCTAGGCTCCTCTCTATGATCTCCCTCCCACACTCTCTCAGTTCTCTGTTCATCCCCCATCCTTTCAAACTTTGCTGACCTCCAAACCTTCTAGGAAAATGGGCATTTATTCCTGCCTCTGTGTCTCACTGCATACATTCTTCTAACATAATACCATTTTACAGTATTTTGTTGTAAAGACTTTTGTACTCTGCAGAACTGCCCACAAGGTTTATGGAAAATACTGGGTTACTGGTAGACTACCAGAAACCAATGCAACTTTGTGCCAGAGCACAAACAAAGCAATAATGGGACCTTCATCAAGATAAAAAATCTAACACAGACTTGTTCCATCAAATGTTGTAACACATACAGAAATATCTTTACAGCAACTTCATCTGTACTTGCAGCTTCATTAGAGAGTTTAACTTTAATATGAGAAAGCATAGTAGTTCTAGATTCACTTGAGAAGACTAATAAAAAGAATTCCTGGTGAGACTGATCAAAAAAAAAAAAAAGAAGAAGGCAAGAATAACCGATGTTAGGAATGAAAATGGGGATGTCTAACTGATGTCAGAAATGAAAACGGGGCATCACTACAGATTCTTCAGATACCAAAAAGATAAGAGGATATTTTTAACAATTTTACACTAATAAGTTAGAACTTTTAAAATTTAAGTAAAACGGACAAATTTCTAGTAAGTGGACAATTTGCCAAAACTGGCAAAAGAGGAAACAGAAAAGATGAACAGTTTATAAATATTAAAGAAATAGAATCCGTATTTAAAAATCTCCCCACAAAGAAAACACTAGGCCTACGTGGCTTTTACCAGCAACTTCTACCAAAAGATACATATCTTACACAGCCCTCGGGCAGAGAATTCAACAACTAATTCTAAGGTCAGGGTACACGTGACACAAAAACTCACTAATATCAAAACAAATATCCTAAAGAAATACCAGCAAAACAAACCCAGAAAAAAAAAGTATCATACATCACAACCAAATTCGGTATTCCAAGAAAACAAGGCTGTTTTAACATTCCCAAAAAAACCAATCAATGACAAGATGAATCAATGAAAATTATTATGGATGACAAATAAGTGCAGGAGAAGATGCTCAACATTAGAGTTATTGGAGAAATGCAAATTAAAATCGCAATGAGATCCCGCTACACATCCACAAGGAAAGGTAAAATTTTAAAAACTGGCCATGCCAAGTGCTGTCAAGGACGCAGAGCAACTGGAACTCCACATACTACTTACCACACTACCTGAAACCTCCTAGGTATTTACCCTAGAGAAATCTCCACATAAAGACCTATATGCAAATACTTACAGCAACTTTATTCATAACTGCCCAAAACTAGAAATAATTCCAATATCCATCAAGAGATGAACAGATAAACAAATTTTGATATATTCATAATGGAAAACCTGTCGCTTATTAATAATAAGTGAGCTTAGTAAGTCTGTGGGGTATTTGATCAATGTATAGAAACCAAGTACACTATGTACTAACAAAACATAGTTAGAAAATAAAAAATTTTAAGACACCATTTTACAATAACATCAAACAACATCAAATGCCTAGGAATAAATCTAATTTTAAAATATGTACATCTCCCAAAGATATTTATCGACTACAAAGCAGAAAATAATAACTTTACACACAGGTGGCAGATACCACCTTAACCAAATGATCAAAAGTTCTGCTCACCGCAATACACCACTTCTGCGCAGGGCTTCAACAGGTTCATTCCAGTTCGAACCCCTGCTGGTACACTGAATCAGATCTACTGATATACTGAATCAGAATATATACTGAATCCGATATACTGAATCAGAATCTACATTTAACAAGATCCCCAGGTGATTCTTATGTATAATAAATTTTGAGAAGCACTGGTCTACTAGTTGTTCTCAGGACTGGTTCCTAACCAGCAGCATTAGCACCACCTGGGAACTTGTTAGAAATGCAAATTATCAGCAGGTGTTCAAACCAGAATGAACGCGTTCAAAGCCCTGCTTCTCTGGTACTCACGCCAAAAATGTAAACTGAATCTTATCATGAGGAAATATCAGACAAGTCCAAAATGAGAGGCTTTCTACAAAATAACTGGGTTTTGTTCCTCAAAAAGGAAACACAAGGGAAGATGAGGAACTGGTCCAGATGACAGGAGATTAAAGCAACATGACAACTGGATGCAACACATGAGCTGGGATTTACTTTCACTATGAAGGTCGTATTTAGAAAAACTGGTGAATTCTGAATAAGATCTGTAGATTGTAAATAATAGTACTGGTTACTGTACTGTGGTCAGTTAAGAGATTAATTTTGTTATTAGGAAATACTGAAACATTTGAGGGTAGAGGGACAGCATGTCTGCAACTTACATTCACAAGGTTCAGAAAAAAATTATGAGTGGGGTGTGTGTGTGTAAGGTGTTCATTTGAGAAATCTGTGTAAAACGTATATAAGAATCCTTTGTATAGTACTGTTCTTGCAACTCTCTCAAAAGTCTGAAATTAGAAAAGTAAAACGTTAAAAGGAAAAATATGTAAGACCACCACAGAAAAAACTATAAAGCATTATTAAGAGAAACCAACAAAGACCTAAATACATTAAGGAATATACCCTGATCCTACATGAGTAGACTCAATACTGTAGATGTGATCTCAAGGTGCATATTAAAATTAAAATCCCATTAAAATTTCCACAGCTTTTTTTTTTTTTAAGAACCTGACGAACTGATGCTAAAATTTATATGAAATACAAGGGCCAAAAGTAGCTAAAACATCCTTGAAGAACTATTGCAGTTATGAAACTACAACAATATCACAATGTGGTGATAGTGCATAAATAGACAAATAGGCCAACGGAACAGAACAAAGACTTATACAAATACTTGACTTAAAACAAAAGTAGCAATGCAGAATAATGGGGAAAGATAGATTTTTCAATAAATGCTAAAGGGACAACTGGATATCCTTGGATTTGGAAAATAAAATAAAACTTGAGCTCTACCCTACCTCACATCATACATGAAAATCATACATAGGTGGAATATAGATCTACATGTGAAAAGCAAACAATAATGCTTCTAGAAGTTTATCTAAAACCCACTGCTGTGAAGTCGATCCTGACTCATAGAGACTCTAAAGGATAGAACAGAACTGCCCCACAGGATTTCCAAGGAGTACCTGGTGGATCTGAACTGCTGGCTCCTTGGTTAGCAGCCAAACTCTTAACTGCTATGCCACCAGGGTTAGAACAAGGCACAAAAAGTCATTAACTACAAAGGAAAAGATGCATAAACCTAACAAATTAAGACCCTGTGTTCTTAATTACTATCCTACACCACTTTTCCCAAAAGAGGCACTTTAACAGAATTTTCAGCTTTTCTTATGGCATATGTTGCCATGACTCTCCAACAAGAGAAAGTCTCTGTGTTTTAAAAGATTAACTTGTTGGGAGAATCACAGATGAACCAATACAACTTCCACATTAAACTTAACTTATTCTTCTTTTTATCCATAATTAGGAAAAAAAAAATTTTGAAGAGACTACTTATTTACATTTCTCTCTCCCTTTTCCAGAGCTATAAGAGCCTGGCATGGAGTTGGCACTCAAAAAAAGTCATTGAATAAATGATAAGAAAAAATGAAAATTTACATTTATTCACATTACCCATACAGCAAATCCATATTTGAGGAACAGAGAAAATTATGCATGGAACACTAAACATAATGATCTATGAAGTGGCTCCTTAAATCTCTACCCTTGTCCTCAGTTCTAAGGATCAACAAATTAAACAACAAATGGCTCTCAGGTGTCCTTAACAGAGTTTCAAACTCCAGCAGCAACTCTCAAACCCCAACACGCTGGTACTCTAGTCCTCTGTTCCAGTACTCTTTGTTCTTCAATCCACCCTCTTCTTTTTCTCCACTTACTTAAAAGTACTCACTCCTGCGGCCATCTAAGATACTTCACTGGTCTTGCCCCTTCGGGAGCAAAGAAGAATGAAGAAAACCAAAGACACGAGGGAAAGATTAGTCCAAAGGACTAATGGACCACAGCTACCACAGCCTCCACCAGACTGAGTCCAGCACAACTAGATAGTGCCTGGCTACCACTATTGACTGCTCTGACAGGGATCACAATAGAAAGTCCAGGACAGAACTGGAGAAAAATGGAGAACAAAATTCTAAATAGCAAAAAAAAAACCAGACTTACTGGCCTGACAGAGACCAGAGAAATCCGGAGAGTATGGCCCTCGGACACCCTTTTAGCTCACTACTGAAGCTGCTCCTGAGGTTCACCCTCCAGCCAAATAGTAGACAGGCCCATAAAACAAAATGAGACTAAAGGGGCACATCAGCCCAGGGGCAAGACCTAGAAGGCAGGAGGGAACAGGAAAGCTAGTAATATGGAACTCAAAGGTCAAGAAGGGAAAATGATGACATATTGTGGGGCTGGTAACCATGTTACAAAACAATATGTGTACTAATTGTTTAATGAGAAGCTAGTTAGCTCTGTAAACCTTCATCTGAAGTACAATAACGTATTTTAAAAAAAAAAAGTACTTACTTCCCTTTCACTCTGCTCCTTACTGCCACATCCTATGGTCTGTTGGTTTTCCCCAGGCTGATTATTGTATTCCTAATTCTGACTTTCAACCATACCTCCATTCTCTGTGCCCAACCCTGGTTATTTCAAATTTCCCTCCCAACTCCCAGACCCTTGCGTAAAGTCTTCCCTCATTTAAGATCTCTCACACCAGTCATACAAAAGGTCCTTCCGCTGTGGCTCCTTCTCATGGTCCCACAGAAGGCAAGCACTGATGAACAAGGTCTATATTCAAACTTCTTCCTTCCATCACTTTAAAACCAGCTGTCCCCAAGTCAATTCCAGCTCATGGTAATCCCATGCTTCTCCCTAAAATACAGTGTGCCCTTTTGCTTTTCCCACTTAGAAGATTCAGGAATATAAATAAAATTCATGTAGTTGTGTTTCAAAATAGATGATAAATTTCCAAGTATTTCAATAATCCTGGCAAACACTAAATGATAACCAAAATGACCACAGATATGTGGGTCCTAGATTTTGATGGAAGCCCTGGTGGTATAACGGTTAGGCTCTCGGCTAACCAAAAGGTTGGTTTTTGAAAACCACCCAGCAGCTCCACAGGAGAAAGACTGGCAATCTGCCCCCATAAAACCCTATGGAGCAGCTCTACTCTGTCACATGAGGTCACTATCAGTTGAAATCGACTCGACGGCACCTAACAAGAAGACTTTAGTAGAGAAGCCTTGCTTTCATTGCCAAAATAATCCATTTTATTGACCTCTTAGACAGAGCCCAAGGCCTTGTCTAATTACAGTATTCATCAGTATTTCTCAGGTAAGGTGGGATGTTTAAAATGATAATAACATATGAGATATCAAATGCCATATCAGAGGTGGAAACTATCCCTTCTGCAAAGTATCTCATTATTAAAATAAAGATCTCCACCTTGTGGGTTGGTCACCAGAATACAGGAGAGATGGGGTGCTGAAGCTCCGTTTAACTAGTCTATTTGCATGTTCTAATTTCACAAGTGGGGTTACCAGTTAAGTAAACCATATGATCTATATATGAAGTCACATACGATCTACACGTGAAGTCAAAACAAGGCCTTATCCCTGTAGGCTATTTCCCAGAGGATAAAGAACACTAAAATACTGGTAGAAAATCAGAGGCACCTTGAGAAAATAGAGACTAAAAAGCTATCTCAGGCTATCAAAGACTATCACTTGTTCTTCTGTGAAAAGCTAAATTTGAAACAAGTAGATTTCAGAGAGGTGCATGAAGACAGCCAGAATCCTTGGTTAGACAAACAGAGATAATCTGTTTTCAGCTTAAGAGATAGTAAGTACAAAAATAATAGATACGGGGCAAGAAAACAAGGACAGATGGAGAATAGGTTTCAAAGGAAAAGGGAAAGAAGAGAAAGGAAACATGAATCTAGGGATGGGATATCAGAGCAAAGGATGAAAAGGGTAACAGTCAAAGCAACAAAGTGGTTAAGAAAATGATAATGCACTTAGTACATTAAGCTAAATGAACAGCATGCAAAAGCGTAATTAGAAGAGATTTGTAGTAATCAACATGTGAAATGACTAAATCCTAAAAGCCCTTTTTCTACTTCCCTTTTTAACCAGCTATTGAGAAAGGATAAAAAATAAGATTCTGTGGAAGCAGCAGCAATAAGGTGCCATCATCTTGAACATCAGGATAAAAGAAAGAGGACAGAAACAAGGTAAATCTAATACAACATAAAGCTATTTTAAACAGATACAAATAAAGGTAATTAATATTAACCGCATTTCAACCTATCAACTTCCAACAAAATGTCCAGCAGAAAATCAGACTCAAAATACAAAGGAAGATGTGCTTATTTATGAAAATTCTATTAAGCCAAAGAACTTGTGAAGACCATTCGAAAGTTATTTCCATTATCCTGCCTGTACTTTATAAGACTCACCTCACTTTAATATTTGGAGTAAGGTTACTCAGAATAATTAGTTTCACCCTGAACTCCAACACAGCTCCTCATCTGTCCATGTAAGGTTTAGGTAACACCCCAGTCCCCCATCCCTTTCCCTTGTCTTATCTTGAATAGAAAAAGTTTTTCCAAGAGACATTAGAGGAAACACATGTAATCTTCAAAACCTGGAAAGCTGAGTTATCGCCCAGCAGATATCAACTTGAAAACTCCATTTTGGAGATGGAAGTGCTCAGACAGTATCCCTCTCACTCTACTGAATGGATCAAATTCTCCAAGGGTATCTTTCTACACTTAACAAGTATTCTGTGCCCCCAACCATTCCACTTGCACTCCTCCTCCCAGAAAGGCTTCACCCCTGTTCTCCATCTACTGCAATTCTATTCACTGCTTCAAAAATTAACCACATCTCTCCTCCTTCCTGATGCTTTCCACCAAAAGCCCTCTCAGGATTAGGTGCTCCTTCCTCCACAGGGCCACCACATGCTGCTTTTCACTTAATACAGAATTAGTATCTGCTTAGTTCGTTTTGTACTTTGCTGTTAAATTTCAATCTCTTCTTAAAGTTTGAGGAGAAGAATCATGCCCTGCCTATCCACATATTGCCAGTACCTAATACAGTACATCATATATACAACCTGCTTCTGTGGAGTCGAATTCAACTCACAGCGACCCTACAGGACAGAGTAGAACTGCCCCATAGGGTTTTCGGGGAACAGCTGGTAGATTCAAACTGCTGACCTTCTGATTAGCAGCCAAGTTCTTAACCAGAGCACCACCAGGGCCCCACATCATATATAGGGAATTATTAAATATCTGTTGATTGAACAGATAAGTAGTGAATACCCTCTTCAACCCAATGGTTAAACACCTATATTTTAAGTTAGACCCTGTATAAACAATACAATCTAAGATGCAAAGATTAAAGTTTCTAAGGAAGCAGATATATGCCATGATAAATTCATCTCTACAGAACCTCTAATGGGTTTATGATTAGAGATCTTAGATCCCCCAAAACAACCACACATGGTAGTAGAAATCCCATATACCTTGTCTTTTATAGAAAAAAAAAAAAATGTAATATACTAAAGACCATTTTAGCATCACGTTTAAGTGTTCTTTCACAATGACTTTTTGCTGATATCCATAAATGTTAATGAACATAACATACAGTTCCTGAAGTAAAACTGACATACTACATAAAGTATCACAGGAATGAAAGGCAACTATGCCAATTAAAGCACGTAAATATACTGCCTTAAAAACACTTTAAAAAAGAAAACAATTTTTAATAAGAACTTAATTAGCAAAGTCAAAAGGAAGTAGGAATAATTAGGAAAATAATTAGCTTACATTCTGGTTCACTTTGAAAGCATTTTTTTCCCCTCCGTAAAATGAGAAAAAGTGACTGCAGGAATTTAATTTTTAAAACCATTCCTTTTACTTATTCTTACTTAACCAGTACAAAACATACAAAACCAAATACCATTAAAATAATTCAACAAAACCATTCACTTACTGCACAATTCTCAAGAAACCATAAGATATAGATGGAAACATACAATACTGTGCAATATTTGTAAGATGTTTTAGACATTGGCCATTATAAGTAACTTGTTATCAAAATGGAGAAGGACAGCACTAGCAAAAATGGCATTTATGTTAGAGGGAACTATTTACAAACTTAGCTGGGTGTTTTATAATCCTTTTGACACCATATTATTTGTTTCAGTTTGTTTATCATATAGATCAGTTGCTACTAACCAAAAGCCAGTGATGAATGTACAAAATACTTAAATAAATTTAACAATGCAAAAGATATTCTCGAGTATAATATTTGAATTTTAATTAATTCATTACTTCGCTATTTTTCAAAACACTGTAAAGTCTATTCCTATTTCTACACTCTTCTAAATCATAATATAGTACCGGTGCCTTGGTTCCATATTTTTGTTAAACAAACTGTTTTGTTACATTTAGGAATGCTTCCCAAGGTCTTAGCCATCAAAATATCTGATTCCGGAAACTAAGAGCAAAGAATACTTTTTTTGTTGCATCAGCTCGACTCAAATGAAAACTAAACTAAAATGACTTTGGGGGGAGGGGGAAGTTAAGTGTTTCTTCATATAAAAATCACAAATTCAACTTATTTTTTAATCTTGCTTAACATAAAGTCTATGTTTCACACAACCAGCCACGTCTCTATAAAGAATGATACCAGAAAAATGTATGTTATCCATCTTTATCATAAAATTCTGAAATTTCCAGGTAAGAAAGATATTATTATGTACAATTAAAACAACGAGATACTTTTGTCACTATCATGGGGATAAAATGTAAAACTTGATAGCACTGAGCTGTTGAGTTGTTCTCACTGTTAGCCAAGGCTAAAGAAAAAAAAGTCGCCATCTAGTCGATTCCAACTCATGACGATCCCATGTGTGTCAAACTAGATATGTGCTCCACAGGGCTTTCAATAGCTTGTTTTTCTGACACAGATTGCCAGGCCTTTCTTCCAAAACGCCTCTGGGTGGATTCAAACTTCCAACTTCCAAACTTCCAAAAAGTTAACTGCAGAGTGCGTTAACTTTTTGCACCACCCAGGGACTCTTAACTGATAAATTCTCTGACCCAGCAATTCCAAGAATAAGCCTTTAAGTAAGGAGGTACATCCAAGGATATGTGTTGTAGCACTGTAATAAAGAAAAACTGCAAACAATCTAAATGTCTATCAATAAAGTAAGTAGTCTAATAAACTGTACTACAGCTGGACTACAGAAAGTCATGCAGCAATTAAAGACAGTAAGTTCCAACATGCACATCCAAGACCTGCTGTCATATGAAAAAGTCAAGTTGGAAAACATTTTCTACAGCACAGATCTTTTACGTTAAAACACATACAAAACTACATATCCATATAAGCCGAAAAACTCTACAGTAAAATATAGAGAATTATACCAATTGAAATAGTAACAATGTTTTCTTCTGGAGAGAGAAGAGTAACCAGGAGGTGGCCTAAGGAAATGTCACCTATATCTGTATTGTTTTGATTGGTTGTTGGCAAAAGAATGCATTCACTTATTAGCTGTGTAATTTAAAATGAGTACAATTTTAAAAATATTCAAAAAA
Source organism: Loxodonta africana (assembly GCF_030014295.1). Classification (NCBI taxonomy): domain Eukaryota; kingdom Metazoa; phylum Chordata; class Mammalia; order Proboscidea; family Elephantidae; genus Loxodonta; species Loxodonta africana. The sequence continues at coordinate 137,427,085 of NC_087342.1, read as the reverse complement.
GGGGAAGCTTTAGTGATGAATATGAAATAAAATTAAAAAAACAGGAAAAAAAACTTCCCTAATAACAAACCAAAAGGTTAGATTTTTCTTTCTCAGTGGTAAATGAAAAGAAGAAAAGTGATTAAATATTACAATTTTTAAAATAACATTTCAACCATGCTCCAAGATAAATTAGTGATTACAAAAGAATAAAATCTTGAAGAAAACAGACACTAATATTTGATTTGTAAATGAGGGAGAATTAATAAATTTTTAAAAACAAAGAATACATAAAAATAGTAACACTATCTACATAGTGATGTTATGATATTTATTTCCTCCTTTACACAGTTCATATTTTCTAAACTTTCCACAAGGATAGCTATTGCCTTTATAATCAGAAAAAAGTATTATCTTTCAAGTAATTTTCATCCAGAAATATAATAAATTCTGTGGAAACTCAAATTGATGCTACAAGTATATATATGTTTACAGGTGAACAATCTTTCTTCCACAATGAGGCTTCTAACTCTGAGCCCTGAAAAAACAGTACACAAAACTGCAGGATAGAGGTTAAAAAAAAAAAAAAAAAGGAACATGCACAAACTCATTAAATTTAGGTTTGTAATTTCTCAAAAGGATTTATTTAACCCTAGTAGTTGTACGAGTCCCTGGGTGGTGAAAACAGTTCATGCGCTCAGCAATTAAACGAAGGGTTGAAGGTTGGAGTTCGCCCAGAGGTACCTCAGAAGAAAGGCCTGACAACCTACTTCTGAAAAATCAGCCACTGAAAACCCTGCGGAGCATAGTTCTCCTATGACATACATGGAATTGCCCTGAGTCAGAATCAGCTCAACGGCAACTGGTTTGAGTAGTTACACAAAGAAGCATAGCTTAAAAATGATTTTCGCGTGTAGAAATGATCTCTGCCATGTGTCTTGTATTGCATCATTTCAAATTAGTAAGGAAAGGGTTCCTAGATAGTTTCAGCTGTTTCACCTTCCATTAAAAAAAAAAAAACTCTTTCATACCATTGCTGATACTACTTTTTCCTCCAGTATTCCAGCTGCCCTGGCTTATTAAGCCCTCAAGTGTCCCAATCTCACGACTCCTAAGAGATTTTATGTTAATGGAATGACTTAGAATTCTTATTTGGAGAAAAAAAAACAATTTTTAATATAGACAATATAGTCACAGTTCAAACTTGTTATGCAATTATTCACTCAGTAAATAGACATTTACTGAGCATCTATTATAACAGGGGAAACCCTGGTGGTGTAGGGGGGTTCAGTGCTACAGCTGCTAACCAAAAGGTCGGCAGTTTGAATCCACCAGGCGCTCCTTGAAAACTATATGGGGCAGCTCTATTCTGTCCTACAGGTCACGATGAGTCGGAATCAAAAGCAACAGGTTTCATTTTCTGGTTTTATTATAACAGGGCAAAGAATGAGGCTTTGAAAACACAAGAACAAAACCACTAGCCACACAGAGTTTAATCTACTGAAGGAGAAAGACAAGTAAGTTACCTCATACAACAATATTTAAAGTGATAACATAAAGTATTCACAGACGCATGGGGCATGGCGGTGGGGAAAGAGTGAAGGACGAGGACCACGACAAACTGAACTGAGTATTAAAAAATGAGTAGGTTGAAATCTTAAAGCAGTGATATGCTACACATTCTAGAACAGCAAAACAAAGCACCAGTCTACATATTAGAATTCAATCTACCCTGCAAATGTTACTAATTACTGTTATTAGGAGCATATTAGTCAACTCCATTAAAAAGCTATTTACCACTCTATGGGGCAGTTCTACTCTGCCCTATAGAGTCGCTATGAGTCGGAATTGACTCGACAGCAGTGGGACATCTTCATCCTCATCCAGTTTGAAGTATTTTCTAACTTCTTTGTAAATTTTTCTTTGATCCATAGGTATTTGGAAGAGTGTTTTTTAATTTTCAAATATTTAGGGATTTGGATGTGTGTGTGTTTATTTTTAAAAATTTAAATTCTTTGTGGTCAAAGAAAATACTCTGAATGATTCTATCCTTTTAAATGTATTTAGACCTATTTTGTGGCCCAATATATTATCTACCTTGGTGAGTGTTCTACTGTATTTGAAAAGAATATGTATTCTGGTATTGGTTGATGTTAATGTTCTATAAATATCAGATCTAGGTGGCTGACAGTGTTAAAATCGTCTCTATTCTTACTGAGTTTTCTGTCTAGTTGTTCTCTCAATAACTAAAGACAATAAAATACTCAACTGAGGAAGGAAAAAAAAAAAGCTATTTACCATTCCTTATAAGAGTACCAAACCAAACCGGTTGCCGTCAAGTCTATTTCGTCTCATAGTGACCCTATAGAACATGGGAGAACCATCCCATAAGGTTTCCAAGATGCTGCTGCTGCATTCGAACTGCCGACGTTTGGGTTTGCAGCCAAGCTCTCAACCTCTACCTCTGCCCCATCAGGGCTCCCTTTACAAGAGTAGCACTACTGAATTTCTGATAAGAGGCCATATGCCCTCAAACAAATGAATTACTAAACTTTGACTGACTTCAACATTGTTAATAACAAAATTAACATTAAACAAATAACAACTGAATACAGCACAAGCCTTGAATAGCCTAATTGGAAAAGGAGGATTCTTTTACAGGTCATATACGCCTCCTGACCTGTATTTGGCAATGTGCTCCCAGACTGTCAACAGATAAAGAGCACCGCTCTCAAGGTAGCAGACTGATCTTTGGCAAAGCAGGCACCCACCCAGGGTACTGCTATCCCCATACGCTGCTCTCAGATAAGCCAAGGTAGGCTTGCAACCTGAGAAGGTATATTTCCAGTCTGGACAGTTGCCAAGACATCTCATTCAAAGCATCCAAGGACTAATCTAGTGCAGACCCCCATGCTGAGAGCCAAGGCAGCTAGCTGTACCTTTTGTATGTGTTCCCAACCCAGGGGAGACCCACATGCTCTCCTCGGCACCTGCTAATGGCAACAGAAGAATTTTCTTAACCCAGTTACCATGCAGACTCTACCCTTACCAGTGGCAACACAGCAACTACAAATTCCAAGTCCTAGGTGGGAACAAGATCATATTTATTTGAAGAGTCGCCAATATAATACACACATATGTTACTCTAATTTGCAGCTGCTGCATTCATGATTATTCTACATATGGAATGTTAGCATCTAATTACTAACATTCTTAGTCTCCACATACTGAAATACATAATTAAACATAAATTTCTTCATCTTATGTTATACTTACACCATTATATTAATATATATACTATGTTGTTAGGTGCCATCTACTTCAACTCACAGTGACCCCATGTCACAGAGTAGAACTGCCCTATAGGGTTTTCTAGGCTGTAATCTTTATGGGAGCAGATGGCCAGCTCCTTCTCCCATAGAGCCACTGGGTGGGTTCGAACCACCAACCTTTTGGTTAGCAAGCAAACACTTAACCATTGGGCCACCAGGACTGCTATATATACAGGTAGTTCCTGATTTAGATGACAAGGCTCCGTTCTGCCAACCACTCCGTCGTAGGTCAGTCGTGAGGTAAGTGGAATTTTTTTTTTTTTTTTTTTAGTTTTCATTATTATTGCCTTTTATTATCAGTATCTTTATAAATCCCATCTTTATTTGTCTTTGAGAATTGGAAACATTACATCTGAGAATAATAACGTCAGCAAATTTCACGCTGCAACACTATATGCGGTACATATTAATAACGATAAGATGTATCAAAAAAAAAGATGGTCTTAAGTACAGTTCGTCGTAACTCAAACACATCGTTAGTTGGGGATTACCTGTATATAGTTGTTAGCTGTGGTCAAGTTGGCCCAGGACTCATGGGGACCCCATGAAGAACAGAACCAAATGCTGCCTGGTCCTGTGCCATCCCCACGATGTGTTGCTAATTGGATCATTGTGATCCACAGGGTTTTTATTGGCTGGTTTTTGGAAGAAGATCACCAAGCCATTCCTAGTCTTAGTCTGCAGAAACCTGTTTAGTACCATAGCAACGTGCAAGCTTCCACCGACAGACAGGTGGTTGCGCATGCAGTACGCAGGCTGGAATCAAACCCCAGTCTCCCACACAGAAGGCAAGAAGTCCACCACTGTACTTGCGCTGCCCCCACATATAGGTTATATTGTCTACTAATTTCATTTTGATATAATAAAGGATGTATTGCAAAATAATTGTTATAAAAAGGTTCACCAGGTATGACAAAGTAGAGAATTACTAGTACAGCAGTAAAAGAGAAACCTGACATTTTAAAGAAAGAATGAGAACAACAAAGATAAAGGAGAGAGAAAGGCAGAAAGTACATTGACAGAGACTTCTGCAATGGAAGCCAAGAGAAAAAAGTCTCAACAAGACGGGGATGCCAGCATCATCAAATAATTCAGAAGAGGCTGATGACAAGTGAAAATAAGCCAACGCATTTGGAAATAGAATCACTTTCAGCACGGGAGTTGAGGCAGAAATTCTACCGCAATGAACAAAAGAGTGAGCAGAGAAAAAAATAAAAACAGCTAATACAGTCTTCTCTTTCAAGAGTAGAGGAAGAGAAATTAGGAAAAGGAACAAGTGGGACGGCAGGACCAAAAGGATGGTGTTTTTGTTTCTTTGTTTCTGTTTTGTATTGTTTGGGCTAGAAGGCTTCTGAGAGATTAATTCAAACTTATTTTAGATAACAAATCTTGATTTCATTATATACGCCTATTTATAAGTTTTAAGAAATTCTCTTACCAACTGAAATATTTCTGGATGATGAAATGATAACGACATCTGAGATGTGATTCAAAATAATCCACGGCAAGGAAGAATAATTACAAAGAAAAAGGTAAAACAAAACAGCTATGAGTTGGTAACTGTTGAATATGGGTGATGGGTAAACAGGGGTTTATATGTTTTTGTCTCCTTTCCTGAATATGTTTAAAATTTTCTACAAGAAAACATTTTTAAAAAGAAATGTTCTCTAAAACATGCTCAATTTTTCACTTCTTTATAGAATCATATGCTCTCTTAAATATCAAATTTGATGATACTGATTTTTACCAGGGTCTTTTTTTTTTAACCACGGTATTTTTTGAGTTTTTATAGCACTGATCATGCATTAGATGTTGAACTATCTCAATTTCTCATCTTATCTTCCATGCGATTCAGCAAGTAATTTCATGTGAGCTCAGTGGAAAAAAAAGAGACAAAAAAAAAAAAAGATCCTAGAGTTCTAGGTCACAAAGTTCAAAAACCACTCTCCCAAGACATTTTATTTGACAGTACCCACATTTATAGCACAAAAAGAAATACTTATTTTCTAGTCATAGCTTTATATAAATTGTGTCTAAAATTATCTCTAAATTTTTTAAGTGCACAATATGGACAGGAAAAAAATGAACTCTGAACTAAGAGTCATGAATTATCTTTCAGTTCTGCCATGTAATTTCACTGTGTGGCTTTCATCAAGTTTTTTAAACCTCTTCAAGCCTAAATTTTTTCAACTATCTTACAAGGAAGCGGAATCAAATTAACTCCAGGAAAACGAACATTTCTAACATTCCAGGTTTCTCTGCATGTCCTATTACAAAGAATGGTAATTCCAGGACACTTGATTGTGCTCAGGAGGAACCTGTACATAAACTAGGAGGAAGTCATTCGAACAGAACAAAGGAATACTGTGTTTTAAAGTCAAGAAAGGTGTGTCAGAGTTGTATCCTTTTATCATAATTATTCAATCTACATGGTGAGCAAATAATCAGAAAAGCTGGACTAAATGAAGAAGAACGCGGCATCAGAATTGGAGGAAGGCTCATTAACAACCTGTGACATGGAGATAACACAACCTTACTTGCTCAAAGTGAAGAGGACTTGAAGCACTTATTGATGAAGATCAAAGACCACAGCCTTTAGTATGAATTACACCTCAACATAAAGAAACCAAAAATCCTCACAACTGGACCAATAAACAACATCATGATAAACGGAGAAAAGATTGGATCCACAATCAACGTCCATAAAAGCAGCAGTAAAGAAATCAAATGACACATTGCATTGGGGAAATCTGCTGCAAAACATCTCTCTCAAGTGTTCAAAAACAAAGCCACAGTATTTTCAATCGCATCAAATGCATGTGAAAGCTGTACAATGAATAAGGAAGACCAAAGAAGAACTGATGCATTTGAATTACGGTGTTGGTGAAGAATACTGAATATTCCATGGACTGCCAAAAGAATGAACAAATCTGTCTTAGAAGAAGTACAGCCAGAAATGCTCATGAAAAGCAAGGATCCCAAAACTTTGTCTCACACACTTTGGACGTGATATCCGGAGGGACCAGTCCCTGCAGAAGGACATCATGTTTGGTAAGGTAGAGGGTCAGCAAAAAAGAAGACCCTCAACAAAATGGACTGACATGGTAGCCTCAACAATGGGCTCAAGCATAACAAACGATTTTGAGGATGGTGTAGGACCAGACGGTGTTTCATTCTGTTGTACATGCGGTCACTGAGTCAGAATCAACTTGATGACACCTAACAACAACATCATGTCTGGTCTACATGAAACCTGAAGATGTTCACAAGTCAAGTGCACAATTACTTAGACAAGCAGTTCTCCACGTGTGGCTCACGGACCCTCTAGAGCTCCCTAAGACTCTTTAAGACAATCAACAAGGCCAAAATTATTTTCATAATAACACTAAAACATACGTCTTTTCCACCGTGTTTATGCTTCCACTGATGGTACAAAAGAAACGATGAATAAAACGTCTATTACTACTTTAGCTAGAATCAAGGCAGTGGAACCAAACTATACCATTAATCACTGTATTCTTCACCCTCATGCACCCATAGTAAAAAAAATGCTAATTTCACTTACGAGTCCCTGTGTTGTGCAAATGATTAACACACTTGACTGCTAACTGAAAGGCTGGTGGTTCGGGTCCACCCAGAGGAGCCTTGGAAGCCATGAAATACCAACAGAATTTCTGAAAATCACACTTGGACCACACTTCTACTCTGACTCACACGAGGTTGTCGTACGAAACGACTACACATCAACTGATTAGTTTAACTTAAGAATGGCCTTGATGAAGCAGTAAAAATTATTCATTTTAATACAGCTCAACCCCCAAGTATACATCTTTTTAATATTCTGTATGAAGAAATGGGAAGTAAGCATAAAGTGATTCTGTGTCATAACAAAATATGATTTCTCAAGGGAAAGGCTATGTGAATGCTCAAATAGTGAACTTTATGAACTGCAGTTTTTTCCATGGAATGCTGTTTTTACTTTAAAGAACGACTGACAAGCCACGGCTATTCAAACTTTGATTTGGAAGACTTTTTTTTTTTTGTATGAAGTCTGTCATTACAAGAAAACAAAACTGATAGTATGTGAAAAACTTTGAGTTTTCAAGTGAAGAGCAGAATTTGGGAAAACTTGTATCTGCGTCATGAGCATAAAAAAGTTTCCTGATCCTTAAAGATATTTCTAATGAGATCAGAATACGCTTTTTAATATTACTAAATTTGCAAAATCTGTATAGCTCAATAAATCAATATTTCCAAATGCCCAATAAATACATCATATTATAAAATCTTGCATGGGTAAAAAGATCCACTCAAAGTATAAAACAGACTAAATAAATACTTCTCCCTTTCCCAACTACATATCTGCATGAGGCCAGATTTTCTTCATAGACTGTACTTCACCCAAAACAACATATTGCAACAAATTGTACGCATAAGCAGAAGAGAATCCAGGGGTCTTCTATTAAGCCAGACATTAAAGAGATTTACAAAATGTAAAATAGTGTCACTCTTCTCACTAATTTTTGTTTGTTTTGGAAAAGTTTTTTTTTTTTTTGGAAAATATTTTATTTCTGTTAACATGTATTTATTATTTTTATTTTTAAATGAATTAAATAGTGTTTAAATTTCTAATACAGTAAACATCAATAGATATACCCCATATAAACAAAATCTTTACAAAATCTTCACCATTTTAAGAAAGTAAAGGATTTCTGAGACTCCTATACAAAATCTTACAAAGCTTTTGCTAGGCAGTTCACACCCTCTAGTCATTCACTATCAAGTGACGGTAGGGGCAAATAAAGGAAGACACATACAGACACATCACATATTTGTGATGCACATTATAATACAAGTATAAACCCAAATAGTAAATTTGGGAAAGCTACTTTGAAAGATTTAATTCAAGCAGGTCCTAAAGAATGGTTAAGACTAGCTACAGGAAAGGGCGCACCAGATAACTGGTCTGTTTAAGCAAGAGTAGGGAAATGGGAGAATGGGCGTGTGAGAGTGTTTGAGAACATGTTCGGGGGCCTGTTTGGGGAATTTATGAATGGGGCAAGAGCACAGCGTAATTGCAGAGGTATGATGGGTGCGCAGGTGGTAAAGTACACCAAGCAATCAGGTCACAGAGGGTCCCAAATTCCACAATAAAAGTTTGGACTCTAAAATCATTACTGAAGGGCTACCGGGATGTCTTATTGAGCAAGAAGAGACTATTACAATCAGATATCCACTTTGAAATATAACCCAAATGATAGTGTACAGAGCAGAATGTACACTGGAAGAAAAGGACCAAATATAAGGAGCTACGTCTGGTGGGAAAAGTAATGAAGCCTGCACTCAGTCAAAGGCAGTAGAATGTGAAGGACAACCTTTCACAGGCAGGACAGGATCTGGCAACTGACAGAATCGGCCATGTGAAGAGCAAAGAGGGGCATGAGGAGTCTGAGAATAAATAAGGATGGTGCCATTTTCTGAAATAAGGGAAAGAGAAGATGCAAGTTTCTAGAGGAAGACAGATCTGATGGGAACATGTCAAACTGTAAGACGTCAGTAAAAAATTGGTTTGGAAATGCTGGTCAAGAAGACTTTAGAAGATATTTCGGGAAAATCTGCCTAAAGATGAGAACTGGAACTGTGGGACTGATATAATTATCAAAAGAAAGAATGGAGTGAGTAGAGCAAAGTGCCAAGAACAGGATTTTATGAGAACATGAACAGTAAAGGCAGAGGCAGAGGAAAATAAACAGCAAAAAGAGAAGAAAAAAAGTCAGAGACCCAAAGCAGTGCCTGACCACAGAAGGCCAGGAATAGGAAGAAAGGAGTTTAAAGGAGGATCAGTTGGTCAGTAGCTGAAGCAGCTGGAAAGAATAGTGATCTAAACGAGGCCAGCAGATCTATTAATTGGAAGGTTACAGAGCAGTCTCTGTTAAGTGTTCAGTGGCAGAACAGGGATTACAATCAATCTGGGTTCATGGCCGCATTAGTATGGTATTAGGTACCCAAAATAATTTACCACAGGCTACGTGAAGTTATGTTTTCCAAACTTTTTTTTTTTTTGCTTTTCAACTTTAGCAATTTTTTAATAAAAATTTCTCTCTAAAATTTACCTGTTTTCAGAAAAATTATTTCAGAATCATGTAAAACACTGATTTTCAGCATTTAAACATTAGAACGGTAGAACTTCCTTACCTAATTTTATAGCAAAAAAAAAAATTCTACTGTGATATACATCTCAAATCTATTAAAAGGATATTATTCTTACCACAGGAGCCCTGGTGGGACAGTGTTTAACTGCTTAGCTGCTAACCAAAGGTGAATGGTTCGAATCCACCAGCCGCTCCATGAGAGAAAGATGCGGCAGTCTGCTTCAGAATGATTACAGCCCTGGAAACCCTATAGGGCAGTTCTACTCTGTCCTATAGGGTTGCTATGAGTCGGAATCAACATTAACGGGTTTGGTTTATTACCATAGATAAACCTACTACGGTACATTTTAGTGCAAATCCAACAAATGGCATTTATTTTTAAAAAGACAAACTGTTACCCAATCCTTTTTTTGGCAATACGGAGCACAACATGAGACCAAATTTTATTCTGGCGTATTTATATCAAATGTGTACTGAACCTGACCTAAGTTTATGCAAACCTAACGTGCGAAAAAATCTCTATTTTATTAGTTTAATCTAGAAAATAGTCATTTGTTTAAAAAAAAAAAAAGACTTGCCCTATAATCCTTTAAATGGAAAGTTCTCCTAGGATAGTAAAAAGTTATAATTTTTTATTTATTTGATTTACACAAAATTTTACAGGAATATGTATTTTTAAAGCAAACATATCACATATGTAATTAAAACAGGTAGCTGTTAAGGAGTTCAGAAGGCAAGAACCATTTGGATGGGTGTGTCCCAGAGATGTTAGTGGCAGGAGAGGCCAAGCCCTGGGTAGAGCAGGAATGTGGGGGAGTGTCCGGCCTCAGCAGGAAAGAGGATATGACACAGGAGCTGTCTGCCTTGGACTTAAAAGTGGGCAACAGCTGCATGAGTGTCATGACATACTGTCATGGACTGAATTATGTCCCCCAAAAATGTATGTATTAACTTGGTTAGGCCATGATTCTCAGTATTCTGTGGTTGTTCTCCATTTTGTGATTGTAATTTTATGCTAAAGACGATTAGGGTGGGATTGTAACACCCTTACCAAGTCACATTCCTGAGTCAATGTAAAGGGAGTTTCCCTGGGATGTGGCCTGCACCACCTTTTCTCTCCCAAGAGATAAAAGGAAAGGGAAGCCAGCAGAGAATGGGGATCTCATACCACTAAGAAAGAAGCCCTGGTGCAGAGCAGTGTCCTTTGGACCTGAGGTTCCTGTGCTGAGATGCTGATGACAAGGGAAGCTGATGACAAGGACCTTCCTCCAGAGCCTACAGAGAGAAAGCCTTCCCCTGGAGCCGGAGCCCTGAATTCAGACTTCTAGCCTACTGGACTATGAGAGAATGAAATTGTCTTCGTTAAAACCATCCATGTGTAGTATTTCTATTACAGCAGCACCAGATGACCAAGACACTTACCATCCCTTGTTTATATATAAAAAGACATAAAATATGAATCCTGGAGGAATTTTCAAAGATTTAAGTTTTTAAAAGAGAAAAAAGGTTAAGTTAGAATTCTAAATCGGGCAAAGGCTCTGGAGCCGGACTACCTGGAGGCATCTCTCAGCTCTACTCCTCACTGACTGAATCACCTTAGCTAGCTCCTTGGACCTCCACGCTGTCAGCTGTAAAATGGGATAATAAGAATAGCTACCTCTTGGGTCATTGCAAGGATTAAAATTAAAGAATGCCTTGTAAAACACTCAGTGTGGCCCTCAAAAGTTTAGTTAGAGTTCTTCACCAGTGAAGACATTCAGGCAGCTAACAGACATATAAGGAAATGCTCACGATCATTAGCCATTCCAAAAAAAAATAAACCCAGTGCCGTCAAGTGGATTCCAACTCATAGCAACCCTAAAGGACAGAGTAGAACTGCCCCACAGAGTTTCCAAGGAGCACCGGGCAGATTCAAACTGTCAACCCTTTGGTTCGTAGCCATAGCACTTAACCACTACGCCACCAGGGTTTTCCATTAGCCATTAGAGAAGCGCAAATCAAAGCTACAATGAGATACTATCTCACCCCAATACTGGCACTAATCAAAAAAACTGAAAATAACAAATGTTGGAAAGGCTGTAGGGAGACTGGAATTCTGATGCACTGCTGGTGGGAGTGTAAAATGGTACAACCGCTTTGGAAAATGACTTGGCTTCCTTAAAAAGCTAGAAATAGAAATATCATGCAATCTAGCAACCCCACTCCTGGGAATATACCCTAGAGAAATAAGAGCCATTGCACGAATAGACATATGAACGCCCAAGTTCACTGCAGCACTGTTCCCAAAAGCAAAAAGATGGAAACAACCTAGGTGCCCATCAACATTGAATGGATAAACAAACTATGGTACATACACACAGAGGAATACTACACAACGAAAAAGAGCAATGATGAATCCGCAACACATCTCATAACACGGATGAATCTGGAGGGTACTATGCTGAGTGAAATAAGTTAGTCACAAGAGGACAAACACTGTATGAGACCGCTATTGTAAGAATGCAAGAAAAGGTTTACAAACAGAAAAAAACATTCTTTGATGGTTATGAGAGTAGGGAGGAAGGAGGAAGGAAAATCACTAAGTAGACAAGTGTCAACTTTGGTGAAGTGAAAACCAACACACAACACAGGGGAAGGCAACACAATGTGACCAAAGCAAAGATACAGAAGTTTCCTAGACATATCCAAACACCCTGAGGGACTGAGTTCCTGAGGCAGGGGGCTGGGGATCACAGTCTTGGGGAATATCTAGGTCAACCGGCATATTCACAAAGAAAATGTTCTACATCCCACCTTGGTGAGAAGCTTCTGGGGTCTTAAAAGCTTGCAAGCAGCCATCTAAGATTCATCTATTGGTCCCATCGTGCCCAGAGCAAAGGACAATGAAGAAAACCAAAGACACAAGGAAAATATTAGCCCAAAGACTAAAGGACCACATGAACCAGAGCCTCCATCAGCCTGAGTCCAGAAGAACTAGATGGTGCTGGGCAACCACCACCAACCACTCTGACAGGGATCACAACAGAGAATCCCAGACAGAATTGGAGAAAAATGTAGAACAAAATTCAAATTAACGAAAAAAGACCAGATTTACTGGTCTGACAGAGACTGGAAGAACCCCTTTAAGACTATGGCCCCTGGACACCCTGCTTACTCTGAACTGAAACCACTCCCGAAGCCCACTTTTCAGACAAAGATTAGATGGGCCTATAAAACAAACAATAACACATGTGAGGAATGTGCTTCTTAGTTCAATCAAATATATGAGACCAAATGGGCAATTCCTACCCAAAAGCAAGAGGAGAAGGCAGGAAGGGAGAGGAACTGGATGAATGGACACAGGGAACCTGGAGTTGAAAGGGGGAGCGTGCTGACACATTCTGGGGCTTGCAACAAATGTCACAAAACAATATATGTATAAATTTTTGAAGGAGACATTAACCTGCACTGCAAGCTGTCACCTAAAGCACAATAAAGTTAAAAAAAATAAGCATCCAGAGAGTACACATAGACAACGAGGGTTCACTCCTTAAAGTGTATACATGAATGAGAAGGTAAGGAGGGGCAGGAAAGCTAGATTAATGGAAACAGAACAAACAAAATGGAAATAATAAGAATGCTGACACATTATAAACAATGTAACCAATTTATGGAACAATTTGTTTAAAAATTGTTAAATGGAAACCTAATTTGCTGTGTAAACTTTCACCTAAAATATAGTATTTTTTTCTTTAATTGTTAAAAAAAAAAAAAAAAGAATTGTTAGAGTTGACAGAGCCGCAGTAATCTCGGGCCATTTTACATCACTCGGTCAATTCATCATTACTATATACTGCCACTCCCCAGCCCATCTGGAATAAACCCCCAACTGTCCAATCGTGCTGACCTATTCACCTGTCTGCGTGTTCTGAAAATTCTAATCTATGTCAACGTTGTCTGTCCAAGAGCAAGATCCTAGAAAATAGGACCAAAGTTCATGGGATTCTGGGCCAGTTCCAGAGCCCAGGAGCACACCTTTAATAAACAAAGTCCATCTTCTGACACACTAACAGCCCCATTAGCGGACGTCAGGCTATCTCCATTTTCGCTAATCACTCATTAAAATGACCAAATTTAACAGCTGGTTTATAAATTCTTAACTTATGCTGCTGCCCCTCCAAAACAAACTTATCAGTAGAATTTATCTCTATAAAATATACATTTCTGATTAAAATAAATATGTTTTTCTGAATTCTAAAACATCTATAGTGATATCTGGTCATATAGTCAAGCTCATTCAATTTCCACACACCACTACCCCCAATATCTGGTAGAAAATCTTTCTCAAACTAATACATACCTTCCCAAATGACGATCTGATTACATGACAAGTTTTAAACTTTATACTCATCTGTTCTCTCCATCATCTCAGTGACCAACACAAGGAATGATTTAATTTAAAACCTCAAGAACAATAGATAAATAAATCATCTTGCTTTCCTAATCTGCAAGAGCAACAACGATGAACAGGAAAAGCAGAGAAGCCAATACATTCTTCTGCAGACACATATGCATGCATACACTTTGTTCTTTCCCAAATACTAAGACCAAAAGAATAACAGGAGCAAATCATGCCCACAAACCACAACACAGCTGGTTCATCTAATTTTAGAAAAAAAATAACAAGGAACAGGGGAAAAGTTCTCTCTGGAATAACTCAATCCTCAAATCAGGGAAATCTGAAAAGCATTACATGGAAAAACCAACAGTCTCAATTCTCTCCTGTGGGATACGTACCCTATCAGTGTCGAATAAAAATAAAAAAGATGTTTTTTAGAAGATTCCCTAAAAGTCTGAAATCTCCCCTTAAAAAAAAAATGTTCACTTACAGAGAAAATATCTAAATGTATGATTCCAAGCACAGGTGCTACAGAAAGAGCGTACTTGTCTCCCCTACACACCCCCCTCCAAAAAAAGGACTTAATTATAATATTGTACACATCCAGAGGTATCCTTTACATGTTAAAGTCTCAGAGCCCGATGTTTGTTGTTTGATTAACATGTTCCATCCTAGGCAATACAGCTCTTTCTTTTCTGAAAATTGGGAACAAGACCCAGCATAGCTGCTATTTAATATGAATAATATTTTGTATTTCTCTTTCCCTGGGGCCCTCAAGAGATGAAACAGAAATGATAAAATGTAGTTGAATTGTCTTTGGGGGAGTACTGCTCTTATGTTAGGGTCCTTCAGACCATCTCTTTAAGGAGAGGAACTATTTTCTTTAATAACCTTTAGGAATCAATTCAAAATAAAGACCATGGATTGATAGCTTTAGCTAGAATTAAGATTAACTTGGTAAAATTGCCATTAGCAAAGCAGTTGGTGATAACTATGAATTGCAACAGATTTTCACAGAAATTTAATGGGAAGCCAAATTTTTGGGCTTAGGGCCGTGGGGACCATGGTCTCGGAGAACATCTAGCTCAATTGGCATAACACAGTTTATAAAGAAAATGTTCTACATTCTATTTTGGTGAGTAGCACCTGGGGTCTTAAAAGCTTCTGAGCAGCCATCTAAGATACTCCAACGGTCTCACCCCATCTGGAACAAGGGAGAACAAAGAAAACCAAAGACACAAGGGAAAGATTAGTCCAAACAACTGATGGACCACAAATACCACAGCCTCCACCAGACTGAGCCCAGCACAACTAGATGGTTTCCAGCTACCACCACCGACTGCTCTGACAGGGATCACAATAAAAAATAGAGGGTCTCAAACAGAGATGGAGAAAAATGTAGAACAAAATTCTAACTCACCAAAGAAAAAAAAAAAAAAACCAGACTTACTGGTCTGTTAGAGATTGGAAAAACCCTGAGAATATGGCCCCAGGATAGGCTTATAGCTCAGCA
Organism: Loxodonta africana; assembly: GCF_030014295.1. Taxonomy (NCBI): domain Eukaryota; kingdom Metazoa; phylum Chordata; class Mammalia; order Proboscidea; family Elephantidae; genus Loxodonta; species Loxodonta africana. The sequence goes on along the minus strand of NC_087342.1, from coordinate 137,411,731 downwards.
CTAAAGTCATTCCTGAGGTTCACCCTTCAGCCAAAGATTAGACAGGCCCATAAACTAAAGGGCACACCAGCCCAGGGGCAAGGACAAGAAGCCAGGAGGGGACAGGAAAGCTGGTATTGGGGAATTCAAGGTCCAGAAGGCAAGAGTGTGGACCTGTTCTGGGGTTGGCAACCAATGTCACGAAACAATATGTGTATTAATTGTTTAATGAGAAACTAATTTGCTCTGTGTCTTAGTCATCTAGTGCTTTTGTAAAAGAAATATCACAAATGGATGGCTTTAACAAAGAGAAATTTATTCTCTCACAGTCTGGTAGGCTAGAAGTCCGAATTCAGGGCATCAGCTCCAGGGGAAAGCTTTCTCTCTCTGTCGGCTCTGGAGAAAGGTCCTTCTCAGCAATTTTCCCTCTAGTGGAGGAGCTTCTCAGATGCAGGGACCCCGGGTCCAAAGGACAAGCTCTCCTACCGGTGGTATCCGGCTCTGCTCTTTGTGGTATGAGGTCTCCCTGTCTCTCTGCTTCCTTCTCTCTTTTATATCTCAAAAGAGATTGGCTTAAAGCACAATCTAATCTTGTAGATCTCGTCAACATAACTGCTGCTAATCCATCTTATTATTAACATCATAGTGATAGGATTTACAACACACAGGAAAATCACGTCAGATGACAAAATGATAGAAATCACACAGTACTGGGAATCATGGCCTAGCCAAGCTGATACACATACTTTGGGGGAATACACTTCAATACATGACACTCCGTAAGCGTTCATCTATAATAATTTAAAATAAAAAAAAATTTTTTTTAATAAATAAACAGGTTTGGGGAGGAAGAACAATTATAGTAAAATCTGTGAAAGCCGAACCTGTGTGAGGTGAAAATCTTTGTGGGGAAAAACATTTCTCACTAAAACGAGCAACTGAGAAGTGGTAAGGCTGCACCTTGTCAAAGGAAGAAAACTTCCGAGATCCAGAAAAACAAGGCAAGTTCCGGCTCTCACAGGTTTCAGTGTATTTCCTGATACGGTAGTCCTTCTTCTATTAACTGTTACCGCATAAGGCTGTGTGTTCTGTTCTTTTTGCTATCCAGAAAGTCCAGATGAATAGAAAGTATACATTCCAGAGGGTAAAGAACTGGTTAACTTGGCAAATTTTTTTAATTTAGTCATTAAAAGATTTTTCTTTTCAGGTGAAAAGACATTTACTCCATTAGACCAAAACTACTTAAAGAAGAAAATTCCAGAAAATCTCATCAAGGTATAACAATACACTGATATAAGTGTTTTGTTTTGTTTTGTTTTTTAACAGTCCTGGATTACGTTTCTTATTGGATTATAAAGAACATTAAAAGTCCCTAAAATAATTTTTCAGTTAAATAAGAAAATGGATAACTAAGTCCTAAAAGCATATATAAGACAAGTAGTCCCAGGTATTCTGTGTATCACAATGCTAAAATGCACCAAGGCAACGCCGCAAATTCCCAACTGTTCTAATTAATGTCCTAGTTATTCTCCATTTGCTCCACTCCACCCCCAGCCCTTCTCTGCACAGCTCCTGCCCTGGGAGGATGAGCCTGCAGAGATCATTACCTGGGCTCCCCATCCAGCCGTTTTCAGTTAGGTTCTAGCAATGAAGTCACTGATCAGAGACCCGAAGGCAAGGGGAGGGGAGGCCAGGGAACTTCCCCCTCTCTCCTGGCATGCCTCAAGGCCACAGCTCCCACAGGCCCTCCTCCACAACGTCAGCTCTCTGGGCTTTGGTAATCACTAGAAAATTAACGGCTTCTCACTGTTGCTAGTCTCTGGGTGCTTTGCTACCCCTTGTTTGTTCCCTAACCTCTGCAAATAGTCCCTTCTTTTGAGCCATCAAGGATTAAATCTCTTTCCTACCAGGACCCTGCCTGATACCACTAACAGTACCAACCCTGGTTATTCAAAAACAAAACACCACCTAAAGATATCCAATTAAGAAGCTTAAAAAGGTCTTAAAATCTGTGTAAGCGTGCATTTGTATATATTATTGTTATGACCATAATTGTTAAAAATTAAATATAGCTAGCTCACTTCCAAATGAAGCGGTTAACAAGCTGAAACAGTCATTACGATTTATGTTAGGTCTGAAATATAACACTGCATTGTCCTTTAAATACAAATGCTACAAATTCCAAAGAGGCTTTAAAAGAAAAATCGGTGAAGAGATTTTGATAACTGATATTTTACTCCCTTTTTACCATATAGTGCCTAGTCAAGCCAAATAATTTTTGTTGTTATTGTTGAAGCCCTCCCTAAGCACAAGAGGAAGAAAAGGTTTGAACTAGTGGTTCTCAAATTTTGTTGTGCATGTAAAACAAGAAAGAAGCTTGTTAAAATATTAATACCCTGGTCTTACCCACTCCACCCTGACATGTGCGTTTTTACTGGTTTTCCAGGTGATTCTGATGCACCTGTAAGTTTAAGAACTACTTAAAACTGGCCAACCTCAAGATTCTACCCAAATCTCTAACATGGCCAAAAAAATCCAACACAATAATAATGTACACTATGTGCAGACAGTGTGTTATATGCTCTACATGTAAAAAAAAAAAAAAAAATTTCTACATGTACTACCATTTAATTCAGTCCTCACAAGAACCACAACAGGTAGGTAATACTATTGCCTCCATTCTATAGATGAGAAAACTGAAGCCCAGAGAGACTAATTCAACCCAAATAATAAGTGATAAAGCCAGGATCACAAATCTGACTATCCTCTTACTCATGAGCAGGATGGCAAGCACTTGTGCATAAATGCAACTCAGAAGCCTCAGGATTATCACAGCAAGGACCAAGCCTATGGGTCAAGCAGTCAGGAAGCAAGATCCTCTCCCCTCAGTAAACTCCCACCACTCACGGCACCCAACATGCTTTCTTTATCCACCACTCCCTCACCAAGGTCCTCCACCTACATGGTCTGTCATCACATATGCGTAGAATATCACAAGTTTGTATGTAGGTATTCACTCTTTCCATGCGAGTGCCTCCTATGTGGCTACAAGGACTGTAGAGTAGGCACTACAAAGGCTTTGCCATCAGACAGAACTGGATCCAAATTCCAGGGTCACCAAGTTAGCTCTGATCTTAGGCAAATCTGACATCTCTGTGCCTCAGTTTCCTAATCCGTAAAATCAGGGCCATAATACCAACCTCACTGAGGATGAACTAAAGTACTTACTTGTCATAGTACCTGACACATAGTGAGAGCTCAAACAACCATACCTGCTATTAAAATTATACCCTTTTGTAACACCAGCATGTTGGTCTTAGGTTCCATTACTTTCTCTTCCCCCTCCCCGCCCCGAGACTACGGTAAGATAGAACATACTTTCATTTATGAGAAGGAGACTAGTAATAGTGCTGTAACCCAACAGCCTAAGAGCCTCCAGCAGACTGACCACCGGGAGTAGCACATTTTAGAGCAAATGAGTCTTTCAACAATAACAACCCACTGTCCTCGAGCTGATTCAGACTCACAGTGACCCTATAAACTAGAGCAGAAATGCCCCATAGGGTTTCCAAGGCTATAAATCTTTACAGGAACAGACTGCCACATCTTTCTCCCATTGGGCAGCTGGTGGGTTCGAAATTGTCACTCTTCGGTAGCCCAGGGTTCTAACCACTGTCCCACCAGGTAGCCCTCAAATCGCACCACTTTGACAACTGTCTATTTCCCAACTTCAGGGTCAGCCCTGTTGATTACACACTAGTATGAAGAGTCTATAATTAACTTACATAATTCAAAACAACAAAATGTCACACTCAGCGCAGGGACTTGGTCTGTCTTATTCATGACTGCCCTTGGTGCTTAGAAAAGTACCTGACCCATGGTAGACACTCAAGTATTTGTTAAATGAATGAAGGCATAAAGGAGCCAACGCTGACACACCTTAGGTTTTTAGGAACTCTTTATAAAGATAGGCATAACATCAAGATCAATGCCAATGTGCCAAGTAATAAAAGGTATTTTAAAATTCTTCCCAAGCATTATTCTCCTCTCATTTAACTGATTGTGGACTTTTCTTTAAGAACTATCCAACTAGGAAGGTTAATTACCAACTTCATCTCCACTAATCTAAAGAAAACATTGCATAATGATGTATCATGCTCATCTTCTAGCTTCCATTTTAAAAAAACTTTATTTAACAATCATAACTTTAGTGACGCTGATTTTTTGGAATTTCTGTAACCATCTGAATTAAAAATCATCAGATGAAACAAGTCACTGCTAGGGGTCAATAATGGTTCAGTGGCAGAATTCTAGCCTTTTAAAAAGGAGACCCAGGTTTGATTACCAACCAATGCACCTCACACGCAGCTACCACCCCTCTATCAGTAGGGGCTTGTGTGTTCCCATGATGTTGTTTCAGCAGAGTGTCCAACCTAATACGGAGCAGGAAGAAAGGCCTGGTGATCTACTTCCAAAAAACCAGCCAATAAAAACCCTATGGATCAAGTCAGTCTGATCTGCACCAATCATGGAGATGGCACAGGCCTGGGCGGCGTTTTGATCAGTTGGTGCGCTAAGCCACCATGAGCTGGAGATCACCATGCCGGCAGCTAACAACAAGAGGCTACCCGAAAATTCTAGAACACAGAAAAGTACTCAGTGAGGTGGGGAGATGGGGATCACTACTTTGGGGATATACAAATAGAGGGTCCATTCTGAGCTATGCTGACTTTCAACAAGTTACTTAATTTTTCTGAGTATTTATTCATCTACAGAATAGTAATAAAGTTACCCCACCCACCTCATCAAGTTGTTTTAAGGACCAAAAGTGTGTAAAATGATTTCCAAAACAATTAAGTCCCATACAAACAGGATATTAACTTCTGACATAAACATCTTCAGATTTTAAATGGATGGTTTGTATTTATGTATTTAATGTCTCTGCCACTCCTCCTATTTCCTAGATCTAAAGATCAGCCAGAACAGGGAGGAACCAGTGCACACCTACAGTTACATCTCTAACACAGAAGGCCCTCAGTAAATATTTGTTGAAAAAGAGGCTCATCTACATATAATACCAAAAACCAGTTGCCACCGAGTCGATTCCAACTCATAGTGACAGAGTAGAGCTGTCCCATAGGGCTTCCAAGGGGGGCCTGGTGGATTTGAACTGCCGACCTGCTGGTTTGCAGCTGTAGCTCTTAACCACTACGCCACCAGGGTTTCCCTACATATAATAGAAACCAAATAATTCTACCACACACAATTCCCTGCCTTATAAAAGCTGGTCAGGAGGTTACTTTCAAATAAAATAACAAGGGACGTAACACAGACAAAAGATGCCCGTGCTTCTACCACGAGCCACCACCTTCCTTTGTGCGCGTTACTCAGCACGGATGCTATACCTCTTGAATATACACCGGAGGAATGTGTTTCAGTGTTTTGGTTTCACTTGAGACAAGCTTTCTGCAGAGAAAATTATTTCCTCTCTTTTTAATACTAGCAAGATTTCTAAAGATTACAGGTTTGTTCTTCTGGTTTTACTTCCTACACTTCAGTATGCATGGGGGACTTTTGGTTGACTTATGGTCATTTCTCAAACCACTCTGTCATTCCTTTACTCCCCAATACGAAAAAAAAGATTTTTTGAAAACCCATAAACAGAAAGATACATTCTAATACTTGTATCTTAAGACGGTTAACAGTTCACTAAAATTTGTCAGAAGCATAACTGTTTTAAATGCACGAGGTCCTGGTTCCTCTGAACATTATACAAAAATAAAAAAACAAGTTGTCATCGAGTCATTTCCAACTCAGGGTGACCCCACACGTGTCAGAGTAGAACTGTGCTCAATGGTGTTTTCAATGGATGATTTTTTAGAAGTAGACTGTCAGGCCTTTCTTCTGAGGCACCTCCGAGTAGACAAGACTCAAACTACCAACCTTTCAGTTAGCAGCCAAGCGCACTAACCACTGGCACCACCCAGGGTCGCCAGACATTATCTAATGCCTCAAAAATAGAATTCAGAAAATTACTTCACCCTAATTAGGTCTTGATTACCTATACCAAAAAAACAAAAGCAGATATGTCATGGATCATCTATTAATAATTTATGTTAAGCCTCTGGATGATGGTTTTATATTTACAATTGAATACAGGTGCTCTGAGGTACAAAATTCCTAAAGCTTCAAACCAAATAATGAAATTACCCTGTAAAAATCTAGCCACCCAACTTACCCTTTCTACCCTTTTCTGTTCATTTTCCCAATCCATTCTATTATTAAAATATGATTTCTAGTTTGTTACGAGAGATCAAATTTATGTGTTCATTTTTGTCGTTTATGTTTATTACAGTTCAAGGGACATTCCTAAAATAAAAAGAGCCATAAAAGAGGATCTGTCCTAAAAGCACAGGTGACACTTTAATCATAATCTAAAAACAAGCTTTTTCCCTGGGATTACCTAATTAATTATATAATATTTAAAAGACAGCTACTGCATTTAGGGACAAAAATCTATCTCATTTGAGGAAAATTTTTTAAAAGTTTTATCCTAACCATGAACATCATACTACTCATTTTAGCTAAGATGAAAACCAGTATTAGGTTACAGTCTAATTCTAGTTCCCATAAAGACCATTAAAATAAAAGCGCCACAATATGTATCACATTCTGGGACTATATCAAAAATAAGGCAACATGATATCACTGTTCAAGGATGTCAATTTGAGAATGAAAAAACAGACCTGGAATTCTATATTAGTTCCAGAACTACACTCATGACCTATCACATCTGCTCTGGGTGCCTTCTTCAAACCTCTAGTTACATTCTTCAATACAATACCAGTTGTGCAGGTGTATCTAACCATCTACCAAGTGAGCTGAAATCAGGGCAAACTGGCCTGGTAGAGGGAACAAAAGTTTCCGGGTCAGAAGACTCAGGTAGGAATCCAGACTTTGCCCCTCAAGGTATATACAACCTTGAGCAAGTATTTAACTCTCTGGCCCCAAGTTTCCTACTACCTGAAAGAAGCGCAAGCCCACTAACCTTGAAAATTATTTTGAAGGTCAAGCGCTCCTGTTAGTGTTTTAATTGCAGCAGATGCCTAATAGGGTAACATTCTTACAATACTAATGGACTGGTTCACAAATTATTATGAAGTGTCTCATGATGGGCATCCGAATTAGACTGAGATTTATCAAAGTCGTAATTCTTTTTGCAATCTTTTAAAATAAGGTTTTTTTAATATATAGAAATTAAAATTTTACAGAGTTTAGAAATACCTTTTTAAAACTGACATTTTACACAACAAAGATGGAGCCTCAATTATCAACAGTCACTTAAACTTTTTTTTTTTTTAATGTTTGGGGTACTAATATTTATTCAAATATCCCATGGCCAAAACCTTTAAAACTTTCTAAAGAAAGCTGTATTTTAGAGCCCAGATACAGCCCAGTTGTCTAAACAATGGGCTACATGATACACCACAGACTCCAGACAAAGTCACAACAGGATGAGAAAAGCGCCTCCAGCCTCTCTCAGATTTCCTGCCCACTGTTATTTTAAAACTTGATCACACAAACATAAACAGGGAAAAAACCCATTTCAGATAAGCCTCTTGGGTTATGATGTAACTACTGTGGAAAGATCGTATATGAACTCTTTTTAATACCTTGCATTAATTTACTTTAAATATTGCCAATAGCTCAGTACATTTTTCTTACTCATGTTTCCAGGACTAACGAAGAATATACAGTACATGTACATTCTACACACTTTTACATTACATATCATGTTCATAGTTTTTAATCATGAACTGTTTTTTTAAGTCTTTTGTCACTTCTGCCACTGCCTTTTAAAATCAGTGTTTGAAAATAAAAATATAACTAAAAAAGTGGGGAAAACAAATAGCATGTCAAACAGATCATACAAATGTAACAACGAATTTGCATAATACTAAAATGACTTCTGTTTACCACTCTGCATGTGATTCCTGTGCAACCGAACATACTCAAAATAAGCTGGATATTTAAAAGTCAATGAGCTACTTTGAAGGGCTGTATTGTTTCAAGCTCTGATTATAGCTCACTTCGTATCATTTGTGGTACTTTTAAAACTAATGATTAAAAAACAGCAAGGTAATTTCACTAAACAATTTCCAGTTGGAAAATCATAACCCCAGACGTCTATTAGTTCAGTTAATTTGTACAGAAATGCTATTTTGCTGCCAACCTTTGTACCCTGACAACTACCAACCCAAGTTCAAGATCCACATTTTATGGTGTAAGGATGGTTTCTGCTAAACCTTAAGAATGTTAATTTTTAAAACTCTCAAGCACTGACTATATTTAGCGATACTGCAGCTACACCACCAGAGCACAACAGAGACCAAACTTGTACTCAGAATGTGTAATAATCTATTAAGTTCATGCTGTGGTCCTAGCTCCCAACTAAGATCTGCAGATTCGATTTTAAGCATTCCTCCACCACATATTTTATGCCAGATAAAACGTAGGGTGTTTCCCGAAACTGTATAAACGTATTTCTGACACGGATGTTCTAGTAATAACACTAACAAGTTATTCTCTACTTAAAATTAAAATTCCAGACTTAGAACATTTTAATCATTTTAAGGAGTTTTGGAAATTAATAAATACACACATGAATTAACATACTTAAGGTACTGGACAATGTGCGATTGAAAATACTGCTTTCGAGAGTCCCAAACGATTCTCCAAATGATTAAACTAGTAATGACAACAGTTGATCCTCGCATCCCAGAACAAAATGCACGCTTCTGCAGTGAATTTTAAGCTTGTTTACAAAAGAGAAAATAAAACTATTATGGAGCGTCCAAGTCAGAACTGGACACCTGAGTGTTCTATCTCTACCTGGGAACAGGGAAGAAACACAAAAGTACCTCGGTGATGATAAACCTATAAAAGGAGAGTCTCATTGTCTATCTGTGGAAAAGAGAACCACCTACGACACTAACGCGAGCCGTCGCCGCTTGGGCACGCTCGCCGCCGGGTCCCACCATCACCTGTGTCGTCCACCCGCGCGTCCTTGGGAAACAAGCCGTCCGCCCCGGGACGGCTGGAGAAGGCCCCGAAGCAGGGCCAGAACAGGAAAAACGAGGCCCAAGCGGTGCAGCCCGCAGCGGGGACTCGGGGACACTCACCTGTGCGGGCGCAGAGGCAAGCGCGCGGCGACGGGGTTACCTGTCGCCGGTGAGGCTGGAGGACGCGGGTGCGAGTGATGAGGACGAGGGAGGAGGACGAAGACGCGTACTAGCACAGGGACCAGGTGGCGGCGGCCAGGGCCGGGATCCTGCTCGCTTCCTGCTCGGACAGGTCCCGGGTCCGTCTCCGCCCGCCGGCCGGCGCCCCGCGGAGTTACCGGCCCCGCCGCCGCGCACGTCACGGCTACGGAGCGCCCGAGGGGGCGGGGGCGCGGCGGGCCGGGGCGGGCAAACGGGGCCGCGCTCCGGGAGGGGCGCTCGGCGCTGGGGGTCGCCCCGCCCCTCGGTCCGCCTCTCCTGGCGGCGACGCGGAGCTTCGAGGGTCACGGTGGGGTCGCCGCGGGGCTGCACTGCCCCTGGCCGAGCTGAAAGTCCCTGTTCCTCCCCTGGGAAACGGCTTCCTTCGCAATGGTTCTAGTTTCCAGCCCCAGGAAAGCAAGTTCTTTCCAGGCTCGATGGCGTGACTATATAGTCTGGCAACAGCAAGAATTAGCGCAAAGCGGGAAAAAGTTGTGCGGAAAAGAAGGGAGGACCCCAGGGCTGTGGATGCGCCCGGCTTCGCTGACCTGGGTTGCCCTAAGAAGGCAGTAGCCTTCAGTAGCAACAAACTTGCTATTCTGCTTTGGGGGAAGGGAGCCTGAGATGGAAATTTTTGACTTCCCCTAACATTCCCCTCCTGCTGTTATTTATTAGAGCCCCTATCATCTTTTACTGTTTTTATAAGGGACATATCTGTGGATTATATTTTAAAATTAAATATGAAGTAGCTATGCAAATTTGAATTCTGTAATGAAAACGTAAACCGTCTTTACGACGAGTGGAAGCTGCTTTTACGAGAATAAAATGGTAATTGACTATGATGCTGAATGTCTCAAATGAAAAAAAAAGTACAGATTTTCCCCCCATCATTTCCAATTACCAACTTTGAAATTGAAGAAAATCTAGAAGATTCAGAAGAGGAGAGAAGTTTCAGATATTCGGATGTTCTACAGTTTTCTCAATGGAGAAACTACAATTAAAACAATAAAATTTTAAGAATTAAATAGGGAAGTAGGAAAGAGGAAGTGAAACCAAGAAAGGAAATAATTTGCAGCAATCTTAGAAATTTAATTCCAGATTGCCAGAAAGTAAATCTTGATATAAAAACTCAAGACTTATAAATGAATTGAAAAAATAATGAGGAGTAGGTGAGGAGGAAGAAGGTAGCATGCTGTGCTTCTTTCACTTCTTTGACCTCATTTTGGACTTAAGATTAAAAAACCTTGGGAAACCAATAGAAGCGGACACATTACAGTTTTTCATGAGTAACAACTTCTGTGACTTGCTCTCTCTTGTCCTCCACTTCTAAACCATTATGGAGTCCCTTTGCTTCTAGCTCTACCTATATCTCAAAAAAAAAAAAAAAAAAAACTGCTGTGGTCAGCCAATTCTGACTCATAACTGCCCCACAGGATTTCCAAGGAGTGGCTAAGTGGATTTGAACTGTCGACCTTTTGGTTAAGAGTTAAGAGCACCCGAGCTGTTAACCACTTCACCATCAGGGCTCCTCTATATCTTCAACACAACATCCAATTCCTCTTTATAGCCACCATCATTATCTTGTTTCAGGCCAGGATCGTCTCAGGTCTTGTGTACTGCGTTAGCCACCTAACCAGCTTCCCAGACTATAGCCTCATTCCCTTCTAATTCAGTCTCCACAATGCCACCAGATTTATCTTTTATAAAATACAAATCTTATTATGTGCTTCTCTATTTAAGCTCCTATGATGGTGCTTTGGAGACCTGGTGGCACAATGGTTAAGAGCTCAGCTGCTGACCAAAAAGCAAGCAGTTCAAATTTACCAGCTGCTCCTTGGAATCTCTATGGGGTAGTCCTACTTTGTCCTACAATGGTGCTTCACAACCCATAGTATAAAGTCCATACCCCTTAAAGTTACATAAGATCCTTCTTGATTTAGTTCACCAGTCACAAACTATTTTATTTGGCTAACACAGTAGGGATTTCTTTCTTTCTTTTTATTTTAATTGAATTTGAATGCCTTTTCGTTGGTCATGCAGCCCCCTGGTTCATCGCACGCCTGGTGAAGCTGTTCTACAGCAGCCTTCATACAATGTTTCCTGCCTGTCTTTGGAATCGTTTGCATTTTGCGCCACTGTCATATCTTTACTTAACTGTGTAATCTCATTTCTGCCCACACTGCCTTCCTCTATTTCTTGTACTTTACACTCCAGCCATTGTAAAGTGCTTGTCTGTCCAAAAACAGACAGCAATGCTATTTATCACATTGTAGCAGTGCTAGGCTAAATGGAATTAATCCTTCAGAGCAGAATTTATTTGTCCCCTCTAAAAAGCTTTCCCTAAATCCCTTTATACCAAAACCTAGGTACAAGTCTCTGTTCCTTCCTATTGCTCTTTTAACACCCATTGCACATGTCTCTCTCAACATTTATTTCAGTATTGCAGCTTCAGTTGGCATATAAGTCACCCCCACCTGGACTGAAAGCTACTTGAAGGCAGGATAGTGAACTTCACAAACACACTGACTTTGACATGGTCAACCAAAAAAAAAAAAACCCTGTTGCTGTGGAGTCAATTTTAACTTATGGGGACCCCATGTGTTACAGAGTAGAACTGCTCCATTGGGTTTTCTTGGCTGTAATCTTTACAGAAGCAGCTAGCCAGGCTTCCACGGTCCCACTGGGTGGGTTCAACCTACCAACCTTTAGGTTAATTATAGAAAGCAAACCATTTGCACCATCCGGGGACCTTTTCACATGATAGGCAATCATTAAACAGTGTCTACCATTATTATTATTACTATTGAGTGAATGAGACTGATGGATGAACAAATGGCAAGAGAGTTGACAATTCTAGGAAATTCCATATATACCTGTATTTATGCATATGCTTTTTGCACTGTGTCTTATTTGTTGCCAAAATTCATATCATAATTTATTTTCTATTTATATTTGTAATTGTCTCATCTTTGCTCTTGCCCATTAAATATTTGTAGGGCTCTTCCCCAGATTCTGCCCCAGAGATTTCTAAGCTGAGACTCATCAATCCAGTATCATAAACTTTGAAGGGCTCCATGAACCCCTGACACTATATGTGAAATTTTGTGGTTTTGTTCCTTCATTTTTATAGGGAACCGTGACATGGGTGTTTAAATTGTCTTTACTCTTTGCTTAACTAATAATCATCCACTTTAACAGGTCCAACTGCATCTGTGTCACCAACTCCTAAAATAAAGCAGACTAAATAACCCACAGGTACATGACAGAAAATCATTATCTTTCCCTTGCCAACTCCTTCAAGCAATTCCCTTGCAGACAGAGCCTATTATGATTATGGCATTACCAGTCACCAGTGTCCAGAAGTTGTGGTTTTTAAGTTACCCAACACTCCTTCCTCTTCCTTACTTCTAATTTCGTAGTCATGAATTCTAGTTCATTCTACTACATCATAAATTATTTCCAAGTTGAGGCCTTATTCTCCATCTTCCCTTAGTACGGGCCTTCACCAGTTTTTTGCCTTTGTCTCTGCTCACTCAAATTCATTCTCTGTACCGCCCTCCCCAAATCCAATTATGTCACTCCTTTACCAAATCATGGTACGTTTCAGATAAATTTAAACTCATTCATATGGAATGATAGAACCCTTCACAGTACTGAACCTAAAGCCATAAAAAAAAAAAAAAAAAGCCATAGGAATTCAAATATCCCATGCCCTTTCCTGACTATTCCTCCTACATAGACTTTTTTTCCCCTCCCGCCTAATCTAAGGAATTCATTCCCCTCAGTCTTAAAAACTCCATTCAACTATTATTTTCTCTGTTCTGACTCTTTCACAGAATTCTTTTTTCTTTACCTTATTTTCCAGTGCACCACTTCATTTCTATATTGTACCACTTATTAAGGAGATTTATAATTGTGAGTGTTGCTGTTAGGTGCCGTTGAGTTGGTTCCAACTCATAGCAATCCTATATACAACAGAAGGAAATATGGCCCAGTCCTGCTCCACCTCACACTCACCGTTACCCTTGAGCCCATTGTTGCAGCCACTGTGACAATCTATCTCGTTGAGGGTCTTCCTCTTTTTCACTGACCTTCTACTTTATGAAGCATGATATCCTTCTCCAGGGACTGATCCCTCCTGATAACATGTCCAAAGTATGTGAGACGTCGTCTTATCATCCTTGCTTCTAAAGTGCATTCTGGTTGTACTTCTTCCAAGACAGATTTGTTCATTCTTTTGGCAGTCCATGGTATATTCAATATTCTTCACCAATACCACAATTCAAAGGTGTCAACTCATCCTTGGTCTTCCTTATTCGCTGTCCAGCTTTCACATGCATATGAGGCGATTGAAAATACCATGGCTTGGGTTAGGCACACCTTAGTCTTCAAGGTGATATCTTTGCTTGTCAACACGTTAAAGAGGTCCTTTGTAGCAGATTTACCCAATACAGTGAGTCTTTTGGTTTGACTGCAGATTGCATGGGTGTTGATTGTGAATCCAAGTAAAATGAAATCCTTGACAGCTTCAGTATTTTCTCTGTTAATCATGATATTGCTTATTGGTCCACTTGTGAGGATTTTTGTTTTATGTTGAAGTGTAATTCATACTGAAGGCTGTAGTCTGTGATTTTCTTCAGTAAGTGCTTCAAGTTCTCTTCACCTTCAGCAAGCAAGGTTGTGTTATCTGCATATTAAAAAAAGTTGTTAATTAGTTTTCCTCCAATCCTGATGCTGGGTTCTTCTTCATATATTCCAGCTTCTCAGACTATTTGCTCGGCATACAGATAGAATAAGTATGGTGAAGGGATACAACCCTGACACACACCTTTACTGACTTTAAACCAGACGTTATTCCCTTGCTCTGTTTGAATGACTGCCTCTTGATATATGTATAGGTTTCCCATAAGCACAATTAAGTGTTCAGGAATCCCCACTCTTTGCAATGTTATCCATAATTTGTTATGATCCACACAGTTAAATGCCTTTTCATTGTCGATAAAACACAGGTAAACATCGTTCTGGTATTCTCTACTTTGAGGAGGCAGGTCTTCCCCAGTCGTATTTTGAGTGCCTTCTAACCTGAGTGGCTCATCTTCTGGCACTATATCAGATAATATTCTGCTGCTATTCATAAGGTTTTCACTGGCTAATTCTTTTTAGAAGTAGACTACCAGGTCCTTCTTCCTAGTCTGTCTTAGTTTGGAAGTTCAGCTGAAACCTGTCCGCCTTGGGTGACCCTGCTGATATTTGAATACCAATGGCATAGCTTCCAGCATCACAGCAACACACAAGCCTCCACAGTACAACAAACTGACAGACATGTGGAGGGCTTTGTAATTAAGAAGATATAATGATTTTATATCTGTTTCCTCCTGTAACAACTCCCCAAAAGATTGAGCTCCTTTCAATGAAAAATTCTGCAGTATTATTTTTTCATCTCCAGAGATTAGCATGTTGTCTGACTCGTTGAATTAATAGTAATAGCAGTGCTAAAATTTATTGGATGCTTACTATGTGTCAGCACTGTGCTAAGTACTTTACGTGCTGTTAGATACCCTGGAGTAGGTTCCAACTCTTAACAACCCTACATATGACAGAATGGAACACTGCCCAGTCCCGTGCCATCCTCACAACTGTTGCTATGTTTGAGCCCATTGTTGCACCACTGTGTCAATCTATCTCCTTCGGGGTCTATCTCTTTTTCCTGCTCCTCTACTTTACCAAGCATGATGTCCTTCTCCATGGACTGGTCCCTCCTGATAATATGTCCAAACTATGTGAGAGGAGGTCTTGCCATCCTCGCTTCTGAGGAGTATTTGGGCTGGTCTCCCAAGACAGATCTGTTCATTCTTCTGGTAGGCCATGGTATATTCAGTATTTTTTGCCAGCACTGTAATTCAAAGGCATCAATTCTTCCATCTTTCTTATTCACTGTCCAGCTTTCACATGCATATGAGGCAATTGAAAAGACCATAGCTTGGGTCAGGCGCACCTTAGTCCTCAAGGTGACATCTTTGCTTTTTAACACTTTAAAGAGGTCTCTTGCAGCAGATTTGCCCAATGCAACAAGTGATTTGCTTTCTTGACTACGGCTTCCGTGGCACTGATTGTCGATCCAAGTAAAATGAAATCCTTTACAGCTCCAATCTTTTCTCCATTATCATGATGTTGCTTATTGGTACAATTGTGAGGATTTTTGTTTTCTTTATGTTCAGGTGTAATCCATACTGAAGGCTGTAGTTTTTGATTTTCTTCAGTAAGTGCTTCAAGTCCTCTTCACTTTCAGCAAGGAAGGTTGTGTCTTCTGCATATTGCAGGCCGTTAATTAGTCTTCCTCCAATCCTGATGCCACGTTCTTCTTCATATAGACCATTGCATTAAATCTTCACAGCCCTATGATGTAGTATGGTAAATATTTGCTTTTTTCCTGTGGGACTTCTGTACCCCTATGCTATTTGTGGAGAAGCCTTAATTTTGCATGTTGGTGCAGGCCAGGCCCACCTGTCATTATGGAAACTGATTTGAGCCAAAGTTCCTTTCCTCACTAGCTGGCAGCTAGGACACAGACATGGCATAGCACCTACAGTAAGACAATTGGATCTCTCACCTTAAACTTGGTAGCTGTACAAAGTGATGCAAAGATGCAGGGGTGGGTAGAGATGATTTATAGTGGCATGGATGATTGTGGCAGGTAGGGTCTGGTCATGACAATGCAACAATGGTATACTAAACGGATTGCCCTGAGCATTTTATACACTTGGATCTCCACCATTCCCAGTGGCTTTGTGAGCTACATAATATCCTTCCAGTACTTTTTCTGGATAAGCTAGGCAGACTATGTCTCCATTACCTTCAATTAAGAACCCCAATTGATGTATAGAAGTTCTATTGTTATCTCCATTTTACAAAAGAGGAATGAGGTTAAAGAAATGTTTATTGAATTAATAAGTGAGATATTTATAACACTGTTACTTCTAAAAGAAGTATTGGTCATTTCTTCCAGTTATTAACCAGTCTGCACTGATGGTGTAATCAGCTGGAATTTTTAGGGAAACAAATTACAGGAAATAAGCAGGTCTTTAAGAAACAGTCTTATGAAGTTTTTCCCTAGTGTATACCTTAGCCCAAATTCATATGCCATCAACATCTGCATGTATCATACCTTAACATGAAAAAATAATGTTTAATGTAATCACTGTAAAATTGTAAATTATTTCTTAATAAGATTAAATTATTCTAACCCTTCTGAACTCACTCTTGAAAGAAAGTAGACTAATATACTTTGGAAATGTTTTCAATATAAAGGACTAAAAGCAGAAATGTTTATCAACAGATACCTTTACATTTTTTTTTTTTTCCTTAACCAGATTACCACACATCTAACATCTGGCTTCTGGAGATTTCATTGTAGTTTCTCTTATTTAAACTCCCAGCTAGTTTGTCTGAACTGTTCTAGCAGTGTTATAATTTAAACTGAAAAACAGTAGCACAAATGTAACCAAAGATCATCACTTCAAACACTTTAATTGAACTGTCAAATGCCTGAATAATAATCTTTTATCTAATTTGCCATATCTTGTCACCTTTAGCATGAGTGTGGCAATTTGAATAAGGCCAGAACAGAGTGAATCTTTTTTTTTTTTTTCAGACTAATTGAGCCAAGTGTAACTTAACAAAGTTGTAGAAATGACAAGAAAGCAAATAAGTGAAGGCCATTCTAGAATAACAGATTTAAACTCAAACTCATTTTAACACCAAATGTACAGTGTAAGGAGGAAGGACAGCACTTGAAGGCCAGGCTCTCCAGGACTGAGACTCAATTTACTCATCAGTTAAATAGGAATGATAATAATACTTCTTTTAGGGGAAGGATTAAGTAAGATAATGCAAAAATGAAAGCCCTTGGCAAACTCTAAAGAGTTCTATAAACACAGCATATTATTAATTCTCATCCGTAACTCATACAAATAATAAGTACATTTAAAAGACAGCATTCACATATAATCTTGAACCCACTGTCGTTGAGTCGATTCCGACTCATAGTGACCCTATAGAACAGGGTAGAACTGCCCCATAGAGTTTGCAAGGAGCGCCTGGCGGATTCAAACTACTGAGCTCTTGGTTAGCAGCTGTAGTACTCAACCACTACGCCACCAGGGTTTCCATTTGAACAATAAAAAGTGTTAAATCTTTAAAAATAAAACAAATAGTAAATCTTACTTGAAATTAGCTATGTTTTAATTGTAGAGATTATTACAGGAAGTCAATAATAGAATTTCTTTGTTATATGCACTTTTGATGAAATTTGAATGTTAAAAAATAGAAATTTATATAAAAAACATAACTTTTAAAATATCTTACCCTAGATAAGTATTCCTGCTATAGCTATACAAATTTCATGAATGTAGAGAAATAGTTGAATTATTTATTATTGTTGCATATTATGAATACCCATTGCCATAGAGTCAATTCTGATTCATAGCGACCCGATGGGATAGAGTAGAACCGCCCCATAGGGTTTCTGAGGGGCTACTGATGGACTCGAACTGCCGACCTTTTGGTTAGCAGCTGAGCTCTTAACCACTGCACCACCAGAGCTCCATATTACGAATAAGTGGTGACAACTGAATCTATTGACATAATATAATTTAAAAAATTAAATGTTAAGATTTTAAAAAGCTTCGAGAAGGTAGAAAAACAAGCTTGGATCAAATTTGGATAAAAGAAACCATTTGTTTATATGTATTGTTATAGGTATGTAATCTGCATGAAGAATTCATTGACACAATTCTGAAAGATCAAGTCGCCACAACTTAAACAAACAGTCCAGAAAATGCAACAGAAAATTAATGATGTTTCAAATCTGTAAAATTGTGTTTTTATTAATTAATCCTTTACTAACAGTAATTGAAAGTTAATCATTTTCAGTGATTAGTTGATCCATAATAAATGTAATAAACATTACTATAATAATTCTACCCTCCGGTTGGATTTAGTGTCCATAGGAAATATCCTGTGCAGGTCTTTATCTGAGCACACTCTGTATTATACTGAATGTTTTATTTACATGCCTGTGAGTGTACTGAAGGCAGGGGACCAGGCCTTTCTCTTTGGATGTACAGAGCCAGCTTTAACGCCTGGCACATGTAACATTTGTGGAATGGAACCAAACTCTTGACAGTTGAGGACTTTCAGAAATGAACATTTTTAGAGCATTTTAGAGTTTTTGTTACGGAAGAGAAGGTTTGCCCAATTCTCCATGGAAACATGGGATTTAAATTTAAAACATTATTCCACAGGTGACTCAATATTTATAAAGTATCTATATACATATTTGTCTCATTTTTCTAAGGAATTAATTTTATTAGAAATTAATAAAAATTAATTTATAATTTTTATTTCCACCAATTACCTTCAGTTTTACATGTATAAAAAAACTATGATATTATCTTACAAAAAAAGAAAAAAATTATACCCTCTTTCAAGTTTATGAATGAAGTATTCAAAGCTGACACTATACAATTCAAATATATAAAGACGGGAAATACTGGGGATAGGAAATACTATTTAAACAAGTCAGTGATATGCAATATTCTGCTGAAAGTATTTGTTAAATAAAGACATGAAAAGATTGGTAGTGGCTAGTCTCCTTGCCTTAAAAATAGTAGTATCTTGAAATAGATCAAAGAGTGACCACTGACCAGGAAGTGTCTAATTGAATATGTGCCAAGGTTAAATTTTATCTTACAGTTAATAATAAACATAAGTTTGAAGCAAACAAAGCACTAAATGAATTCACACAGTAATAACCGGAGTTCATAAAATACCCTTAGTAGTTGAGATATTAAATTATTATTTTAGTTTCCTGAATTTTCAGTTACTTTTTCTTGAAAAACATCACACTAAAAATGAATGGCATGACTCTTGGATAAGAAAGTCTTTAAAAATCGAATTGCTATGAGAAGACTTCTGTTTTTACAAAGAAATAATATGTACTGCTGAGATGAAAAAATTCATTTTCATATATATTAATTATGGGAAGATAACCAAACTAATTACCTAGACTTAAAAATAAAAATTTCTAAAGTGATTTCTGTGTACAATCAAATTTTTTGTTTAATTTTGCTTTTGCATATTTTAAATGTTTGCAGAGAAATGTATTTAAACCAACTCAATTTGATCATGCCAATAACAATTATGAAATTAACCAGAGAACTACAAAACAATCTGCCTCAACATATACTTCCCCAACATTTCCAATGTTTTAAATTATCTTCCCATAAGTGTGCATTTTTTGAACCAAAAATTGAGAATTTTTAATAGGCTTTTGTAATTTATACAATTTGGTTATCCAAATTGGTACTAGACAAAAATTTAATCATGTGTATTCAATTTTTTGAAGCATATGCGATTAAAAACCTTAGTGTTTTTCAAATTGTGGGTGGTGATATCAGTGTAATAAATTTTAATGAATATTTTAAAAATAATAAAACAAATTATCAGAATACATGTCTTTAGAAGGTGTAAGGATTGTTTTTCGTGTGAAAGAGAGAGATAGAAACTGTATAGAGAAATGCATTTTATATAGGGGCAAAATCCAAAATATATTTCTCAGTGATGTCATTATTAAAAAAAAATCTGACACACCCACAAACCCAGTTTTGCCCGGGGCATTTTAGGTTACTTTTTTTTCACTTGGCACCTGAGAAAATCATGGCCAATGCCCGTGCCTAGAGAATAATTTCTCCCTAGGTAGTTCTGTGGTTATCCTATTTGTAACCAAGTCTCTAAAGATTTAAGAATAAAAACAACAGAAGGACTGTTATTACAATCTGCTAACTACCATTTTAAACACTGCTGTTAACCAGCAGCATGTATTTTAAAGTCCATGACCAAAATGAACAGCAGGTGGGGACCTGCAACAATGAACAACTGATGCCTGGCTCACTTCAGCACTTGCTATATTCTCTTTTCACCCTTTGTGTTGGTGTCACTTTTGCATGCATTGTTGTTGTTAGGTGTCATTGGGTCACTTCCTAAGTGAAACAGAACAAAACACAGCCTGGCCCTTTTGTGTGTACAGTAGTTCCTTCTATCTTCCTCTCCCTCAGCACATTTCTTTAGGCTCATCTCATTGTCATTCTGTCTTCATCCCCAGATTCCATATTGATTTGTTTATATTGACCTTGTAATACATTCTAATACCTCTTTTCTTGGATCCTCTCAAATATTTTTCTTTCTGTATAAATCCCAACATGATTGGGATTATATGAAATTGCATTACAGTGATATATAAATTTAGGGAGGAATCAACATTTTAAAGTATTATGCTTTCCCACAAAGAACACGATATATGTCTTTAGTCTTATTCTATATCCATCAAGGAAATTTTACAGTTTTCTTATTCAGGTCATTTGCCTTCTTGTTAAATTTATTCCTAAGAATTTTTATATTTCTCGGTCGTTATTGTGAATGAATTCTCCCCCACCCAATTCCTCTTCTAGATTCTCCTTGCTAGAATTACTTTTTTGTGTGTATTTATCCAGGTACTGTACCAAATTTTCTATGTTGTTGTTAGGTGCTGTTGATCAGTTCCAACTCACAGCAACCCTAAGTACAGCAGAATGAAACACTGCCCAGTTCTGCGCTATTCTCACAATCGTTGCTATCTTTGAGCCCATCTTTGCTGCCACTGTGTCAGTCCATCTCATTGAGTGTCTTTCTCTCTTTCGCTGCTCCTCTGCCAAGCGTGATGTCCTTCTCCAGGGACTGGTCCCTCCTGATAACGTGTCCAAGGTACCTGAGATGGAGTTTCGCCATCCTCGCTTCAAAGGAGTATTCTGACTGTACTTCTTCCAAGACAGATGCTGGACAACAAATAAGGAATACTGAAGAAGAATTTGAATTATGGCATTGACAAAGATACTGGGTTACCATGGACTGCCAGAAAAACCAATAAATTTTCTATAATAGTCTATTTTTAAAAAAACAATTTTCTTAGATTTTCTAGTTGTATAACCACCTAATCAACAAGCAAAGTTCCTTTTATCTCTTACTTCCTAAAGTTTCTACAAGTGATTTTCATTTTCTTGTTTTAATGCTTTTGCTTAAAGTTCAAATACAATGTTGAAGTGTACTATTAGAAGAGAGCCAGTCCAGTTCCTGATAAATTTAAATTGTTTCAGTGTTTTACCATTTAGTGTAATATTTATTACTGGGAGTTGATAGTCTATATTACATTTTAATAGATACCTTGTACTCTTATTTAAAGGTTGTGATAAAACAACAACAACAACAAACCACCAAACCACTGCCGTCGAGTCGATTGCGACTCACAGCAAAGTTATCGGACAGAGTAGAACTGCCCCACAGGGTTTCCAAGGCTGTAAATCTTTACCGAAGCAGACTGCTACATCTTTCTCCCATGGCGGTTTTAACTGCAACCTTCAGGTTAGCGGAAACCCTGGTGCCGTAGTGGTTAAGTGCCATGGCTGCTAACCAAGGGGTGGGCAGTTTGAATCCGCCAGGCGCTCCTTGGAAACTCTATGGGGCAGTTCTATTCTGTCCTATAGGGTCGCTCTGAGTCAGAATCTACTCAAGGGCACTGGGTTTGGTTTTGGTCTAGGTTTGCAGCTGAGTTCTTTAACGACCGTGCCACGGCGGCTCTTATAAAGGTAGTGTTACGAATAACCAAATTTTGTATATACTCATACAAAATTCCTTCTTCAATCTTTTGACATACGATTAGGTTATTTTCTGATATTGAACCATCTTTAACTTGGTCATAGGGCATCACTTGTTGGCTATTACTGGATTGTAATTGCTAATGTTTTATTTCAAGTTTATCAATCTTAAATTACATAATTCCTTAGTTTTCTGATACTGTTTATTAGAACTTTTTATTAAAGATATGTCGGGTTCACAAATGAATTGGAAGACTTGTACCTGTTTCTACGGGCTGGAATAGTTTTAATAACTTCAGATTTAACTGTTTATACATTCAGATCTGAGAGCTTATCTGGTCTTTGTGCATTTTCAGTGGTAGCTCTTTAACATCTTGTCAATATCTTCTAAGTGTACATAGTCTAATCAAGTTTTCTACTTCTTAGTCATTTCTGATATTTTCCAACTTTCTAACTCTTAACCTATTTTATTCAAGGTTTCAAATTTGAGATCATGGAATTATATGTTAAATTGTCTTTTCTAAGCTTTCCTGAACCTTTAATGTCTCCTTTTTTCTTATATTAAATTTTCCTTTTCTTTTTTCGTTTAATCAGGCTCAAAATTTATCTAATGTGTTTATCTTTGAAAAAAAAATTCATGATTTTTTTTTTTTTAATCATGCTGTGTGGTAATGTTGCAGAATATTTCTAGTTAATTAACTTCAACTTTGTCTTCCTTAATTTCCCTTTCTTAGTTTTTTTTTTTTTAATGTATTTTATTTTTCTGTTCTTACTTTTTAAATATGACCCTTTAGGTTCTTTATTTTTTATATTTGTGTTTAGCGATAAAGGCATTTATACCTATAAGCTACCCCTGAGTATAGCTGTTTCACTATGTCTTATGGTAATTTATCAGGTATAATGAAGGAAGGAGTAGACAAATCAAAGAAACAAAATAGAAATTTCGGAAATAAATCTTAGTAGCATGATAATTTAATATGTAACTGTCATGGATTGAATTGTGTCCCAGCAAAATGTGTGTATCAACTTGGCTAGGCCATGATTCCCAGTATTGTGTGATTGTCCACCATTTTGTCATCTGATAGGCTTTTCCTATGTGTTGTAAATCCTACCTCTATGATATTAATGAGGTGGGATAGGCGGCAGTTGTGTTAGTGAGTCAGGACTCAATCTACAAAATTGGATTGTGTCTTGAGGCAATCTCTTTTGACACATAAAAGAGAGAAGCAAGTAGAGAGACAGGGGGACCTCATACCACCAAGAAAGCAGTGCTGGGAGCAAAGCATGTCCTTTGGGCCTGGGATTCCTGCAAGGAGAAGCTCCTAGTCCAGGGGAAGGTTGAGGAGAAGGACCTTCCTCCAGAGCCCACAGAGAGAGAAAGCCTTCCCCTGGAGCTGATGCCCTAAATCTGGACTTCTAGCCTACTTTACTATGAGGAAGTATATTTCTCTTTGTTGAAGCTGTCCACTTGTGGTATTTCTGTTATAGCAGCACTAGATCACTAAGACAATAACAAAACTGGGAATTTAATTCAATGCAAAAAAGTACTTTTAATAAAATGGTACTGACGCAAATGATTGTCTTGAAGACTATAAAATTCTTAAGAATATAACACCTGCATCTTTTCTCTACACAAAAATAAATTCAGTTTTATTAAATTTTAAAAATATCTTGCAAGAAACGTGCAACTATAGTACTATTAAGAGTCAAGAAAGAGCCTTTTAACTAAGATAGAAACCCCAGAAGATACATAAAAAATAAAAATTTGGAATGGAAAAAAAAAAGTACTATTAAGAGTCAAGAAAGAGCTTTTAACTAAGATAGAAACCCCAGAAAATACATAAAAAATAAAAATTTGGAATGGAAAATAGATCATTAAAAAGTCTGCAGATAAATGATAGATTATGAAAAAATAAAAACACATTTGTAATACATATTTGTAATATGAAGAAAGTTAAAAAAAAAAAAAAAAGACAACTAATCCAACAGAAAATGGACAAATGATAGGCAAGCCAAATCACTGAAGCCACGATGGAAAAAAAAAAAAAAAAAAGGGTCAAATTTAAACCCGTATCAAAGAAATGCAAACCAAACTGATCATGAAAAACAGCTTTATATGCTATAAGACTTGCAAAATTTAAAAGAGCTGTAATATCTATTGCTAGTGAAGATGCAGGAAAAATGGTATATTAATAAGTTGCAGGAGGAAATGTAAATTCTTATACTTTTTCAGAAAACTGGCTGTAATATATATAAATATTAAGAGAACGTATAATCTTTGACCTAGAAAATTCCTGGAAATCTATCCCAAAGAAATAAAATGACCAGCATATTACCAAAAACCCAATGCCGTCGAGTCAATTCCAACTCATAGCGACCCTATATTAGTACATAAAAATAGGGATATATATTACATGCTCATGGTTTCAAAAAATCAGAAAAAAGTGGATGCCCATTAGTATTGTGGTAGTCATTAAACAGCTCTAAAATAATCCTCTCCTTCTGGAAATATGGTAAGTGTGCACTTTCTTCTTGTTTCTTTGAAGTTAGGAGTGTAGACTAACTTGCTTAGGCCAATGTAGTGTGAGTGGAAGTGACATGCCACTACTGGGTGAATGCCTCAAGGTAAAAGGGTTCCCTTCCACTCTGATCTCCACGATATGTTGCTGAGAAACAAAAATGCTGAAAAGTGTTTCTATTATTATCCCAGATTTTATATTAAAAACAGCTAACAAATACACATGCAATTACATATATTACTATATATAGATATACAGATTGTATAAATATGGATAAAAATATGAAATACACATGAAGTTGCTAAAATAATAAGAAAAATCCAAAGTATAAAAATAAAAAATAAGCAAAGCTGCATGGTATGATCACATACCTCAGTTATTCAAATGCTTAACTATGTAACTAAAATATTGTTGAGTAAGTATAATCAAATAATTTCATACAGCATCTCACTGAACCTAAGATGCTTTGATTCTTGGTGCTTTTTGGTCTTACCTGTATCAAGGGTTTTTACACACCTGGCTGAAAATGCTAAGATGCAATACATCCAAACCCATTGCCATCAAGTCGATTTCGACTCATATAGCGACCTTATAGGACAAGGTAGAACTGCCCCATAGGGTTTCCAAAGAGTGCCTTGGATTTGAATTGCCAACCTTTTAGATTAGCAGCTGTAGCTCTTAAACCACTACACCAACCAGGATTTCCTACCATACATCCCCCTGTTGCTGTCCATACATCAGTGGTTGTCAAATTGCAGTCTCACCTGAGAGCTTGTTAGAAATGCAAATTTGCAGGCCCCACTGCAAGACTCCAGAATCAGAAACTCTGGGGATGGGGCCCAACATCCTGTTTATCAAGCCCTCCAGGTGGCTTTGATGCAAACTCAAGTTTACTTACTTGATAAGATGTATCCTTATTTCAGAGGTTAAAATGTGAAAAAAAAATATGCATCTTTTTTTCACATTTTAACCTCTGAAATAAGGATACATCTTATCATTTAATTAATGACCATTGGACTTCAATTCATCCTAATATACTATCCTCTCTTCTACTTCCAATTTGCAAACTCTTTCCTTTCAATCTAAATTGCCAATGATTGGATCTAACGGCCTGTTTTTGTTTATCTGCCAGGCCATATCACCATAAACTAAAACTAACTTCCCTTGAAATCAAGTGCTTACCCTAAATCCAATTAGATTCCACAAGAGAATGGGATCTGAGAGGGTCAACAATAGCTTTGGACAGTTTCTGTAAGAAGTATGTTTGGAAATGGCATGGAACAATTGACCTATTATGACTGGTTTAATTTTACACTAATTTTACTTTTTATGTGAAGAGAGTAGAATGTTGATATTACATGCTAATTATATTTTTTTAATGTTTATATTTTAAAAATATAACACTGGTGCTTTAAGAAAATTTTAATGTTTTTTCTTTGGTAGTTTTACAAGCTTCAATTTTGCTTTTAGATCCAATTTTCTGTCAATAATATCTTCACTTAGTGATTTTATATTTATTTTTCAGAGGCATATTTCACATACATGTAAGTGCCTTTGATAATGCTTTGTTCCTAAGAAAAAACAAAAAATTCTAGGAGAAAGGAACACCCTTTGCTGTTCTTGTTGCATGTTTCTGTAACGAACATTTCAAATGAAATATCCAAGTATGTCTTCTTATTGGATCATTCTTAGGATCACAGCCATAATTGTACCCTTAAACCTAAATATAGTAATTCACAATACAGCAATTCTCTAATTACTATAGTAGAGGCTTGCACTCATTCTTGCCCCTTCTAATCCCTTCATTACCACCATCTTAATCTTTTTTTTTTTAGACGGTAACAAAAAAGAACTGTTTTCTGCTTTTATTGGAAGAATTTACCCACCTATAAGAGTGGAGGACACAATTTCAGATAGCTGTCATGGTACAAGCTACTAACACCATTCCCAACCCTCTACCAACACTTCACATAACTTTACAATCCAGACACCCAGGGATGCGTTGGCCAAGAGAAAAAGGAATTTTGAAAATACTTTCTTCAGGAATTTACACACAAGATATATTGCAGGAGCATATTTGAACAAGAAAACAAAGTCTTAAAAAGGAAGTCAAGTTACATGAAACTATGTTGTCGTTAGGTGCCATCAAGTCTGTTCCTACTTATAGCAACTTATATACAACAAAACGAAATGTTGCCTGGTTCTGTGCTGTTCTCACATTTTTTGCTATGTTTGAGCCTATTGTTGCTGCCACTCTGTCAGTCCATCTCATTGAGGGTCTTCCCCTTTTTTGCTGACCCTCTACTTTATCAAGCATCATGTCCTTCTCCAGGGATTAGCCCAAAGCAAGTGAGGTGAAGTCTCACCATCTTGGCTTTTAAATAGCATTCTGGCTGTACTTCTAAGACAGATTTGTTCATTCTTCTGGCAGTCCACGGTATATTCAATATTCTGTGCCAACACCATGATTCAAAGGCATCAATTATTTGTTCTCCTTACTCATTGTCCAGCTTTCACATGGATATGAGGTGACTGAAAATACCACGGCTTGGGTCAGGCACACCTTGGTCCTCAAAGTGACATCTTTGGTTTCTAATACTTTAAAGAGGCCTTTTGTAGCATATTTGCCCAATGTGCTTTTTTTTAAATTGTATTTTAGATGGTTTACAAATTAGTTTCTCATTAAATAATTAATACATACATAGTTTTGTGACATTCTTTGCCAATCCCATGACATGTCAACATTCTCCCCCTCTCGACCTGTGGTTTCTCATTACAAGCTTTCCTGTCCCCTCCTGCCTTCTCATCCGTGCGCCTGAGCTGGTGTGCCCATTTAGCCTCATTGTATTTTATGGCACTGTCTAATCGTTGGCTGAAGGGTGAACCTCAGGAGTAACTTCAGTACTGAGTTAAAAAGGTGTCCAGGGACCCTACTTTTGGGGTTTCTCCAATCTGTCAGATCAGTAAATTTGGTCTTCATCATGATCTTTTCAACAGTAAGATTTGGTCATGTTATTCCTCTGCTTAAAATGCTTCAATGGCTTTTTAAGATAATGACCAAAATCTTGAACACGACTTCAAGACCGAGTGATACGGTCCCAGCCTACCTTTCTACTTCACTCTAGTTACACAGGCCTTCTTTTAAAATTATGAAAATGCTTAAACATACTGAAAAACAACATAGTTCAATGAGCCCCTACATACTACTCCAATAATAATCAAGATTTTGCCACATTGAAGCTTAGAAAATATGTACCCCTTAATTTGCATATTCTTTTATCTAGAAAAAGGTTAATCTAGACTGTAGGGTAAGATTTTGAGTGCAAAGTGCAGCCTACCTGGGGAAACTATTTTTAAACTTGTTTGTTCTGTAAATTGGGGATAATAACAGTATTTCGTAATCATTGTGAGAAATACACATTTTTAAAATGCTTAGGACAGTGTTTGGAATATAACCCAATAGTACAAGCCTTAACAAATGAGGCCATTATCATTTAGGACAAGTTACACATCTTACCTCAAGGCCTTTCCACAGCCTGCAAAAAAAAGTTTCCCTCCAGATTTTGCTCAGGTCTGTTAACTCATAGTTCCAATTTCACATCCTCAGGAAAGCCTTTCCTAACCTTCCCAGAGCAAGCTTTATTGTTTTAATACATTCTATGCCTTTCCTCTTCCTATGCATGACACTTATTTGAAATTATTGTGAGTTTAAAGGGTATCTTTCTCAATAGGCTGTAAAGAGGCTCCAGTAATGGGGAAATGTTTATTTGTTGGCTCCGTTTTATACTCAGCACCTAGTATACTCAAAACCTGTATTCTGTGTTTAAGGCTCAATTTCTTTTAAATTAAACCCTCTGCTGTGTATATGTATAAATCTAATTATAATAATATGTTATATCACAGGCTTGAACAAAGTCCTGTTTACAGGTATTTGAGGAATTAAAAATTATAGAAAATATATTAGTAATATAACTCCTAATTTTATATAAAGAATATTTTTTGCACAGCTATTTTTAAAAGAAAAAAAAAAAAACGCTTTTAAGTTTTGTCCATTGCATTTTAACTCTAAAGTAAAGGATGACACAGTGAAAGTCAGAAGAGGTTAAAGCTAGCAGTTAAGTGGTTCAGATACAAAGACAGAAAAAGCCTCCAAATAGTCTTTCAACTCACTTCCATATTTTTATACAATTTCTACTTTTATATGAGTTTGATGTTATTAGCTGCTGTAGAGTCGGCCCCTGACTCATGGCGACCCACGAACAATTAAAGTGCTCCCAGGTCTGCACCATCCCCATGTTGGGTTGCGTTAAGTACCCGTACTGTGGTCCATTGGGTTTTCATTAGCTAATTTTTGGAAGTAGATCCCAGGCCTTTTTTGTGCATACATTTAAGGATTTGATTACCTTGACTGGAATCATCTAACCTGCTGTTTTTCCAGAAGAATCCATTTATATAAAAGAATTTGTAATTCTTTCAGTACAATGGTTTTTATTAAAATGGTTAAAGAAAAATCCTTCTCATTAAACTTTTCGTCAAGACATTAGTCACCTATTATGAAGTTTCCAAATCATAACCCAACTAAGAAAGTATAAAAATAACCAACTTCAAGACAGTTTCAAAAGCATCTTCTTTTGAACTTCAGTTCACAAACACCTTTACCACTAATTTCTATGTCTTCTGATGGGCAGTACTTAAATAAGGAAACTTAGAAAGCCAGTCCAGGAGAGAAACAGGAGGGTATGGGCAAATTAAGTTATCAAATTAAATATCAAATAAGCTGTGTTCTATACCTTCCTCTGGTTTAATCATTCTGCACATTAGCAATATTAAAAGCTCTTGAGAAATCCTGTGAAGAAACTTGCTTAACTTGAACTTGTTGTTAGCTGCCACGGAGTCGGTTCCGAATCATAGCAACCCTATAGGACAGAGAAGAGCTGCCCCACAGTGTTTCCAAGGAGGGGCTGACAGATTTGAACTGCTCACCTTTTGCTTGGCAGCCAAGCCCTTAACCACACCACCATCTGGGCTCTGAGCTATTAAGTACACTTTGAAAATTGCTGGTCTGCTGCAGTCTACAGATTGACTAGCCCACAATCTCATTCAAAAGTGAAAAACCACCTTGTTTTTAGTGGTTCTATGACTCTCGGTGCTCACTGCTTTAAGAGGTCATAAATCAATTTAACAGTTCATTTTAAAATCTTATCAATGTATACTACCTTATAATTTGCAGAATGTACTTTTTTCTATATAAAATTTGCCAGTCTCCAACTTGAGGACCTCAGTAATTTTCTTTATAATTCCTGAAGGCTTAGTAGCAGCAATTTAATGACTTCATCTATCAAGTTCTTAATGGGAGTCTAGGGTGGCGAGGTGATAATTTAAAGCACTCAAGGGTAGAAAATGCAGGCACACCTCAAAAAGGGCTGGGGCCAGCAACTTGAAAGCCATCAGGGACATATAATGATTCTTTCAAAACAGTGGTTTGGCACGGGAGGTGCACATCAGAATTACCTGGGAAATTCTTTGAAAATACACGACACCAATGTAGAGTAACTGAGTCAGAACTGACGGCAACAGATTTGGTTTTGGTTTACTGGGGTTGAGACCTTGGATATGTGTATTTTGAAAAGCTCTCCAGATGATTCAGATGTACATTTCTAGATAAAAATCCTGGCTTTGGATACCATCTTCCTCACTGTAATCATTTTCAATAAGGACCATAAAGACTTCTTAACTTTTAACTCTTTTCAATGTTTCAAGGCCATGAGTTTATGGCATCTTCCTCTGAGTACACTGCACCCTGATTTCTATTAATAGTAGTTTAGTTATTCTACCAGTATTCCTTGATCTGGCTATCGGAATTAAAATGGCAGGGATACTTTTCCCCAAAGTTCACACTGCCTCCACTTGATCAACCAATTCTTCCCCTATGGGTAAATTTAAGTTTTGGAACAGCAGCTCTCATAACCCCTTTTCTTCTTTGTGAGAGTAAGGAATACAAACTTACCAGGAACTCCTGCTGGAGTTCAGCACATTTTTACATTTCCCAGTACCATCTGGAGTTGCCTCTGTTGTTTAATTATCTAGTTATGTCGCTTGGCTAGGCAGTCTGTAGTATGTCCCCCACAATAATCTGCTCCCTTACTCTTCATCCTTAGTGATCTAAAGAGCAACCTTGTTATGTGTCTCCTCTAGACACTTAGCACTACATTGCCTCGTAACTCTTAAAGAATGGGTTCTTCTGACAAAGCTATTCCCTTCCATCTTTATATTCCAGTCCCCTTAATCCATCAACTCTTATTATATGTTAAAATATATTCTTATTACTTTTCAGTGAATGGTTTGAGACTTTAAGTACAGTATCTGATTTTGGTAAATGAACACTCTGTTATTCTTTTTCCATTATAGTTTAGTTTTTGTAGATCAGTTTTTAAGAAAAAAAAATACTGAATTCATTTTGGTAATTTAGGTAATCATTTTATCCTTTCAAATAAAACCTACTACAATTTAATTGACTATATACTTCAAGTTTCAAAGTTAACTGGAAAGAAACTTGAAATTGAAGCACAGTTTATTATGCAAAGAAAAATTAAACTGTTTTAGGTTTATGTGAACTTGAAATAATACTGTTTTCAACTGTCTTAAGCAACACTGAAGGGAAGGGACTAATGAAGCACCACATTTGCTCCTAAACTACCAAGAACTGAAATGCATACATATTTTATGGCAAGTAATCTAAAACTCTTCTAAAAATTAATTGTTATTCTAGCCAACAAGAAAACCAATACAACAGATCTATCTAATTAGTTAAGACACCAGATACTCGTCATGCAGCTTCAGTGTCTAGTAACAAACCTCTAAAGTTTTGTTTCACAACTTCTCAATACTAGTAACACATTTTGTAAAAGGCTGATAGCGACTTTTAAACTACATACAGAAGTACCAGAGCTGTACACAATTATCAAATGAATGTCTGTTTACACCAGTCTCAAGTCTACTTTCAGAGTTAAACCCAGTAGTCTCCAAAAATTTCACTATGTACTGCCAAGTAATTAGTATTAATTTTAAAACATAGAACTTTCACATAGGGTTGGAGAAATACCATAAATAGTTGGGTACTCTACCTCTAGAAGTTGACATGCATCCATCTATATTTTTCATGTCAATACGTGATTGGCTTAAACTGGTCCAAGGGACAAATTATATTTTTATCTTATCAAAAGTTATGTGAGTGCATAATATAACCGTTAGAAATTAAAACAAAAACAAACATGCATTTTAGAAGTTTTTTTTCTCCAGTACTTTCAAATTCTGACAAAATGCAGGACATTAAAAAAATATATATCAATTTTGCTTACTGCAATTAGGTTTTTAAAACAATTTGCTTCTCTTGGTCTTAGATTAGAAAGCAAAAGCATTTCACCATATTCAGTAAATACTGATCTACTAGCTCTAGGATACTCCTAAAACATATAATCAGAAATAAAAAATGTTCAGTTCAAAGTAATGAAGAAACAAAAATCTGTAGTTAGATACCCCAAGTAGTGACTTTTCTTAAGCTTGCATTTTAATGTTTCAAAAAAAAAAAAAGTCTCTTTGTTGTTAACAACAAAACTTCCCCCAAATCCTTACACCATAGACTTAATTAAATTCAAGAAAGAGCATAAAATGTTGGTTGCAATGCCAGAGATGGGCAAAATAAAAGTAACTGCTGATGATATAAACATGTCCTTCTTTTAGTCTCTACTTTTGTTATACGTGCATTTAAAAAGTCATTATTTAACAAAAAAAAGACTTTTAAAATATATATTTCAAGTTTCAAAGTTAATTGGAAAGAAACGTATAACATTTCATTTGAAAAACAATAGTTTCAGCACATATATACAAGGTCCCTATGTGAACTGTAAATCTCATCAAAACCATCACATTTTAGTATTTTTTACAGGGAATTCAAGGTAGGAGTTATTTTTCTGCATTATGAAATTGATTAAAGGCAGTACTATTACATTTAAAAATAATTTACGCTGAAAAACTCAAGCAAAAAGTCTGATATTTTGTTTATCAAAATAACAACAAAGTGAGCAATGGAAAAATAGCAAAAGCTATTACAAAAAATAGTAAATTCCTATTTAAATTTCTGTGTTTACAGAGATTAAAAATGTTTATTAATTATGTCACACAGATTGTAGCATACTTTAAGCGATAACATAGAAAGGTAACATGGGAAATTTGAGATTCAAGCTGCACTTAACCAAAATAATTTTAACCTGAGTCTTTGATGTCTTCGAAAATGCATTTTACAATAATGTATGATAAAGTATATTTTGTTATTATTTAGTAGTACACTTCAAAGTAACTTTAATTTGAACTGTTCTTAATACTGCTTCTTCATAAATATTTGTTTAAAATTATAAATATTTATTAACATTTCTTGAGTTCTCTGAGCACACAGGAGTGTATCAACTGAAAAGCTGCTACTTTCTTCCCGCTACACAAGCATATGAAGATGTCTTTCTTTTTAGTTCAAAATGCCTTATATTTAATCTTATTTTCATATTTCAAAACAAATGCAAAAGGTCAAAAGATTATCATACTTAAATACTCCTATGAAATATATCACACCCAGAGGAATTTAATACAAGTTTACTAAAGAATATCAAGTTAACGATTTCCTCCTATAAATATTTTCTTTTTATTTTGTGTTTAGAAGTTGCAGTTTTAAGTACTATTAACAGAAAATACATAACAAAAGCTTCCTAACAAGTGAAAAAAATAATTATAAATGCTGGAAAAATTGGCCTCATTAACATATTTACAGTCATTTACTTAATACATACTCCATTGAAAATTAATTATATGACATTTATACAAGCATTAACATTTCCAAATCACTCTGAGTGGTGAACACTTCAGTTCTTTACTGTCTATAGTAAAAGGTGAAAGTCATTCAGTTTCCCAAGGCAGAACTAACAAGCAAGAGAAATGGTCAATCTGGGATACTGTTGACACATTGTTCTGTTCCTTCACCTAAAGATGATTCGGTTGAGTAAGTGTCCTTATGCTTTTTTTTCTCTTTGCACTGATCTTCCTGCAGCTTCAGAATTATGTTTCGGATTTCTTCTCTTTTTGTTCTCATTCTTGGGGGAGGAAACCAGTTTGCCAAATTCATAGGCAGTTCAAAGTTGAGAATTGGGTTCTAAAAATAAAAAATATTAAATGTACATTAAACAAGTGTAAAGAATAAATCGCAAAGTATCCCAAGTTAAAGATGGACAAAAAAAATCAATTACTCATTCAATATGTACTTACTCATTACATATCACATGCCAGGCACTGGAAATATAAGACAGTTTCTGCCTTTAAATATCTTATGGTCTAGATCAGGGGTCAGCAAACCATGGCTTACAGGCCAAATCCAGACCACTATGCGTTTTGCAAATAAAGTTTTAATAGAACACAGCCACATTTGCTCATTTACATACTGTCTTTGGTGGCTTCCACGCTACAACAGCAGAACTGAGCAGTCACAAGAGATTGTATGACCCACAAAGACTAAAACATGTACACAGAAAAGGTTTGCCAACTCAGTCTGGACAGAATTCAACAAATAAAACAGTGAACATGGCAAGTATTATGACAGAAGTACAGAGTACAAGTAGAATATATACGCAGGAGCTTAATAAAATTCCTAGAAAATGATGTTTAAGCCGAGACATGAAGGACGAACAAGGGTTAGCCAGCCAAGGAATGACAGAAGCAACAGGCAAGAGTATTCAGGTAAGGAAACATTTATCAAGGCCTAGAGGTAAAAAAAAAAAAAAACTTTCTTTTTTACAGAGGTAAGAAAGAACATGATACATACAACATGAGAAGCTGAATGATGTTCAGATGGCTAATATAAAAAATGAATGAAAGGCTAGAAGCTTAGGCAGGGGCAAGATCATACAGGTGCATACAGGCCATGTGATGGATTTTAGTCTTAACTGAAGAGGAACAAGAAGCCACCACGAGAAGATTTAAAGGACAAAAGTAACACAATTAGATCTGTGTTTTGGTTGACAGGGTCAAATGGTGCTGGGAGGTCAAGAACAAATTCAATATAAGACTGAGGGTGAACACAGATTAAATAGATTTAAGAAGGAAATAGGAGTTATGGAAATGGAGATCCGACCCGTTGCCATCAAGTCAATTCCAACTCATAATGACCCTACAGGACAGAGTAGAATTGCCCCATAGGGTTTCCAAGAGCGGCTGGTGAATTCAAACTGCCGACCTTTTGGTTGGCAGCCAAGCTCTTAACCACTGTGCCACCAGAGGTCCAAGGAAATACAGACAGTGAATATAAATATCTCTCAAGAAATTTATCTGTGAAGGGGAGAAAAGAGGCAGTCTGAATCAGAGACTTCTTAAGATAGAAAAAGTCAGGAGAGACAGTTGATGATATACATGGACTGATCAGTGATGGAATGAGTTCAATACGCCTTAGATTTGATGAAGTATAAATACAGCATTTTTATGCCTTAAAATTTCTCCATTTTGGGAGTTTTTGCTCTCCGGAATAATTTTTCAACTGAAGTTTTCAAATTTCTCTAATGTATTTGTTGTGTTTTTTACACTAAAATAGGGCCAAGTACTTTATTATACCAGATCGAAAATTGAAACCCACCTCAAAAAAGCTCTCTACATACTGCAATACATACACACCACAATCACTGAAGTTGTTTTGCTGTGGTACTTTTGGATTAGAGCCTTTCATAACATCTTTGGAAAAACTTCTTTTACTTCCTTTTTTAACTTCCCATTCCACCTCTAGATACCTGCAATAATGCACATATAGTAAAAACATACATATATGTAAATATGTATAACCCCTCACCCCACCAGAAAATGACATGAAGTATGAGGTCAGGTTTTGAACTTACTCTCGTAGAATTTTTACAACATTTGACCGAGAAGGGCCTCTAAGAGAGTCCATAAGCAGGATACAAGGTCTGCAGGGTAGAAATGATCATGTGTTAAATATTTTATAATGTTGTAAAGGCATTAAAAATTTAAAATGTGGCACATTAATAATGAAATTTAAAACTTTCGGAATTCCCTTTGTATGCCTCAGTAAAGCTTACGGGAAGAAAAAAATCTGACACATACATGCAGTTTAGTAATTCTTAGATATCTATGGTTATATTAAATACTGAGTTACAGAATATTAATTTAACCATATCTTAGTTATAAACATATTTCATTGTTGGTCCCTAAAAATACTTAAAAAATTTAGTATAAAGCCAAAACAATTCTGAAGTTTTGAAAATCCCCATACTCCCATATCATCAAATGTGGGCCCATGCAAAAGCAGAAGGAAAATAATCCTATTTTAAACTAAAACCTACTGTAGATAACCAGGCAATCACTGCATTAAAAAATTAGTTTAGAATCCAGTGTGTGTGTGTGTGTGTGTGTGTGTGTGTTTGTGTGTGTGTTTTGGCAAGATTCCACATCAGAACATGCCCCCCACCAAAAAACCAAACCCATTGCTGTTCAGTTGATTCCAACTCATACTAACGCTATAGGACAGAGCAGAACTCACCCCACAGGGTTTCCAAGGAGCAACTGGTGGATTTGAACTGCCGATTTTTTGGTTAGCAGCTGAGATCTTAACCACTGAGCCATCAGGGCTCCTCAGAACATCCAGTATAACTAAACACCCAGCCTTCAAAGTTTTAACTCTGTAAAGCTATGTTGTAAATCTAAGTAAGTGAGGAAGTCTAATGTAGTGCAAAAGTTGTGGAATATTGAAGACCTAAGTTCTTGAAGATCTGGAGATCTGGGACAAATCTCTTAATTTGCCTTGGTCTCTATTTTTAAATTCATAAATGAAGTTTCTTTTTTAAAGGCTATTAATGGAGTTTTAGCAAACATTTTCTACAAAAAGTAAAAGGAGATTTAGTCAAGAAATAATACTTCATCACCTAAGAAGTTCAGAGCCTCTGGGGAGACCTTAGAACAAACACTTCTGAAAACTAAACAGGCTCACTCTCTTTTGGGGCTCCCATCTGGAACATGTCCCATAGGACTGCCCTGAGTCATTCCATAACGTTCATATAGTAGCTATGAAACCAGTCTAAACCCCAATTCCCATGTTGTTGATTAGAATGGCAGTTCACAGTCTTTCTCTGCTCAAAAACACTATATTCCCAAAAGGAACAGTGGTTTACTATGGAAATTTGTGTATGTCCAAGTACATGTATGTGCATGCACACAGAACCTGGAAACCTGGGCAAATGGAAGACTGAAATAATTATCCATCTTCCCCAACCTGATTCCTGGACAGCCTGCCCCTTTTTCCTCACTGAGCAGCCTTTGTGACTCTTGCTCAAATATTTCTTTAAACACAAACTGGCAGTTATATTTTATTCTATGAGGGTACTTAAAAAAAAATTATGTAGTTTGTAATCCTGATCTTTGTAAGATATACAGTTAATGCTTACTGTTTACAGATTGTAGGCTTTAAATGCCACTGTCCTACTTCTGAGTTGCAAGTATCATCAGCAAGGAATCCGTCATCACTGCTATCATCCTATAAAAGAAAGCTTAGTCTTAGTACTGAAAATACATAATTTAAATAATTCTTGAACTAACAAAATAGCACCATTACAAAAACCTTTGTAATAAGCACACAAAAACTTTTCTATTTAGGCATATCAGATATGAGAAAATTTGCTGTATCACTTTATTCCAATTATCTAATGTCATGACACTGACATTTCAATAAAAAGAAACTACCGATCAGATTAAGGAGTGAGCTACTTGCATCAGGTGGACACCTGAGACAATGTTGGGATCTCCTGTCTGGAGGGGAGATGGGAGGCTAGAGGGGGTTAGAAACTGGCAAAGTGGTCACGAGAGAGACTGGAAGGAGGGAGCGGACTGACTCATTAGGGGGAGAGTAAATTGGAGTATGTAGTAAGGTGTATATAAGTTTATATGTGAGAGACTGACTTGATTTGTAAACTTTCATTTAAAGCACAATAAAAATTATTAAAACAAAACAAAACAAAAAGCTACCAATCAGAGATCTAAAAACATTGTTAGTTTTACTCAATCTAGAATAAATCTTTAATGATTAAATATATTATGACTGATTCTTCTCCCCTCAAATACTACTGCTC
Source organism: Loxodonta africana (assembly GCF_030014295.1). Taxonomy (NCBI): domain Eukaryota; kingdom Metazoa; phylum Chordata; class Mammalia; order Proboscidea; family Elephantidae; genus Loxodonta; species Loxodonta africana. Next base: position 137,374,121 of record NC_087342.1, on the reverse strand, counting down.
TGATTTTAGTTTATTTTTATAAAAATTTAGTTTGTTGGCTAAGACAACTGTTCTACATCAGGGCATTACTCATCTTTATTATTATTTTACATAAATAATTTTTCACATCAGAAATATTTAAATAATTTTAGGAAACACTGCTTTCCTTGACAAAACCATAATCCACTAAAGAGAAATTAGTTTAAAAATACTGTGTCTTATTCTGTAGTTCTCTTGACTATAAGATAAACAAGGCTTTTTTCTTTATGTTTGGAGAAAGCTTCCGGCAACACTGTGAATGGAATAATCAAATAGTAGGAACAACAACATTAAAGACCAACTAGACTAGCTAATTCACATAAGAGATAACTGCTATGACTAACTGAGCATAATTACTCATTCATAAGCCATGGATACAATTTCCACATATATCTGTATATATATAGAAAAACATTGTATCTCACAGTCACACACTGTAAACCAATACACATCACAAAAAATGGCTTTCGTTCACAAAAGTACTGAGCAAAAACGAAAAATGTTAAGTATGAAGCCATCATCACTTTAAACAACTCAAAGCTAGTCCTAACAACTAAAGAAAGGTCAGAAATTTAAAGAAATAGATGCCGTAGATTTGTATAAATTTCTCAATATAAAGCACCCTTTAAATATTTTCAAAAACATACTTTATTCTTAGTGTTAATAAGACATTGCTATTCAAAGGCATTTGACTGTGTGGATCATACCAAATTATGGATAACAATGCGAAGAATGGGAATTCCAGAATATTTATCTGTGCTCATGAGGAACCTGTACACAGACCAAGAGGCAGTCATTTGAGTAGAACAAGGGGATACTGTATGGTTTAAAGTCAGGAAAGGTGTGTGTCAGTGTTGTATACTTTCCCTATACTTATTCAATCTGTATGCTGAACAAAATAATCTGAGAAGCCGAACTATATGAAGTAGAACATGGCATCAAGATTGGAAAAAGATTCATTTACAACTTACGATATGCGGATGACACAATCTTGCCTGCTGAAAGCAAAGAGTACTTGAAGCACTTTCTGATGAAGATCAAACACTACAGCCTTCAGTATGGACTGCATCCCAACATCAAGAAAACAAAAATCCTCACAATTCGACCAAAAAGCAACATCATGATAAATGGAGAAAAGACTGAAGTTGTCAAGGATTTCATTTACTGGGATCCACAATCAACGTTTATGGAAGCAGCAGTCAAGAAATCAAACGATGTACTGCACCAAGCAATCTGCTGCAAAAGACCTTTTTAAAGTGTTAAAAAGCAAAGATGTCACTTTGAGGACTAAGGTGCGCCTGACCCAAGCCATGGTATTTTCAATCGCCTCACATGTATGTGAAAGCTGGACAAGGAATAAGGAAGACCAAAGAAGAATTGATGCATCTGAATTATAGTGTTGAAGAATACTGAATATACCATGGACTGCCAAAAGAACGAACAAATCTGTCTTGAAAGAATTACAGCCAGAATGTTCTTAGAAGTGAGGATGGTAAAACTTCACCTCAACTACTTTGGACATGTTATCAGGAGAGACCAGTCCCTGCAGAAGGACATCATGCTTGGTAAAGCAGAGGGTCAGGGAAAAAGAGGAAGACCCTCAATGTGATGGGCTGACAGAGTCGTGGTAACAATGGGCTCAAGCGAAATAACTATTGTGAGGATTGTGTGGGACCTGACGGCGTTTCATTCTGTGGTACATAAGGTCGCTAAAAGTTGGAGGCAACTCGAAGGCACCTAACAAGAGAAACAAGATTCCAAAATACTGGAATGACCTACGTTAATTTTAACTAAATACTATCTACTGCTGCTATAATACATACAAATAAAATGAAAGAATAAAACACTGGAAAAATAGAAACGATAATAATTTTGCCATACTCTTACTTCACATAATTGAAAATTTAAACACTTGCCTCTTGAATGTTAGACTAAAGGTTAAATAAAACCCTTGAATGCTTTGAAAGAGGGAGAGAAAAGGTGACGATGAATTAATTTTATATTAAAGCTTTCTGAGGAGGGTAATATTAGTTCAGCCTACAGTGGTAAATAAAAAAAAAATAACACTCATACATTTATCCTGGGAACTTCTGAACTGGAAATTGTATTTGTGTTTTGAAATGAGATCAAATCCAGAAGGCATGATGGTTTTTGCTTACAGGAATTGTCTATAGAAACTCTCTAGAAAATTTTCAATTAGATAAGAGATTAGAACTTTTTGCTAAGCTTTTGCCTTCACCTGGTTATCCTGATCTTCTGAGAAGTCGATGAGTTCATCTTCGAGCACTTTACCACCTTCAGATGATTCATCACTATAGTTTAGTCTGATTTTGCTTAAGCCATCTGTATTAATAAGAAACAGTACATAATAAAAGCTATGCATATAAGTTGCAGGCTATGATATCAAAATTAGTGCTATTAATTAATGATACAGTAATTAAGGATACAAAACTTGGTTAGGCATGTAATATCACAAATATAAAATAAATTATTTGTAATAAAAACCTGGATGCACATATTAGAGTTGTTTCCTTAGTTATCAGTATGAAAAAAAAAAAAAACAACAAAAACAAACTGGGTATGAATTATTTGATCAAAAATATGTATAAATATATATATGTATGTATATAGGTATTTTTGTGCTAGGTATAACAGATACCTTCAACTATTAATGCAAGTTACAATAGTCTAAAAATAACCTAAATATTCAATCATGGGAATAGTTAGCAACTTAGGGAACATAAAATGAAACTGTACAGAGTGAGAAATTATTTAACACAGGGTAAAAATATAATCATGATTAAAATTAAGTAAAGCTTGCTTCTGAACAAATAATAAATATTTGAAAATGAAAAGAATCATTGTGTTAGAATGGTAGTTATGGACAAGTTCCCCCAATTCTGAATATTTCCTTCCTGCCTTGGTTGTATTCATAGACTTTTCAATAAATAAAAACAATGCAGTGCTGGTAGTACAAAAATAAGTGACTCATAGGAAAAAACTGAAATGGTTACTTTCTAAAGGTCCATTCCAAAAATCTAATACAGGCAGTCCCCAGGTTACAAAAGAGATCCGTTCCTAAGTGTGTCTAAGTTGAATTTGTAGGTCAAGTTGGAACAAGTGCATACAGTTCTTATAAGCCTTACTTTAGGAAAGAAAGGCTCGAAGCCTTTTAAAGGATTTAAAAGGTGCTCGCCAGCAAGTGAAGGCGATTGTGATGGAGAATTTGTTGCATGTGGGGTTGGTTCAATCGTTTCAAAGTGAGGGCACATTTACGTAACACTAAAGGGCAAGTAAGGGTCTGTTAAGTTGGAAGTTAGTGATCCTGGGACATACTGTACTTAAAAATCAATTATTTTATTGAAAGAAGCAAATCATACAAAAGCTTTAAAAAAAGCTCAGTATGGAAGGATGAACTACATAATCATCATACGACAAGGGACAAGATTTGTAGGAAAGTAAGATTTACGTGAAAAGAAAAAATAAAAAATGAATCAGGGACTATAATGCCAATATACCAGTATTATTACAAAGCATGCTACTTCAAAGATTTAAAGAACATAATTTTATGGTTTTTTTAGACACGTTAAAATTGGTTTTGGCGTAAGTTATAAAAAGGATATTAAGAATATTAATATATATAAACAAGATGGCATGGGAAAACAGCAAAATAAAATGTGCTCCTGAAAAAGCTGTATCTAAATCTAAAATGTGGTGATCAGAAGTATATTATTTAAAATAACTTAATAAAACATCATGGTAAATCCTTTTGGTATACAAAGAAGTTATTCTTCCATTAATCTTTTTCAAAAACCTGTATTTTGTGTTTGTATGAAGCTGAAACATCTATATTTGAATAAAATTTGTCCAAATCCTCAGGCAATTCAGAATTAATAACAATTAGGTTATTCTAGCAGCAAATCATTCCTACCTATGAATATCTGTATCTAACTTACATAAATTAAACTACAATTTCAAAAAAGGGAGAAAAATAATTTAATACAATCTATTCCCTCCATTACTTTACTCAATAAACAAATGCCATAGAGTAAATGGAAGGGTAATAACTCAATCAGCTGTTCTCTCAATGAGTCTCAATTCCTAAGGGCTTCTTATATAGTAAGGTCATCTGAAGAAGCTGACGATGATTCTAGAGTATAAACATACACATTTTTCATGCACCATGCCATGCCAATTACTTCATATGGCATCCAACTCCAGAAACAGCAAGCAAAAGTAATGATACATTATTTTCCTACAGGTGACTTTAAAACGTAATCTCTGGGATAACATGCAATTCCACTTATTTACTACAGCAGTAGCAAACACTTGTGATTATATATGTTTCATAGTTGAAATTATGTTAAAGTTGTCTAATATGCATCACTTAAGTCCTGTCAATTATACTTTTCAGACCAAACAAAACTCAGTATATTGTTGTCAGCTGCCGTTGAGTTGGCCCCCAACTCATGATGACCCTATAAACAATGAAACAAAATGCTGCCCGGTCCTGCACCATATTCATGATGGGTTGTGGATTGGACCATTGTGATCCACAGGGTTAGGGTTTTCACTGGCTTTTTGGAAACAGACTGCCAGGCCCTACTTCCTAGTCTGTCTTAGTCTGAAAGCTCTGCTAAAATCTGTTCGGCATCATAGCAATACGTAAGCCTGCACTGATAGACAGGGCGTGGTTGTGCACTGGCCAGGAACTGAACCCTGGTTTTCTGCAAGGAAGGCGAGAATTCTACCTCTGAACCCACCACTGCCCTCAGAACTCAATTACTGCGATATTAATCAGATCACAAAAATTTTCACTATCTTCATTTTTAATATGCCATCATTGTATACAGGATAGACTACTTAACCATTTTCTCTGTGGCAGTAAAGGAAGCTCCGGAGAGCACTGTTAAGTACTTTTGGGTCAGTAAACCCTCGGACACATCTGATAAAAGTTATGGGACCTCATTTCTGAAAAAGGCACAGACTTACTCTACAGCAACAATTTTCAAACTGTGGGGCACTATCAGAATTAGATTAAAACAAGCATTAAGAAGAACATTAAATATCAGTGAATCACACACAATAATGGTAATTTTGTGAAGCATTTATTTCAGAGCCCTTGCCTTTAAGAAAGATATAACTGATGTGGTTATACACATATAAGAACAGAAACAAATGCACGAACTACAATAAAGATAATGAATAAATGAAATAAACAGATATCAAAAAGGCAATCTACATAGTATTCTTTACTTGTGGTCTCTGTTGGATTCTTGAAGTCATTTACTCAAATTTAACTGGCTACTTCTTTTTGTTGTTGTTTGCTACTAGGCTAGGACATTAATTTATAGAATGCCACTAGGAATTTCTAGGTTTATATATATAGAGCCCTAAACTTTGTCCCATTGCTTTGCTTTAAGTCGTGTACTTTAATTCAATCTGAATTCACATTAAAGAAAGACCTAAGATTATGTATCAGAGAAGGACTTTCTTTTTAAAAGGAATGAAAAACAGTGACTTGAAGGCTTATGCTACAGAATGGCAAAAATGGTCATCAATCTCTAAAGAGGCTATTCGCACAGTACTTGGTGGTTACCTAGTTTGCCTATGTTCACCCTATTTCCTGCCCCATGAAACAGAGTGTAAAGACAGCTAGAAGAGGAAGTATTTATCTGCTTGGCTTTTGATACACTTTTTTGCTATAATATCGCTCAATTTTCTTTTTCTGCCTCTTAAGCTTATACCTCTCACAGAACAAAAAGAGCAACACTCTGGGCCTGCTATCAACTTTATGCAGCTTAGTAGTCAAATGAATCAAAATATTCTTGCAAGTGCTAAACAGCAGCTTTCTGACTATAATAATATAAGCTGGTATAAGTATTAAGAATGTTTAATATTTACAATTTTTGGTAGATTCTTCCTGAAGCCACATATTGGTTCCAACTTTTTTTCCTTCAAAGAAAGCATAACAGAGCTAATCACAGTTTTAATAAGTTCACAAGGCACATACTGGAGCATGTTACGGGTTCTATGGAGTAGATTAATTTATTTGTGGTTTGAAGAAAAAATGATAGAATGGATATCACATTTAGTAGATCAACTGAAGTTTTAGATGTCTATAAAGGTGACTGAGTGCTAGAAATACGGAATTGACTCAAAGAAGAGAATCAATGTATTAAAACTGAAGGAAAATAAAGAAGAAGAGTTATTGGACCAGTGCCCCTCCTTTCCCATAGAAAAATAGTGAAGAAGAATGAGGAACCGATCTTTAACCTGAATGCAACTATTTTGGTGGAGAAAGCTTTAATTTATGCCTCTGGCTATTTGACTTTTACAACATGTCTAGTTGGTCTATGGAATAATAGCTCCAATGTCAGTTAATTTACTTAAAATACATAATTACAGAAATGTGAAAAAATAAAACTGTAATAAGAACCACCACTCTGCTTTTTAATATCATGATTAAGAAGCAGCCCAGTTTTTTGAATATACTTTAGCTCTGAAGTTTAGAAAAATTTTACTGCCTGCTGATCATTTGAGTAACCACAAAGAAAAAACTTTTAATCAGTTTTTAGCTAGCTGCTATCATTAAAAGATAAAGAAAGAGGAAGTATAAGTAATCTGGACTTTACAGAAAATCCACACCCGAAGTACCACATACATATATACATTTTTAAATAAAACATTTCAAATTTTTATTTTGGGTTTTCATTTAAAACCAAGCTAAGCAGAAACTAAAAAAAAAAAAAAAAAAAAAAATCCTTTAAGAACACAATTTTATTTCAGAAAACAGATTCACTTCTCAGATATCACATTTAGAAAGTGTGACTTAGACAATAAGAGATAATTTGGAGTAAGAAGCTAGAGGGAGGATAAAGGAGTGATGACAATGAGAAGCAAATCAAATTAAGTAATGTGTGGAGTGCCACCTACATAACAAAAGAAGCTAAAAGTCAGTCAGACAGGTCATAGGTGTAGTTTCAATTAGACATTAGTACTTCCAGATTTGATTCACTCCACTCTGCCAGGTTAATCATGTTCTCCCTATCAGTCCACATTTCTACCTTGATGTGCTTGACGTCTTAAAGCATACTTTCCGTAAAATAAATTTCCATTCTCTGGTATCTATTTTTACAATTTAGAAATATTTACAGATTAGTAAAGATTGAAATTATTTTTTAAAAAAATGTCTGTTCTTTGGAGAAATAATCTATATCCCATTTTTAATATTTCAGATTTTAATTGGAACCATCTTTTAAAGTTTATTGAATGCCACAACTGAAAAAAAAAAAAAAAAACCAAGAACACTTAAAAAGTCAATTCAGAAAAGTCAAAATTGATTACAAACTCCATTAATCTTCATTAATCAGAACTATCGCAGAGCTTGTTTTTTAAACAGAAACAGGTAAAGCATAAGAAAGCATATTGTTATCAATCATCTACTTTTTTCAACAGTAACATTCAAGGCATTCTCTGGGGGCAGTAAGGACTTATCCAAATCTCATAAACACGGGTAGCAAGTATCATAATTAGGTGAGTGTGAAAGAATATGATAAGCAATGGTTAGGGTTTATCTAAAAGCATTAAAACAAACAAAAACCAATATAACAACATCAATTAAACTCCCACCAGTACAAAGAATACATTTCAGCTGTCAATCTGCCAAACTTTCTACATTCATATTATATAATGATATAAGAAGAGCCAATGAATAAAACTGGAAATATTTTTTAGCCAAGAAAGGTTAGACAAAAAGAAATAAACAAGAAGAATCTATATATAATTATTCTTAGTTAAGGTTTTAACTATATAGTATTTCCTAAAATTAAACTCCATCCCTCAGCATGTAAATGTATGTAAATCTGATCTAATCATGCAATGGATCTCACTTTATGCAGCTGTAAATTGAGACTGAATTACTTTCCCTTACAGATCTAAGACTGTACAACTACTACTTATGTTAAATACAGCAAATTTCCTATGAAATAAAAATAAATCCAAGTCCCAACACTAGAAAATGTAAACCTAGTAAAAACTGAACTCTGTTGGGGTGGGAAAAAGGGACTGATTGCAAAAGGAATGATGGAAAGGTTCTAAATCTTGACTATGGCTGTGACTATATGACTATATATATTTATCAAAGCTCATTGAGCTATACTTATAAACGAGTAAATTTCATTTTATGTAAATTATATACCTCAACAAAAAACCAAAAACCAAACCCATTGCTGTCGAGTTTATCCCAACCAACCGCAACCCTATAGGACAGAGTAGAACTGCCCCATAGGGTTTCCAAGGAGCAGCTGGCGGATTTGAACTGCCGACCTTTTGGTTAGCAGCTGAAGTCTTAACCGCTGCACCACCAGAGCTCCTATACCTGAAGAAACCTGACTTAAAAAAAGTCCACCCTGAATTCTAATCCTATTTATAAAAAAATTCAATTTATTCTGAATTCCTTCATTCTTTCAAAACATTTGGATACATACCTGTATGGTGTATAGAACTTAAATATTCATTCTGTAGGCCATTCTCACTTTTAGTCCTATCAACAACTTCCTGGCAAGCAGATTCTCCTTTATTTGATTCTTCATTTTCATTTGCAGTATGATTTACTTTTTTCAGACTACATTTCACACTGCATATGTTTCTCCGATAACGAGGGTCACTTTCTTCCTGTACAGCATTTGAATCAATTACAGCTATGCAATGTTTTCTGTTTAGAATCTTCTTAATTACAGGCTTGGCGGAAGAGTTTTGTGAACAACTGTCCATTTCATTGGCTGAAGGAGAAGAAATACAACTGTCCTCTAAAGTTGAACATTTTTGTATGAATGTGTTTTCATGGTAATGAGGATTAGGTTCATATTTTGGTTTTTCCAAACCAGGGAAACAAACAACAGCCAAAAACCAGTGGGCACTGTAAAAAACAAATGAAACTACTGAATATATTATTATAAAAGTTTATTATATTTGGCAATAAATATCAATTGAAATGTTTCTTCTAAAGCTTTTGTAAACAAATTTATTAAGAATGCCCAATATTTTTAATTCTCAATTTAAAAACATTCTTTTGTTAGAATTTTTGTTAGAATTATGTAGCTTGAATTCAGTTTTATAAGCAATCCATTGAACATTTTCTTGCTTTTGGTATAAGAAATGCATTGCTTCTCCAGGCAATTTAATGTAATTTACATTACTCTACAATTCATCATTACTATTCACCCTTTTGTCCTCTTTATATCAAAGTGATAGAAAACTATCTGCCTCAATATTAAAATGTCTTCAGAAATCTATATATGTGTAGACTGTATAGTTTTCAACATTTTCTAAGTATTATGTGTGTGTATCTACCTTTTTTCCTTTTATTAACTTCTACTGTGTGTTTTAATAAGGTACCAGTTGCCATGGTGCTGATCTAGACTCATAGCAACCTCATGTGTGTCAGAGTAGAACTGTGTTCCATAGGGTTTTCAACAGTTAATTTTTCAGAAGTAGATCTCTAGGCCTTTCTTCCAAGGTGTGCTGGGTGCTGAGTGTGTGAACCATCTGCACCACCGAGAGATTCCATTACTAAGATAGAAAGGGCTTACTACTGAAAATATTTATGTAAGTAAACCTTTAAAGGTTTCATGCTATATTGAAATTTAAATATACTGAAAGGAAATAAATTTTAATTACTAAAGAGTTTCAGCTATCAATGTACTCATGACATAGTTGAATCTAGGTATCACAGTTCCCAACAGCAGAGGGCAGTCCATAGGAAACTGTACAGTCTAGGCTTATAACCAATAATAATCTAACCAATAATTTTCTCAAGAGCCTATGATTTGCTAGGAACAGTGATATGTGCTGGGGATACAATAAACAGGCTACAGGTGTCAGAGAGCTTACAAGCCTAGTATAATTCCCAAGGCCTAGCACAATTATTTGTCATGCAGTAGGTTTAATATTTGCTGAATCAAAAATGAATACTGTGACAAGGATAGAAGTTATTCCATAGTCTGAGTTCTACAAAATGTTAAATTAACCCAAGGTCATATTGAGAAACAATACTCTTTATCCTTTCTTCAGACAGCATGTAGAAACATCACAGAGGCTCATTTCATCCTCGGTATGTAAAGACAGATGGATAAATGCTTTCCTCCTGTTCCAAATTATTAATCCTCAGTATCCTTATGAACTTAAAAAAAAACCATTGCCATTGAGTCAATTACTCATAGCGACCCTATAGGACAGAGAAGAACTGCCCCATCGGGTTTCTAAGGAGTGCCTGGTGGATTCGAACTGCTGACCTTTTTGGTTAGCAGCTATAGCACCTAACCACTAAGCCACCAGGGCTTCCTTATAAACTTAGGTCAGGCTGTACTAATAGAAAGGGCAATACACTAACTTCCTCATTTCGTCAACTCTAAGACAAAGCTGTATCTTGTCATATCTGAATTTTAGAAATGTTAAAATATGAAAGAAATGTTTTTAAAAAATTGATGAAATGTGGTATAATCCAGTGACTCTCAAACTACAGCCACAGCCTAGGTCTATCACAGTTAACATTTTTTAGCTGTGTCAATACAGATAAGCCATAAAATTTCTATTGTCTCTTTTTATGAATTAGGAGAAGTCTTTTCTTTGGCTGAAAGAAGAAAGCAGAATCAGATAACCTTGAGGTCACTTCTAATTCCTTCATTGACCTTGAATAACCAAAGGAAGAAGCGGCTAAAACAGACAATTTCATCTATCTCAAGATGGATTTGACCCAAGTATCAAATTTCTGCTCCTTGTCAATTACTGTGACAATTTTTAACAAACAGCTTATAAACTTTTAAGCTTAAAGATATTAGTATCACCAATAAAATTAAAAATAAAATAGATGACAACTATATGAGTGTTTACTGTTTTGTTCCTATAGGGCTGGCATGAGTTGGGGGCTGGCTAGATCACAGCTAACAACAACAACAACCTAATATCATTAGGGAATATACACATTTGTGGCTCTACCTCTTAAAAAAAAAAAAAAAAGACAACTTGATTTGGAGTCTATTCTTCTACTTATTAATGGCAAATTTCTTCTGCAAAATCCTTTATTAGGCCTACAACTTTGCCCATTCTCCCTCAATAGACTGGAAGCGTTAACAGTATACATCAGATACAGTAACTAAGAGGCATGTACCTCTAACCCTAAAGAGCATGCACCCAAATTATGCTTCTATTTAAAATTTTTATACTTAATTTCCGATAAATGGCTTTCTATGTATATCCTGGAAACCTTGGTGGCACAGTGGTTAACTACTACGGCTGCTAACCAAGAGGTCGACAGTTTGAATCCGCCAGGCGCTCCTTTGAAACTCTACAGGGCAGTTCTATTCTGTCCTATAGGGTCGCAGTGAGTCGCAATCGACTCGACGGCAGTGGGTTTGGTTTGTGTATATCCTCCCTTTCATCCAAGTAGGCTGCTCTACCTCAAACGTTACTTTTTATCACATATTAGTGCCAAGAAACTTAATTTGGGGAGAACGAAGAGAGCAATTAGTTTTAAATTGTATTAGGATACTATGTTTGATTTCAGCAAATACACAGCTTTCAAGAGGTTGTGCTTTATAGCCATAAATGAACGTTTTGACTTAGCCTACCCGCTTCTGACTGGGCAAGTAATGGAACACAGGTCTCATGATTAAAGCAAAATTTTAAGTAACTGGGATTTGAAATTGACTATCCTATAGGTGAATTTGTTTTTTATAGTGTCAAAGGAAAAAAAAAAGGCACATTCAGAAGCTAGCCTGTCACTAGGTCTTTTAAACACAAACAATTTCACAGAAAACCAACCTTAGACAAGGTTACTCTGACACCATGATAAAATGAGACAAAACAAGGCCATTTCATAATTTATCTAAGCGGAGACAAACACGAAGGTCACAGTGCAACTCACAAAATACCAACCCCCCCCGCCCCGCTTTTCCTGCTAAATTGGCAAATGCTACTTTTTTACCCAATCACAGAATTTCTGCAACCAATCTAGGGCAAACCATCACCTCCTAGGACCCTTCCCCAAGTCCCCTAGCCAAAACCCAAATCCTATAATAGATTCTTCCTAGCACTCTCTTACTGAGACATCTCATGATTACACATGGTGTGCATTCTCCCTTACTGCAACAAGTAATAAATCCAAGTTGTTCAACTACAGGTAGGTATGTTCCTGGTGGGCTTTGGCTGGAGGGCATAGAAAAGCAATTCCCCTGCTTCAAAAAGAAATACAAAAAATTCTCAGGTCTTAATTACACAGTAATACTATCCAAACACATAAGTATCTCTCTAGTCATTGAGAGGAAGTAACAGTGTTAAGTACCTTCATTTATTTACAAAATTGCTTCAAGTAATCAGAACAGCCTAATATAGAAGCTGGTTTTCAATCTGCACAAATTTCATAACTCCACCCATCACTGATTTTTAGTTGAGACAAAGCTTTTTGTAAACCAAAGAGTCAAATTTTTCTAAATGATGTAAACATCTTTTTGTATAAAATAACCTTTCTAAACAATGTTTGCTAGACCACTAGCACCACTGTTTATTTTTTAATGACATTAGTCTACCTTGACCATTAAAACTAAATTTAAAAAGGTATCTGGTCTAGTGATTGCTAAGTTCAATATCATACATGATTCACTGGAAATCTACATTAATTTTCGTAAGATTATAAAAATATAAATATATACATTTCTCAGAAAGAAGTTTTATAATGGACATCTTCATCTCAGAAAAACATTTTCTAAAAATTGCCATCACATTTACATAAAATTCTTACTCACGCTTCATTAAGGGGTACAAAAATAAAATCCTTCTCAAAAATATCTACATGCCGGGTCCAGGTTTTTACTCTCCCATGTCGCTTTTGCTGTATTCTGTCAGACAAGAGATAAACTATCAAGCTTCTGAAAAGTCTCTAGTGCTTCAGCTTATATGCAGCAATTTATAAATTACGAAGATTCAACAGCAAGAACACTTGTGTAAGATGGTTTAAGCAATCGGGGAAAGAAAATACAGCATTGGAGATGGAGCTAGGAAGGCAAGAAACTGTTCATCATTGGATATGGAAGAAAGAGGTATTTAATTCCTGCACTACATCCTAGAGGTTACAACACTTGTCTTGCCTAGACTTAGCTCTCCACTATAGTTTAGAATTGGTTCCAGCAACTATGTTAAAAGGCATATTGGAGCACTGCCTACAAAAATTTTGCAGAAAAACAGGCAGAAGAGTGAGAAATATCTGAGGGCAGATGAAGCAAGGAAGACTATGAGTACAGGGGAGCAGTGAAGGAATGTATATCGTCAACTCTTAAGACACAAAATTGGGAATTGTCAAAATAGTACAAAACATTATTTATATTATGTACAAGCAGCCATCAATTCATTTAACAGTAGTTACGACAAAAATGTGTCAGCATTTTATATTTCTTCTGAGTAGTTACCAGCAAGAATTCAAGCTGGATACTCAATATATTGAAAAAGAATTATAAAGAAAATAACTCAGACCCAGTATCTAGAAGAGTACTTCCTTAACTTGTTTGAAAAGAATTATTCAAAGAGCTTATTACAATTCCAGACTCATAAGATCCTCTAGGGTACAAGAACATCTTGAGTGAAACAAAAAAAATCCATATTTAATAAATAATATATAAATAATTTTTTAAAAACCATCAGGCATATTTGGGAAGCACTGTTCTAGGTATCACACCTAGACCTTTATGAATTCTAAGTATTCTTAAAGCTTTAGAATATTATGAATTATAATCATTTTGTAAACAATAGAACTAAATAATGGTGCCTCAATGCAGATAAGTAATTTTTATTAAGTTAAGCTTGAGTGACTTATTACATTTGTTAAATATCTTTAAAGAGCTTGACTTACGACAGATTGGTTGTTTCAGGAAGATTTCTCTTCTCTCTCTGATTAAGGCGTTTATAGAAAAAAGAACTGAATATATGAATTCGGTCAGCTTCTTCTTTCTTCAGTTTTTCAAGCACTAAATATCTGACAAAAAATAATTCCAACGTAATGCATTTAATAGTTCACTTTTTATTAAAAAGTCAGCCAAGCAGTGATCGAATATCTATTTAGCCATCCTCAAACTGTTCCTATAACTGAAAGAAGTTATCAGAAATGTTTATTATTGTAGACAATGATAAACAACAGGCTATCCTTGAGCAGAGAAGTGGTATTTGAAAGTAAATCCATGACTTGTAAGACCTAATATTTTATAAGAACACATTCTAAACTCACAAGTAAACATGTGTTCACACAAAAACTTGTATATCAATGTTCATATTATTATTAATAATAGCAATCTATAGCAACACTCCCCATTTCCCACCACCATTCCCCCCAAGCCCCAGGCAACCACCAATCTCTTTTCTGTTGCTATTAAAACTCTTGAATTGTACACTCAAAACAAAACAAACTCTAAACAAACAAAAATGAGTTGGCCGTACTTATGTGGAGCTATTTCTGTGGTCTCGATTCTGTTCCATTTATCTATATACCTGTCCTTCCACCAAATCACAGAATCTTGAATACTGTCGCTATACACAATATGTTTGTATGCGTTCACACTCATGCAGAATTCTGGTAGACTGATGTCTTCCACTTTAGTCTTCCTTTGAATAACGTATTTAAGTTCCTTTGCTTTTCCAAATAATTTCAGAATAATTTTGTCTCTCTAAAAAAAAAAAATCTTGCTGGAATTTTGATTGAGTTGCACTGAATCTGTGTATCAATTGGGAGATGACTGGTATCTTTACTATGTTGAGTATTCCAATCCATGAATATGGTGAGTTTCTCCATTATTTAGATCATGTATATAAATCTGAACATGTGTTATTAAATTTATGACTAAGCATTTCATTTTTCCCTTTTTATTTTTATTGTGCTTTATGTGAAAGCTTAAAAATCAAGTATTTCATACAAATATTTATACACCTTGCTATGTACTCTGAGGTGCTCTCCCCGTAGAAACAGCACACTCCTTCTCTCTACTCTGTGTTCCCTGTGTCCATTCAGCCAGCTTGTTCCCATCTGTCTTCTCATCTCACCTCCAGACAGGAGCTGCCCACATACTCTCATGTGTCTACTTGAGCCAAGAAGCTCATTCCTCATCAGTACCATTTTCTATCTCATAGTCCAGTCCAGTCCCTGTCTAAAGAGTTGACTTTGGGAATGGTTCCTATCTTGGGCTACCAGAAGGTCTGGGGACCATGACCTCTGGGGACCTCCTAGACTCAGTCAGACCATTAAGTCTGGTCTTTTAACAAGAATTTGAAGTCTGCATCCCACCGCTCTCCTGCTCCATCAGGGATTCTCTGTTGTGTTCTCTGTCAGGGCAGTCATTGGAGGTAACCGGGAACTATGTATTTCTTCTGGTCTCAGGCTGATGTAGTCTCTGATCTATGTAGCCCTGTCTCTTGAGCTCAAACTTACTTGTGTCTTTGGTGTTCTTCATTTCTCCTTGGCTCTAGGTGGGTTGACACCAATTGATGCATCTTAGATTGCTGCCTGCATGCATTTAAGATACCAGTTGCCACTCACCAGAGTGGGATGCAGAATGTTTTATTATGCTAACTGACCTAAACATCCCCCGAAGCCACGGTCCCCAGACTCCTGCCCCTGCTACTCTGGCCTTCTAAGCGTTCTGTTGTATTGAGGAAATTGCTTTTGGTTTAGTCCAGTTGTGCTACCTCTCCTGTATTGTGTGTGGTCTTTCCCTTCACCTAAAATAGGTCTTGTCTACCCTCTAATAAGTGAATACCCCTCTCCCTCTCCACCCTTGTAACCATCAAAGGATATTCTGTGTTTAAACTATTTGAGTTCTTGTAATTGCAGTCTCATACAATATTTGTCCTTGTGCAACTGACTAATTTCACTCAGCATGATGCCTTCCCGATTCCTTCATGTTAAGAAATATTTCACTGGTTCATCATCATTCTTTACTGATGCATAGTATTCCATTGTGTGAATATACCATAATTTATTTATCCATTCATCCGTTCATGGGCACCTTAGCTGCTTCCATCTTTTTGCTATTGTAAACAGTGCTGCAAAGAACACAGGTGTGCATATATCTCTTCCCATAAAGGTGCTTACTTCTCAAGGATATATTCCAAGGAGTGGGACTGCAGGATGGTATGGTAGTTCTATTTCTCGCTTTTTAAGAGAGAGCCAAATAGATTTCCAACATGGTTATAACATTTTGTATTTCTACCAGCAGTGTGTAAGTGTTCCAGTCTCTCTACAACCTCTCCAACATTTATTATCTTCTGTTTTTTTGGATCAATACAAGCCTTACTGGAGTGAGATGGTTATCTCATTGTAGTTTTGATTTGCATTTCTCTAATGGCTAATGATCGTGAGCATTTCCTCATGTATCCGTTAGCTGCCTGAATGTCTTCTTTGCTGAACTGCCTGTTCATATCCTTTGCCCATTTTTTAACTGGGCTGTCTGTCTTTTTGTATTTGAGTTTTTGCAGTATCATGTAGATTTTAGCGATCAGATGCTGATCGGAAATGTCATAGCTAAAAACTTTTCCACAGTCTGTAGGTAATCTTTTTACTCTTTTGGTGAAGTTGTTGGATGAGCATAGGTGTTTGATTTTTAGAAGCTCCCGATTATCTAGTTTCCCTTCTGATGTTTGTGCATTGTTAGTAATGTTCTGTATACTGTTTATGGCATGTATTAGGGGTCCTACTGTTGTGCCTATTTTTTCTTCCACGATCTTTATTATTTTAGATTTTATATTTAGGTCTTTGATCCATTTTGAGTTAGTTTTTGTGCCTGGTGTGAGGTATGAGTCTTGTTTCATTTTCTTGCAGATGGATATCCAGTTATGCCGGCACCATTTGTTAAAAAGACTGTATTCTCCACATTTAACTGACTTTGGGCCTTTTGTCAAATATCAGCTGCTCATATGGGGATGGATTTATGTCTGGGTTCTCAATTCTGTTCCACTGGTCTATGTATCTGTAGTACCAGTACCAGGCTGTTTTGACTACTGTGGCAGTATAATACATTCTAAAATCAGGCAGTGTGAGGCCTCCCACTTCGTTCTTCTTTTTCAGTAATACTTACTTATCCAGGGCCTCTTTCCCTTCCATATGAAGTTGGTGATTTGTTTCTCCATCTCATTAAAAAAAGTCATTGGAATCTGGAATGGAATTGCATTGTATCTATAGATTGCTTTTGGTAGAACAGACATTTTTACAATGTTGAGTCTTCCCATCCATGAGCAAGGTATGTTTTTCCACTTATGTACGTCTCTGTTGGTTTACTTGCAGTAGTGTGTTGTAGTTTTTTTTTTGTATAGGTCTTTTATGTCTCTGGCTACATTTATTCCTAAGTATTTTATCTTCTTAGAGGCTAATGTAAATGGTATTGATTTGGTGATTTCCTTTTCAATATTCTCTTTGTTGGTGTAGAGGAATCCGACTGATTTTTGTATGTTTACCTTGTAGCCTGATGCTGATGAACTCTTCTATTACTTTCAGGAGTTTTCTTGAGGATTCTTTAAGGTTTTCTGTGTATAAGATCATGCCATCTGCAAATAGAGATAATTTTACTTCTTCCTTACCCAACTGGATGCCCTTTCTTTCTTTATCTAACCTACCTGCTCTAGCTAGGACCTCCGGCACAATGGTGAATAAGAGTGGTGACAAAGGGCATCCTTGTCTGGTTCCCGATCTCAAGGGGAATGCTTTCAGACTCTCTCCACTTAGGATGATACTGGCTATTGGCTTTGCATAAATGCCCTTTATTATGTTGAGGAATTTTCCTTCTATCCCTATTTTGCTGAGAGTTTTTATCATGAATGGGTGTTGAACTTTGTCAAATGCCTTTTCTGCATCAATTGATAAGATTATACGGTTCTTGTCTTTTGTTTTATTAACATGGTGGATTACATTGATTGTTTTTCTAATGTTGAACTATCCATCCTTGCATACCCAGTATGAATCCCACTTGGTCATGGTGAATTTTTTTTTTGATACATTGTTGAATTCCATTGGCTAGAATTTTGTTGAGGATTTTTGCATCTAAGTTCACGAGGAATATAGGTCTGTAGCTTTCTTTTTTTGTGGTATCTGTACCTGGTTTTGGTATCAGGGACATGGTGGCTTCACAGAATTGATCTGGGAGTACTGCATCCTTTTCTATGCCCTGAAATACCTGTAGTTATAGTGGTGTAACTCTGAAAGTTAGGCAGAATTCTCCAGTGAAGCTGCCAGGGCCAAGGGTTTTTTTTTTTTTTTTGGTTGGGAGTTTTAATTACCTTTTCAATCTCTTCTTTTGTTATGGGTTTATTTAGTTGTTCTACCTCTGTTTGTGTTAGTTTAGGTATGTAGTTTTTCTAGAAATTTGTCCATTTCCTCTAGATTTTCAAATTTGTTAAGAGTACAATTTTTTATGGTAATCTGATATGATTCTTTTAATTTGAGTAGGGTCTGTTGTGGTATCAGCCATCTCATTTTCTATTCAGGTTATTTGCTTCCTCTCCTGTTTTTCTTTTGCCAGTTTGGCCAACGGTTTATCAATTTTGTTAATTTTTTCACCTTTTCGTCTTAGTTAACTCTTTCAATTGTTTTTCTGTTCTCTATTTCATTTAATTCTGTTCTCATTTTTATTATTTGCTTTCTTCTGGTGCCTGAGGGTTTCTTTTGTTGCTCTCTATTTGTTCAAGTTGTAGGGATAATTCTTTGATTTCGGCCCTTTCTTCTTTTTGGATGTGTGCCTTTATTGCTATAAATTGACCTCTGAGCACTGCTTTAGCTGTGCCCCAAAAGAAGTGTTTTCATTCTCATTGGATTCTATGAATTTCTTTATTCCATCCTTAATTTCTTCTGTAATCCAGTTGTTTTTGAACAGGGCGTTGTTCAGTTTCCAAGTGTTTCATTTCTTCTCTCTGCTTTTTCTGTTTTTAATTTCTACTTTTATGGCTTTATGGTCAGTGAAGACAAGCATTTCATTTTCTGCATGATTTAAATGGTATGCATTTTAAATTTTGGTTTCCACATTTCCATTGCTAATAATACAGAAATTGATTTTTGTATATTTAGTTTGCCTCTTGCCATCTTGCTAAACTCACTAGTTCTAGGAGAGCTGTTCTGGTAGATTTCTTGGGCTTTTCTACACAGATAATCATGACACCTGCAAAAATGTCACACGACAGCTTTATTTCTTCCTTTGTGATCTGAATGTCAATTATTTCCTTTCTTTGCCTTATTGTGGTGGTTAGAACTTCCAGCAGTACGATGAACAGAAGTCATGAGTGGACATCCTTGCCTTGTTCCCAATTTTAAGGAAAAAGTGTTCAGCAAGTATTTCAGCAGAAAGTATGACATTACCTATAATTTTTTTGTAGATATTCTTCAGTAAGTTGAGGAAGTTCCCCCCATTAGTTTTGCGAGATTGTCTCATGAACAGATGCTAAATTTTGTCAAATGTTTTTAATGCATTAATTTATATGATCATGTAACTTCTCTTCTTTAATCAGTTAATATGGTGGGTTATACCGATTAATTTTCAAATACTGAAAGTGTTGCATCACTGGAATAAATCCCAATCAGTCATGGTATATAATTCTTATTTGCTGTTGAATTCTATATGCTAACACTCTGTTAAGGATTTTTCCATCAATATTCATAAAAGATATTGGTCTGTATTTTTTTTTTTTTTTTTTAAATACTGTCTTTGTCTGGCTTTGGTATGAGGGTAATACCGGCTTCAGGAAATGAACTGAGGAGTGTTCCCTCCTCTTCTGGAAGAGACTGGGTACGACTGGTGTTAGTTCTTTTAACTTCTCAAAGAATTCTCCAGTGATACCACCTGGGAAGAAAAAAGGGCAGAAGAGAAAGAAATGACCAAGGTAGATGTCAGAAGAGACTCTGAAACTTGCTCTTGAATGTAGTGGGGCTAAAGTGAACGGAAAAAATGATCACAGAAAAGAGCTAAAGAAATTTCAAAGGGCAACTCGAGAAGACCAAATATTAGAATGAAATGTGCAAAGACCTGGAGGTACAAAAACAAAAAGCAAGAACATATTTGGCATTTCTCAAGCTGAAAGAACTGAAGAAAAAATTCAAGCCTCGAGTTGCAATAGTGAAGGATCCTATGGGCAAAATGAGCCCTGGTGGTGCAGTGGTTAAGAGCCCGGCTACTAACCAAAAGGGCGGCAGTTTGAATTGACTAGCCGCTCCTTGGAAACCCTATGGGACAGTTACAGTCTGTCCTATGGGGTTGCTATGAGTCAGAATGGATTCCACAGTATTGGGTTTCAGGTTACAGGCAAAATATTGAATGATGCAGGAAGCATCAAAAGAAGATGGAAAGAATACAGAGAGTCACTGTACCAAAAAGAACTGGTCAATGTTCAACCATTTAGGAGGTAGCATATGGGAACCAATGGTACTGAAGGAAGAAGTCCAACCTGCACTGAAGGCATTGGCAAAAATGCTCCAGGAATTCACAGAATACCAACTGAGATGTTTAAACAAACAGATGCAGTGCTGGAAACGCTCACTCATGTATGCCAAGAAATTTCGAAGACAGCTACCTGGCCAACCAACTGGAAGAGATCTGTATTTGTGCCCATTCCAAAGAAAGGTAATCGAACAGAATGCAGAAATTATCAAACAGTATCAGTAATATCACATGCAGGAAAATTTTGCACAAGATAATTCAAAAATAGTTGCAGCAGTACATTGACAAGGAACTGCCAGAAATTCAAGCCAGATTCAGAAGAGGACCTGGAACATGAGGGATATCACTGCTGATTTTAGATGGATCTTGGCTGAAAGCAGAGAATACCAAAAGATGTTTACCTGTGTTTTACTGACTATGAAAAAGCATTTGACTGTGTGGATCATAACAAATTATGGATAACATTGTGAAGAACAGGAATTCCAGAACATTCTATCGTGCTCATCATGTGGAACCTGTACATAGACCAAAAGGCAGTCATTCAAAGAGAACAGGGGAATACTGTGTGGTTCAAAGTCAGAAAGGTGTGTATCCCTTAAGCATACAATCTGTACACTAAGCAAATAATCCAAAAAGCTGGAAAAAAGAAAGCAACATCGGGATTGGAGAAAGACTCATTAACTTGAGAAATGCAGATAACAAAACCTTGCTTGCTGAAAGTGAAGAGGACTTGAGAAGCACTTACTGATGACGATCAAAGACTACAGCTTTCAGAATCAATTGCACCTCAACATAAAGAAAACAAAAATCATCACAACTAGACAATAAACATCATGGTAGAGAAAAGACGGAAATTTTCAAGGATTTCATTCTACTGGGATCTACAATCAACACCCATGGAAGCAGACATCAAGAAATCAAACGATGTATTACATTGGGTAAATATGCTGCAAAAGACCTCTTTAAAGTGTTAAAAAAAGCAAAGGTGTCACTTTGAGGAGTAAGATGCACCTGACCCAAGCCATGGTATTTTTATTCGCCTCATATGCATGCTAAAGCTGGACAATGAGTAAGGAAGACCAAAGAACTGATGCCTTTGGATTATGGTGTGGTCGAAGGATACCAACTATGCCATTGACTGCCAGGAGAACGAACAAACCTGTCTTGGAAGAATTACAGCCAGAATGCCCCTTAGAAGCGAGGATGATTAAGACCTCATCTCAACTACTTTGGAGATGTTACCAGGAGGGGCTATCGCCTGGAGAAGAACATCATGCTTTGTAAAGTACAGGGGCAGCAAAAAAGAGGAAGACCCGCAACGTGATGGACTGAAACAGTGGCTTGAACAACAGGCTCAAACACAGCAAGAACCGTGAGGATGAGACAGTACTAGGTAGTGTTTTGTTCTGCTGTACATAGGGTTTCTATGAGTCAGAATCGATCTGACAGCACCTAACAACAAAAATTGGGGCCTGGAGTTTTTGTTTTTGAGAATTTTAAAATTATGAATTCAATTTTCTTAATAGCTATAGAGTTATGCAAATGATATATCTCATATTGGGTGAGCTGTGGCAGTTTTTTTTTTTGAAGAATTAGTCCATTTTATCAAAGTTAACAAATTTATGCATGTAGAATTCCTGGTAGTATTCTCTTACCCTTCTGATGTCTACATGGCCTGAGATATTATCCCCCTTTTTTAATTCTTGATATTAGTAATTTGGGACTTCTTTTTTTTCAACTGTCTTGCTAGAGGTTTGTAAATTTTATTCTTCTTTTCAAATAACCAGCTCTTTGTTTCATCGATTTTCTCTACTGTTTTCTATTTCAGTGATTTATGCTCTATTTATTTCCTTCCTTCTACTTGATTTGGGCTTATTTTGCTTGTCTTTTTCTACTTTTTTTGGGGTTAGAGTTTAGATTATTTTAGACATTTTTTCTATTATAATGTATGCTTTTAGTGATATAAATTTCCCTATTAGCACTGCTTTAATTGTACCTCACAAATTTTGTATTTTCATTTTTATTCAGTTCAATATGATTTTTTATTACCCTTATGGCTTCCTTTTTGATTCACGAATTATTTTGAAGTAAGTTGTTTAGTTTCCAAGTATCTGGAGATTTTCCTGTATCTTTCTGTTACTGATTTCTAGTTTGATTCCACTGTGATTAGAAAATATACTCTCTATGATTTCAGTTCTTCTAAGTAGGTTGAGGCTTTTTAACTATCCAGGATATAGTTTATCTTAGTACATGTTCTATGGGCCCTTGAAAATAATGTGTAATGTTGGGTGGGGTGTTCTATAACTATTGAGTAGATCCTGTAGGTTAATGGTGTTAATTAGTTCTGTAAGCCCACTGATTTTCTGTCTAGTTGTTCTGTCAATTGCTCAGAGAGGGTAGCAAAAAAAAATATTTTTTAATCTCACTGTGTGTTAAGCAAATTATCAATCTGGCTTTCCTTTCTATCACTCCAATGGAATCAAATTAGCTTAGGGTCACTGTGACCTCAAAACTGTTCTTAGCCCTTATCTGGCTCGGCTGCAGTGGTAACACTGAATACATCCTCCTTCCTTGGATTTCATTACATCACTCTCTGAATTTGTCTTTCTACCTCTCAAATACCTTCAGAAATTATTCATGGGAGCCTCTCTCTTTCCTGTCTGTTCCTTAAAATTTACTCCCTAAGCTCTGTCCGTATTGCTCTTTTTATAATTCTACACCCCTACCTAAGCAATCTCATCCATTCTCTTAAGAGAACTATTATTGAAACGCTAGAATTAAACTCCAGAACCATATAGTCAACTGTTTATTGGAATTCTCTCCTTGGTTGTATCATAAACATCTAATCGAGAACTTATCCTTTCTCCCACACAAGCCCATTCTGCTTCTCCATTTACTACCTGAGATAACGGTACCATCATTTAGCAGGTCTCTGGCATTCATTTCTTTTCTTCTTAATCTCCATTCATCTACCTCCTAAAACATCAATTTCTCTCCAGTCCAACTAAAATGCCTCAGTTAGGCCTCAAATTATTTCTCACTTAGACTTCACAATGTGCATACCTGTCAAAATGATCTGAGGGAAATTCAATTATGATACCACTTCTCTGATTAAAATCTTTCACTTTTGTTAGACCGTTTTGTTTTCAAATTGTGGGTTGTAGGTGTTAGTAGGTCATAAAATAACTTTAGCAGGTTTCAACAACCAGCTTTTCTGTTTTGTTTTATGAAATATATTAGAATAAACTAGGAAATATTAGAAAGCACTGGACATGCTGATGGTTAGTTCTGTTTTGTTTTGTACACATACCCATTTTGTCTCACAAACCAGTAAAAACATATAAATTTATACTAAACACATCAAACATATATATGCATGTGTACACTGGGTCATGATGGAAACTCTTCCCAGAAATCTTCCTGGTCCTCAAACCCTCCAGCTCCCAAAGAGAATGAAGAATGCTCTCTTCTCTTGTGTCTGCACCATGTTGATGGTTCTATTATTGCTTTAATACCATATTTATGTTCCCTAATAAACCATAAACTTTGACTAATACGGTATCTGGTACACAGCTAGTGCCTGATGAACACTTACTGAAGGAAATACATGAAATCATACTTTTGTAGCTGTTCAACACATCATTACCTAACCTGTTGTTGTTAGGTGAAACCGAGTTGGTTCCGACCCACAGTGACCCTATACACAACAGAATGAAACACTGTCCTGTCCTGCACCATCCCTACAATTGTTGTTATTCTTGAGCTCATTGTTGCAGCCACTGTGTCAGTCCATCTCATTGAGGGTCTTCCTCTTTTCTACTGACCCTGTACTTTGCCAAGCATGATGTTCTTCTCCAGTGACTGATCTCCTCCAGACCACATGTCCAAAGTATGTAAGACGCATTTTTGCCATCCTTGCTTCTAAGGAGCATTCTGGTTGTACTTCTTCTAAGACAGATTTATTCGTTCTTTTGGCAGTCCATGTTATATTCAATATTCTTTGCCAACACCACAATTCAAAGGCTTCAATTCTTCTTTGGTCTTCCTTATTCATTGTTCAGCTTTCACCTGCATATGATGTGATTGAAAACACCATGACTTGGGTCAGGCGCACCTTAAGTCTTCAAGGTGACAGGTTTGCCTTTCAATACTTTAAAGAGGTCCTTTGCACCAAGAGGTCCAATGCAATGCGTCGTTTGATTTCTTGACTGCTGCTTCCGTGGGTGTTGACTGTGGATCCAAGTAAAACGAAATCCTTAACAACTTCAATCTATTCCCTGTTTATCATGATGTTGCTCATTGGTCTAGTTGTCAGGATTTCTGTTTTCTTTATGTTGAGGTGGTCTAGTTGCGAGGATTTCTGTTTTATGTTGAGGTGCAAGCCATACTGAAGGCTGTGGTCTTTGATCTTCATCAGTAAGTGCTTCAAGTCCTTTTCACTTTCAGCAAGCAAGGTTGTATCATCTGCATGATGCAGGTTGTTAATGAATCTTCCTCCAATCCTGATGTCCCGTTCGTCTTCATATAGTCCAGCTTCTTGTATTACATGCTCAGCATACAGATGGAATAGGTATGGTGAAAGGATACAACCCTGACGCACACCTTTTCTGACTTTAAACCAATCAGTATGCCCTTGTTCTGTACGAACAACTGCCTCTTGATCTATGTAAAGGTTTCTCATGAGCACAATTAAGTGTTCTGAAATCCCCATTCTTTGCAATGTTATTCATAATTTGGTATGATCCACACAGTCGAATGCCTTTGCATAGTCAATAAAACACATGTAAACATCCTTCTGGTATTCTCTGCTTTCAGCCAGGATCCATCTAACATCAGCAATGATATCCCTGGTTTCACATCCTCTTCTGACATCAGCCTGAATTTCTGGCAGTTCCTTGTCGATATACTGCTGCAGCTCTTTTTGAATGATATTCAGCAAAATTTTGCTTGCGTGTGATATTAATATTGTTCTGTAATTTCCTCGTTCGGTTAGATCACCTTTCTTGGGAATAGGCATAAATATGGATCTCTTCTAGTTGGTTGGCCAGGAAGCTGTCTTCCGTATTTCTTAGCATAGATGAGTGAGCATCTCCAGCGCCGTATGCGTCTGTTGAAACACCTCAATTGTTATTCCATCAATTCCTGGAGCCCTGTTTTTTGCCAATGCCTTCGGAGCAGCTTGGAATTCTTCCTTCACTACCACTGGTTCCTGCTCATACGCTACCTCTTAAAATGGTTGAACATCGACTCATTCTTTTTGGTATAATGGCTCTGTTTTCTTTCCATCTTCTTTTAATGCTTCCTGCGTCGTTTAATATTTTCCCCATAGAATCCTTCACTATTGCAACTGGAGACCTGAACATTTTCTTCAGTTCAACTTGAGAAAAGCCGAGTGTTTTCTTCCCTTTTGGTTTTCTATCTCTAGCTCTTTGAACATGTCATTATAAAAGTTTACTTCGTCTTCTTGGGCCGCCCTTTGAAATCTTCCGTTCAGTTCTTTTACTTCATCATTTCTTCCTTTTGCTTTAGCTGCTCGATGCTCAAGAGCAAGTTTCAGAGTCTCCTCTGCAAGCCTTCTTGGTCTTTTCTTTCTTTCCTGTCTTTTCAATGACCTCTTGCTTTCTTCATGGATGATGTCCTTGATGTCATTCCACAACTCGTCTGGTCTTCGGTCACTAGTGTTCAATGCGTCAAATCTATTCTTCAGATGGTCTCTAAATTCAGGTGGGATATACTCAAGATCATATTTTGGCTCTCGTGGACTTGCTCTGATTTTCTTCAGTTTCAGCTTGAACTTGCATAAGAGCAATTGACAGTCTGTTACGCAGTTGGCCCCTGGCCTTGTTCTGACTGATGATATTGAGCTTTACCACTGTCTCTTTCCACAGATGTAGTCAATTTGATTCCTGTGTGTTCCATCTGGCAAGGCCCATGTGTACGATCACTGTTTATTGTTGGTGAAAGAAGGTATGCAATGAAGAAGTCGTTGGTCTTGTAAAATTCTATCATTCGATCTCCGGCATTGTTTCTATCACCAAGGCCGTATTTTCCAACTACCGATCCCTCTTCTTTGTTTCCAACGTTTGCATTCCCATCACCAGTAATTATTAATGCATCCTGATTGTGTGTTTGATCAATTTCAGACTGCAGAATCTGATAAAAGTCTTCTATTTCTTCATTTTTGGCCCTATTGGCTGGTGTGTAAATTTGTATAATAGTTGTATTAACTGGTCTTCCTTGTAGGCGTATGGGTATTATCCTGTCACCTACAGCGTACTTCAGGATAGATCTTGAAATGTTCTTTTTGACAATGAATGCAACACCATTCCTCTTCAAGTTGTCATTCCCAGCAGAGTAGACTATATGATTGTCCAATTTAAAATGGACAATACCAGTCCACTTAAGCTCACAAATGCCTAGGATATTGATATTTATGCATTCCATTTCATTTTTGACGATTTCCAATTTTCCTAGATTCATGCTTCACACATTCCAGGTTCTGATTATTAATGGATGTCTGCAGCTGTTTCTTCTCATTTTGAGTCATGCCACATCAGCAAATGAAGGTCCAGAAAGCTTGACTCCATCCACATCATTAAGGTTGACTCTACTTTGAGGAGGCAGCTCTTTCCCAGTTGTCTTCTGAGTGCCTTCCAAACCGGGGGACTCATCTTCCAGCACTGTATCAGACAATGTTCTGCTGCTGTTCATAAGGTTTTCACTGGCTAATTCTTTTCAGAAGTAGACTGCCGGGTCCTTCTCCCTAGTCTGTCTTAGTCTGGAAGCTCAGCTGAAACCTGTCCTTCGTGGGTGACACTGCTGGTATCTGAATACTGGTGGCATAGCTTCCAGCATCACAGCAACATGCAAGCCCCCACGGTACAACAAACTGACAGACATGTGATGGTTACCTAACCTAGGGCAGTAATAATATTTTTACAGGTATAAAACACTGTAACAATTACAACATAATATCTTTTATGAACACTTTGTAAGTGTCAGGCACGTTGCACTTGACATGTGTTCTATGCCATTTAATTCTCACAACTTTTACATACTGCTATTATTTCTCCAGAGCCCTGGTGGTGCAGTGGTTAAGCACTTGGCTGCTAACCCAAAGGTCAGCAGTTTGAACCCACCAGCCACTCCCCATGAGAAAGCTGTGGCAGTCTGCTTCTGTAAAGATTACAGCCTTTGAAACCCTATGGGGTAATTCTACTCAGTCCGTTAGAATTTTTATGAGTTAGAATTGACTCAATGGCAGTGATTCTGGCTTCTTCTGTTATTAATTTTGGCGTTTTAAAAATGAGGAAACACAAGTAGAGACTAATTAAGTAACTTTGCAAATACCATGCAGTAAGTGGCAGTGCTGGAATTCAAAACCCAGTTTGACTCCAAAAATTAAAGACATACAATATAATAGACTATGTAATAGAATAGAATACATAGAAGATTTACTAAGAAGTTAGTAAAATATTAACTTACTTCAAATAAAAGTCTATAATAACATCATTTAAAAATTCCCCTTCATTCAGACAGTGTAGGTCCTCATTAGTAACAGAAATGCCTCCCTTAGCTGGAGGTGGTGGATATACTATTAATCTGTAACAAACAGAAAAACAAATATATGATGTAATAAAATAAACAAACAAATTCAGAGCACTGCAAATAAAAAGGAATGCTCTTACTTTTCTACAGGACCGATGAAGATGGTATGGCTTTCTCCAGTTTCTTCCTCATCATCAAAAAACTGGAATTCTTGTTTGTTTCGAAGTTGTATTTTAGATTCAAAGGATACCTGGTAAAGGAAATTATCAACTCACAATATTAATAGGGAAACATTTCAGTAAGAAGAGTAAGCACAGACAAGAATGCCTATTAAAAAGGATTAAAAATATCTATCTAAAAAGTATTTATGATATGTAACAACATTCTACTTTTTATATGTAGCTTCTACAATAATGATGCTCTCCAAATTTACGTAACAATGCTTTCCTGGTATTTTGTCTGAATCTCTACTACTCATATTAAATTAGATTATGTTACTAAAATTCAAATAACAGATACAGTGGTTTTTTCTGATAGTAATGGAAGCCCACCTAAATCCAATGGCTAAGACTTCCATGGGATGTACAGGCAGAGGCTCAGGGAGCACAGTCCAATGAACATTAACTTTACACAAAGCTAAACCAAACAAGTGGTCTTTAGAGAAAAGAGCCTTTCATTGATATTTCTGTCCATCTTAGTTGCCTCACTGCTTGTCTGCTTTTTGATTCCTCTGGCATTATATCCTATAGCCAAGTCAACAAAATAAGGAGGATGGTTCCCCTTCCTTCCTCTGCTCTTTCTGCAATCCACCAACTGTGAGAGTGCTTCTTCTCTAGTCAGGCCTTGCTCAGCTTTACTAAGACTATGCCTTGGATAGCCATACTTCCAAGTCTATAGTCAAGCTGAGAGATTAAGTGTTCCCAATATGCTAAGTCAAATGCTATTTGTGTTACAGGTTACCTACCCCCCATTAATATTTTGACATGAGACAATTTACAAATCACATATAACAGCAATTAATTCTGAAATTAAAATATCTGACACCAAAATGAGTAGTATTATAATGGAACATTTTTCTCCTTAAGGATACCCATTATTTAAAATTATAAATATTTAAAAACACAATTACATTTTTAATTTTGTTTTCTTTTTGGACACAACTTCCTTTGATGCTTTCTTCATAGGTTCTTGTACAGGCAACAAGTCTGCTATTGGCTTCTTCAAAGGGAATTTTTGCAAAAAAATCGGAAATATTATTTTTTATACCAATTTCAGTAATGATACTTTCAAACACCGTATTTGCCTGATGATCAAGGCCAGTTTGAAAAATTAAAATAATGTATTGTTCTTCCAGATCTGAAAAGAAATAAATGTAACTATTTAACAAAATAAACAGATATTAGAATAAGAGTAACAACTAGTTGTTTCCAAGATATTACCAGAAATCCTAGTATAAATGTCCAAAATCATGTTTGGCATACAGAGGGTATACAAAAAACATTACTGGAATAAAGATCAGTGACAGGGTTAACTGACACTGTTTTCTCCTTATTTAAGAGTATGGAAACAGAACACACTAGTCTAGCATTAGCTTAAGAAAAATCTATTCACGGATATAACTTATTTACTTCATCTAATTGGATCCAAAACTATTTACGGTTTTAAAAATGTATTGGTTGACATTCTGTCAAAACCAAATAGAAACAGTAAGTAACATTTACTCATCATTAAGCTGAAGCAGCAATAACAAATCTGCATCATTGCTGAAAAGTATTTTATAATCAGTCATGCTTTTCCATAAATGGTAGAAGTGAAGGGAATTAAATTGGAGAACTGTATCTTGGTATTTATCGTAGAGGGTGCAGATCCACTGCATGAGCCTGAAAACTTCCTCTTCAGACCAACTTTCAAGGATTCCAGATTTATGTTGCTGACTTGCACTTAGCACTTTTTCAGTGTATTAAAAAAAAAAATCCTTTTACTCAGATTACACAGTGATATGATAATGAGTAGCACAAATCTTTTGAGTTTTAACTCCAGTTTTTAAAACTTTAAATGGGCAAACCTGGATTTTACCTTAAGCCCTGCCACTTTCTGTGAGCTTTTCCTCATTTGTAAAATGGTATCTGTCTCACAAAGCAGTTGTCAGGATTGTAGATAATAAAGATGTAAATTAAGGCATCTAATTCTAGTGCATGCACTCATTCTGCCATTCCATAAACTGTGTGTATTCTACATAACTTACCTGTCAACATATTTATTCCTTTACACTCATTCCAAACATTATCCTCTTTATTCATTTGCAGTTGCATGCTCAGCTTTTGATAAGCTGCTGGTATTGTCTGTAGAAACACTACTGGTAATTTTCGGACATTACACCATTCACATTTAGTCAGATCAGAGGTATTTAAAGTGATCGCTACAGGATCACTTTCTGCTTCTGGAGGAAAACAAATGCAAATGGAAAAGGAATCAAACCTTAAGACAGTAAAGTCGCAGATGGAGTAAACTGTGAGGAAATATAAAATTAAAGTTAAGACATATATTTATTATGCTCTATAAATAATAACTCCACTGGAAAATAAGGAAAAATCTTCATCAATGTCTTATAAAAGCTTAGACACTTTTTTCTAAATGAAACAGGGGTACTAATGAAGTGTATATATAAAAAAATAGGTTTTGTCATTCTACAGTATGAATCTTTTAAATTATACCACTAAGATATATGCTCTTGGTTAAGAAAATATATGTAATGATTAATTATCTTAATGAATTCTATGAATATCATTTACTTTTAATTTATATAAAGTTCTTTAGTGTAAATAAAACTTTAATGAATAAAAAGACATAAAATAGCTTACCTTCTAGCTGTATCTTGATAAAATCTAAACAAAACTAAAAAAATAACATACATTAGTACTGGTCACAGAGTTATGAAGGTTTTGCAACACACACCCTAAGTGAGATATTATTTGGACCTCAGTCTACACAGGGCAGAAAAACTGGGCCATTTACCATGTGTTTATAAGACGAGATACTTTCTCATAACTTTCGGAAAAGTACGCTTCATCTATGTTTTTTTCAAGTACTGGTAATGTTTCTTATATTATTGTTTCATTTCTTGGTACTTTTTAAATTTTTTAAATGTCAAAAATTCAGAGAAGCTGACAGAACATTACGATGAACTCATATATATCCCTTGCCTAGATTCATCAACTATTATTTTGCCACACTCACTCCATCTCTTTCTCAATAAATACACACATTTCCCTTTTGCTAAATCATCAGAAAGCAGGCAGCAGATATGGTAACATTTCACCCCAAAATCTTTCAGTGCACATCTCCCCAGAATAAGGACATTCACCTATACAAGCACAGCATCATTACCACATCTAAGAAAACCAAGATTAATTTCATTCAACATAGAGTTCATCCTCAAATTCCTCAAATTTGTCCTTTGTAGTTTTTTTTTAAACCAATCCATAATCCTAACTGGATTACATTTACATTTATCTCTTCAGTCTATTTCAGTCTAGAGCAGAAACCCGGCTTCCTCTGTTCTTCATGACATGGCCTTTTAAGAATCCAGAATAGGTTCTGCAAAATGTACAACATTCTGGACCTTTTCTTCATAAATTAATTCAGGTCATACATTTCCAGCCAAAACAACACATAGGCGAGGAATACGTCCTACTACATCACATCAGGAGGTACTTATGTCAGGCTGTCTCACTACTGATTAATACAAGCTTAATAATCTGGTTAAGGCAATGACTATCAAGTCTTTCCACTGTAAAAACACATTTTTCCCTTTGTATTTAAATAGTAATCTATAGAGAAATGCTTGAAACATCCTATTCCTAATAACCTTCGCCTCAATGACATTAGCATCTATTGGAAAGCCTTGCCTGAATCAGTTATTACTGGCAGTTACAAAATGGTGATTTTCTAACCAATTATTTTAAGCGGAGAAGACACATTAAGCATGATACAACCTCAATTAATACTCATTTGGTGGGTGTGCAGAAGTTAAAAAAAGGACGCAAATACTTTGAAGTGCATTTAATAAGATGGACTGCTATACAGAGGGATGAATATCCATTGGCATCAGGTAGATTTCTGACTCATGGTGGTAAGATAAAGCAAGTATAATAAAACGCTAGTGGTAGAATCTAGCTGGTATTTGATTATTCATGGTAGAATTCTTTTTCAACTCTTCTGTTTGAATCTTTTCATGATATAAAGAAAGTAAGCAAGGAAATATAAATATAGGAATTATTACAATGACGGTTAAGTTTAAGATATCACTAAGAGTACCTTTAAAAATTACTTTTAAAAGTAATACATTAATTGGTTTCACTATGGAGGTCAAGAATAGGGTACTTGTGGCTTGGAAAACGGTTTAACGTACATAGAGGCTAGAGTATTAGAAAATGATGCTGTATGACTCAAAAAGTGGCAGAATGGTGATATAAACACTAATCTGGAGGCATATGAATGAAACTGTTACATGAAATGTAGGAGTAGAAAGAAGTATGGCTAAATGTATTGTGTCATCTAAAATTATGTGTGTAATTAAACTAATATAAATTACTAGTAGACATAGAGATACATCACCTACATCTCCAAGTTTCTAAATTTAAGTTGGCTGAAAACTTTGATTTTATAGCTTGTCACTGGAAAAACATGACAGCTTTATTTAATGTAAGCCATTTTAATATGCCAATTTTATCACTTAAGTGAATTTTGAATAATTAACTTATCTAATAAGAAGTGACTACAAAATTTAATAAAACATTTAAAATCTGTTTCTTAATCATTACATGGCAGATAAATTCAAGAAGCAAATTTCAAATAATCTTTTTAGATTACATCATCTGAAAAAACTAGAGATCCACTATACTTGCATGAAGAATGTTCTTTGGGAAAACCTCATACCACAACAGAGATTACCACCATAGATTCCAAACTTTCATGTTGTAAGCACAACTATTTTTTAGGATAAAATAATTCACCTACTATTTTTAAAAAACAAAACAATCTGTATCAATATTTACTGAGTACACACATTGCCTTTTACTTTGTCAAACGAATTTATAAAATCGGTTTTTCTTCACTTTAGACATAATGTATAATCTAATCTGTAGCTTTTATGGAAAAAATCATTTAAATTCTAATGTCATTTAAAAAAATTTTTATTGTGCTTTAAGTGAAAGTTTACAAATCAAGTCGGACTCTCATATAAAAATTTATACACTTTGCTCAAAAAAAAAAACAAAAAACCCAGTGACATCGAGTCGATTCTGACTCATAGCGACCCTACAGTATACTCCTAGTTGCTCTCCCCTTAATGAAACAGCACACTCCTTCCCTCCTCTATTTCATTTGGCCATCTTCTGACACTCTCTACCCTTTCATCTCCCCTTCAGACAGGAGACGCTAACAAGGTCTCATGTCTACTTGATCCAAGAAGCCCATTCTTCGCCAGTATCACTGTCTATCCCATAGTCTAGTCCAATCCCTGTCCGAAGAGTTAGCTTTAGGAATGATTCCTGTCTTGGGCTAATAGAAGGTCTGGGGACCATGACCTCCGGGGTCATTTTAGTCTCAGTCAGACCAGTCTGGTCTTTTTGCGAGAATTTGGGGTCTGCATCCCACTGCTCTCCTGCTACCTTGGGGGTTCTCTGTTGTGTTCCCTGTCAGGGCAGTCATTGGTTATATCCGGACACCATCTAGTTCTTCTGGTCTCAGGCTGATGTACTCTCTAGTTTATGTGGCCCCTTCTGTCTCTTGGACTCATAATTACCCTGTCTTTGGCGTTCTTCATTCTCCTTTGCTCCAGGTGGGTTGAGATCAACTGATGCATCTTAGATGGCCACTTGCTAGCGTTTAAGACCCCAGATGCCACTCTCCGAAGTGGGATGCAGAATGTTTTAATAGATTTTATTATACCAATTGACTCAGATGTCCCCTGAAACCACGGTCCCCAAACCCCCGCCCCTGCTACACTGTTCTCCAAAGCATTCAGTTTATTCAGGGAACTTCTTTGCTTTTGGTTTAGTCCAGTTGTCCTGACCTCTCCTGTACTGTGTGTTGTCTTTCCCTTCACCTAAAATAGTTCTTACCTACTATCGAATTAGTGAAAACCCCTCTCCCTCCCTCCTTCCCTCTTCCTCCTCTTATAACCATCAAAGAATACTCTCTTCTCTGTTTAAACTATTTCTCGAGTTCTTATAATAGTGGTCTTATACAATATTTGCCCCTTTGCAGCTGACTAATTTCACTTAGCATAATGCCTTACAGATTCCTCCATGTTATGAAATGTTTCACGGATTCATCATTGTTCTTTATCAATGCATAATATTCCATTGTGTGAATATACCATAATTTATTTATCCATTCAACCGTCGGTGGGCACCTTGGCTGCTTCCAACTTTTTGCTATTGTAAACAGCGCTGCAATGAACATGGGTGTGCATGTATCTGTTCGTGTAAAGGCTCTTATTTGTCTAGGATTCTAATGTCATTTTTAAATAGATAGTTGAGACTATGTATGCCACTTTTAACTAAATGTCTTAATCACCAACAAAACCTTAATTATTATGTTGAAGAGTTCTGAATATCAGTGCTTATGTGGGGAAAAGTCATAAAGCCTACAGGGTATGCCTGGAAATTTTTGATGTACAAAGTGACATTTTGTTAACTGACAGAAATCAGGAAAGATAATTTGTACTATGAAGGCTTGTGACAAACAAAGTTTCGTAAGTCCCAGAAAAACTTGACAAGTTCACTACAATGTCATATGGCACTATTGGGTAGACAGTTTATATATATAATTTGCTTTAAATTTCCGGAGTACTTCTGAAACTTTCTAGTTTTTAAGTTGTTAAGAAGCTGAACAAAATGCAGCTTTCCACAGAACCTTCCACTGTTAAGAAATCAGGTCCGCACGTCATTCGTTCCTATAAAATAAACTGTGGAGATTTTTTCCCCCCTTTTGATCATATTTTGTTCTAAAACCATCAAAGTTTATCGGGAAAAAAACGAAACATCCCTATTATTTACCATAATTTAAATAATAATAAAACTACCTTTTAATTTTTCTGCTATTATAGTTTTCTTAAAGATACAGCTTTATGTATAAATGGTAATACTGGGAGATTCAGTATAGTACTTTTTTTTTTAATTTACCTTTTAACTTTTCTGCTATTACATGTTTTCTTAAAGATATAGCTTTACGTATAAATGGTAATGCCGAGAGATTCTGTATAGTACTTTAGGAAAATTAACCTACCAAAATATATAGTACCCTAGAAAAAAGAAAAATGATGACTATGAAGGCTAGTTAAGGAAATAACATTAAAATTTCAAATCGAAAATAAACACTTGGATTGGTGGCAGTAGGAATAGTAAGTAGAAAGGCATGAAAGGTTTAGAAAAAAGGGACTACAATGAGTTAAAGTCCTTTTGGGATCTTAGACACTGAACTAGTCCAAAAGCAAAATGCCTCCTGGGTAGTCATTTTAGTCCAATACTACCCATTGCTGTCGAGTTGATCCCGACTCATAGCAACCCTACAGGGCAGAGTAGAACCGCCCCATAGTTTCCAAGAGGGGCCTGGTGGATCTGATCTACCGACCTTTCGGTTATCAGCTGTAGCACTTAACCACTTTAGTCCGATAGTCTATTTCTGAGTCACTATGAGTCAGAATCAACTCGAAGGCAGTGGGTTTGGTTTTTGGAGTCTCACTGCTGCAATAAATTTTTCTGCAGATCCCAGTGTTTCTGGATTCTTCTTTTTCTCACCACGATGCTTAAAAATACTTATTCATGCACTGAGCTAGGATGAGAATAAAACAGTAACATAATGGAGGGTTTCATAATTCAGTGATATTATCTCCTATGACGACTATGTCACTACTGTGATCAATACATTATGATAAATTTTTATACACTGATTTTTAATGGTGAGAAGCTCTTACTCATATTTGTCTATATACTCTTAAAGCAATCTGAAATCCTGAAACAATTTTAATAATCTATTAAACATTTTCACTTATAAATTTTTAAATAGTACATACTAGCCTTTGCAAAGGAACTTTGAATCTTATAATTGGTATTGTGAAGAGCTTAAGAATATACTTACAATTACAGGCTCTATTAACAGCCGGAAGAGCGTTCCTACTCGTATGCTTCGACAGTTTAAGATGACACTATCAAAGGAACATTGGCAGCTTAAGGACACAGGATCAATTAAAGTTTCTTGAGAAACCACTTTACGTCGTTTTAGAGGTGTGTTGATAATAGAATTACCAAACTGAAAAGGAAAATTTCCACTTAAGTTAATAAAATAAGGCTGCAAACTATGTACACATATACAAAGACCCAATATAAGAAATGTAATTATTGCTTGATTGGTTTTCCTTCAACAGTGTTAAAGTAAAAACTTGGTTTTATATAATAGTAAATCTATGAGCATTTTTGCAATTAAGTTCTGATATGTATCCAGAATGACTGCCAAACTGCCCAAAGGAAAATTATACTGATTTATGCACTCGATGTTCCATTTCTCTAAACACTGACCATGATGACGCACTACAACGCTTTTTACATTTTTGACAGCGTGTCAGTTAAAAAAGATATAATTTTAATCTAATCTTTACTTCTTTAATTACCACCTTTGGTGAACTTTATTCATTTCCTGTACCTATTTTTCTATGGTTTGATTTTACTTCATCATTTTTAAGAAATTAAAAATATATAATCAACTTGGTCACAGAGTTCCTTATTTCCCCCATTTGCATTTACCTATCAAATTTTAAGTAATTTGATACATGTTCTACACTTTTTATTTAGTCAAATACATGCATCTCTTCTTTTATTATTTTTGCTTGTGTTTTTGTGCTTGGAAAGGCACTACCCTGGGATTATATAAAAATATTAATGCATCATTTTTTATTTTATCCTTCTTGTTGCTTGTTTTGTTTTTCATTTCTGAAGATGCCCTCTTAACAACCAAGTATGTGTATTTCCATGTTTTTAATCTGTACTCCCAAAACCCTGAAATACATACACACATAAATACATACAAAATTTTTAACAGGTTTTCCAAGGTTTCTACTTAAAAAATATTATTTATATAAAAATAATATACACCCTATTTTTACATGTTAGTATTCCCATTCAACAGTACCTTAAAAAAATTCTACAAGTCCTCCGGTATAGTAATAATTTTTATTTCCAATGGCTGCATAATAGTCCACGGTATGGATGAAACCCACTGCCGTCAAGTCGATTCCGACTCATAGTAACCCTACAGGACAGAGTAGAACTGCCCCATAGTTTCCAAGGA
Source organism: Loxodonta africana (assembly GCF_030014295.1). Classification (NCBI taxonomy): domain Eukaryota; kingdom Metazoa; phylum Chordata; class Mammalia; order Proboscidea; family Elephantidae; genus Loxodonta; species Loxodonta africana. The sequence goes on along the minus strand of NC_087342.1, from coordinate 137,336,748 downwards.
GCGCCTGGTGGATTCAAACTGTCGACCTTTTGGTTAGCAGCCGTAGCACTTAACCACTACGCCACCAGCGTTTCCATATGACGTGGATATAACACAATTTATCTAGCCATTTCCGTATGAATGGGCAATCAATTTATTTGCACTTGTTTGACAATAATCATGTTTGCACATATAGCCTTATATACCGGTGTATTTTTTCCCTTTGAGATGAAGTCTAAAGAATGACTTGTTTGATCAAATGGTATACATTAAAAATAATGTTGATAGATGTATGAGTCGGAATCGACTTGAGGGCACTGGGTTTGGTTTTTGGTTTTGGTTCAGACGTAATCTTTTCCATCAGCAAAATAAGAAAGTACGTCTCCTCTTGGATTCTTGCCAGCAGCATTCTTGTATTAATTTTGCAGTCTAACTGTAAATCTTATAAAATTTTCCAAGTATATAAATTTATTTCATTGTTTCTTTAATTTGCACTTTCTTACTAATTTGTATTTTGTTTCTTTTGGTTGTTTCCTATCTGGATTTTCTCCTTGTCTATTCCTATTTTTTGTTCATTTTCTTTTTTTCAACTTTTAAGAGTTCTTAGTCTATTATAAATATTAATTATAAGTCATCTGCATGTTACAAATATTTGTCTCTAGTGTTACTGTCTACTAACAATTTGTTAGTGCTTCTCTTATGAACATTTTGAAATTTATATAAACCAAGGCATAGTAAAATATATTAATAGTGAAATATGTCCAAGTTTCTAGTCTTGTTAAAATGACTTCTCCCTATTCCCTAGATAACACAAGTCTACGTCTTACTGTAAGATTGTTACTGTTTCTTCTTGTTGAATTGCTTTAAGCTTTTTATTTATTTGACATTTACTTTTATATACTGTCTAATGACCTTCCACTTAATAAATAATCTATCTTTTTCTCCTACTGATATGATTAAATTGCTCAAAAAAAAAAAAAAAAATTTACATCTCAAAGAGAGATTTAATCTGGGTAAATGTTATTAAACATGAAAGGTACCTGGTCTTTCATTCTTGCTTTTCTTGGCAATGTAACTGTGTTTAACTCTGAATCTGCTGGAATGCTTCTTAGTTCATGTTCTGCCCTGCAGGTATTTTCATTAAGTGCTGCTTCTACTTTTCCAGTGGATGGTGCTGGAGAAGAACATGCTGAATCAGCAGGTTGAGGAGATATGCTTTCTCTTCTGTTAGTTCTGTCACTATCATCATCATCATCATCACTGGACAAAATGACTATAAAGAAAATGGTAAATGCTTCAGGAGGCATTCCATTTCTGTCAAATTAAAAATGTAAATAAATCACCAAAGTAGGAAATATACCAAATTTGCTTTGGATTTCCTCTAGATCTGATATTAATAAAAAACAAATGAAGATACAATCCACTCTACCGGATGAGAAGTAAAATTTGGAGAGGTAAGAACAACGAAATCGTTAAGACATGGCTTTTTTTTTTTTTTTACAATATACAAATATGAAATTGATTCAATATTCCCCCACCACTCAACCACATAGCAACATACAAGCTATAAAAATTAATAATGGTTATCAGTAGGTCTATTTCAGAGTTCCAAAGTCTAAGTTGTGAAAATAATTTGCATACAAGTTTTCACAGAATGGTATTCATTTTAAATGTGTGTGAAACTCTATGTGACCAGATGATTTTATCTCACAGGAAATCACTGAAGTCAAAATTGGTCTTCAGGAGAACCTGGATCAATGCCTAATGCTCAATATTTTTGAGTAAATGAATGTAGGTAATAAGAGGACATCATGAAGGTAATTTGCTCTTACACCTTATACTCATTGCTAAATCTCGTTAGACCAGTTACCAACTGCCCTTGAGTTGATTCTGACTCACAGCAACCCCACGTATATCAGAGCAGAACTGTGCTCCATATAGTTGTCAACAGCTGATTTTTCAGAAGTATATCGTCTTCTCTTCTGAAGTACCTCCCAGGTGGACTTGAACCTCCAACCTTTCAGTCAAGTGCATTAACTATGTGTACCACTCAGGAACTCTGAACCTTATCACACCCATCTCTAAACCATCATTCCCCAAAGCCACTACACTGCACTCAAATCAGTCTAAACTCCTTACTCTGGTTTATAAAACCAATATAATCTGGCTCCTGCTGACTTTTCCAGCTTTCTCATACTACTCTATTTCTCTGTCTTTATGTTCCAGGCCCACTAGCCATTTATTCTGTTCCTTAAACAACATATCCCAGAGCTTAAAGCGGTGTGTGACACAGAACAAGCATTCAAAAATTATGTATAGAATAATGCATACACTTGTTTCTTTTTTAGTATTCTACATACAAATGCTTAGTTAATACCTACTGAGTAATTTATATGTCTCAGAGGAGCATTTTCCCCAGAAATGCTTAGCTTGTTTTTTTATTTTGCTGTCCGGTCTTAGAAATAAATGCTAATTCTGGATCTTTTTCAGAACTGGTCTTTTATTAAAAGAAAACCTAACAGGTCAGATTAGAAGGTCTAAGCAGAAATACATATATTTGAATGCTGGGAAAAGGCTCTGCCACTTAACTACATAGTTGCCTGTTTCTTCTATGTAAAATTAGGAATAATGATACCTATATTTCACAGAATTACTGCAAGGATTAAATGATTTACGTAAAATGTTTAGCACAGCGTCTGACATACATGCAAGTTTCAAGAAAAAGTTGATGAATGTTTATTGTTTATGAAAATACAGAAATAGGAACTGAAAGGTAAGCCTAGTGTTCTATAATTATTTTTATGGTGTTTCAGGGGCATTTAAAGTTATATATTTACTATATCAAAACTTACTTTAAAGCCCCAATGTTGCAAAAGATAGGCTTGTACTAGGTAGCTTTCATTTTATTAACTTAAAATAAATGAGGGCTATGCTTAACGTCACCAAAATTTCAAACCAATGGGGAGCGAACATGCCAGCATCGTATGGCAGAGTTACAAAGCAGTTCTCACAGTTTCTTTTCTTTTATTCTTATATATCTAGAATCTTGCCTCAGTGTCTGTACTTATATTCCAAATTTATTCCCATAGATACTGGCATATCTTCCTCCTCACTTCATTCTGAGCTCTGTTCAAAGTTATCAGAGGTGCCTACTCTATCACCTAGTTTTCTCTTCTCCTCCAGACATCTGTCAACTGTCACTCTTCATTTCCTGGACCAGTTTCACTTTCTACATGGAAATTATTACTACCTGAGATACTGTACATTTTATTATATGGCTATTCCTACTAAAACATGTTTCATGATCGATAAACTATTTTAATACAAACACAAATTTAACAGTAAATATAATAAGAAAACTGACTTTAAAAATTTTTAATAATCTATTTTAACCCAATGTATAAAAAACATTATCATTTAAACATGTAATCAATATAAAATTATTAGGTATGTTATATTCTTTTTTTTTGTACTAAGGTCTTCAAAATTCTTTATTTTATACTTACAGGACTTCTTAATTCTGACTGGCCACATTTCAAGTGCTCAGAAACTGTGTGGTTAATGGTTTCCATGTAAAATAGACTTTGGAATCAGAAACATCTTTTTAAAAAATCTAACCTTTAATCATATATCTGTATTGAGCAAGTTACTCAATGCCTTTAAGCCTAGGTTGCTTCATTTTCAAAATGGGATATCAGTACCTACATAATATGACTGTGAAAATTAAATTAAAATTTGTTAGCGTATAAACCTTTATCATAAAGAAGGTCACGTAAGCATGGAATAAGTGACATTTTTTATATTACTATGAAATGTTCTTAAACTGGGGTACATCTTTCCAGATAGTTTAATGAAAAATACTTAGCCTATAACTTTCTTTTTCAGTAGGGATGGTAAGTTAATTCATGCTTTATTGGATTTAATGCATAATAGATATGGTCCTAGGTTAAGCTCTGAACAGTAAACTGCTTGAGGGACCTCACAACAACATGAATTTATTTTCATACATCATTATCTTACCTCAAATACAGTACTAATTTTAATTTTTTACATTATAGCCTTACCAACTTCCAGTTCCCCTCATCCTGGAAACTTCTCAGCATCTTAAAGTTTCCTACATAAAGGTGCAGGCACAGTGATAACATCCAGTGACTGCCTAATAAATGAGAATTCTGTATATACCTTTCCATATTAAAACACAAAAATCTCATCACCAGGAAGGATTTAGTTTAACACTACACAGGTATACCCCTATGTAGTATCACAAAATATTTCTCAAATGTCATCAGGCTAAACAGAATTTACGAATATCCTGTTTATCATCTAGTAATTTTAACGTAGTTCTTTTTTTGAAAAGTATGTTAACATGTTGGAATGGGCTGAGGTTTTTTTATTGAACTGAATTAAAACAGAACTTGATCTATACTTACTAGATTTAAAAAAAAACATTTTTTCCATTTACCAGCTTTCAGAGTAATGATCTGAAACAAAGTAATCTCCACAAGTAACCAATGGAGAGCTTTTCTTTTTTTCCTTTTGGAGGTAAGTATATTATTATGAACTAACTGATTTTAATATATTTGGCATTTCAATCCATGGCAGTTATGGTTCTTTTTATGACTCATGTAGTCCTGTTTTTGGCCATTTTTAATTTATTTAATTTTAGCTATGTCCTTTTGACATGTCCATAGCAGTCTTTGACTGTTTCCATGCTTCCTAATATGACTAGAGGCTCTCGCTTTATCTTGCATATTTCATGCTCTAGACCTGGAGTCTGCCTTTCTCTAAAGAGCTCTGGTTATTTTTATTGGGAAAATGGTGTTTAAAAATACAACACGGGAGCTAGGGTTTTCATTTTTACACTCAGTATACTGTGTCTGGGAATATAGCAAGGAAATATCTATTTTATATTTAAGAGAACACAGATAATGAATTCACACTATTATCCCTAATTCAAATGTAAACATAGAGAATTTTTATTTAATTATATATATTTTTTATCACTTTTCTCTAACACTGAAAAACTTGGTTCCTAATGACAATACTTGTATTATCAATATGTATATGTTTAAAAGTAACAATACTAATTATTAATATTACCGAACACATTTAGGGTTTCTTTGTAGTTCTGTTTGGCCTTAAAATATATTCTACTAGGTAGGTATAGCCAAAATATTATTTGAATTTAAACTCATTTGAAATAATTCTGTATGTTCAAACCACCAACTAGATATATAGTAAGATTCACTTATTTTATTCTCTTTTTGGTTTTGTTCTCCTTTTTAAAAATTTAATTTTGTTCTATAATTATTAAATATTTACACGGTTCCAAAGTCAAAACTGTAAAAAGAAGGTATATTCAGAGAAGTCTAGTATCTATTCCTAACACCCTAACACCTACACTCTGTCCTTCCCTCTTTCCGGTAACTTTTTTTTTTTTTTTTAGTTTTTGGCATATCTTTGTGTTTTAAAAAACTGTATTCATTCTCTCACCCTTCATAAATAAAGAGTAGGCATACTATATACTATGTACTACACACCTCACTGTATACACTTAAACATCCTGGAAATCACTGCACACAGTATTAGATCATTTCCCCCTTTTGTAAGTACATATGTTACAGTTTTTTCAATCAGTACTCGATTGTTCCCAATTTTTTGTCATTTATTACAAACAAGGCTGAGTTCCGTACACTCATTCCTATGCATCTGAAGACAGGAATAAGATTTAGGGGAGAAACAAAAAGGGAACTAATCTCTGAATTATTTCTACATGTTACATACTATATTGGGCTATGCTAGGCGCTTTACATGTTGTTTTATTTATTCCCCTCAAAAACACTAGAAGGCAGAAAACTTGTAGATGAGAAAGGTTAAATCAACTTGGCCAAAGTAAGAAAACTGGGCATAACTGGGACTTGACCTAAGACTGGGGCCAAAGTCTGTGTTTTTTCACTATTTAAGATGAACAGAGTAAGAACAAAGTCAGTTATTATTTTCCAACAACATGGACAGGCTTGAACAGATCTACCAAAAATGCTGTATCACTTCACAAGAAGATATCTATTAAAAACTACACTTCTCAAATATGTTCATGCTCACATTAAAAATACATATGAAAAGATACTGAATTGATATCAGAAATACTATAGGGAGTAAAATACTTACTTGGATCATTTAGGTCTGATAGGCTTGTTTTCCTTTCTTTCAAGTTTGTAATTTTGGTTATTTTTGCCCCAGGTAAAATGACTTTCCCATTAGTCTGTAAATAATTCTGTCTACTATCATCACAATTCACAATAATATCAATCGGAACCTTTCCCATACTGTTGCCATAAAACTTTTTGATTGTTAATCCTGTGTTTTGTGACTTCTGTCCTCCAGAATTCTGATGAATTGACGTCCTTAATAATGGTCCAGAGGATTCATTCAAAGTTACACCTTGTCTGCAGTTTCTTTGCAAATCCTTAGAAAAATTAGTACCACAACTTTGGCATTTAGTCTGATTTTCTTTTTCTTTTCCACATTTTGGACAATATTCACGCTGTTCAGATACCTTAAGTTCCAAAAGAAACAAAAGACTTTGGTATTTTATTTCAGCATCAGAGAAACAAGAAAGTCTCAAAATTAAGCCCCCCCTTTCCATCATCACCATGGTTATCCGGAGACACCATGGTTATCCGGAGACCCTGAATAAGTCATTTTACTTGGAATTTAGCATATAAACGCTGGAAGGCATTTTCAAGATGTTCTAGTCTAGCAGTATTCAAATTGAACTATGTGTATGCTTGAGGATACATGACGATTTTCCAAGGTGTACAGGGCATAAATACTCTTAACGGAATCAATATCTAGATCCTCAATTTCCATAATCATTCAAAAAATTGATTCGAGTATGCTTCTGATGTCAAATCATCTTCTGCAGCAATTGTTCTTTTCCCACATTAAAAAAGAAAGCTAAATCTGTCATCCATTTGAAATCGTACAATGGTGTATGATTCTGGAATACAAAAACCTCCAAACTAAATGAAGGAATAATTCTAAATACTGAAAAAAAGGAACTGATTCTGAGGACTAGATAACAAAAATTTTTTCAAGACACTAAATTCTATTTCTTTGAAAAATATTTTAAAGAAGGTCTAATATAGCTTACAGTTAAGAAGTCATTAAAAGTTTTTTTTTTTTTGATGGTAGAGTACCATGTGACTTTTGGCATATAATGTGAAAGGAGTTCAAAGTATGGAGTTATATTACTATAATAAAACTCCATTCTCATGTATTTATTTATGAGAACAAAGCTCTTCAGCACTTATATCTGTAAGAAGTGAAAATATGAACAGATGCTAAATCTTCTGTCAATATATATATATATATTCATGCACATATGAAGTAATTGGAAAAAAGGTCATTGCCTCTAATTAAAACATGTATTCTAATAAATTTGTGTTTATATCAAATAATTACTTATATGTTAATAATATAAAAGCCAGTTGTCATTAAGTCGACTCTAATTCATGAAGACTCCGTGTGTGTCTGAGTAGAACTGTTCTCCAAAGGACTTGCGGTGGCTGATTTTTCAGAAGTAAATCGCCAAGCCTTTCTTCCGAAGAGCCTCTGGGTGGACTCAAACTTCCAACCTTCTAGTTAGTAGCCCATCATGCTGTTTACACAACCCAAGGGCTCCCAACAATAGTTTTGATCAGTAGTGTACTCCTAATTAAATATGATTATTATTTTAAATTTGTTTTTAAGGAGCCCAGGTGGCACAACAGTTAAGCACTCGGCTGCTAACCAGAAGGTTGTTTGTTCAAACCCACCCAGTGGCCCTTTGGGAAAAAGATGTGATCTGCTTCTATAGGATACAAAAAAAAAAAAAAGATTACAGCCTAGAAAATCCTATGAGGCAGTTCTACTGTATCACATGAGGTTGCTATGAATTGGACTTGACGGGAACTAACAACAATGACAATAATTAAAACCCAACCCAGGAGAAAAAGTTTATTGTTAAACACTTTTCAGCCTTTTATCACAGGAAATAAATATCTGTTTTAACAATGAAACATGATAGAATGATCAAGCATAAACAGATGGTTAAGTATCAACTGCTATGGTATTTGGACAGCATTAGATCCATATACGAGGCAAGTGATTAAATAATCCTATTTCAAAATATTTCTTTCACTGTGTCAGATACTACACCCTGTGTGACTACTGAAACTTAAGATAAAAAAGGTTCAATGTCAACTTAAAAATACGTAAGGGAGTATATAGTTGTTTAAAATTCTTTTAGCTCTATGGTGGCAGAAGTCATCAAGGGGTTGTAGGAGGACTGACTGGTTGGTGACAGTTACGTATGATTACAAGAGTATATATATATTTCAAAATTGATGGAACTCAACACTTAAGTTTTATGCATCTTGTTGCATGTAAACCTACACTTGAAAAATATATAGAAAGTATGCAAGCATAAAAGTCTGAAAACCACTGTTCTAACCTTACCTTCTTGTTTAACAGATGAGAAACTGACAAAGAAATTGTTTGCCCAAAGTGACAAAGCCTTTCTATTATACTGTGTTATCTTTCCAAGGTTCTATCCCAGATAACGTGGATTATAAAAAAAGAGCACACCTCTTTCTCTGCCAGTACACTGGAGAATTTAGCTACCTTGTGGAGTGTAAACAAGTTATTTTTCCCTTAACACTTTCAATAGGGCCTTGTGCATTTAGAATGCATACTTAACATATAAACTATGTAAACAACTGATTAGACACAAATATGGGACAGATTATCTCACTCCCCATATTTTAGTCTATTTTCACTATAAGGGAAGGTAATAATGGTATTAAGTAACACAAATGGGTTACTATGTCCCTTGCATCTGAAAGGGAAATCCATAAACAAAATAGTAGTCCCACCTATCTATTATCCTGTGATAAAATATCCAATCCTTTAAGAAAAATACAAGCCCCATTGGTAAGCTGAGTTTTCACGATGAGCAGATATATTTCCACCTCTAGCTTAAAAAGAATACTGTAGAGTACCCAAATAAGTACAAAGATGTTCATTTCTGTGGGAGATGGAGTCCCATTTCCCACAGTGGGAGTACGCTAAATATAAGGAAACTTTGACTTTAAGAATTTTTAGATATGACCAACCTGGGCAATGACTGGTTCCACATTTTACTGTATATAATAAAGATAAACGGGACACATTTAAATAAAAAACACTCTATGGAAGAGCAACAATTTCTGATTATTTCCCTGCAAAAAATTAGTACTGAAGCATATAAAAAGTACATTCCCTATTATTAAAATTCTCTATATTAAAATATAAAAGTAAATACAACCTGAGCTATTAGCATATTCCTCCATCAGCTAAAGGAGCCCCTAGTGGTGTAGTGGTTAAAGTCCTTGACTACTCATTGAAAGGTTGGTGGTTCGAACCCAATAGCTGCTCCATGGGAGAAAGATGTGGCAGTCTGCTTCCATAAAGATTTACAAACCTTGGAAAGAAACCCCATGGGGTAGTTCTACTCTGTCCTATAGAGTTGCTAAGAGTAGGAATCAACTCGACAGCAGTGGGTTTGGTTTTGGTCCATCAGCTAAGAAACATCTGTATTGGAACTGTGTGTCGAACAATTAGAAACAAAATACAGATCAGCTGAACCAAATAAAATATTTAAGTTTTTCATGATAAAAAATTAAGAATCTTATCAACCTAGCAACCTAAAAACTAGTATCTCAACATGGCTCAATTATCTTCTACCTAAGAATTTTTTGTTGAGTATTTCTTTTGGAAAACAAAGACTGATTAAAGCCTCATTTTTCACTTTTGGTCAGTGGAAGGCTTTTACAAAATAAAAACTGCATATGACATACAATCTGCCAGTCTTGAGACATAAATAAGTAAATAACCAACCACACTTAATAGGAATAATACTCTTTGTTGAGGCACGATTTAGACAATGCCATTTTATTAAATATCCTGGGAATATTTAATCTCATTATGTAAAATAAGGCTTGTTTTCTTGTAAGTAGTAAATAGTCTGGGGTTTCACAACTATGAATGAAAAAAACCACCAACCTGGTTGAAGAAAATAAAAAATTACATACAGGCTGGCTACAAGCTATTCTTTATCTCCACCAAGAAGAGAGTAAGAACAATTGACATGGGAGTAAACAGAAGAAGAGGGAATATGTATTTTAAACATTAAAAAAATTCTCAAGCTTTCAGTGAGCATCTGAAGCTTTCAGTCAACATGTCCAGTAGAGAAAAGGCGGTATGTCTGGGAAGGAGGTTTCCTCTTTACTTCTTTATCTGGGCCAACAAGTAGAAAGATGCCAGTATGTCCTTGGCCAAGCTCAGCCTGACATGCCAGAAGACTAGCCACATAAAGGGAAAGTGAACGAATAAGTAAAATAAACTGATGATAATGGCAGTCAGTTTCTCACACCAGAGAGGGGAGTTAAAAAATGCAAAGAAGGAAAGGCTAAGATAAATACTGTGGTACTAGACTAGAATTGGAGTTATTGGTGTGAACTCATGGATTTTAATAAGTGTTAAATATTAAGACATACACACACATATTATTTTCCAGCTCTGCCAACTGAGACAACCTAGAAACAATGAGCACTTAGTAGCAATGAACATAGCTGGTACCCAAGTATCTTCCTTCCATTTAAAGGAGCAATGGCTCCTCAAAGAAACGCACGACTCTAGGGCTAGGACGGGAAAATACAAAGTAAGTGTAGAACAACTTGTACTAAAAAGAAAGAAGTCCTGAAAGAATGATGGAGAAGTGTCAAAAAGAAACAGGAGACAGTTTGAAGAAACTCCCATAAGCCAAGTCTGGGACAACTTGAGCATGAAAATAAATATGATCATTATAGACTAAAATGTTTTGAGTAAAATAAGAATGCTGATATAAATAAATAACTAAACTGGGAATAACGGAAGGCTCTACCTTACAGTAGAAGCCTTATTAATCGATGAGTATAAAAATACCTACTAAGAGAACATCTTGTTACTGGCTATCAAGTTGGCCCCCCAATCATGGCTAATATGACACAGCACGTGCCTCCTGAAATGATGTAATGAGATTATAGCATCATTCTTGAAAAATGTATAAATCATGAAGAAACATAAAATCCAACTTGAGAAATAAGTCTATAAAGTATGTGGCCTATACGCCTTACAAATATCAAGGTTATAAAAGACAAGAGAAGTTTAAGGAACTAATTCTAGATTGAAAAAGACTAAAGATTCATGACAATTAAAGGCAACATATGATCCTGGATTGGAGCCTATACCCATAAAAGACATTACCTTGGTGAAGTCAGAATCGATTTTGTGGGTTAGATGGCAATATGGGATCAAAAGATTTTTTCTTCCTAATTTTGAGAGTTGTACTCCAGTTACAAAAAAAAAAACAACAACCCGTTGCCATCAAGTTGATTCCAACTCATAGCAACCCTACAGGGTTTCCAAGGATTGGCTGGTGGATTCAAACTACCAACCTTTTGGTTGGCAGCCAAGCTCTTAACTGCTGTGACACCAAGGGCTGCTAGAATGTCTTTTTTGTTGTCGTTGTTGTTTTTTAAGGAAACACACACTAAATGGGCATCATACCTGCAACTTATACTCCAATGGTGCAGAGACACACACACACACACACACACAGAGGGGTGGGTGGAGGGCGGAAAAGGAGAGAGGGGAAGGATGATAAAACAAATGTGGAAAACTGGGGAATCTATGAAAAACATATGTATATAGCTTTTCTACTTTTTTAAAAAAACTTTTCTATAAATTTAAAATTTCAAAAAAATTCTGTTTGAGGACAATTATTTAGAGTGTATTTCAGGAAAGCACTAAATTCTTTTCAGGTAAAAAATATGTTCTATGCTTTGGATAGGTAAAGAACAATGGTATGTCTGAAAGCAGAATACTGCCTAAATAATGTCTCTCTAGGTCTCTTCTAGTTCTATGATAAAAAAGCCACCTAGAATGTACTAAGTACTAAAGAAATAATAATAAAAATATTGTCTGACTCGCAATAAAGAGTAATTTTTCTACCTACCTCTAAATGGGTTAAACATTTTTTTGAAGCAGGAGACAGAGGAGACACAGACTGGTAAGTACTACAATGACGTTTCTGTTGCACTTTCCTCTTAATTTCAGGCTCCAATTGTGATTCAGACTCTTCTGATTTCTTCATTATACGCTCTAAAGGGAGGAACGGAAAAAAGAGTACCAAAATTAAATTTTACAAATTCATAATCTTAGCTATATAAAAATGTTGTTTGATATTCTTAAACATTCTGTGGTAAAAATATACATACAAAACATTTGCCAATTCAACATTTTTTACACAATTCAGTGACAGTCATCATGTCATGCAACATTTGTTCCCAAATTATTCTACCATCATTAATGGAAACTCAGCGCCCCCTAAGATAAGACTCCCCACACCCTCGCCTTTAGCAACTACTAATAAATTTTGTTCTCTATGTTGTTAGTTGCTGCGGAGATGGCTCCAACTCACGTGGACCTTATGTATAACAGAACGAAATGTTGCCCAGTCCTGTGCCATCTTTGCAGTTGTTGGTATGTTTGAGTTCATTGTTGTGGCTATGGCGTCAATCCATCTCACTGAGAGTTTCCGTTTTTGCTGACCCTCTACTTTCCCAAAAAGAATGTACTTCCCTAGCAACTGGTTTTTCCTGATATGTCCAAAGTAAGCAAGCTGAAGTCTCACAATCCTCCCTTCTAAGGAACATCCTGGTTGTACTTCTTCTAAGGCTGATTGGTTTGTTCTTCCGGCAGTCCATTGGATATTCAAAATTCTTTGTCAACACCACAATTGGAATGCATCGATTCTTCTTCTGTCTTCCTTTTTTCATTGTCCAGTTCTTACATGCATACGAGGTGAATGAAAAGACCTTGGCTTGGGTCAGGTGCACCACACTCTTTGCAGTGACATCTTTGGTTTTGAAAACTTTAAAGACGTCTTTTGAGGCAGATTTGCCCAATGCAATACGTCACATAATTTCTTGACTGCTGCTTCATGGACACTGTTGATCCAAACAGAATGAAATAGCTGGCAACTTCAGTTTTTCCTCCATTTATCAATACAGTGTTTATCAGTCCAGTTGTGAGAATTTTCGTATTCTTCACATCAGGTATAATCCATTCTGGAGGCTGTGGCCTTTAACCTTCATCAGTAAGTGCTTCAAGTTTTCTTCACTGTCTGCAAGCAATGCTGTGTCACCTACATCTCTCGGGTTAATGAGTTTTCTCTATTCTTAATGCTATGTTCTTCTTCATACGGTCTAGTTTCACATGAAGTTCTAGAATAGTTAAAATTAATCTATGCTGGGAAAAATCAGAAGAATGATTACCGCTGAGGGGGTAAGGGTGGTGACTAAATGAGAAGGGACATGAGAGAACTCATCTGAGGCAATGATACTATCTTTACTATGTCAAAACAGGGGCTTGGGATTGGGTTAGAAAGGTAAATGGCACTTGTCAAAACGTACTGAACTGTATGTACACTTAAGATTTGTGTATTTCACTGTGTACACATTTTATATCAAAAGAAAAAAACTATAAACAAATATTGAAATCCAGTTAATGATACGCTCACTGAAGTATTCAGAAGTGAAGTGTACTGGTAGCTACAAAGTGCTCTTAAAATGTAAGAGCAAAAGTAGGCAGATGAATATGTGATAAAGCAAGTATTATGAAGTGTTAACTGTAGAATTTATGTGGTAGATATATACGTATTTACTGTAAGAGTTCAACTTTTCCGTATGTTTGAAAATTTTCATAATAGAAGTTTGGGGTAGAGAAGCAAGGAAGGTCCTTAACTTTATTTGAGAACTTGGTTCTGTGTTATTACTAATATGTTAAAAAATATATACTTAGAGAGTGACATAACACTGTATTTTAGTTATGAATTTGCTTTTGAATTATTTTTATGGTCTGTCAAAAAAGAAGGACAAACTATAAAGATGGTTAGTTTTCTCCATCATGTAGCTGTCACTATGGCTAATTTTCAACATAAAATAAAACTAAAGTTATGTATAACATTCTCAGTTCCGCCTCCTTAAAAATCACTTTTGGCTCTATAACTTATACTTTTGTTTAGCATAGGCAGTTTAGTAAAAGCTCTTTAAAAAAAAAAAAAATTAGGCAGTTTAGTAAAAGCTCTTTAGCATGACATAAAAAGCATTTTTCAGTCTGGTCACGACCTACCTCTCCAATTTCATCTCTGCCTATCCTCTACCATCTTCTCCAATCAAAAAGGTTATTTATTCAAATTGGTCAGACTTTCAACCCATGGTGCCTTTGCATTCCATTCTCATTAGCCTCAAAGCTTTTTCCCTCTACTTGGTCTGTCAAGCTCTAGTAAGTCAAAACTCAGCTTTCCTTACTTCTTTTTGTGAGGACTTAATTCAACTATTCAGAAAGGGTCAGTGACCACTCTTTTATGATACTGTATTTTGCACTTGTGTTTATCATAGTACCTTCAAACTACACAGCAATGTGTTCACAAGTTTGTAGTCTCTCTACCCTTGAGTTTCCTGAGAATAGACACTATCAGAGAATAGGGGCGCAAGGCAAGCTTGAATAAATAAATTGTATCAACTTTAAGATATATATGTAAACTTTAAAAGTACGTAATATAACCTAGGAAAAAAAGACATTCCAAAAACATGAGCAAAAAATACAGTTGAAATTGATTTATCAAGGAATTCATTAAATATTATATTAAGCATCCCTGAACATTTACACAAATTTATTGGTAAAAAATAAGAGAATGCTGTTATAAAAACAATTTTTAAAATTTATTTCTACAAAACCACAGAAACATGTAACTAAATAAAAATAAACCTAGAAGTACTTTTAGGAAATAAAGGTGAGTATTTTTAGAATTCCACGGTCTGAAAAGCTTTTCTAAACATTACACTAAACAAGTAAATATAACTTTAAAAACAGGTAGATTTGATCACATCAAAATTAAAATGTACTACCTGACAATCCTAAAAAAAAAAAAATCACACAATGAAAAAGTACTCACACATCAGAAAACATAAAGAAGTTGCTGTTTTTTAACTTATAGTAAGCTTTTATAAGTAAGTGATAAATAGGCAAAGGACACAATAAATAAATGGGCAGACACGAATAAAAGAAAAAATTCAGTGGCTACTGAACATATAAGACACCTCACTGGTAATGAAGGAAGTATGGGGGGGAAAATTTTCTTGACCAGATTGGCAAAACCTAAAAGAAGGATACTATTTAACGTTGCTTAAGAGTAGGAGAAAACATGCACATCCAAGTACAGTTTGTTGGGAGATGACAACCTTTATGGAAAGCATTTTGACAGTAATACACTGAAAGTGTTAAAAATGTACATAGCCTTTGTCCTTGCAATTTTATTTCTAGGGGTTTGATCTAAGGAAATAATAGATCAAATATAAAAAATGCACTAGTATAATAATATTTACAATACCAAAACCGTGAAATCAACTTAAATTATGGCACATAAATGACCACAATGCATTCACTAAAAAATGATTAAAGATACTTGGTTATTAACTTGTAAGAAAGTCTATGATAGACAGCTTGTCCATTTTTGGGGGGAGCATTTTACTGTGCATTAGGTGAAAGTTTACACAGTAAATGTTTCTCATTCAATAAATCATACACGAATTGTTCCATGACACTAGTTACAATCCTGCAATGTGTTGGTACTCTCCCCGTTTCAACCCTGGATTCCCCATTTCCATTTGTCCAGTTTCCCTGCCCACTCCTGCCCATTTGATTCTCAAACTTCCTTTGTGTTTTCCATGCTGGCTTTTCCTCTGATATTCTAGTATCTTTTAATGACTACGGAATTAAGATACTATTATAACCTGTTGCTGTCGCATCGACTCCAACTCATAGCAACCCTATAGGACAGAACAGGGTTGAAGTTTTACATTTTATCTATTATTTCCTTAGATCAAACCCCTAGAAATAAATTGCAAGAACAAAGACTATGTACGTTTTTAAGACTTTTAATATATTACCATCAAAATGCTTTCCATAAAGGTTGTCATCTCCCAACAAACTGTACTTGGGTATGCATGTTTTCTCCTACTCTTAAGCAACATTAAATAGCATCATTCTTTTAGGTTTTGCCAATCTGGTCAAGATATAATTTTTTCCCCCATACTTCCTTCATGGAAGTATGCGGTTTCCAAGGAGCAGCTGGTGGATTCAAACTACTGACCTCTTAGTTAACAGCTAAGCTCTTAACCACTGTGCCCCAACAGGGCTCCAGATACTACTATAGCAAAGTCAAAAGCAAGTTACAGAATAGTATACATGGTATGAATGTGTTTTTAAAAACGAGTATTTATGCAAAGAAAGAGTCTAGAAATCTGTATACCAAAATGCTAATAGCTATCTCAATGGCTGAGGGCAAGGGGATATTTTTCGTCTTAAATATGTTAACTTAGTTTTAAATATAAGTTAAACAGGGCTAAATCAGGTGATTAAGTTGCTACACTGGAAAATGTACATTCTGAAACAGCACATAAGATCTATTAATTATTTGAGAACATTATTAAAAAAAGGTGAGGGAACAAAAACGAAGTTTAAGAAACAAAGGGACAGGAGGTAGCAAAAAAAGGGATCTTAATAGTCATGCAGTTGCTGTTATTCTACCTGTTTAGAAAATACAGAAAGAACACCAAACATTAAAAGAAAAAAAAAAGACGTGGTCTGATAAAAAATTATGCTTAATGGCCTGCAAGCTTTAATTTTACACTCAAGAGCTGCGTATCAATGCTAATAAGTGTTGATATACAGCCATAACATCAAAATTCATATTAAATGCCTCTTAAAATCAAGGGGGAAAAATGTAACAATCAAGAAAATTACCTTGGGTTTTAAGAACTATAGAAAGACAAGTGATTCATTTTTAGGAGAAAATTATTCCAGGTGCTATGCCAGTTAACTACTGATCCTAGGGGTTTGAAATCTCAACGCTTTTCAAACTATCTCTAAAGGAAATTCTAAAACGAAACCCAAAATTCATGCAACAATTTTTGCAATATTATTATAGCATTGTCATTCATCCCATACCCTAGTATATAAGCACCTACCTGACACAAAAGCTGACAACAAAGCTTACAGTTACATACACCAATATTGCTCTCTTGAAGTTTACAAATATTATTCATATGAACTATACATACGAATCTAGATCCTGCTCCAAAAAACTAGTTTTCTGAGTCCACAGATGCAAATAACTGAAAAAATAAAGAGAGGGAAAGGCTCTTCTGCACAGAAGAATTCTAATTAAATGTGTAAGAAATGAAGAGAATAGGGAATCATCATCAGACAAACACCACGTAGTAACTGTTGCTAAATTTAGAGGTAAAAGTTTGAGAAGAAACAGGATATTTGCATTATCTCAAAGTATCTCTCCCAAGATCTTTATTTATTTAGTGTACTTTAGGCAAAAGTTTACAAATCAAGTCAGTCTCTCACACAAGAAGTTATACACACCTTGCTATGTACTCCCAGCTGTTC
Organism: Loxodonta africana; assembly: GCF_030014295.1. Classification (NCBI taxonomy): domain Eukaryota; kingdom Metazoa; phylum Chordata; class Mammalia; order Proboscidea; family Elephantidae; genus Loxodonta; species Loxodonta africana. The sequence continues at coordinate 137,319,186 of NC_087342.1, read as the reverse complement.
TCCTCCTAATGAGACAGCACACTCCTCCTTTCCACCCTGTATTTCCCATGTCCATTCAACCAACTCCTGTCCCTCTCTTCCTTCTCATCTCGCCACCCAACAGGAGTTGACCACATACTCTCAAGTGTCTACTTGAGCCAAGAAACTTACTCCTCACCAGTACCACTGTCTGTCTATCTTATAGTCCAGTCCAATCCCTGTCTGGAGAGTTGGCTTCAGGAATGGTTCCAATCTTGGGCTAACAAAGGGTCCAGCCAAGATCTTTATTAATTACAAAGAGAAAAATAGTAATTTTGCAGTGGAAAACCCAGCAGATGCTACCTTAACCAAGTGATCATGGCTAACATCACCAGTAATAAAATACATCAACATCATGTAACCCCTGATATGATGCACTGAGAGAAGTACAGCATCACTTCTGTGGAAGTCTTGCCAAAAATGCACTGCCTCAATCTAACCATAATATGAGACAAACCCAGACTGAGAGTCATTCTACAAAATAAGTGATCACTACTTTTCAAAAGTATTCATGGAGCTTAATGAGACATGACAACTAAATGCAATGTGGGATCCCACACTAGATTCTGGAACAGAAAAAGGACGTTAATGAAATTGAACAAGGTCTACAGCTTAGTTAAAAGTGTTATACCAACAGCAGTTTCTTGATTTTGATAAATGTACTATAATTAATAAGATGTTCATATTAGGGAAAGGTGGGTAAAAGGAAAATAGGAACTTCCTTTTCTATTTTTGCAATTTTTCTGTAAGTTTAAAATGCTTTCAAAATAAAAAGTTACAAAAACCCCTATTCTTATCTGCTGAATAATAAATGTTACTGAAGAAACTTTAAAATTTATTCCTAATAAGCCTGGCTGATTGGCATCTAAAACTGTATGAGTGGGACAATTCACTTAATCTTTCTGAAATGCACCTATAAAATGGGAATGTTGTACAGTTCTCTAAGGATTAGAAATAATGTTCTGACCTAGCAAGAAAATAGTAAAAATAACAGCGGTTAAAAGCCTGGACTGTGGAATCAAACAAACTTTGGTTCCAATACCAGCTCTTCCATATGTGTCCTTGATAGCAGGTTAGGTAATCTCTTTATGTCCGTTTCCTCCTCTGTACAAAATGTGGATAAGGGAATCTTGAATAGAGAGCTAGGATAAAATTAACTATGAATTAAAGCATTTAACTCAGCATGTGGTATAGAGTAAGAGTTCAATAAAGATTTAAGGTATAACGGAATAAACGTTGAAGAGGGTGTCCACTACTACTAGTCTTAATAATAGGGATATGTTCAATATATATACAAAAGATTTTCACCCAAAGTTATTAACAGAAAAAGAACGCAAGTGCTTTAAAAAACAAGCTCTTGGCTATCTGGAAAACATAAACCCAGAGCTACTGCTGTCAACTCAATTCTGACTCATAGAGAACCTATAAGGACAGGCTAGACCTGCCCGTAGGCTTCTGAGGCTGTATAATCTTTACAGAACCTGACTGCTACATCTTTCTCCCACAGAGTGGCTGGAGGGTTTGAATCCGAGCCCATAACCACTGCGCCACGGGGCTCCTTCTGGAAAATACAGCTGCTTAAAATCATTAGATTTTGATTAATAAGAGTCATCAGTAGTATTTACTCAAACAAATGCCTGGGGCAAACTAGACACACACATTGCGAACCACTATTCTAGATAAAGAAAATCAATTTGACGGTGAAATATTTTTCCTAAATGTTATTGGCCCTCGTTTTATTTTTTCATCAATATTATTGCATTAAGAATTACTTAAATGCAGTTATAAATACCCACTCACTTTGGTTCTCCAACATCTATTATTACAATCTTATCAGGTAAGGTCTCTTTTAACTCAGCGGTTCTCTAACGCATTCCAAATTTTAGAATTAAAACAATTTAAGGAAAAGATGATTAACATAATACATTACAACACAGTTGAATAAAACACAATTTCAAAGCTATATAGTCCACTGGCAGTTAACATTTGAACTTTCAGTTTGACAAAAATGCTAATAAATTAAAGCATTTCAAATTGGCATCACCTGATTGCAAAATTACCTGATCATTTCAGGTCACAAAGAAATTCTCAAATCAGAGTTAAACAAGAAAAAGGTTTTCTTTATATTTCTATTGTATCTGAAAATTTTCAAAAGCCAATGTCATCTCCCTATTTGTACCTTTCTTATAACAATTCAAAAACCCTTCACAGGTGTAAAAAGTAAAACTGCACACTTACCAACACCGTGGGGCCGACTTAGCCTTACAGGATTAATATCAATTTTTTGGACATGAGGTGGGTATTCTTTCCTACAAAAGGAAATTTACATAGTTTAATTCTAACATCGAAATGAAAAATTATGGCATATTTACAATATACTTATTAAAGCAAACTACAGCTTATTTGCCATGTAAAAAGCGGTATTATAAAATAGTAAGACTAAACTACATTTAAAGCTTAATGTAAGACCTTTGAGTACAGTAACTATATTTTATTTAGATTGTCAGTCTATCAGGGCCCACAGTAGGAAGGTTGTTCAATAAAGATTTAGTGAATGAATCCAAATTATTGTTCTTTCAAACTAGTCACTTTGGAAAGCTATAGTTATTTCCAAAATGCACAAACCTTTACAGTTTTTCTTTTGGAATTGCCTTCACGATCGGTATATAAAAATCACATTAAAAAGGAACTTATAATATTTCATAGTCACACAACTTATTTTTGAATAAAAAAGTATCCACTTAAATGATACTTCATTTGCTAGTTTTGCTCTAAATGCTTTTTCAATAGTTTAAAAAACACCAGTGAATAATGCAATAAATGTTGAATAGGTTACTGGTCATGAGAACATTCCAAAATCAATCCAAAAACTGTTACGTATAAAACCAGCATTGCAGAATAAGTACTTTTAGTCTTATGACTGTATTATGCAAAGCGACACAAGCACATTTGTTTAAAAATATTACTTTATTCTCAAGACTTCACATACAACAGATTTCCAGGATTTTGAACACAGTCTTCATAAGGGTCCTAAATATTATTTAAGTCCAAATATGCACTAATTTGGAGGGAGGGGGGAACCTATAGCTAACCATAGGATAAAAGCACTAAATAAGGAGAACTGCAACAAGTGCAACAGACCAGGACGCTACGATACTACTTTCCCACTCTAAGTCAAAACTTCTAAAAATACTCCTATTTTATTTAACTAGAAATTAAAAAAAGGGAAAGGGGCTATTTTATTATTTGGAAATCCATTCACACTAGTGATCAATTATCTATTCATTACAGAGTATATGTGAGGATTAATTAATCAAAATCCTAAAGGAATATCTTGTAAGGGTTTCATATTCTTACACCATGAAAGTCAAACTACTTAACAAAATGTAAAGAGAGGTAGTGACAGTAGTGTACTTGTAATAGCAGTTAGCTACTGTTGACGCTATGTGCCAGGTACTGCTCTAAGGGCTTTGTATCTATTAAACCCTTTATATCTAAAGGCTTTACATCATTAAATCTTCACAATAATCTTATGACGTATGTACTATTACTAGCATTTTCAGAAGGGAAAACTGCAGCACAAAGAGGTAAATTAACTTGCTGATGGTCTCACAACTATTAAATGGCACTGCCAGAATTTAACCCAGGCAAACTGATCAATACTGATGAGTAGTGTCATTATCCTGGTGGCATAGTGGTTAAGTGCAACAGCTGCTAACCAAAACGTCGGCAGTTCAAATCCACCAGGCACTCCTTGGAAACTCTATGGGGCAGTTCTACTCTGTCCTACAGGGTTGATATGAGTCGGTATCGACTCGATGGCAATGGGTTTGGTTTTTTTGGTTCAAGTAACACCTGGTACAATTGGCAATTTCCACCTTGCCACAGTTTTAAGATTTGTAAAGATGGGAATTTGTCTTAAGTGTAACAGTGTCAGGAAGACAGCAGATTTTCGGCTTCTGATTATGCTATATTAGGCTTAACATAAAATGTCTGTTTTTATATATCATACATTTTCACACTCTGGATATAGTACTGTCTTACCTTTAATTCAAATAATTGTAATCTCTAATTTTTATAATTCAACACTTAAAGATACTAACTTTAAAATGCAACAGAGGCAATAATAATCTGAAGTGAAATATGATACTACTGTAGCAAACTCTGGAAACTCTGGTGGTGTAGTGGTTAAGAGCTACAGCTGCTATCCAAAAAGTCAGCAGTTTGAATCCACCAGGCGCTCCTTGGAAACCATATGGGGCAGTTCTACTCTGTCCTGTAGGGTTGCTATGAGTTGGAATCGACCCGATGGCAATGGGTTTGGTTTTGGTTTTTTGGTGGCAAACTCCAGTAACTCCTATTGTATATTTTTAAAATAGTGGATGATGTAAAAAGAAGGTATTTTTAAATGATACTATAAATTACCAATAAGAAAAATATTTGACAGTTATACTGTGTTCACAAAATCTGAAAATATATACATATTTTTTTACAGTTTGAACCTACTTGACTATTTCCTCTAGGGTATACTAAAGGTACAGGTTTATTCAGTAAAAAAAAAACTGGATCGATGAAAACACTGCTTTAATGCAGTGTTCTCTGCAATCTGACACAGTGCGCTGAACCAAGCATTGCTTAAATTACATTTGCCTACATTTCCAAACATTATGGCTACTCTGCACTCAATATTTGCTACATGTTTCTCTATTTAAATAGGGCAAACTAAATTTTGTTTTCCAACAGAACAATGGGACACTGAGCAGCTTAAAATGAGGAAAGGAAGGTGTGCGTTAGGATTGTATCCTTTCACCAGGCTTAATCAATCTGTGTGCTGAGCAAATAATCTGAGAAACTGGGGTATATGAAGAAAAGTATGGCATCAGAATTGACGGAAGACTCATTAACAACTAGGATTATGGAAATGACACAACCTTACTTGCTGAAAAGTGAAGATAACTTGAAGCACTTACTGATGAACATCAAAGACTACACAGCATTCAGTATGGACTGCACTTCAACATAAAGGAAACAAAAATCTTCACAACTGGACCAACAAGCAACATCATGATACACAGAGAAAAGACTGAAGCTGCGAAGGATTTCTTTCTACTTGGAACCACAGCCAATGTCCATGGAAGCAGCAGTCAAGAAATCAAAGGGCACACTGCACTGGGCAAATCTGTGCTAAAGACCTCTTTAAAGTGTTAAAAAGCAAAGGTGTCACTTTGAGGATTAAGGTGTGCCTGACCCAAACTGTGGTATTTCCAATTGCCTCATACGTGAGAACTGGACAATGAAAAGACTGAATTACGGTGTTGGTGAAGAATACTGAATATACCATGGACTAACAGAACAGAAGCCCTGGTGGTGCGGTGGTTAAGAGTTTGGCTACTAACTAAAAGGTAGGCTGTTTGAGTCCACCAGCAGCTCCCTGGAAACCCTATGGGACAGTTCCACTCTGTCTTAAAAGGTTGCTCGCTACGCATCAGAATTGACTCAACAGCAAGGCATTTTAACAGGCCAGAAAAATAAACCAATCTGTCTTAGATCAGTACAGCCAGAATGCTCCTTAGAAGCAAGGATGGTTAGTCTTCATCTCACGTACTTTGGACATGTTATCAGGAGGGACCCTGAAGAAAGACATCATGTTTGGTAGAGAGTCAGTGAAAAAGAAAATACTCAAGGAGACAGATTGATACTGTGGCTGCAACAATGTGCTCAAGCATAACGAGGTATGTAAGGATGGTGCAGGACTTGGCAGTGTTTCATTCTGTTGTACATAGGGTCACTATGAGTGAGAACTCATTCAATGACACCTAACAACAAGTTTTGTTTTTAAGTTTTTATCATAATGAAAAAACTGCAGAAATTAAAGCATATTTTAATATAAGAATAAGAAATTTCAGGATTAGTGTTAGTTTGTAAGGGAATTAAAAGAATCTTACAGCCATATTTTCTTTAAAATTTTGTTAGGTGATCTCAAATCAATTTTTATATTAATTTCTTGGCTTGCGGGTCCCATTACTATATAGATACTAAAATTTCAAACTCCAAACTGGAATGAAGCTCAAGCCTAGGATTTAATTTTTTAGTGGGCATCCCGTCGACCCCCACCCCAAATGAAGCAGAAGCAGAGAAACCCCCCTTGCCAGCTGTCCTCTTTCCCTGCAGGTGGGTGATTTTTTACTTCTGTGGGCTTGTGTTTTGTGTAGAAGTTTTAGAAAAAACTCCATCTCATATGCCTAAACAGGGTTCCTGGGACTGATATTCTTCTACCAATCCTGCCTCCCTTTGAATCCACACAGACTGCAGCAGCTATCAGTCACAGCATTGCTCCTATGCTCACCATTTTCAGTTTCTTTTCTGGCCACCAGGGCCTTCTTCCTTTTCCAGGTCACCATATATGTCAAAGAACTTTTACTTCCTCTTATACAGATATCCAAATGTTTGTAATAAGGTAGTTCTCAGGTTCTTAGTAACCATCTCACTGAACTCAGACTAATCACCTTTTCTTCATATATGCTTACTGAAATAAAACCTTAAAGTGAAATGTTAAATCCTTTGGAAAAATAAAATAGGGAAGGGCCCAAGGCTATTTTTGCTGCTTTATGACTACAGATGCCCATTTCTGTGAATTTTATTTGCAACAGTTAATATATAAGGGGCTTTAACTTTTTTTCCCTCAACAATTCCTACATGTATAATTCAGTGACACTGATTACATTCTTCATGTTGTGAAATCATTCTCATCTTTTTCCAAATTATTCCACCACCATTAATATAAACTCAATGGTCCTAAGCAAAAACTCCCCTTTTTTCTTCTCTTTCCCACTCCTGGTACTAGTAATCTTTAGTTTATATATATTTGCTAATTTCATATAAGTGAAATCATACAGTATCTGTCATTTTGTGACTGACTTATTTCACTCAGTTTTATGTTTTCAAGGTTCATTCGTGTTGTGGCATGCCTGAGAACTTCTCTCTCTTTCTGGCTGAGTAATATTCCATTGTGTATATATACCACATTGTGTTTATCCATTTATCTGTTGATGGACATTTAGGTTCTTTCTACCTTTGGACTATTGTGAATAGTGCCGCAACGAACATTGGTGTACAAGGTTTCAGTCTGCGTTCCTGCTTTCACTTCATCTGGGTATATATTTATGATTGGGACTGGTCGGCCATATGGTAGTTCTATGTTCAGCTTTCTGAGGAACTGCCAAACTGTTCTCCACAGCAGCTGTACGATTTTACATTCCCACAAGCAATGGATGAGGGTTCCAGTTTCTCCACAACTTTGCCAACACCTACTGTTTTCTTTATCATTGCCGTTCTGACAGAGGTGAGGTGATATCTCACTGTGATTTTGACTTGTATCTCCCTGATGGCTAACAGAAAGATTTGGTGGCTCAAATCCACCCAGTGACTCTGCAGGATAAGACACCTGGAAATCTGCCCCCACAGAATACAGCCTAGGAATCCCTATGGGGCAGTTCTACTCTGTCATATAGAATCGCTATGACTTGGAATTGACATAAGAGCACACAACAACAATGGCTAATGATGTTGAGCATCTTTTCATGTGCTTGTTGGCAAATGTGAATATCCTCTTTGGTGAAATGTCTGTTAAAGTTCTTTGCCCACGTTTTGATTAAGTTGTTTATCTTTTTGTTGTTAAGTTCCAGAAAAATTTTATACATTTTGGGTATCAGACCCTTACCAGATATGTGGCTCCTGAAAATTTTCTACCAATCTGTAGGTTATCTTTTCACTTTCTGATATAGTCCTTTGATGAATAAAAGTATTTAATTTTTATGAAGTCCCCTTTATCTATTTTGTCTTTTCCTGCTCATGGTTTTGTGTCCTATCTGATTGTCCACCACTAAAAATTAGGTCCCACAGCCTTGCCCTTACATTTTCTTCCAAGAATTTTATGGTTTTAGTTTTCACATTTAGGTCGTTGATCCATTTTGAAATGATTTTTGTGTATAATGTGAGGTATGGATCCTGACTCATTTTTCTGCACGTGGAAATCCAATTTTCCGTTCACCATTTGTTGAAGAGATTCTTTCTTCCTTATTGAATGGACTTAGCACCCTTGTAAAAAAATCAGCTGACCGTAGATGTATGGATTTATTTCTGGACTCT